>NC_052020.1:40382689-41006893 GCF_015832195.1 Motacilla alba alba
AAACATAGACTAAAAATAGACTCAACACAGGACAAAGGCAGCTGATAAATCAAATTCCACTTTCTTGGAAGGAGTGGATTCAACATTCAATCGCTCTTGACACTTCACAAAGAATTTTTGCCTGGTCTCGCATTTCCTTGTAATTTGATGTTCAGCAGTCTAGAGAAGGAACTTGTTCAATACGGGAACACAGAGCAGATACTTTGGCACCAGCAGCCCGTTTTGCAGATGCCACATGCATTGAGATGCAGCCTTCCCCTAAAAGCACAGGCACTGGCACTGAAATAGCTGGGAACAAAAGCTGAATGACAGCTGTCTGTAAGATTTCCAAGCTATCTTTACAGTCTCCAGTACCTCCCCATGCTGGTCTCCACAGCATACTGGGGCTGAAAATAAACCACCTGTCATTTCTACTGTAATTTCCTTGGCACCTTCAGACAGAACTGAAAGAAGCTACAAAGAGCTGAGCTGGAACAGTCTGGCCCTGAAAACAGGCCTGCTAGGTGAGTTGTACAACTGATGAAAGGTGACCAGAGAGAAAGGCAGTATATAGGAATAAAGAATTTCCATCTCTGCAGAGGGCCTGGGAGACAGGTAAGGCACAATGGCTCAGGAGATTTCAAACAGACCCTTTCAGTCAAATTTTAAAAATCCAGGGTCAGAACAAAAAAACCTTTAGACAGCCAAGGCAGGTAGAATGAAGGTCCCCAGATACTTACAGTAAGCTTTCAAAAACCTCATCATAAGAAAGGCTGTTAATCTTGATAGAAGTCCTGTAGTGCTTCAAACTGTAGTGGTGCTTAGATGACAAGAAGACACACGCACACATGCATAGAATGTGCATGCAACTGCAGACAGCCTCCAACTTGTACTGGTCTGGCTGCTGGAATGCCACTGCAGTTGGACTGACATATACTGCTTCAAGGAATTGGCATTCAGGCAGCCAGTTGTCCATTACTATAACCTAAGGATTCAGGACATGAGTCTTTTAATTTAAGGGGACCTTGTCATCCTCTGCATCTTCCAATGCAGGCAGTGCAAACAAATGCCACAGCAACAGGGCTACTATACCCAGAGTCCTCCAGAGAGGGCCTTTTACAGTCACGTCCTCAAAGCACCAGAATCAGCCTGCCATGCAGCAGATCTCATGTTCCTGATCTGCTGTTCCCAGGCTTCCTTTGCTCTAGAATTCCCAGGAGTCCATCCACCGGAGCCCTGCCATGGGGCTGCTCGGGTTGGAGGCCATGGGTCCTATCATCCCATAGGACAGCGGATGGAAGAGGTAGAAGCTGTGGAAAGAAACCAAATGCCCATCAAACACAGCACAGTTTTGTGTCTCAAGAAGTTTCCAGCCTATGGGACCTTTGTCTTCGAGCTGCTCTAAGCTCTACTGGGAAACTTCTAATCTCTGCTGAACCCAATATATACATAGCCCATAGTTTTATCACACATGGTGTTTTCTCTTAGAATCTGAAAAAAAACTTACAATAATGAAAAATTTGCCCATATTTGAGGAATATGTCACCATCATTGGGAATAGAAGCACAAACCACTGAATGGCAGGTTTGGAGGAGAACAGAGTGTTCACACTGTGTGCTGCAATAAGATTCCCTGCAATGGAAACATGCTCTATAATGCATTACAGGGACACAGATGCCGAATCTAATCAAACTTGAAGGTTTAGGATTGGGCTTGAGGATGTCTGACAAATTCAGCAGAGAAGAGAAAAGGAAACAAAGACTAAGGATAATTAACAAGCAGCAAAGCTTCTATTGAGATGGCAATTGTCACACATTCCATTAATGAAAAGTTCAGCTGTACTCACCTGTACAGGATGAGCAGAACCAGTGCCAGGAATCCCCCTCCATATACCTTTCTAGCTGTAGTGCTGGGTGACAAGAGCCCAGCACAGAACTTCAGTAGTGCATCCCAGGTGATTCCTAGGAGAAAGAAGAGGTAGAAGTCAGAAGAACAGAGCTGCTGTGTTCACAGACTAGGCTCATGAAACTCTGTTAACACCAAAATACCATGTCAATTTTTAAATTCATTTACCTAGGTAACCTTCAGAACCATAGAGATTGTTTTGTATCAGCAAAGGTTCTTTTTGTACTACCTCTCCATTTGAATAAATGCAAAAGAGATCTGGATGCCAGATGCTAATGAAGTTGGTATAAAATCAGGGGAAAAACTACCAAGGCCAAATTATAAACAGACATGACAGGAAGGTGTTGGCAGTAAACAAAGAGAGAAGTAAGATATATACAAAAATATATAAGAACAGTGAAACAACAGACACCAGGAATCCCATCCCTAAATTTAAATGCCCTAAGCACTAGACATGACTGCCTCTTCAGGGTGATAAGAAAAAACAAACCAAACAACCAACCAAACAACCAACCACCACCAAAAAACCAAACCCAAACAGACAAACAACAAAAAACAAAACCAAACAGACAAACAAAAAAAACAAAACCAAACACACAAACAAAAAACAGCTTGCACTGCAAGCTGCTTTGTGAAAAACATTTTGAGTAAGTCAAGGCTTTCAAGCACTTTGCACAAGCAAACAAAGCCTATAAAAATAATAAACCTTTTAGGCTGAAAATCATTCAATTTAACAGAATACCACCTTTTCCCCTACCTTGTCTTCTCCAAGACTCTAGTATTTACCTGTCAACATGCTGGAAAAAAGCATGGCAGGAAAGTAGTGGTGGAAGTAGAGAACTCGTCCCATCATAAAAAAAGGGAGGTAATGAAGGAGCCAGCCCAGTGTGATCTGCCCTCCAGCACGTAGCACGACTCTGGACAGTTCTGGAACACAAATAAACAGACTTCAGCAGAGAAAACTCAGCTACTCAGTTCCTCTTTGCAGACCTTAACACACTAAGTAAACTCAACAGTAATGATCTTTGCAGGAAGTCATGCATTGGTCTGGAATTGTTTCAAGCCTCTGCAACATCCTAGCTGCATTCTTTATAAACATACAAGCACTCTTCAGGAGAACAGCTACCAGAAAAGATATACAAAGTCCTAAATCTCAAGGCATGGCAGGAGGTTGACCATGCTCTAAGTTAAGACCAAAAATGCAGTTTTTCCATTTGTGCATCAGACTAATCAGGTGATTCTGGTTTCTGAAGATTTTCATTGTCTCTGCAATGACAGCCATCCAGATGATCACTTTGTCAGCCCTTCCTGGAAAGAAGTGATGCCTAGCTTTGAGAGCCTGGGGAAGGGACTAAGAGCCCTGGTGTCTGTATCCAGCTTAGCCAATAACTTATTGTATAACTGAGTAGTCTCCCATCACATTTTAGAACTGACTTCCCATAAGGAGATCTACAAAATGAAGCAACCAATGATGTAAACAGGAATGGTGAAAGTATGACTAGTTAGAGCTTGTGAAAAGCTCCAAAACCTTGGCAATGGACATAATAAAGGATCATTTTATCTCTTGCATTTGTCATTTGCTTTGCATAAATATCAGAAAACATTTCTTGTCTTAAGACACTGTGCAAACTACCGAGTAGAGAGCACATGCAGAGCTTGCTAGCAGAGCATTGATTAACTGGCCTGTATCCCTTGCAGCCAATGTAGGCAGCCATGCACTATTTTTGTAGAAGATCTGGGGTGTTCACTATTAAACTACAGCTATGAACTTCCCACTCTTTTCCCTGTGGACACTGCTTGATAATCCAAGCTCAGTGGTTTCCCACCCTTGACACACAAAGTCCTGCATCCATACACTTTTAAGGTTCCTGCAAAAGGCATTTATGAAAAGGAAGACTGACCTCACCTTTGAGTTCAGATGTCAGTCGGACACCTCTCTTCAGTGCCACTGCAGTGGCAACTGTTATCAGAAGATATAACCCAATAGTGACCAGATTTAGCCACCAAATCACCTGCACAAGAGAAAAAGAAAGATTTGGGACTTTATGCTGGATGTGTGCATGTGACGCGCAAACATAAAGAGTACAATAAGAGAGACAGTTCAAAAGGAGAAGGAAGAGAACTGGCAGAAGCAAGACCAAGCTAAAGTTTGCTAATGACATTGGCTCGGAACCTCTCACTCCAACTTACCGGGTTTCCAAGCAAATAAACCCGATAATCCGTCTCATTGACCCCAGAAAAACGCAGTCCCTGAGGAAAGAGATCAGAAGGGAGAAAAACAGATATTCATCGGTCCAGTTTATATTTTGCACAGCGTCTAAGGTGAGACAAATTCCCATCTTGTGGCGTTACATTTTAGTTAAATGGTATGCTCTGTCCCACCCCTCGAAAATGTACGGTTCATTCCAAGCTGTGATCCTGCCCTGCAGTATCATGTACCTGTAATCCCATCGGCCCAAGCCTTGTTCCGCGCCCACTTTGAACCTCCCTGTTAAGCTCTCTCTGAGGGAGACCAGACTCTCTCTTGGCCCCTTTCTCCCTAGGCTCTCCCTCTCTCCCCCTCCCTCCCCCTTCTCCCTCAGAAACCATGCTGCTCCCGAGGCTGGGACCCCCAAAAAACCCTCATCTAATCATCACCCTCAGAAGCTGTGTGGAGTCTCCTTCCCTGCCTGCTGCTACCAGCAAACACACAGCTTAGGAGGCCTCCGGGGACTCCCCGGGGACCACAAACGAACAGCAACGCCATCTCAGGTGCTACAAAAGAAAGCTGACAACATCTTCAATGCAATTACAAGGTGTTGCACTTCAAAAGGCACTGCAAAAGCACTAGAAAATAGAAAGGAATACGGATTGATCAATATACCTGGTAATTGATGGGCCAGTGCCAAGGTTTGGATGTGACTTCATTGTCCTTTGGTTTGAGGCCACTGTTTCCCTACAGATAAATTAACATAAAATTTAAATGAGCAGGCAGATATGCTGCAATGTCTGCCCAGAAACGTCTGTGTACACAAAGATACATCGATACCCTTCCTGAGTGAAAGTTCTTTTTTGACCCACATAAACACATCACCTTCCACAATGGTCACAATTAGGACTATGAATGTTCTCATACTACTGTGCAAGTGAAAATGGTTTTTGGGTAGCAAAATAGTATTCTCTCATTTCTCTTCTTCAGCTGTTCTGTCACTAAGGATACATGTTGCATAAGCAAGACCTTTTTTTCATTAAGAGAATACTGTGACAGGTTTCTCTCCACTACAAAAAAAAAAAGCCTCAAAGATTATTTCCATGGAAACTCAGGCAGGTGCTTCCCTACCTGAGACAGCATTATCACTGATTGCCATGGAAACACTTTACAAAAACACTTTACAAGTACTAACAATAACATGCTTGACTACTTTTTTCTCTTTAAAATCTGAGAAGAGCTTCACAAACAGTAGCAAAGAAAACCCTAGACTCCTTTCTCAAAATATTAATTTCTCGTTCTTCAGAAGAAGGATTGAGGAGCTGGAAGCAGAAGGGCTGTGGCCAAGAGTACAAAGAGCAAGCATAAGAAAAGACTGCAAGAGCAGTCCACCTTCCAAACATTAAATCTGCTCTTTGTAAAAAATACATATTCAGAGATAAAAAGGAAACCAGAAATCACAGCTCCTTGATGAACTTGAAAAAAAATCAGAAGTTTTCCATTTTCAATCCAAACACTTACTAGATTTTTAAGTGTCTGCTTTTGCTGATTTTCCTTATTTTGACCACAGTAATATCCTCCTGCCCACAAATACTAAATTTCCTTTAAAGCCTTACAGGAAGGTAGGGAAAACATTACATAACTAGGCTGTAGCTAGATCACACTAACAGCAGAGCCAAGCACTAAGCACAAGGCTTCCAAACTTGGACTTGGAAGATTTAGCTCCGAGATCATCCTTTATTCTAAGTATAAATTCAAGTAGGTTGCTTGGGCATGCAAATTCTGCCCTAGCTTGCAGCCATCACTCAGATGTCTCTGAAAGTGCTATTTGTTTTTGAATGCAAGAGAGAGGAGGAAGAAAATGATAATCTGGAATCAATGATATCATACCCGGATCATAACCATGTGAGATTCTAGCAGAATTTCTGCAAAAGAAGGCTTCAAAACATCCAGGCTGATATTGGGCACTTCAAAAAAAGAAAAAGAAAAAAAAAAAAAAAAAAAAGAAAAAGACAGAAAAATAGATTAGAAGTTTGGATGGTTTCCTTTTATTTGCCTTTTTCACAATAAACAAAACTCTCTCCTCCTACAACAAATCTGCTTCCAGAACCTCTTTTAATTCTCTATGCAATTCATTCATACTCTAAACACAGTAGCTTGCACTCAGAAGTATTCCCCAGTGAACTTTACAACTGTTGTACTTCTAAATTTCCTCCTTTACTTCCAGGAACAATAGAAATATATAAAAGTCCATGAAATAAATAGATTTCTATTCGTGGCTGCAATTAAGAGTCTTCATAGGCTGCTGTTTATCTGTAAATGAGCCATAAGTATGGGAATGCAAAATGCATTACAGCAGAAGAGAAAACTCTACCAAGTCAACAGCCCAGGATTTCTCTCCTTTGGTTTGCATACAGTTGCTCTCACACGAGGTAGAACAGTAAATGTTCTAATAACTCAGAACTCAGCCCAAGTCACCAGAAATTCATGGGCTGAAGATTGTGTTGAACAACCCACGCCAGATGAGCCTGTGAAACATACGGAACTCCTGGATGAGCTGCAAGGCCCACCTGTCATTACTGGCAAACTCAGATCTCTGTCACACACTATTCATTTCTTGACGGGACTGAGAAGTCATCATTTAGCACACCCCCAGTAGGAGATGGAAAAAAATACACCAGAACAGACTGGATCCAAGAGTTTTTAAAAAATCATTGAAATATATATGACATACTCATATCAATGACAAAAATTCCCAATTAAACAATATTAGAAATAACAGCCTGCATTGGAGTGCTTCACATTTTTGTAACACATTAAAATCTCAAAATCCTTAAAAAAGTCTTTATCCTTCCATTACACTTCAATCATTATCACCAGCTTCCAGTACAAACAGTGAAAGAGAAAAGGGCTCTGCATCCCTGCACATACTCAAGTTCAGCAGTTTGCACTTAAGCTGGGAAAGAACACATACACTCCAAATTCAGAATGCCAGTTACTGCTATCTGACAGCCCATCCCTTCCTTTAAACAGTAAGCCAAGATGCACTCCCAATCAACAAGGAAATCAATTACTTACATTTAGGGTTAATATGATCTTCAAAGTTCCAGAGGGAATTGGGTGTCTCCTTCAGGTATGGTGTGCAGGTGACTTCTACTTGTTCCCAGCCCCTGAGGATCAGCAGAACAGTTCACCATCAACCCACAGGAACACCCAGTATTTCCATTTTGTGTTTAGTTTTTCCCCATTTAGCTTTATGCTTCTCCATAATGCGTAATGCTTCAGCAGTTGCATTCTTACATACTATAGGAACCATGTAGAAACCAAAACAGATCTGCAAGGCAGCTGACATCAAAATTCTATGGAATAGTTGAACCACATTTCTCACTTTCTCACCTAAAAAGCCCTAGGTGGATATGTGGGATTTTTGAAACTTATGCACCTTGCCAACTAGAAAGAAAATACTTCCAATTCAACCCTTACAGTCCCTCCAAAGAAAATCACCATCATCAGTTTAAGTCAATCCATATCTACAAGAACTGTATTATAGAAACAAAACAATTACCTTAGAGGACACTAATAACTGTTCTTTAGTCTGTCACCCTATGTCTAGCAGGTCACATCAAAGACTTGGGGAGAAAGTGCATCAAATCTGGCAGAAATATGACAGATGAATAGGGAATTTTCTATCAATCACCACTTAGCAAATTTCACTGATTAAGTAATCCATTAAATAATTACCATTAAATTCTCTGTAGGACAGTGATTACTACCCATTAAATAAAAAAAAATAAAAATCCAATATACTCTAACCATCCTTATTTGCAGTAAACAAGTATTTTTTTGCCTTCAGCTGTTACTATCATCAACATTTTGTGGCAATAACTTCCATTCACATAGCAAAATGTTAGTGGGGAAAAAAACCCAAGCCCAATCCACAATGTCTTCTGACGGAGACTGGCTTTTTTGTTAACTGAACACATTATGTGTCCATGAGCCCAGCTTTATGGTGACGTCTAAGTGGCATTTGCACTCCTGGCCAGGCAGTTGCCTGCTCTGTGATTCAGCATCCACAGGATTCTTTACAATCTGGTTTTACCACCACACAGAGAAGGGAAACCTAGAGTTTCCAAGGGAAACCTAGGGAGGCAGCTATTCAAACGGAAGCAACATGAGTGCACAGCCTCTGCCTCGGGATCCATGTCAGCATCCCACATGGTGCAGCTTTACAGACAGGGCAGCTTGCTTCCATCAGCCTGGATGTTTCTGCAAACACCTCAGCTGAATGATGAAGATGCATGATTCAAGGACATAAAATCCCAATGCCTGCTAGCAGCAGTTTGTAACCACTGCCTTGCTTCAGATGCTGCATGCAAAAATGGCAAAGGTCTTCTAATCACAAGGTAAATGAATACCAATAGAAGGCAATTTTGAAGATTGTGGTACAGAACAGCATGAACTGCCCCAGTTCCCAGTGATCTTTGCAAACCCCAAGGATAAATAACATGTTAAATAACAGGTCTATCACCCCCTCCTGGCCTTACCAGAGGACAAGATCTATGTCCATGCCACTCTTGGATCGCTTAGTAAGGAATATTATTTTTCAGAGCTACATACCTTCACTGTAACACACTGCATAATCCCAACCCAGATCTTCCCCTCTGGTCATATTCCTAGTACCTGCTACTAACATTTTTATTCTTTTAAAGAAATGGAAGAAATATACTTATTGCTTAGTCTAAAAGTACCATTGAGTAAAGGAACATGTTAGCTCAAGGCCCTGCCGGGGTGGATGGGGATTACAAACTATTTACCATTTTGGCAGAGTCTTTCCAGAAGATCCCAATATACAGCCTGTGGCCACATGGGTTAGCCGGACCTGACTCCGTAGGACTTTGATGAGCTCCCCAGTCCTTCTGCCCACCACTTCAATCCGCCAGAAGTCATTGGAGTCTCCCGTTCCATTCTAGCATGCAAACACACCATTCGAGAAAAACAATTACAAAAATAGAAAACAGAAATGAAACAATGCCCAAACTAGAAGACACAAAGAACTGAAGGACTGCAAACAGGAAATTCTGCAACTCCACTGGGTGCAAAGCTAAAAAAAGTAGCCCAGACCAGCCTCACTCACACTTCACAGTCTCTTCTTCACACAGATCACAATCTCTTCACAGAAGAGATTCCCCATCAGGAAGACATCATTCTAGACATAAGCAACCACTCACAAATACATCTCTATCTTGCCAACCTTAATTTTGTTTGCTTTCAATTCATTCTTGACTGTAGCTCAGAGTAATAGCATAAACAGGGGCAACTTGGCTGCTTCACAAAAGGGGTTTAGGCAACAGATCTTTGCATTTAGAAATTCAGCCCTCAAAACATATTCCATCTTCGTGATTCAAAATTCTGTCATCATTCTGTCAAAAAAACACTTGTCTATGTGACAAGGCCAAATACATAAAATAATACTTGTCAGAGCAACTTCAAGGTTGCTCAGTTTGTCATTTCTGGAGTTGAATGCTGCCAAAGCTAGACTGACAGCAAAAGTTTAAATTATTTTTTTATCTGTGTTCACATTAAATAGACCTTAAATACGAGATAAAGCATTTCATACTACATCAGTTTTTTCCTTGAGGATGGCAGATGTCCATCTATCATTCTAGCTAACAAACTAAAAAAAAGCGACAATAAATTCCCTCGGCATGATATGAACTCTTCCCAAAAGAAGCTTTTGTTTTATCTTCCCTTCACTTACTATTCCATAGCCAGTGACCTGAAAATGCTTCCTTGTCAGGGGAGCCTCATGCTGGTGACTGTGCAGATTTCTAGAAGTTCTGAAATGAAATTAAAAGTCAAACCTTTGAACCCTGTCAATTTGTGATAAAAACATTGGTTTGAGCCATTCAGAGATCTGCCAGTACTCTAACCACTGAATTCCAGCTGAGGGCACAGCAGGATGCAGCCTTAACAGGATGGGGGACATGGAGTGAAACTGTCCCTTTCCAGCATGTGACTCTGAGCTTATCCCACACTGGCAGTGACAAAAAAAGATGACAGCATGAATAAATCCAACCCTCAAACTACAATCTACCACCTCTAAAAGGAAAAGAGATTGGTTGTGATTTGCTCTGTTTTGTTTTAATTAACAGTAAAAGTGTAACGAAGAGACCTGCCTTATAAGAAGAAAAGCAAGATCCTGACCTTTTGTGATTACCAGTTTTGCATTTGCGGGGAAAGATTGTACCATTTAGGGGGAAATCAGCGGCCACCATCTAGCACCAGCACAGTGCAAAGAGCCTCCCATGCTGGCTGCCAGCTGAGGCAAGCAGAGAAGCCTGGCCACAGCCCATCAGTCCTTGCCAAAAGGTCTGGGACAGCGCCCAGCGTGCTGCTGCACCGGCACGGACACCGCTGTCCCGCGGATGCGCCACAGGCCGGCCCCGCGTGCAGCCTCCGGATCCTTCCCCAGCGCTGCCGATTCACTCCCTGCCAGACACCTCCTCAGGACTCAATGCATTTTGCCTAATCAAGACGCTATCATCCTCATTGCCATATATTTGCTAATAAACTCTCAATTCAAAATTTTTAAAAGTAAGTCTTATAACCATTTTGGAAGCCTAAGCAATGGTTTGCGCATATGCCATACTGAATACAACATGACTCCTGGCTCACGATTTAGAGGTTCTGTTAAGAGATCAAAGCTGACATTACACTAGATACGGTTCCCCTGCTTCCTCTTAGGTATTCCCTGCAGAAAGGGAAGGGATCAGCTTCCATTTTGATTCAAAGTTTTTAACTGCTATGATCTCAGGGCTGTTGAGAACTTCAGTGGGTGGATACCACCTATGAACACAGGGACAGGATACTTGCAGTACACTGACAAAAAAACCCTATATTCTATTTGTCTAGAAAATTCAGCATGGAGACAGGCAAAAGAATGAGGGTTTTGAAATTGCTTCTCTGGAAGAGTTACCCTGATTATTGCACCTCACACAACTGAAGAAATCTCCCTGCTGCTTAGGCAGGTAGTTTTAATAAAGTTGTGTGGTTCTCTCTAAAGTTTCTCATTTAGTATAGACTTTTCAAAACATAAATCATAGAAGAAAAACTCTACAAACCTCACACTGGAAATTCAGATATACAGATATCTCTGTCACACAGCCTGCTTGTGCTCGTCTAACCACAGTCTCCAGCAGGACAAGTCTCCCACCAATTCTGTTCAATCACACAATCTCTTTGAATCCCAGAAATCATCCTTACTCTTTATGTTCCAGACGAATAATATCTCCATGCCTCACAAACTCCACAGGGCTTGAGGGGTCAGACAGATCTGCTGAAGGAAGACAAACGAATCATATCAACACACTGACAAACTTACCGGGGACTTAGAAAGTTTCTTGCTGATGCTCATGCCTCAAGCAGATAATAAAGCAAACAAAGTTGTGTTGACCCTAAGCCTGATGTAAAACATTGCTCTAGACTCTAACCCTGAGAGCTACTCCAAGGAATGTGAACTATAAATAACTCTTGCCACACTGATTATAATTTTTCTTATATAATTTCATTATAAAATTTCTTATTATAATTATAATATTATAATATTTTCTTATTATAATTTTTCTTATATATCTACGTTATTTACATTTTTTGCTATTTAGACAATTCTTGTTAATTTTTATAAACATATGCATCAGGTAAAGAAAAGGAAACTGCCAGATCAAGCATGCCTCAGCTACATACATTACATAATCTAAACCAACAGCTTTCTGCACAAACCATAGATAATCACATTCAGTACTCTTATCTTGTCCCAAGCAATCATCCACAAAAATCTGTCAAACACAATGTACCAGATTGTAACAGGACCCAGCTTTCCCAAGACTCTTAGCCACAATAACAGATTGCAATAAATATTAACTCAGTTCAGACGAATTTCCTCTCTGCTGTTATTTGCAGCCCTACACAGCTGAAAAATTGTCAATGCGACTGTCAGCTAAGAAAAGCTTATTTACTTCAGCTGTACAATCTGAAGAAGAACCAAAAACACAGTAGACACACACACAATGTAAATCAAGAGACAGCTTCCCCTTGTTCTTCCTCCTCTCGCCCTCATATCCTTGAAGGATACTCTGCCCTGGAAAGAACTCAGAATATTTATGTGAAAAACAGAAGCAGCAGTTAAAAAAGGCACTTAACTGGTTTTTGTTACCTGTATCTGAGTCATGTTTCTTTATGATCCACAGGTTATTCAAATCTTTATGTAAGTAAGCAGTGACCTGAAATGACAGGATTAATTTATTTACATAACAAGAAAAAAGCTGTTGACAGCAGTCACATATTCACCAGCAAATCGAAGCCCCAAATGAATGCACCAACCACACAGAAGTCCTGGGATTACCTTTATGACAGTGCCCCCTAGCAAACCAGTCATGGGGCACTCCTTAACCCAGATGACACCTCTTAGCCAGTGTATATAGCCCATACTCAGAAGCACTACACTTCATGGCAGTTCACTTGCACCAACAGCCTCCAAACACAGCCTGACCTCCCCTCACCCTGTTTCAGAGGCTCCTTCTACAACAACAAGATATCCAAACCAAAGCTGATGAATAATCACTGACCACTATCCGAAGCAGGAGACAGCACTAGCTTTACAGACACTAGAGATTTCTGACAACAGGCTGACTGTGACCACCATAACATCTGCCAAAAGACCCAGGCAAGGTAAGGATGCAGGGATCACCCATTACAGCTACACAGCTAACCCTTGCCAGGCAGCTCAGCCTCACAGAGTAACTGCACCTACTGCTACCATGGACACAAAGACCATCTTATTCCAGGCTGCTGCTGCCCGAGCACGAGGAACTGTACTCCCTTCACCCACCCTCCTCTTACAGAGCATCAAGCCCTGCTCTGGGGGACCCTAGCCCAGTGCCCCACCTGTGCCTCTCTTAGGTGGGAGCAGATGGCACGGTGAGGTGGGTGAGAACACAGAGGAGTGTCTGACAATGGGGAAAAAGGGAGAGCTGGAGGTAGAACCTCATACCTTGAGGTCAAGCCATCAGGAGAGGAGGAGAAAGTGGAAGCAGAGAGATCACTTTTTCCTCTCTAAATCTCCTCCAAATTCCTCTCTAAATTCCCTTCCCCTCTCCAGAGCCCTGAAACTACCCTAGAACCCTACTGTTGTCCTACCATCAGGGCAGGGAGCACAGCAGGGAAATCTCCACCCTTTCCCACTTTCCACAAGGAACTCCCATTAGTGCCCTCTCCAAATTGCCTTTCCCTGCTTTTAGGGTCATAAGGCATGATCTGCACTCCAATTTTGCCTATGCTTGAGGCAGTTGAGCATGACATCTCCATACACTGTAATAAAC
Source organism: Motacilla alba alba (assembly GCF_015832195.1). Classification (NCBI taxonomy): domain Eukaryota; kingdom Metazoa; phylum Chordata; class Aves; order Passeriformes; family Motacillidae; genus Motacilla; species Motacilla alba. The sequence continues at coordinate 40,396,139 of NC_052020.1, forward strand.
ATTAATGTCATGCTAGAGTACTAGAAATTCTGATTGTGACAAGCAGCAGGAAAAAAAGATTGAGACAAAGTTTTCACTTCTGAAAACTTCCACCTAGCCACAGAGACAGCAGGGAGTTAAAAACCAAACACTTCTGTTTCTCTGGCAACTTTCTTTCAAGGATCTCAGAACAATTTTTAGACACCAATAATCAAACTGCAGAATACATCTTGGTAAAAGTGCAGAAACAGCAAAGATTTGTGAAGCTTGATGATGATGGACAAAAATAAGAAATCCACTTAATGTTTGTACTTCTTAATTAGAGATAGTTACATGATTTCTGATTTCTACTTTCACTTATTGCTTAATCATTTAATGAGAAGCCCTTAGCTCAGATGGTTTCCATATGGCTACATTAGCTTACAAATGTACAGTATCTAATTTATTGAGCAAATTCTTTGGTGACAGATGAAGGAAGCAAGGCACAAAGGAGAGGGATTCATGCAAGTGCACAAAGGCCCGTGGCTGGAGTAAAAAACCAGTATACAGCAGTTCCATTCCCTTGCTTTAAATACATAGCCAGAAAAGCTGTAAGATAATGTACTTGTTTTAAACCAAGTTTTACAGTCTTCCTTGAGGTAACTTTCATTACAGAAGACCATTCTGAAGTTCTCTTGGACTCCATTTACGGACAGTGGCCTTGCAAAGCCTTGTTACTGTAAGCACCCCTCTGATGCAGCGTGGTTGGCTCTCTTCAAGCCTCCTTTTTAGTTAAGAGTTCTATGCCAAGGGCACAGCTGTGGCACTGAGAGGGTAACAGATGCTGAGTAAACACATAGCTCCTACCAGTTTGGCCCCTAATGCCAAATACAAGGAGAGTAACCCAGTGGCTGTAGGCACAGGCAATACCACCACAGCACACCAACCTGCTGCTGGCGAGCCCCAACACCCTCCGGGTAGAGGTGCCAGTGGGAGTGAAGGTATCCCCCTGCCATCCGAAGGTTCTTCATTGTCACCACAGACCCATATGCCAAATCTGCATGAGAAAGAGGAAAGAAAAAAGACATAAGGCAGCTCTCCTGCATGTCCCCCAGCTAGCCTACAGTGCTCGATTAAGCATGCACTCTCCATTGTTTTGATGGAAGTTTGTTTCCTGTTTGACACATTGCTCCACAGGGCTCATTGCAAGCTTATCTCCCATCCCTAACCAGGATTCAGTGAAACTGTTACATAACATTTGGCTGAAACACTTGAAACTCCCCCACTAAGTTTTAACATAAACAGATGTGGTAAGGCATTCCTTTGTTTGTAATTTCATAATGAGAGTTTTGAGATAGCTTTCCCTGAGAGTGCAACACTGCTGACCCCTACAGCAATACAAGAGGAAAGGGAGGCAAGCTCAGCTATTGGATAGCAGATATACACTGGCTTAAGACACCTTCCCTCCTAGCCCCCAGTGCAAGTGAGAGAACTCAGCCTTGGAGAAAAACCTGATGCTCCCCCAGTGACAACTCTGGAGCAGGGAACAGCCAGAAAAAGCTGAAGTACTCAGAAAGCTAAACCATTTTAAAGGCTCAGTAGTCCCTAGCTAACCTGAGGATTAGGGAACAACCCCAGAGCCTTCTTTTTACTAAATTCAGATGCATTCTGAATACAACACAGCTGGACCAGTGGCACGCTATGTCACAAAAGTTGATAGCTTCCATTTACACATATTTTGGAAACAAATCCCACAAATGAACACCTACAAACCTAAGGTAAACAGGAAAAACATCTTTTTTGTTGTCTCAAGCAATACAGAACCAAAAAGAACAAGATACATGCACACAAGTCAAACCCCTCTGAATGGCATCTTTCCCTCTAGATGGAATATGATGAAACAGCTAGCAACCATGCACTGAACATGGTGGCATTTTCAGCCTTTTTCTTTCAGTCAATACATAAAACTGCACAGAGGAAGAGCATGGATCTGACCTTGACCATGGGAGGCATAATTCACACTGCCCTGCACTGAGTCACAGGGACACTGTTTCTATTTAAGTTTTCATGTACACTGACAACATTCAGAGTGCTTTATTCATATGGACACTCACGCTCTGGAACGGAGACATTATGAAGATTGTTCCCAATCAGCTGGGATTGAAATGCTGAACTGAAGAAACCATCCCCAGGACCACTGCAAAAGACAGCAAAGAGTATGACAATTCGAGGTCTCACTAAGCAGCATACAAACCTCTGCCATGCATTACCAAGTTGTTTTTACAGAAGAAAAATTATCAAACCAGACTGGGCATCTGAAGAAGAAGAGTGGGTGCAGTTCCCTTAAGAAGCATACTTCTCTAATGTTGTGAATCACAGCAGATAGAAACAGTCTTGCAGGAAATTGTCCAGAGCTGCAAGGACTTGAGGTCACAAAAATGGACATGCTTGCGCTGCACAAAACATTAGAATTGTCTTTGGGAGTGTTCTTACAGCTAATAAACTGACCTGCTGTCAGGACAGATATGACAAAGCCTTTCTCTGTGACTCCTGTAGTCTTACTTCTGCTAAGAGGTTAGCGGTAAGACCACTAGACTATAACTGAAAAATAACAGATTTATTTTTCTATTATTTTTCTACAGTGAAATGCTTATTCACCTCATTTTTTAAATGGTGGCATATGGAAAACATTACTTGTCCATTTTGCTAGCTCTTTCCTTGTAAAAAGCATCCCTTGGTTGCAAGCATTCAGGAAAGAGCCCTCCCTTCAAGCACACTCAGACTCTTTTAATCATAGCCATTTTTCAGGAATGCAATGACTTTTTAATTACCAAAAGGCAAAGAATGGAGTTGCAACATTTTCAGGTCCCAGAAAGAGAAGGGGTAAAAAATGAGACAGAAGTTTCATTAGGTTACTTGCTTGGCATTTCAGAAAGTCTCACACTCCAATTCAATTTCACTGCCAGCTTGGCCAGAGAGTTGGGGAAGGCAATTAAACAAAGACACAGCTTGCGGCTGTGCTTCTGACACTGAAAGTGGACTACTATATAACCAACAGCCTTTAATTCAAAGCAAAGACAAGTAATTCTTCTGGAGAAAACATTGTGAAATACCTTCTATTTAACACTGCAAAATGAACAGCAAACATAGCCGTGTAGAGGGCAAGTGGGAGGACGATGAGGCAGAGTACACGAGCCAGTAAATGTTTCCCAAACATGACCTGTAACAAACACAATCTGGATCAAACAGTGCAGGAACAACTCCACTCCTGATTTCACAAGATTCTGAGCAGCAGTCCTGTGGCTGGAGCTTGCAAGAAAGCACACCAGGTGGTGTGTACCTTTCTGCACCTCAGAAAGGCCAGAGAGAGGTAAAAGCTGAGGCAGACCTTGCTGTGTGTCTCCAAAAGCTGGAGCTATGGTACCTCAAAATTTTAGGGTCATGGGAAAAAAGACAAAAATAGGCAAGAGGAGAGTTTAGTGTTCCGAAGTGCTGAGCATCCCTAACTTTGGCAAAGGAGGTAGGGAAGCCCCCATTGAAAATACTTTGAGAGCAAGGACCTTAACTTGTTTATCAGTGGTACACATCTTGACCCAAAATCTCAGCAAAGAGATGGCTCACAAAATAGTAACTACCAAAGCTAAGCAAGAGGGAAAATGAAAATTTGTTCCCCCAATAAGTCTATGCAAATATGAATACAACCAGGACATCCTGGGGATCCAGATATGCTTCACTTACAAAAATCAGCTTGCTTAGCAAGGATGTTCTCACACTGCGACTTCTAGTGCTGCTCAGCCAGAAACTACAGAAAAGTCAGCAGCGAAACCTGTTCTGCAGATGTCCCAAAATGAAATCAGAATATTTTATTTCAACCCATTGAAAATGTGTTTTGCAAACAGATGCCAAAGAAGCTATTATGTTTTCACGTCCTACTGACACTGCTGGTAGTAGAGTAAATAATGTAAAATAGAGGGTGGATAATAAATAGCTGTGGAAAAAGTAAAAAATGAAATAGCAAAACCTGTTTGCTAAATGGGCACACTAACTTCAAAGTGGATGAAAGCAAATGCACTTGCTATTCTACGTATTTTTTCACATGATACCTATCATATAATTGTTAAGCTAACCATTCTCCATCCTTTAGTACCACAACCAATTAATTCAGAAGGAATGGAAAAAGCTGAACACATTGCAAAACTCAGTGAGGTCAACAAAGGAAAGAGCTGTTCAGTTCAAGTACTTCAGCAGAACACTTAATAACCACTGGACACTTAGAAACTAATTCTGATTGATGGTACATAACCAAACTAGAAAAGCCTCAATATGCTTCAATTTTCATGAAATGGTTTTCTTTAACTAAAGACTTCAATGCAAAGTCAAAGAAAAGAAAGTGCATGTGAAAGACAGCAGTGAGCAAACAAGAACAATGGATCAACACAAGCTGAGAATTCTAGAAATCAAATTCGTTCCCAAAACATTGCATGTAAATAATCACAAGTAGCTCCCTAACAAATGCAGAGGTAAGTTATTCAGGCTTTCAGGAGATTAATCTTCACCTTTTTTTCCCTCTCCTCAAGCACCAAGGTTGCCAAATAGCTATTCAGAAAGCATCTACCTTCTGGAGTAAATTTCTTTACATATTCTAACACTCAGGGGTTTGCTGCCTTTGCTGCCAGCAGCACAAATGAAATTACTGTGCAGCTGTCTGCTGGCACAAAGCTTAGACATGATGGATTTGCTCTATTTCAAATGTAATTAACTGACTTTGCTCAAGAAGTGTTTCTCTGGAGTTGGAACATTGAATCTTTGCAGCCCATATTGATTCACATTAATCAAAGAAAACAAATCACACAGGAGGAACAGAAAAAGTCCCCCCCATGCTCCCACTGTTTATAGGACAAACGAGACAAAAAACAGTAAGTGAAAAAAACAGAATTTTCAAGCTTCAAAAGAGGCTGAGACAAGAGGAGAACTGAACACCTTTTAAAATATATGACTGAAGAATTTGTCTTCCTGTCGGTTGCAAGACAGCAAATGGTACATCAAGGCATTTCTCCAAATGGCAGATTTCACACTCCGCAAACATAAAATGCAATATATTAGACCAGGACACTCAAACTCACTAGCAATTTTTTTAAATCTTAGAAGAACTAAATGTGTGTGAAATCAGGCAGGCTATGGCTGTCTTCATCCTCTAAACTGGCTATGGATACTGCAGGTTGTAGAACACTTCGACGACTCGTGATGCTCCTGCTACGCAGCCTCTGCCCCTACTCTCAGGAAGCAGAGCCTGAGCTCACACTGCTTATGCAAACAAAGTGCTGCAAGACATGCCCCTCTGCCAGGCAGCACATACTCCTCGGAAGGCCAGGTAACAGTGCTGGGCAACATCTTCCTTTGGGCCACGGTAAAGCCATTCCCAGCGAGCATTTTTAGCTTGGACTGAAAATGTAGCCAACTGGAATGGTAACAGTTTCTCTCAGGAAAAAGTAACAATCTTTCTACTGTGTTTGTACGCTATAACGTCCTGCTAATTTAAGTGTGTTTGGTTTTTTTCAAAAGTGTGGCAATATTTTTTTCATTATAACCTGTAATCTCCTTTTTTCATCACCATATCAGATGCCCCTCTCTGCTGCAGACAGTATCTCTGGGTACTTGCAGGGTTGTCAAAGACTAGGAGAATTACAAAGCAAACAAAACAAAGAAACCCTTAAAGTAAAGAAAAGCCTTTGAAACTCACCAGTGACAGGCTGAGGTTCCCCAGCAAGTCCCATAGGTCATAGATTGTGTTCAAGCCAACCAAGAGGACTACAAAAAGGCCAACAAATTTTACCCCCATTGCTCCAGCAAGGCTCACACCAGTCAGACTCAGCCAGAACCACCAGGAGGCAGAAAATGGCCTGCAGGACCAGTACAGCAAGTCAGTAAATAAAATGATGGCTACATGAATGGGCAGCCTATGATCACAAAAACAAATAACAGATCAGTTGCCCCACAAAATTACAGTCCGTCTTCTCAGGAACCCATAAGAAGTGGAAAAACAAGTTTTTCACTTAGTTTAGAATCACACAAGGATACCGGTTTCAGATACAGGCTTGTGAAGCCTTGACACAGGCTTCAGGTACACTTAAGCCAGGGGCAACCCTAATCTCCCATTCAAGGATGGAATCACAGACATCAGGTATAAGCTAAAACACTAGTGTGAAGAAAGTCTGACTACATGGAAGTTCTGAAAACAGAAACAAGAATTTTGCTCCATAAAGTGCAAGTTTACTTCTCTCAGAAATTTAGGGACATGGGGAAGAACAAGAGGCAAAGAGCAGCTGCCTCTACTAAAGCAAGAAAGCCTTAGCAGAAAACATATATCCAAAACACAAACAAAAGCTGCAGCAAAAAGCAAACAAATTATAAACTGACATAAAATTGAACCATAGGAAAGAGAGGAGAAAAAAATGACAGCAGAATTTAAAACCTTTTTCCTTCTTATTCCTAATGCCGTGATGCTTTTATTTCAACTAGATAAAACCCCATGACCTGCTAAGCAACACGACAGCTAGAGTTGGCTTTTAATTTGTAGAATATCAACTACTTTGACAACAGGATTAGTTCTAAGATATGAAAAATAAATTCAGGTCAAGGCACACAGAGCTGATCAAGCACTGCCCTGTAATTTAGTTCTTCCATTCCCTGGGGAATGTGCTGTAGATAAGGATGCCTTGGACAGCTGTACATGATGCTGCAGGCTGCCCTTCATTCACACGAACAGTAGACACACTCAGATTGATACGATCAGTTCTGGAATGTTTCATGAAATAAAAACTGCTCATATATAACACAGAATTTCAACTTTTTATGTCTATGAATTTGGGATGCATTTCAAGGAAACTACTCTGTGCAGCCCAGCTACAAAGAAGCCTTCTGACACATCCCAATACCTATAAACCACAACCCTCTCCGGATGGGTCTATAGCAAATATCCTTAGCAACTGGACTACTTTATTCAGAATCATCCTGGCTATATTTCCCTCTAAGTTTTTGTAGCAATTTCTCCAAACCAAACAAATTACACTCTTTACCTCAGACAGTAGGATTTTTAAAGGTGCTCACAGTCACAGGTAAATTTGTGTACTCCAGGCACAATACTTTCTCCCTAACTACACAGACCCTCAGAGTAAAAATTTCTCTCTGCTACCAACAGTCATTTTCAGCTTCAAATTTCCTGAAATGGTCTCATTTCAGCCACTCACACATCACCAATGGCAGACATTACTTTAACTGTGTGAAAGCTAAATACCTACAGTTTAACAAAATTGTCATCCTTATCTTACCTGTCTGCACAGCTGTTACATTTCACCATACTGAGAACTGCTCCCATGAGAAAGAACATTAGAATGGGATCCAGCAGGATATATTGGGACAATGTAATACAGCCTGTATCTGCAAAGAGACACACAGCAATGTCAGAAAGACTTGCAGCTCCAAAGTGAATCTAAGATTGTGGGAATTCAGCTTCCTCAGTGTAGTCAAGACACGAAGAAGGCGGAAAATTTTAGAAACAGAAGGAGATCATAACATTTCATCTTCTACCTTGATAATAAAGGAAAAAACCCAACAAAACAAAATTAAAACAAATACAAGAACAAAAGGTGGCACAGCAGTATGTGTGAAACACCATTTGGAAAGTGCTGGTAACATATTCAGATGGAGAGGATTACAGCCAGCAATTATCTACCGAAGGCACCACCATAGTGCCAGAGGATGCCAGAGGAGAAGTCATCTTTCAGATGGTACCTATAAAAAATGAATATGGCTTTGATATTTTAAGTCTCCATTTCTCAATACCTGTGTGTCCTTACAAAACTCCTGTTTTTGGTAACTTCATTTGCAAGGTCAATTTCTCCACTTGGCTCAATTCCACAAGGAACTTTATTAATTTCTTATTGTGAACTCTTTTAATGCAGAGGCTGTTAAAGATGTCTATAATTCATACAGGAAACATCAATATTTCACTAGAGGGCAAAATCATTCCTGACCACCCACCTTATAAAAATTTTTAAAATTAAGGCTCAATCTAACCCAATACTGTGGTTATGCAAATAACAGAAGTACCTATGAACTAAAGAAGACTGCGAAGTTCTTAAGGGGACCACCAAGTAAAAAGCCTCATACATATATACATTTTAAAAAAGTGGAATTACTTTGCTTTTGAGAAAGTCTCTCATTGACCCAAATATCCCCTGGTTAGGTAACACACGGTAATCCAGAAATTAAATTATTTGAACAATTAAAATACTCAATTTTGCTGTAGCAGGAACACATACCAAAAATAAGGATGAAAGCCGTGAGTAAGGCTGCAGGCAGCGACTTTGACAGTTCCAACACTGTGAGGTAGGCAAAAGGAACCAGGCAGGAGCCAAGAAACGCACAAAACTGCAGGAAAAGATCATGGCAGAAGTTATAACCCCACCCACAGTGGACAAGAGCTCACACCCTTTCCTTTCCTTATCTTCCATACCTACAACAACAGGAGGTGCTGCAGCAGCTGAACCGAGTCACAAAGAACATCAGAACATCGGACAAAAGCCAACTGAACAAAGACACTGCTCAGAGACAGAGGCTTACTCTGTTCTGCAGTGGTGTCAGTAACAACAGCCAGTCATACTCGTCCTAGACTAAACCAGATACTTATAAAAGGATTCATTAAGTAGGTGCACTACAGATCCACTACACTCAACCTTTTTTTAACAAGATACTAGATTATGAAAGCTAAGAACAAAATACACTTGCACCTTACACCTTTAGTAGACCAGATTTCCCTCTCCTACACAAATGAGACCAAGGATAGTTGGAAGAGAAAGAGAAGAAATCAAACCAAAAGGAAGCAAGACCACAGTAGAATTTGTTATCTTTAATGTCTGTTTCCAGCACCTCTCCCACCTTTGGCTCAGAGAAATCTAAAACCATGAACTTCTGGAAAATAAACTAAGAAAACATGCCTTCCCTGTTTTTAGTTTTCTTTCTAAGTAGTAGCAATTGGCCACTGTTTCTCCTTTTAACTTATCTGCTGTCAGTTATATGGCTCTTCATCTTCCTAAAAAGCAGTAGAGTCATGGTTTCAGATCAAATACAACTCTGAATTCTGCCCTGCTGTCCCAGGCTCCATCAGTGTACTCAACTTAGTGTTACTGGTGGTGGCAAACTGCAGATCACAGTGGATGACCCTGGCTTTTTGACACCCTTGGCTCCCCAGATTAGCCAGGCACAATGGAGTGAGAGAAGCTCAAACTCAGCAATGTTTGCTTCGCAGACAAGGCAAGGTATCCATCCCATGCAGCAGTGTAGTCTCACTAATTAGCAGGAAGAGCTGCCCTCAATTTTCACCTTAATTTCTTACCTTAATGTGTGCCTCACAGACACATATCAAGACTTATTCACTAACACTTTTCAGAGGAGCTTAAAGACAAGGCACAAGGCTAAACAGACCTCTGACCTGATCACGGAGAGCTGTTCTCAAGATGGAACACTCTGTACTGAAAGGCACAGGAAAGCTAACCAGCTTGACAGTAGCCTGCAGAGCCTTACCCCTCTCATGCCTACGTAGTTGTGCTGCTCATATCGGTCCCCTGGCTTTTGGAAAGGAAATGTACCATCGTATCCACTAAGGTAGCCAGCAAGCCCAATCAGCATCTGAAGAGAAAACGTGAAAAAACTGGTCAGGAAAATCACACTGGAGGAAAAAGTATCCAGGTTACCAGCAGGTAAGATTTCTATAGAAACCACATTGATCCAGAGGACAAATAATTCAGACACATAATCCAAAAAAGAGTTGATTTACAGAAATCATATACGTCCACACTGCCCTTCGTCTAGAGGCAAAATCAGAATTAATTTTGCAAGAGACTACAAGGCTGATGCAGGCTCAAGAAAAATAACAGGTGTGAAATTGAGCAGAGAGAATCCTGTAGAGTCTCCCATAGCTCCCTATCCCTTCAGTTTCAGGAGACTCAGTCTGAAAGGAAGATAAACTTGACAAGGCAGGAGGATGCACCTTCACCCACACTACACACTGCTGCTAAAACAAGTTCATTTACAGAACAGGAAATTAATGCTCTCAGGCTCATTTGTGGCAGGCATCTCATTTGCTCACAAGTTATTAGGAACTGTTTGCTTCCTTTAAAATGTGGGCTTCTATTACATATGCCCTCCAAGCATCACATTGCTTGTTTCATGTCAAGCCTTTCAAAAACCCAACATGCAATACTGTTTGGTTTTCTTATATTTGAAGCATTTTTTATGAGGACAAAAAGTTGTAAGTTGAGGCTCTGGACACGGAATGCAAATTGCTGTGGTGCCAACAACAGTTAGGAAGGACTTTGCTGTTCACCACATCCTTTGGCCAGAAGGCAGGGGCAGACTTTTATTGTCCCACTCCTGTGGCTTCTGAAACATGCAACAGAAAAGCTGTTTACCTTCCCCAAAGGGGGATGGACATCAAAGAAGAAGGTCCGATTAATGTAGTAACTTCCCATCTTCCCAAAATGAGTTTCATCCCAACTGGAAAAAACACACCAACAAAACACAAACCACAATAACCAATCTGCTACAATGCTGAATAGAGTTTAAAATAAAAAAAAATCCAGTCAGATCTTTTTACTTATGCTTTTTATAGTATAGAAGGTTACTGTCACACATTCCATATGAGACAATGCGTTACACTCAGTGGGAAATCATGGAGAGCACTGCAGCCATTGTAGGAAAGGTCCTTTTTTTAAAAGAGTTTTATGTTATCACTCCAAAACATCTGGTTTGCCCTTTTGCTTCCAAATTTGCCTTAGCGAGGGTAAAAAGTCGGCTTGCTGCACAAAGATCCCCAAAACGGGGGGATCCCTGCCCGGGAGCCGGTGCCCGGCCCGCAGCACGTCCCGAGAGCAGCGGGGAGGGCGCCGGGGCCGGGCCGGGCTGGCCGCAGAGCGCAGCACCTCCCCGTGGCCCTCACTGCCGCGTCCCGTCCCCCCACCGGCCCGGGATAAACAGGGATCCCTCGCAGCCGGGCAAGGCCGGGGCGGGGAAGGGGCGCGGGCCGGGAGCCAGGGCGCAGTCCCGGCCGCTGTGGCCGGGAGCCAGGCGGACGCGCACCCACCCGCCCCGCGGGGCCCGGGCAGCGCCCGGCCGGAGAGGCGCACGCCCCGCCCCGGCCCGTACCATACGTGCGGCGGCTCCCGCAGGCGGTGGAAGCGGGAGGCGAAGCTGAGGAGGGTGACGAGGGCCAGGGCGGCCGGGCGGGGGGCGGCGGGCGGGGCGGCGGGACGCGCCGGCCCCCCCGGCCCCCGGCGGGGCTCCCGCTGGCGCGGCGGCATCCGCGGGCACCCGCCGGGCGCTGCAGCGCGCCGGGAGCGGCGCATCCTGGGCGCGGAGCGCGGGCGGGCGCGGGGCACGCCGGGGGATGCAGTCCCGGCGTGCGGTGCCGGCAGCCGCCGGGCCCTGAGCGGAGGCCGGGACGGCGATGAGCGCCGCCGCCGCCAAGGTACGCGGCGCTGGCTCCGCGCTCTCCCCGCGGGGCGGGAGGGGAGCGGGGGGCGATGGCGGCGCCACGGCCGCTGGGAGCGGGGCTTGGGGCGGCGGCTCTCCGCCTTCGGTCCGCGCGGGCCTCGCTCGGTTCGGCCTTGTCGCCGGCTGTGGCTCCTGGTGCCCCGGTAGCCCGGGAAGGTCTGGATGGCGGGTCCCGGGAGGACCGCGCCCCCGCTGCCCCGGCCTGCCCCCGTGTCTCTGTCGCAGTGGAAAGCAAGGAATTTAACCCCGTGCGAAATAAAATGCTTTAGTATGCTGATGCTTTTAGCGGTGCTGCTTACTTCACGTATTTTATTCGCATGCACTGTTCGCACCAAGTCCTGCTGAAGAGATACTGAGAATTTAGGAGCAAATCTGTTCTTTCTGCTTTACATTTGAACCCAGCAGAGTACGAGCTGTGCCTTTCAGGCACCGAGGTGTCCCCTACGGCAGCCCCCAAGGAGCAGTGTGTGTGTGCAGGCTGCTGGGCTTGATGAGAGAGTTGGCCTTTCCAAGTGCATCCCGTACATCCCCTGCAAAGAGGTGGTAGCCGGAGTATACAGCACTACTCTGAAGAGAACAGAAAACCTAGGAGGTCAACATACAAAGTTTGGGACATTTCTTCTGTCTTTAGCAACAGGGAAGTGCATTACCCAGATTTTTACTCTGGATTGGTATTTAAGCCCAAGCTTTCCTCACTGATTGCCAGAAATGACAACAGAACCAAACCAGAACTCTCAGTAGACAGCAAGCAAATCCCGTCCTCCTGCATTATCCCAGCTCCAACCAGGCTAAACTGCAGGGTTTGGGGATTTTATCCCACAGGGTTGTAAATGCAGGAAATTCTTTCCTGAGACTTTCCTGGACCATACTCAGCATTTCCTCTGACACAGTGTCACTCTGGGATCTGTCCACTAAGGATGAAACATTTCTGTTGTCTCTAGTCTTCACTTAGCTGATTATTTTTGCCTGTGATCTGCCCTGCTGCTAGGAGCAAAACAGCATGAACTCAAGAGATGACTCCATGTCCCAGCCTCTGAAGACAGTTCCCAGCTGAAAAATGGGTTGGTTTCCATGGGGTTTTTTTTTGTGAAATCCCCCAGAGCCTTGAAATTATAGAGCAAGGCAATTAGTATAGCACAGTTGATTCCAAATGATAGCATAGGCTATAAAACTAAAAACCTGCAGAGAGGATCAGGAGAGATGTCTCTGCTGGCTGAGAGGCCAGAGTCCAAAATAGATGTAGTGAAGGACGTGAATTTCTGAGCCAAAAAATCATTAGCAAGGTTCTCTGGAAAAGCAAGTAAAATTAGTAGCTCATGACTGCTCTATTTTCTCTTTTGAAGCCATAGTTTCTGTTTCGTTCCCTGAAACTCAGCAGGCTGGAGCTGGACATACGAAAAATTAACATAGCTGATATTTCTAATGCCCTGATCTCAGGAGAATTTAAGAAAATCAGTAGGTACTTTATCCACTGAAGCGTTACCAGTACTTTCCATCTCTTTCCTCCTCACTTATAAATCTGAGTAATTTAGTCAAAGACATACCTCATTTGAAGTTATTTGAGCCAATCTAAACTGTAAGAGAGGCATGAAGTTTACAAAGAGGACTGGACCACAGAGATCACCAGTGTCTCTGGGTCTTCTGTTCACCGACTACAATTGAGCATATCCGTGCTTTCTTTTGTCTTGCTGCCAAGTCTCTGGAAAAATTTTTATGCATTTTGGGAGGGTAGAGATGCAGAGAGATCCATGGCATGCCATGGGATCCGTGTAAGCAAGGAGAGGCATGATTACAGGTTTATTTAGAGACATACATCATGGGTATCAATTTCCTGTGTGGAAAGAAAAGGCCCTGACACAAAAAAAAAGCACAATCTTTTATTTTACACTGAGTTGGTCTGAGAGCAGAGTAGAAGCTTCTCCCATATCTGCAATGTAGAAAATCACCTGTACTGGCCAATACTGGTGGGACAGGAGCTCCCTGTGAATCTCCCTGCAAAGGCAGCCCATTCCCAGAGCTAGCAGTCATTCCCTAGTGAAAGAGAAATTCTGCATGCAGCTTTGGATTTCTTTTTTTGGTTTTTTTTGGGTTTTTTGGGGTTTGTTTTTTTTTTTGTTTTTCAGGGTTAGATTTCTGCATTGGCAACTGGTGACAGCCTGGGAGGCTCTCCAGACACCTTATTTGTTTCTGGATGAAAAGCTACTGAAACAAGAATGGTTCCCAAATGCGCATCCAAGCTTAAATCTTGTTAATGGTTTTGATATCAGGGCTGGGAGAGGGTGACTGCAGTGACTCAGGATTGAATCTGATTGGCTGTTTTTTGTGTCCTGGGCACAGACTGGGGGGCAAAGTCCTTTCCTCATTGGTTTTAAGAGAGAAGCCTTTCCCCATACCAGTTGAGTTAAAAGGGAAACACAGAGGTTGTTTGTATTTCGTGGAGAGGACTGCACACACTTGCCATGGCATCTGAAAAGGTGAGTGTTCCGACAGGGTGGAAGCATCTGGGAAGGCTGCCTTAGTGTTATAGTTCAGGTAGAGATGAATTGTCTATCTTTGTGGCTTTCATCTCAAACAGCAGAAGCTCTTCTTCTTTGGAAAGAAATCTGGCTCTTCCCTGCATGGCTGGAAAAGTTATTTCATACCATGCAAATACACAGGTGCTTGGCACCATCAATACAGAAATTGTTTCAGAAATGTAAGATGGGACAGAAGTTAGCAATATTGGATAGGGACAAAGAGGGAAGCTTTATAGGGACTAATTTCAAGGTCATTTGTGCATTGCTGGAAACATCAGGTGCAACTGGATAATGAGAAGGCCATTATGAGAGGCACTGGTGCTACCTGTATGCCCAAATCAGGAACAGTTACGTTCAGAAAGGAGCCCTCTCTCCTCCAAACATTGCTCTCCCCTGTTTTAGAGTTCCTGAAATGCCTTCTGCTCATGGTTCTTTGCCTTACACTCAATACTCTGGTGCTCCCAGCATATAACCTTTTATCTTTCTCTCCCCAGCCAATACTTTACAGCTATTTCCGAAGTTCCTGTTCTTGGAGAGTGCGAATCGGTAAGATTCAGTGTTCATCTCTCTTTTTTTGTCTCAGTATTGCAGTATCCTCCCCTTCACTAACCCAATTAATCAATCACTTATTAACACAGAGGTCAGCAAACATGAGCCTGGAACATTGAGGCATCTCCCCATGGGGAGGGAGGGGAAGACAGCATCTTACCTGGAGCAGGTGGAATAGAGGGGAACAGATAAGAGGGCTTCATGATACTACCTCAGACTCTGGCCTGCCCAGGTCATGAGACTTAAGCAGGGCTGGGAATGGTCCCTACTTGTACTGAGACAGAAAGGTTTTAAAGCACATGGTCCTCTGCCCTCTGTAAGCTGAATCAGGAAGAGCTGTGCTGCAAAGAGTTGCAAAGCTTATTTGGAAAAATGCAGTGGTTTTGCCAGGACTGGTCTTTAGTACTTTGGTCCTTCATGTGCCAGAGCACTGTCTTCTCAGGGGACTCAGGCCACCCTCCTTGAGTGATAGGGTCGTTTTTCAAAATGTAGATGCTAACATTTTCCTGAAGCCATTACCAGTGAAACTGGTCCCACTGTAGCTGTCTGAAGCTGTACACTGTGCTTTCCCTAGCACTGGCTCTGAAAGGAATTTCCTATGACCTGGTCCCAGTGAACCTCATTAAGGATGGAGGACAGCAGGTAAGGATAAAAAAAAAATACTACTGCTCTCTCCAGGGTACTGAACTCAGGGATCATTAGGAGACTTGATATTAGCACTAGGAAGTTCATAGGCAAAGTTACTGAATTGCTCATCATTTCTTTGAAATTAATTGTTGCTTTCAGCCAGTATTCCCTGGCATGTGAGACAGGAGGAGAATATGACTGCAGGAGACTAGAGGCTTTTTCTTCTCTCAGACATTTGTGACTGAATCCATAAGGCTTAAGATCTTTTGCTTACCATGATACAACTGAATATATCTGAAGCACAGACTTCAGAGAAGCTGCCCCATGCTTTAAACAGACTCAACCTCATTCAGTTAGCACCAGAAAATGCATGGAGGTGGGGATGGGGGGGTGTCCAAAAGATGCTAAATTGTATTGCAGAGGGCTGCAAAGAGCCTGCAAAAGGAAGAGGTGGGTTGCCAAAAGAGATCTTCATTGAGGCCTTACTTGGGGGTCCATAGGAGGGAGTTGTGCACCTCGTGGTACCACTGGCTCAATGGGCTGGCATGAGCTAAGGCAGAGTTGGACAACTGGGACAGTAATGGTGACACTGATGCGGTACCACTGGGCATTGCAGTGGTGCTTTATCAAGAGATAAGGCAGTCTAGGCCAGGCTGCAGTGATCCCTGAGCCCCAGTGAGAGCTTAGTAGGCTAATAGTATAGCATGATTTACTGTAAAAATTAGTATTAAGGTAGAGAGAGAAAAGAGGCGGGAAAAAAAATTTGGTAACTGGGTTCTGGGATAAGAAAACAAGGAAGAAGAATTTCTTATTGCTGTAGAGTAATCTCAGGTTTGTTTCCACAGTTTTCTGCTGAATTCAAGGCAGTGAATCCCATGCAGCAAGTCCCAGCCTTGAAAATTGATGGCATCACCCTTTCTCAGTCAGTGAGTTATCAGCCACATCCCTGTTAACCTTTCATTCCAGCCTGCTGCCCAATCTGGACAGGATGGCTTTGTCCCATTTTTTCCCCCAGAGCTCTCACCTATACATTGGAAAAAGAGGTGGCATTTATGGTCCCACTTGGGAAGAGAAATAGCACATAGTCCCTGATGGGAAACTACTGTCAAGGATTTAAGTTCAGTTCTGCTTTGGTTCATAACTCCACCTTTCACTGAGCAGTTTGTAGTCTGACTTTGATGGCTGTTCCATGATTTGCCTGAAATTACAGCTGGACCAAATGATAAGGTCAGAGGGGTTATTCTGTTCTTTGGGTTGGTAACAAACTGCATTCAAAAGCTGTTGTATTGTCTTGGATCAGCTCCCCTTTCCCAGGTGTCCAGGATGTGAAGTTTTCCTTGGCTCTCCAATAACCTCCCATTATCTCTTTGTTCATTACAGCTAGCTATAATTAATTACCTAGAAGAGACACATCCTAACCCCAGGCTCCTGCCTCAAGATCCAAAGAAGAGAGCCCAAGCCAGAATGATCGCTGATCACATTGTCTCTGGCATTCAGCCACTCCAGGTACTGCTGCGTCAGATCCATGCAAGTGAGAAAATCAGAGAGGATTTCTGTCTCTGAAATTCTCAGTCTCCTTAAATTGTTGCCAGCCAAGCGGGTGGCAGAATTTCAAACCGGTGTGCTAGCAGATAAAATCTGCTTAACCTCTGCCTGATCTAGATACCAATGGCACCGATACAGTATGTCCAACCCAGCAAATCGTGTAGCATCCCAGGGTTCTTTCCAGAAAGAGCTGAATCCATATGGTTTTACTGCTGAGTCTAGGACATTTTAGGAAGAAGAGAATTGAGCAACTGAAAGGGAAGAGGCAAAGGGATACCCTGGCAACTGTTACAGAAGGGTAGTGCCAAGAGAAGGATACAGCAGGGTGCATGATTTGGTGCAGGTGAGGTCAGGGCTGACCCAACCAAGTGAATTCAGGGGTTCAGCCTTGGCAGCTCCTCATCTCCCCTCTCCTCCACTGGATAATACAGTGGGTAAGATCCAGCCAGCAGTAGTTATCTAACCTAGAGATTGCTTTGCCTTCACAGAACCTGAGTGTCCTGAAACAAATGGGGGAGAAAAAAATGGAATGGGCTCAGAACTGTATCATGTCTGGCTTTCAAGGTACATCCCACGTCCAAAATTATCAGTATTTTGGCTGACCTTACAAAATGCTGCACCACTGGCATTCTACTTGCCTTTTTCAAGTAGAACCACAGATATTCCTAGGCTGGTGTGCTGGGGGTCCTGCCTTGCTGGCAGAGACAGTGCTCTCCCTGCCCAGAGTCTCTTGTCCAGGACTGGTAGCTCCCCAGGATCTCAAAGATGTGCACAGAACGCTTCCACTGCTGCACACGGAAGAGGGGAAGCCTGGTGCCATCCTGCACACTGCAGCAGTTGATTCATTCTGAAGCACCAGGGCTCACATCACTTCTAAAGTTCTTCCTATATACAGATAGATGTGCTTTTGTAATTGTTTGCCTAACAGCAAACTCCCACAGAGTCTAGCATGTAGCAGAGTATTTCTTTACCTTTTTGAGAGAAATAAAGTGCTTTTGGTTCCCTCAAAATCCTTTCTCCCATGTGCTGCAATGACAGGCCCACCTTCACTTCCTGACAGACACAAACTGACTGAACCTTTGCATTTTTCCCCGTCCCAAGCACATATTTCTACATTATGCTCATAGTATTTCAAGTGCATTGTCTAAAGCAGCTGAAATCACCCTGGGTCCAAAAAAGCTGAAGAACCCTAAAGACTCCCATAACTATAGTAAGATTTCCGTTCCTTCTAGTTTCTGTCCCAAAATGCTCCTTTTTTATACTCTGCTCGGGGTTAAGATGCCCTTGTACATAATTCCCAGTCTAGAAAGTGTTTGGTGTCTCTTTCAATTGACTTTCCAATGCCTCATTCCAGTGTACCACTTCTCTTGACAGCCCTGGAGCAGATTCTGCAGCACACTGCTGGACGCTACTGTGTGGGGGATGAAGTAAGTATCTGAGAGAGCCCTGTGTGCTACTGCAGGACTGAAAAGCCCAGAATCTTCTCCAAAAAGAGGAAAGAAAATTAGTTGAGGAGACAAGAGCACAACCCCATCCAGTGCCTAGAATTACATGCAGTGCCATCACCATAACAAAAAACAGCTGCATGGATCCTACTTAGGCCATTACTGACTGGCAGAGAGTTATGGAGATGTGTACTTGTCCCTGCCTATAACCTGCTGATGGCCAGATTCTGCAGCTGTATCTAGGATCTGGCTTGTACTAAAGGATGTGGAAAAAGATGATACATCATTTCATCTTTATGGAATTTGGATTTCAACAGTTCCTGTCATAGGGGCAAAGCTTGGCTCAAGAAAATTGGCTCAATGGGTTCAGTTCTTAGCTCTGTTCTATGGAACCTTTGACCAACTTGTATTTTTCTGCTCAGATCATCCAGTTTTAACATGGACAGATTTTACAGAGCTCACATAAAAGCTGTTTTGACTCTTACCAACCTAGAGGCAGCTCAGGCTTTTTCCATTTATTAGTTATGTTGCCTGGAAAAAGATCTTTCCTATAAAAGCCTTAGAAAAAAGGAAGGCTCCATCATTCTGGGATGCAGAGGATTGTCTAGTAGCAGCCTTATGGAGCCCTTGGTAGGCAAAGACTACTTACAAGATCTAATGTTGGAGAATAACATGTGCTTTGAGAGGCACCCAGAGCTTTGTGACCTGGGGAGCGGGGTGGGAGCAGCTGCCTCTGTCTGTGCAGATAGGCAGCCAGCAGCACTGTCATTAAGTCTTCCTTTCAGATTGCAAATCTCTGAGCCTGTGTACAGAGACCCTATCACATATCACGTCTTGACATTGGCAGGGCCTGCTTGATACTCCTGCAGTGCAAACAAGCAAAATTTATTTACCTTTTTCCAGCCATGCAAACACCCCTCTCCCTCCATCACCTCCCTCTGCAGCTTGCCAGCAGATGTGTTTGCTTAGAGGCAGTTGCCATAGAAGCACAGTGTCCTTGAGGTCATAATGATCAGCTGGTAAATATAAAGCTCCCTAAAAGCTTATGGCTTCTCCTAGTAACTGCAATGAAGTTTTTTTCTTGTACTGTTGCTGTAATATTAATGCTGAATTAAATAATTAGATCATGACAACTCCTCTGTACTGGCTGATAAAATAATTTCTGTCCTGGTCTCAAAGACTGCCACCACTGGGAAGTGTGAGGGGACTATTCTATAACTCCTATTCTGAGGAGTTATTCTAACTTCTTTTCTCTGCTATATTTGCAGGTTTCCATGGCTGATCTGTGTTTAGTGCCTCAAGTTGCCAATGCTGAAAGGTAATTAAGGCTAAGTTTGAGATATTCTTCAACACACCTACTTATTCTGGGCTGTCAGAGCTTACCTTCTGCTGCTCTTTATGCCTGTTAGAAAGTATCCCTCCTGCCTGCCCTATCCACTTATGTTTCTTCTCTCCACAATTTTCCTACTTCATAAATACTGTCTCTTTTGGAAGTAATGAATTGTGGACTCCTCTTAGAGGCCTCTGGGGAAACCTGATCTGTGACCTTAGAAAAGCTGAGGTTGCCCACACTCCATGTTCTCTGTCCCTGTTTGCTTTATTCTTACACTGCACACAGGAGGAAAAGAGTAATCAGACTATATTTAAAGCCTTAAACCCATACAAGTAGTGGCTGCATGATTCCCAGGAAAAGCAGTGTCTTCTCACCTTGTGCTGCACATTACATAAAAATCTGGTGAAAATCACACAATCACAGAATCATTTGGGTTGGAGGGGAATTCTGGAGGTCACCCAGTCCAATTTCCCTGCTAGAGGAAGTGGCACAGGATTGCATCCAGCTTGGTTTTGAGTATTTCTAGAGAAGGAGACTTTACAACCTCTCCAGGCACTGATTAATCTCTCTAGCATTTGTTTGTGAACCTACAAGGATGAACCTTTTCTGTTAGTGTAAATGCCTGTGAGATTCTCCCATACTAGGCAGGCCTATCACACTGCTCTGCACTTCTGCTCACTGCTGCACTGGCTCTCCAACTCATAGTACTTCACAAATTCTTTTCCTTTTACAGATTCAAAGTGGATATGGGTCCATATCCCACAATAACCAGAATAAATAAAGCTCTCTTGGAGTTAGAGGCCTTCAAAATAAGCCACCCTTCCCGGCAGCCAGATACTCCTGCAGAGCTGCGAGCTTGAAGCCCTTCTACTCATTAAATCTAGAAAGCTGCCATGATAAAGAAGACAACACCTACAGGCTGAGCAGGACTTTAGTGCCAGTAGGAAACCCCAGTTACCCTTTCATCTGGGTGGGAAGGACAGAGGACCTGGAAATAGTGTGGATGACTTACAGGAGCTATGCCTGTGCTGGAATACCTGCAGCTACTAGTTTTTTCTATGCAGTCTATCTCCATGAAGCAGATTAAAGCAGAAGTATCCATAATGATCAGAAGTTCCCTCTGTATGGCTTTGGGTTGGGGAATGTGGCCACAAACAATTGTGAGGCATTGAGCCAATTCTGTATTCCCCACAGGGGCTATTTCTTTCTACCATCTACAGAAAGAGCATCAGGGAATCAGTGTACACAGTGTGCTTATCCTTGGAGCTGCCTCAGAGCCACAGCACAGTCATCAGCTCCATGGATATAAACAGTCAGATCTAGTCTCTGACAGAAGATAGCTTAACCCTTGTTGGGTCCTGAAAGAGCCAAGTTGGCAACTCTGTCACCCTTTGCAATAAACAAGAGCAGTCACATGGAATTTGTAGAAGGTCTGCCTAGAGAAAAGCTAGGTGATTGTGCCATAGACAGCAAGGCACAACCAGCTCTCTCCCCTACAATGAAAATTATGTTCTCTTCTTTTTCCCATCCTCAGATACTGCTCTGGGTGTTTTCCTAGCCTTCAGCTGCTGACTGTTGCCCAAGGAAATCCCACCCCAGATTCCCTCCAAACCAGAATCATGCCTGTACTTTTAGTGTAAAATAGCAGCAGTAAATACCATTCTACTCATCCCAAACAAAACCAAACACCTAAGTCACCTACAAAGCTGAAAGCACCCTGGGAATTCCAGCTAAAAACCTGTAGGGCAAGAAAGGAACCCATAACCTTTGTCTGTGTTCTTGTGCAGAGTCAGCTCAGATCCCGCTGAATGTTTTGGCACCTGAGCCCAGATACTGTATATCAGGTACCCTAGGAAAATACCACAATACCATGGCCTTCAGATTTCACAAACCCATCATCTCTTGTACCAAGGTGCCATTCACCTCCATACAGATACCTGGACTGCCATGTTGCTTGGACTCATTTATTGCCATCCATGTCTGTATTTAGGCTGGTAAAGAGCCTTGCTGTTCAGGCTCATTCTGAGAATCGTGCACTATCCTAGATCCAGCTGGATCTTGAGTGTGCTGTTATAAAAGGTCCCAGCACAGTTGGAGCCCCCAAAGACCAGCACCGTGTGCAGCTTCTGCTCCTCTTTGTTCTCCTCATCCATATCCATCAAGTGGGCAGGAGTCAGGTCAAGCAATGTGTGGCCAGCTCGGGGAACAGAGCAGAGGTCATGGTGGATCACTGTGCTCCATGAAAGAGTATCTGAAGTGGAAAGGGGGTATCAATACTGACAAGGCCTTTCCTAGTGCAAAGGATGAGACAAATGTATTGAGACTAGACTAGGTGTTCAGAAACACCACTGCAGCCCCAGAGTCACCTTCAGCTGTCAAAACAGAGCAGGAGAGTCACTCACCTAGGTGGAAGACAAAGGCATCATGCAAGGCTCCTCTGGCATTGCAGCCTCCACTGATCAGAACCTTCTGGTCTGACACAGCCAGAGCTGCATGAAAGCTGTGACCAAAGCAAAGTCAAAAGGTGACTAAAACAAAACCTGCTGGGATGGCCTCAGTCAGCAATGGACAGGGATTGGCAGACTTGATCAGGAGATTGGGGGCTTAAGCTGCAGGAAGAAAGTTGACTTCTGCTTCTCTCTACCCTGACTTGCAGAATAACCCTAAAAGAGATGTTTGCCTCTGCAGGTCAGGCCACAATCAGGCCTGAATAGCAATTCATTATCTCAGAAGGAGCTATCAAAACTCCTATGCTTTGCTCTGTGGGGTGAGATAGCAGGCTAGCTGGGCTCTACATTGATTTAGATCATTGTTCTAGTGAGCAATTCTGTCCCTTTAGAAACAGCATAGTCCTGGTACAGGAGTTTCTTCCTCTGTGTGGCACAGCACCTCTCCAGGCACTGTGAAGACCTAACAGCAGGCCATACAGTTTACTGGCACCCAGCAGAAAACTTATCCTAGCCTTAAAGACAGATTTCCAGGGAGACTAAGGAATATCCCCCCACACCATACAGGCACCAACAAGGACAGCACAGGAACTTCTGGCCCCACTGTGGAGAGAGGATCCACTGTATTTTGACTAGTGGAACAGAGATAGGCTGCTGGATCTGATCACAAGCACTGTTTAAACCTGGCTTCAGAGAGAAATGACAGAAGAAAGCTCCTGGGTCTGCAGTAGAATCTTACCAACGTGCAGAAGGCTGTCCTGCCAGGAGGGGGACTGATGTGTACTCCATGAAACCTGACAGACAGAGAAAAGGCAGGTGAAATGTCCAAAAACCTCAGCTTCATAACTAGACAAAAACTTAGATACTCTGCCACATCAACAATGCCTCTGCCTTCTCTGTTACCCACCTTCTTCCAAAAAAGCCATTGCTTTTTCTTCAATCCCTCCCTTATTGCCCCAGAAAGGTTTTGTTTTTTTTTTTTGGTTTTTTAACCCATAGTTTTTCATCTCCATTGCCTAGTCAGGAGTTTGTATAATGCTATTGCTGTTTTCCCACTGAGCACACCTCACTCCCAAGTCCCTGTCTTGGAACAGATCTTCCCAAGGCACAGACTTTCTTACCTAGATCCAGAATGTGCATGTCACTGAGGTAGACAGAAGTCCTCTGACCCCCAAAAATCACTAGCTTGTTCTTCAGTAGAGTAGCTGAATGCCTGGGCAGAGAGCAAGCAAATTAATAAAACATCTTCAGCAAGTTCCCAAAAGTTCCATTTTAGCCTTGGCCTCTTCTACTGGGCTGCCATAGCTTCAGTCTACACCTGGGACAAAATCCCATCAGGATTCACAACAGGAGGTACTAAGAATTCCATTGCTCTAAACACAGTCCTATCTTAAGGAGTACATGGTGGAGAACAATCACCTAATATTTAAGAAATCACACTGGTGTGGGAGGGAAGATAAGCAGAGGTTTCCTGCACTATTTTGGATAGCTAGAATGAAAGCACTCTCACCCAAGCCTAGGCAGAGGCTTCTCCCCTTCTGAAATGGGCTGATACCAAATTTCATGCTCTGGATTGAAGACATAGAGCACATTGCTGCAGGGTGCAACTGCCAGTGATGCCTTTCTGGGGAAAGTTCCTCCAAAAACAAAGAGCTCCTTGTGGTAGATAGTGGCACTGTGGTAGGTGAGCACTGGTATCCTCCCTTTAGCCTAGAAAGATTTCAATATATATTTGTTACGAGAAGTGCATTATTTGCTACATGACCCATAGGAAAGGGGCCCACATCATGCAATGAGTTTGACAAGTCTCAATTTTCACTTTATTGGCTCCCCAGCCAGATCTTTGCTACACAGGCAGACAGTACATTCTTTGCATGCTCTACACCACCAGAATGCTCTGATAAGAAAAGGAAGTCAGCTTCCCACACCTTCCTCAGAAGACGTCAGGGAACAGAAAAACCTCATCCAGGCTTCCTCTGTAAAAGCTGTTTTGTGCTTTACCAGGAAAGAGACAGATAGTCCCATGCTGACAAGGGCTCAGAATTCTGCTGTTCTCAGTGCAGTTCCTGATTTGAGAAGACTGCCTCTTCACCTCAGCATCTGGTGCTGCTCTCACTGGCACCATATAAAATGAGAGGCCATTTCCCTCCACTGCTTGTACAGTACCTCCCACCACTGAGCTTGGTCAGTCACAGCCATCTGCAGCAACCATTTTTTTCCCATTGCTTCATTCATTGGAGGCACAGCTCCTGGTTTCTGTTCAGGATGTGGCTTTTCAACACAGCCTCCTAATATCTGTCAAACCCAAGCATGCATCTCAGACAACCTGCACTAACAGTGGACTAAGACTACTGGACTAGGGACATGGGCACATGGACTGCCACATTCAGGAAGAACCTGCAACTCCTCCTGCACTTTTGTCTTGGAAGAGATGCAGTACTCACAGCCACAAGGAGCCATTTCCAGGTGACTGTGTCCAGAATGTAGATGCTGCTGTGGTCTTTGTCCTCCCTTATGCCCCCAAAGATGTAAATACGCTTGGTGTCAGGGTCGTAGGTAGCTGTGTGACCATGCAAGCACGATGGCATGGCATTTTGCAGCTGGAAACCCACTGGAAGCCATAAATCACTGTCTGTAGGAGCAACAGCAGACACATGGTGTGGGAGTTCAAAAATGCTCTTGATTGCTCTAGATTTAAAGAACACGCTATAAAATCTTTACTCAAAACCTTGCTCCCTTTGTCTCCTCCTCTCCTTTGATTCAGGGCTATATAGGGAACTCATACAGAATTGTTTCTGTACGGAATGATGGGGAATAGCAATGTGAAAGAGAAGATCAGTGAGGTGCAGAAAGACACAAGGAATTGTATCTCACACTTCCCCATCAGTCACCACACACAGTCTGCAAACTGCACTGTTGCTTTTACCCCTTAAAATTTCAACTCTGTCCAGAACTTGTACCTTAGCTCCTAGAGTGCTCTCAGGTATAATCCCAGAGTCTCATAAGGCACTCAGCTCAGCCTGGTGACATACTAGATGTGATGCCTTTGCTGTCCCCTCCATATGCACAGATGCCCAAGTACCCCTTCCCATCTGCATGAGCTATCCTCGAGTCCCACTGTCCCCACTGCTTTTCACAACCCTAAAGTCCCCACCAATTTCCAGCTTCCAAAGAGCATCCCTGCAGGACTGTTGATTGACACCTTCTCCACCAATGAGAACAGCTGTCCCCAGGTCACTGAGGCACATGGCATGGCACCACCGAGGGCTGGGACTGCCTGGGGAGGGAAGAGCACAGGCCTCTGAGCAGTCAGACAAGACACCCTCAGCTCCCTCCCTTCCCTGCTGGGGAGAACAAGCCACCTGAATGCTCAGAGGGGGGAAATGGTAAGACAAGGGCCCCCGCTTCCTGCAGGGGGAGAAAGACATACTTCCCTAAGGAACATTTTCAATTGGCTTGGGGGAATAATTGCTGTACTTAGAGAGACCTCAGGAGCAAGTAGCTGGATGTAGGATGCATTCAGGCTGCCACTTCAGACAGGCTTGGATGTTCCCCCATTTACTACCTCATGTCCAGAAGTGGATAGCTCAGTTGTGCTACCCACCCTGCACCACTCCTCGTGAGGGAGGGCTTCCCTGGGACAACTTGTCAGTGCCACAGATAGAACAATCAGAAGCCTGGAGCTGCTTCCAGAGGTATTCCTTGTACTGCTCTGTTCATCCTCCCTTCCCCTCCCAGGCCCCTGCAGTTGGCTGAGCAAGCTAAAAAAATACTTTTATTACCCAAAATCTATTTAATATCTTACCTTTTTTCCTCAAAGAGCTATGTATCCAGAGGTGTGCCTGAGATTCAGAGGGGCTAAAGAAACATTTGAGAGCCTGACAGTACTGAAAGCACCGATGGCAATTGCATGAAGCCGAACAGTATATACACATGACCTACTTGTTATTCTTGATCACTGGGGAGATACAGGATGAAGCATGGGAGGCTTCTGATGTTGAAGGGAAGGCATATCAGGCATACCATCACTGAGTGACTGCTAAGACAAACCAGGGTCTAGGAACCAAATCCTCACCTTGCAACTCCTTCACTGCCAGATCTGCAGAGGGAACACAGAGATGGCCCCATAAAGCAGCCAGCAGACATACTGCAAAAAGTGCTCAGCTCCACTGTGTAAGAGCCCTTTGACCTTCCTTCCTCCAACCTCCAGCACAAAACTACCTCACTGCAACAAACAAGGTGCAAGGAATTAAGTCTCATCAGAAGAAATGCAGAAAATAGGTAAGAGCAGGGCACACTTCCTCTGCCAAATACTGTCACCATTGCAATTTACCCCTCTGATAGAAGTTTATTTCCCCCTTCTCACACTGCCTGCAGCAGAAAAAACTTTATGATGAAGCTATATTTGCCTTTATGACAAGCAAGGCAAGTCCCAATAAGTAATTTCTTATGGGAACCACTAAGTTATTGCCAAACCTTTACACATAAACTTGGTCACACTCTGGAGTTGACTTGGAATTCCCACTCCAGAAGCCTAAGGTTTTGTTTCCAAACCCCTTGGCAGTTACCTTCTCACTACTCAAAAGCCAGTACAATTACACTAATTACATATATATATTGCTTTTTGTATTCTGTATACTGTAATAATAACCAGTGTCTTCTATAGACCAAGTGCTAATGATATTAGTAGGGGTACAAACAGACTAATGCAGAGGTTACAGAACATCACAGTAGCTAACTTTCTTGTGCCTCAATTCACTCCTTTGTAAAACAAGGTTAACAATATTTGCCTTAATTTATAAAACACTTTTACTTGTATGAAAAGATAGGCATTATGTCACAGTAAAAAGTGGTGGCACTAAGATGATATAGCCCATGCTCCATTTCTGGCCTTTTCCCAGCAGGCAAAAACTCATCAAGCAGCTGATCCAGGAATAAAGAGCATTTTCAGTATTTCAAAGCCAAACATACAAGCCCATCATGCCTTGGAGATACATAGAGAAATAGAATGGGAAGGTGCAGCCCAGCAGCATTGACAGATCATTCAGACAAGATCTGTAAAATAAAGTTGGAAGCTACCAGAATTACCTTCTTCATCAAGATCTCTCTCAGATGCTGTGGGTTCAAATAAAACCTTTCTGGGCTTTTTGGAGTGGACTCTTGGTGGTGGTCCTTGGTCAGGACTCTTCCTCCAGGCCGCATTGGATTCCACCTTTCCAGCTGGTGACTTCAGAGCACAGGGTACCACCAGGGTCCTCAGTGGTGGCCAGACATCCTTCTTCACAGGCCTGGATGCTCTGGCAGCCACCTCTGAGCTCTGACTCTTAACCTGTGACATGAGTCCCAGCCAAATCAGCCCCGAGGAAAGATACCTGAGGCTACTGTGAATTGCATCTTACTGGGCCAGAGATGTGGTAACTGGTTTTAGGCTCATCATCCCATGGAGTTTTAAGGGCCAACATGCCATCAGTATCAGCTGCCAAAGAGATGCTGAGCAATGCAGCTATCTGCTGCTGTGTGCTGTAGTCAGCTTTCAGACTGCTGGCTGCTGGGCACAGCTAAAACATGGAAGGGCAAAAAGGCTATCTGTACTAGGAATGAAGGGGCTGGTTACCATCCCACCAAGGACTAAGACATTCAACATTTAAAAAGGTATTTCAATGGAGAATATATCTTCAGCACAAGAGAAACTTTGGCTCCAGAACTTGCTTAGCCATATCTCCACCAAAAAAATGGCAGCAAATGTTTCAGCTAACCATCAACTGAATGGCTACTGGTGAGGGAGAAGATACTAAGAAAAAAGTGAAATAACAAGAAGGTGACTCCAAAATACACATACCCCAGTAGGATCCTCCAGGTCCTGGCCAAGTGGCCTATCATCTGCTGGGAGCACTGGTGACTGGGTGGTCTCTGGTACAAGGAAGGGATGGACAGGTGTACTGCTGGAGACACCTCGGAGCAGCTGCAGCAGAAACAGCAACAGAACCCTGAGTGTGTTAGCCTCCATCCACAGAAAGGATGAACAAAATCATGTCTTGCAAGGGACAGATTGCCTGCAATGGAATAACCTGCCGTTCATCTCCCACACTAACAAAACAAGCAAGGAAGAGAAAAGCCAGGCACTGCAAGATGCTAAATCCAGTGGCTTCAGCTCAAGGTAAAACAACTATGTAAGTGCCAAAGACTCAGGAGAGAGTGGGACTGGAAGTGAACAGCTGTCGGCTGCCCCTCTCCTGCAACACACAAGGTGTTCTAGCAAAACTGTTCAGAGGATAGGCCTCTGAACATAGGAGCATCACAGAGCTTTCAGGCTTAGCAAAGACACGCATTAACAGATCCATGTTTGTCAGCTCTACCTTGGAGTAGCAGAGAAGGAAAAGCAGAGCAAAAAAGGAGATTCTGGGGTTGAGAGGTGACATTTGGGACCCTGGACAGGAAGAGAGGACAGTGTCAATTCTTTTACCTGTCCATTGACAGTCAGAACAAGCCTCACAGGGTTGCCTTTGTCCATCTCTTTCAACGAGGCCATGAAAAGATCTGTTCTCCAGTCATCTTCCCACACCAGAGACCTGCACAAGGGACCATGGCTTTTCAGCCCACAAGTGACACTGACCAGGACAAGATTCCTGCTCCCATACTAGGTGATAACAGCCCAAAGCCAAAAGAGATCCAACCCTGAAAGCAGCCAAAAGGAACCATCACTAGAGGGAAACACCATGGTGGAGGACCAGCAGGCCCACACAGCTTTTGGGTAACAGCAGCAGAATCAGGCAGCACCAGAGATCAGAAAGCTTTTCTAGGATGCCCCTTCTGACACCCTGGCTGTAACCAGGGTGTAACCTTCTTACAGCCCCTGCTGTAACCTGCGGGTGGGCTCCAGCCTGCCGAGCCGCTGTGGCGCGACGCCTGGGGACACCAGCACATCCACTGCGATGCTCGTGTCCGGAGAGTAACAGCTCCAGTCGCCCAGGCCAAACACCACCAGCTGCTGTGGCAATGGCAGGGGCAGCCAAGCCTGGAAACCCATCTGGCTGGAATGGCTGCAAACGGGAGGGAAGAAAAATGAAAGATAGTAATAAAGGAGTAAAATAAAAGGTGAAAAAATATATGAAAACGCCTAAAAACACTTTTATGCCAGGGAAGGGTGAAAGGAGAGGGCTTGTGTCATTTAAAGATGAAACCATGCAAGGATGCAGGGAAGAAGATAACCGGTGGGAAGGGAGAGCCGCCAGGGGCTGGAGCAGCTCAGCCACGCGGGCAGCGCCATTTCCAGCGAGGGCCAAGGCACGGCGTGCGGGTGCCCGGCCCGCGGGGGAGCCCAACCCCGGCAGGGCACGGCCGCATCCACGCAAGGCCGGGCGGGGCCGGGCCGCACCTGCCGAGCCGCCGCGGCGGCTCCCGCAGAGCCCACAGCACGTAGAAGGCGAGGCCGCCGTGCCGGGCGCTGCCCGCGGGCCCCGGCCGGCCCCGGCGGCGGGCGCGCAGCATGGCGGGAGCAGGCCGGGCCGCCGCGGCTGCCATTAAAGCCCCGCGGCGCAGCGGGGGCGGCCCCGGCATCCCCCGGCCCGGCCGCACAGCTGCGGAGGGGCCCGCACTGCCCGTGCGGGGAGCGCCCGGGGCGCGGCCGTGCCCGTGTGGGGCGGTGCCGGCGGCAGCCCTGCCAAGCCGCGAGGAGCTCTGGGGAGTAGCGCCGGCTGCTCAGGCCTTCCGAATCCGGGAAGGCTTGCCTCGTACCAAATCAGCCTCTATAGAATCACAGAATTTATTAGGTTGGAAAAGACATCTGAGATCATCGAGAACAGCCCGTGACCGAACTTCACCATGTCAGCTAGACATGGGCACTACACATCCAGTCTTTCCTCAGACAGCTCCAAGGATGGTGACTCCACCACCTCCCCGTGCAAGTGCAATCCATTCCAGTATATAATCACCCTTTCTGTGAGGAAATTCCTTCTAATGTCCAACCTAAACCTGCCCTGCCATTGCTTGAGACTATGTCCTCTTGTACTGTCACTGGCTGCCTGGGAGAAGAGGCCAACTCCCACCTGCTGACACCCTCCTTTCAGGTAGTTGTAGAGAGTGATAAGGTCTCCCCCGAGCCTCCTTTTCTCCAGCCTAAACAACCCCACCTCCCTCAGCCACTCCTCAAAGAACTTGTGTTCCAGACAGTCACCATTTCTAGAGCCCAAGCCACATGACCCTTTCCAGAGAGGGATAATTTGCTTTCCGATTCCTACAGGGTGGTATCTGTACACATTTCTTGTAGCCTTCAAGAAAAAGAGCAGGTGCGAACCTTGCTTCTCTTACTCTGCAGTCAGGGCTCATATTGAAGGTAGGATGGTGGCAGATACTCCTTAAACAGTAATTACATGTGTGTATGTGTGTGTTACTGCAGAGGCTCCACTGGGTAATGATACCACCTGTATAACAATGAGCAGCTCTGCTACGCTTAAAACTGCTCTTGATAATCAAACACTACAAAAAGCAGTGACAGGACTTCAGCAGCCAAAGTACAATATTCTCCCTGTTCACCTGAAACAGGGAAGAGCCACTTCCCTGGCACAGGCAACAGAGCACCTCACGATCAGTGTTTCTGCTGCAGCCCATGCACAAAAGTTAGAGAAGGGAGAAGGGGAGTGGCAGAGTGGGGGGTGGAACTTCCAGAGATGGGAAAAACTAATGTGAAATTTTGCATTGCTTCCCTGCATCCCCACTGTTTTCCTTAGTTCTCCTCTTGGCCCTATGCCTGAGCTAAGCACAAGGATGTATCGTGAGTGCATCATAATAAAGTAGCTGTAGCACTGTTTCTCTTTGGTAGTCATAAAATGCAATGAAACGTCTTTAACTTGGCAGAATCATCTGTCCTTTGGATCAGCTTAGTTTATGATTTCTCCTGCCCATCAATTAGTTTATAAAAGTGTTCCAAGGGACTAGAACAGAGAATTGAACCGCTGCAGCACTTGTCCTGCCAAACTTGAAATGAGATGGGTGAGAAAAGATGACTCCCGCTACAGCCATCATTCCTCATTTTGACCAACAAGTGCTTCTTTCAGGACATGTAAATTCAGCCTTTGTAGAATGATAAAGCTGAGGGGCAAAGCAGCTGTGAGGAGCAAACACTCTTCTGTAGACAATTTAATGAGTATTTGGTAACTGAAGAGATGTTTCTAAATCCTCCAGATTGAAAGCTGAAGTAACAAAGGAGCTAGGGGATCTCTGCAAATGGAGGTGACAAGTACCAGTATGAAGAACTGGAGGGTAAAGTATTCAAACTCTACCTATGTCCATTATATGAGCTTGGCTACTTGCTTGTTCCTCTCCAATTCCTCAAACATTCAGTACAATCTCAAGAAAAATATTCCAGCAAATCACTTTAATAGACAAAAGATTTCCTGGCTGGAACCATCATCATGAGCTGATAACAAAGCATTTTCCTATCCATTTGCATCAGAATCTCCTGTACGCTGCAAAGTATATTTTGCGTATTTGCTTCCTCTTTGCTCCTAAAACTAACTGCATTCTTGTTTTGTTGGATAGCTGAATTTTTCATATCAAGATATTCACTTGCCTTAAACAGAAGATGAAGTTCTTGGTTGCATAGTGAAAAGTTTATTTAAAGAGAGTAAGTTCCAATATATTATTACAAATCAACCACAACACATCAAATATAAACAATACAAACCAATTGTAGTAGGAATGCAAGCACACTATAAATATAGCCTTCATATGTGTCCTTCAGAAAGAGTCCAGTGACATATTTTGTTAAAATACCCTCTTCTCTATTTAAAACTCACCTCTTGGTGAGCGCATGGAAAGCAAACAGCTGGCATTGAGAACTCAATTTTGAAATCACAGGACATCAAAAATATTTACATCACATAGGTAAGGACTGACAAACAACCATCACAGTTCACAAGAACATAGGTCTGAAAAAGTTGTGACAAGCTACAAGGTGCTCCCCATTGAAAGCCTGTGAGTGGAAAGCAGCCTGCTTCCCTCTGAGGAGAGCTGTTCCCAGGGCATCTTGGAGGTTGCAGGGAGGCCATCTCCAGCTATTTATCATCTCCAAACATGGCTCCTAAACGTCAAAGTCATTACTTGGCAAGGTCTTCTTCGCTCTGAATTTTGCGGCTGGCATCCTGCTTCTTGGCCAAGGGACTTGACTCACCAGTCCAGATGGGTTTAAAACAGTTAACCCTCAGTTGGATCAGAAAATTCTTCTTCTCTCCCTTCCCAATAATGGCTACATTTAATATATGGTGATTCTGAGAAAGCAACATGTAAAATCCAGAATGGAACCCAGAAAAGCCAAGGGGACTCAGATCCACCATCCACCTGGCCTGATGCACCTTCAGCTGCAACAGCACCACAGTTTCGGAACAAGTAGCCAGAGACTCTCTCCAGGCAAATGTGGACTATCTGCCCAGAACACTCTCCTTCTTGTAATAGACATTTGAACTCTCCTGTTTTATCTACCTTTTAAAACTTTATTTAATTGGTATTTACTGCAATTCAACTTGTTTAGATAAATGCCTTAACACTTTGACTCCTGCTAAACTCCTGTCTTCTTTCACGGTCTAATTAGCAATGCATTTAACACAATCAGTTCCCAGTTTTTCATTCTGCCAGTTGTGAAGTTCTCATTCATCTACATGATATTGTCACATCCAATATTTTCTCAGATAGATTAGAAAAGGAGAATTTTTTTTTTGTTTTACACTTGTAGATATAAAAAAAAAAGCCTAAACAAAAAACTTGTTGCTTTGGTCTCTCATCCACACTCAACATGCATAAGCACACACCACTCACAACTCTGGATTTCAACACTCTTTTTAGAGAAAATTATGGCCATAAGAAACACTCTTCTATGTCTATCTAGTTCCTCTGGTCCTTGGGTTTAGTGTCAGCATATCAAAAGGAGCAGTCCTCTGGTGTTCCTAGACATCTGACAGCAGCATATGAAGGCAAAGAATATATGGCACCAGGAAATTCAAATACCATTGTACTACTCATCTGACAGCAACGAGGTGGGCTATGAACAGATTAGATCTCCAGGAACAGCCTAGAGGGGCTCTCCCTGCCTGACCTTAGCAAGTACTACCCCCTACCCAAATGGGCAGAGAAATAAGAAGAAATCTCTTGCATTAATGACACCTATGGTCTCATTTCAGACATGCTGTTTGTTCCTAAGGCACCTTGTGATAAATCCTCTGTAGAGTGGCTTTAATAGGGGTAGTGAGACAAGAAGGAAGAGTATAAGCAGTCAGGATGAAAGTGAACTCATTTAGGGATTCCTTCTCTCCCCTAATTCCCCACAGGAACAACAAAATCTTTCAGCAACTAGACCTGTAATAAGATTTACCTCAAATTCACCTCACCAGGTCCAGCTCCACAATAACTGACCCGGTGCAGGCCATAGATGGAGGTTACATGCACACACAGGTACAAGGAGATAAGCTGACTGGGTACAGCCACAAAGAGAGGCATGTGGCTGCCTTCTAGACTCAGTGCATAGTAACTTGACTTTCTGAGCACCTGAACTCAGGTAACTAAGCTCTTCCTCTTAACACATTTTCATCTTACTTGTTTGTGCATATTAAATGGGTCCCGAGCATTAATTTGCTACAAGCCTGTGTCTGACACCAGTTACCTTTCCTGAGAACGTTTTACAGGTCTCCAAAGGGTCTGAGTACATGTAAGCAGTACCAGTAATGGTCCTCGATTTAAGCAATTTTAACCCTCTGTTCTCAATAAAACATATACATTTTAAACTTCTGCTGCTACATTACACCTAAAGCAAAAAAGAGGAAACAATGGAGAGCTTATGACCTTCTCTGACATAAAAAATGTCCAACAGAATAGTACCATTATTATAACTCAACACTTATCCAAGGTAATTTTTATACAAGTCCTTTGCTACAGGATATATCTCTGACTGAATGTAAATTTTATTTAGATCTAAATTATATTCAAAACAAGATGGAAAACAATTTTGTGCTTTCACAAAAGCAAACCCAAAATGCAAAAGAAGCTTCTTCTTTGATTTAGCTTTCTGAATTTCTAAAGACAATTTAGAGGGAAAGGAAACATATATTAAAAACCTATTTGAAGTCTTCCTTCCCTAGAAACAAAAAATTTTGCTTTCCTGAGGATTAATTTCCCTCTCTGAAGTGCAACTGCATTTAAACTTTATTTTTCTTTCTCGACCCAAGGTCTAGTTCCAAAGATCTCTATTTATATAAGAAGGATTTCCATAACTGTCTAAGCCAGCTAGCAAGATTGAATACAAATCTAGGAAATATACCAAACTGAAAAAATTACACATGCGAAATAAGATTATTTCTTTGAAACAACTATGGGTTTGATACTGAACAGGAATGGCTGCTGTTAATCACTGGCCACACAGCCAAGCTATTGATTTATCAGAAAACTAATAAAAACTGTGTATCCTTCCAAAAAGAAGTTGTCACTTTGATAATGAATGCTAGTTGAATACCTGAGAAACAACATACTTGTATAATATGGAAATATAAGAAAATAAACAAAAAGAGGAATTATCCTGTACAACTATGAAGCTTTCCTGAAGATTAAATAATCCTAAAACTATCTTGTGTTCCTAAAAGATACCAGATACTTCTGGCAAACTTAAGCAGTGAAACAACACACACCAAATACTTTCAGTTCCACTGCAGCAGGCCTGTCTGTGGGCAGGCTGCATTTGCAGGCTGGGCACATACTCATTGGGATGACATTCCACATTCAATGCTGCTTTTGGGCTTAAGTCAATGAGACCAGGTAGATGGGCAGAATTCCAAAAGAGTGACCCAAGCCTTATTAAAGATTAGTCCACACTTCAGAAAGCAAGAACTGAATAACAGGTTTGCCATCTACAGTGCAATTTATCTTAGCAAAAACCATTAACTAATGGCTTGAAAACTGGGACATACTATCTATGTGTCAGTAAGTGATCAAAACTGATTGTAAGGCAGGTTTTGTGATCAAAACCACAGTATAGTTTTAAATGGAGATAATCCACTAGCATGCAACAAGCTGTGCAGCTGAGGATCAATAATTCTGGCATATCTCACGTACAACCAGGTCAGAGTTCCCTTCAACAGAAATAAATCCTAATTAGAAAGTGGAGTAGGTGCCAAATAGTACATCTTATGTTAACCAGCACACACACACAGGGTTCTGCAGATCTCACAGCCAAGGACCAACAGCAATCATTGAGTGGGGCAATGCTGACACTGTAGTCAGACTGAAGGGTCTATTCCATCTTCTTCACTTCAGTGCCTCGGATGACAGTGTGCTCTCCCCTCCCACTTCTGCTTGAGCAAGAGCCAGCCACCAGTGGTGGTCAGCAGGACTGTACCTGGCTTAAGATGGACTCTGAGAAGACAGAGCACAATAGTTAAGGGCCATAGGTCTTGCTCAACAGCTTAGGGTCAGTTGGGCACAAGGAAACCCAGAATACAGCCTGTATGGAAATATGACTGTAAGTCAATCATCTTACTCTAAATAGTGGACAGGCCAGGGCCTGTTACCCTCTCCTGCATGGCAGTAGGCTGTGCCCCAGGATCTCTACTCAACCCCTCTCTTAGGGTTAACTTCTTGAGGCTGAGAGATCCCTTGCTCAGGAATTCTTACTAATAGCATATAAAACTCTGAAATCTCAGCTAAGTGAGATACAGGATTGACTGTGCGTGTAATCCTTTATAGGTAAACCGCTGGCCAAGTCTGGGACTAAGTTTGGATCCAGACACACCTAAATTCCCTTTGAGAAAGGAGTTTAAAAAATAAGGGGGTCCTTTCTGAACCTCATGACTCAGCAGAGAGTCTCCCTGACAGTTTTGTCTGACCCTGTCCTCTATGCAGTGAACAGTTAAGTATACCTTGCCATCATATCTTGTTAAACTATTGTCACATTTACTCATAAAATCATATAATGGTTTGGATTGCAAGTGGACTTTGAATATCATCGAGTCCCAACTGCTTTCCCATGGGCAGGGATACCTTCAGCTAGACCAGGCTGCTGTAGCTGCAGTGTTGTGTGGGAGACAGGTTCAACGTGCTGGGGTGCTGTACCTGTGTTGCTGTGTGTGCAGGAGATGGGTTACACTGGATCACAGCACTGACCTGAGTGGAGGATGAGAACAGCCTTTAGAACATCTGGGGAGAGCTGGGCGTGCTGCAGTTACTGCTGCATGCAGTGCTTCATGAGGCCCAGGGGTCCTGTACTCCATACCTCCTGCAGCAGTGGCATGCTGCAGCCATGTCACGATCATTTCTGATGGTCCTGGCACAGCCCTGCTTTACAGGCCTTGGCTGTCCAAGTATTTTGTACTGTATGTGTGTGAGCTGACTGACATGACTGATGCCTGCCATCTGAATGATGCTTCATTAATCTCTTTGTCACATTTTTAATGAGCAACTTTCATTATTCACAAACCAATACTTTAAAAAGGGTGGAGGAGTAAAATCCCCAAATATATGTGGTTGTGATTTGCTTTTTCAACTCAACTCTCTTTAAACCAGAAGCTGTTATGAACGGACACTGTCAATTGCAGAATGTGATGAGTAACTCAGGTGGCCTGAGCTGCAGAAGTGTCTTCACAATATTCAACTGCTACTGCTGGACTTGGTTATCAGCTTTTTAAGGAATTACTTTACTATATGGGTATGAGCAGTTGTCCAAAATATAATGAAACTGTTACTGTCTTTAGAGTGTTTCTAGAGGTTTCAATAATTCAGATTTTATTACAAATGACAGTTTCAATAAACTTTTAATGAAATGTTCATTTCTTTTATAAAACAGGCCATGAAAAAAAGTCTCATTTCTTAAAAAACAGTTATTTAAACACTTTTCTGAGTCTAAAGGCCTGAAGCACCTGGAGATTTTTGGGAATTTATGGTATTTCTGTCTGAATGTGAATTATTGTGTGTATCAGATGGATAGACTGTAATTTGTAAGGATACAGACCCTTTTCCCTCTATAAGACCCACTGAAGCTGGAAAAGAAGTATGGTCTCATCTCCTGACAACTTGTGGCAGTTAATTCCAGCACTGACCTTATTTTCAGAGACTGGCTTGTGTTGTTAAAGCATTTACTAAATAAACTTGCCATTTCCGTGTTGTTGGTATCTTTTACTTCCTACATCATCTGTTCAAAGAAAATTATTAGTCTAATCCTCTACTGTAAGATTCTACCTGATGCAGTCTTTAGGTAATGGATCTAAGTGAAATTCCATAAACTTGGAATTTGGACAATTTGGAGTTCACAGCTTGTACCTACTTTTACAAAAACACTTCCCTGACAAGCATTGAGCGATGAACAAAAGTATTTTTTCCAAATTAACAACATAAAAAATAATGTAAGGAACAACCTAGTGAAACCTCTAAGAAAAATGTAATTCCTATTTTTTATTTCCTTCAACATCCTGCAGAACTTCACCACTGAGTTTCAGCACCACCAAGTTTTCCCAGAGGCTGCAGAACAGCCTGAAGAGCCCTGGCACTGACCACACATGTATGTGGCTGATCTTATTACTCTGGGACATGACCAGCTTCTGTATTTTATGTGCAACTTTTCTTCTGGCATTGGCCCATAGTGTTTTCTGTGTGATCATAAATAGTTGCAAGGTTTTTTCCAGTGACTCAGTACAAAAGGTTCATAGAATCATAGAGTATGTTGAGTTGGAGGAGGCCCATCACGATCATTGAGTCCAGCTCCTGTCTCAGGAAACCCCAACAATCAGAACATGCGCCTGAGAGTGTTGTCCAAACACCCTTGAGCTCTGTCAGGCTTGGTGCAGTGATCACTTCCCTGGGGAGCCTGTTCCAGTGCTCAACCACCATCTGGGTGAAAAACTTTTTCCTTATACCCAACCTAAACCTCCCCTGACTCAGCTTCATGCCATTTCCTGAGTCCTGTCACTAGTCACAAGATTGAAGAGATCAGTGCCTGCCCCTCATGAGGAAGCTGTAACTGCAGTGAGGTCTTCCCTCAGTCTCCTCCAGGCTGAACAGACCAAGTGACCTCAGCCACTCCTATGTGGGGATATGGCTTCCCTACAGACCCTTCACCATCCTTGTGGCTCTCCTTTGGATGGTCTTTAATGGCTTAATGCCTTTTTTACATTGTGCTGCTGAAAAATGCGCCCAGCTCTCAAGGTGAGGCTGCCCCAGTGCAGAGCAGAGCAGAACAATCCCCTCCCTTGCCCGGCTGGCCACGCTGTGCCTGATGCACCCCAGGACAATGCTGGCTGTCCTGGCTGCCAGGGCACTGCTGGCTCATGTTCAACTTGCCGTCAACCAGGACCCCCTGGTCCCTTTCTGCAGTGCTGCTCCCCAGCCTCTCATTCCCATGTCTATACAAAACACACCAACTATGAAATGTTGTTAAACTGATGTTTTATATCAGCAAACATGCTACTACTTCTCTGTTAGAAGTGAAGTGTGTTGCTCCATCAGCAATATCTAGGAACTTGATAGACAAAGGATGAAAAAAACCCAAACACCTTACCTAAATTGCTCAGGCCTCATTCAAGTGCTCTAGAAAGGCCACAGGAAGGTTCTTAATTTCATCCATGAGAGGTTAAAGGAAGGAATAGCCCTCTCCAAGCTGCTAACAGAAAGAGCATCTTGCTCTGACAGACACCAAGCCCTACTGTTCTGTCTCGCTGTGCTCAATCTGCTTGAATAAAGCAGCTTTGCAGTTCCCCTCCATCCTGGTGAATACACTCTCTCTTTTGAGAAAGGTGGCTGTTTTCTCCACTTCTCAGGGCCCAAAGTAGCAATAACTTCGCTCCTTGCCCACTCCCCCAGAAAGCAACTGTGCTCCAAGCAGGGCTCTTCCAATTTCCACTCCTCCTGCTCCCGGCTTGGGCTGCTCTATTGCAAACTGTCTGCTTCCTCTCTTACCATTTTGACCTACTAAGTGCTCTGGAGCAGTGAATCAGTAAGCAGAGATACTTCAAAGTAGGCTTGAATATAGAGCAAATTGTACAGCATTACAACATGCCCTTAATAGGAAATAGGCAGCCCTCCTACGAGAGCAAAATCTTTGGCTTTAACTACCCCAAATAATTCTGTCCGTTGTTTCCTCTCAATAGAAGGAATGGACCAAGTAGAGGTGCTTTAACTGGACTTAAAAAAATCCTGGACTTGGATTTAAAAATAAAACTCAGAACTTTTCTAGTATCACCATGGAAAGTCATTTTGTATCTCTGCAAAGAGGTATCAAAATGTAAATACAGCAGTATTCTTAGAAAAGAGAACTATTTCAAGTTAAAAGTATAACAATAAACAACAGCTACAAATAAACATGTTTAAGATTCATCTCTGATGGATTAACTTCTCCTTGTTCAACTCAGCCACTACTTAAGCAGAAGGTGATAACTAATACCATCACTAGTCACCAAAACATGCCAAGGAACTTCCTAACAATACCTTTGCAACAGCACAACAGCAGCTGATAAACTGCATTTCTCTGGGAGCCTTTTCCTTGCTACATATGGTTGCAATACCAGTGAACCAACATCCTGCTACTAAGAAACATTTCCTGTATATTTATTGGTTGTATTCCAACCATTTTGTATTCATTCAGCATAGCAGTAAGTAATGTCCTCTGCTTCACATCTGGATTACAGAAAAAAACTGCTGGTAATGACTGAGGTTTTAATCACCTACATATGTCTACAATCAACAGATATAACATTCAATTCTTAATCTGTAGAAAAGACTTCCTATGAACTGCAAGGTGTGCACTCTGCCCCCAAGCCCTGTTCAAACATGAGCTGTGATTGCTATTTGGGGCCCACCTGCTGTAGCACTGCCAAGCCACTGCAGCATGGGCTGCTGCTGGCCAGCTGCACTCCCAGCCACTCGGTGAGTGAAGGAAGGCTGCTGGTGACCGTAGCGATGGTAGTGATGGGGTTACCCTGGCTAAGTGACAAGCCAGCTGTGCTTCTGGCTCGCTGAGGCGAACAGCTGCCCTCTAGTGATGCAGATGCAGTAGGAGAGTTGGAAAAGTTATTCACAAAACAGTAACATTATTTTCACTTCATTTTGTACCAGCACAACAGATCAGAACCACAACCACCTGAATGTGGCTTCTGGGCAATTGCCAGCTGTGACTTGAAGGCCCAGCCCAATGCCTGCATGGAGCAGACCTCCCAAAGTTTTAGAGAAAGAGCAGCTGCCTGGGAACAACCAGGCAGTCACAACTACCTTTCTCCCCTGAGACAGTGGGGAAGAAGGGTGTGGGTAGAAAGCAGTTCATGTCCAAAGGAGAGCTGGCAGAATTGCACCGTGGTTCTGTCACACAGCAGTGCCTGTCAGGCAGTACCAGGGCTGGGTGGCAGCCTGCTACACTCACCATCACCTGCCTGCCATCCTTGCCCCTTCCTTCTTCTTCAGCTAGTGTAGTAGACGTGAAAGAACAGAGTCTTGTTGCGGAGCAGAGAGTAGGAGTTATCAAACTTCAGCAGGTAGATGCCCTCGCCCGGGTACTCATGGCTGCCTGCCTGTACCTCGCGATGGCTGTTCCTGCGGTACACAGGCATGACCTCTCCATAGCGGTGCCGCAGAGAGCTCTTGGAGCCCCGCTCCACATCGCCTACAGGGGACAGTCCTGAATGGGAAAGAGGAGACAAGTAAGCAGGGCAGAAACACTGCCTGATCCAGAAGAAGACCAACAAGACTGGAATGCAACACAGACATGCAGTTATATGGAAGGCTAACGGTGATAGCATTACCCAGAGCATCTCCTCCGACCTTTCTGCAAATAATTCCCACAAAGTCCTTATCATAACAAAGGTCATACCAAGAACCAGTTCTCTTGGGAATACTGATGGGACAGTATTTATTAGCCCACCAGCCCAGTCTCCTCTTTTTTAGCTTAGACACCTTTTAGACACCTCACTGCTTTCATGCACGCAACAGCAGTCCTGTGATGTAGACTTGAAGCAAAGAGAGGCAGGAAAGCTCTTAGCTGTTACCTCATAGTGTCTTATGACCTCAATTCACTTCTCCAAGAGGATTCCTCATAAAGGAACCTACCCCTGCTTACAGGGCCTGCAAAATTCAGACACGAACCTCCCAGCTACACTGGTCACACATACACTAAAGCCACAGAACAGGCAACATTTCGTGTGTTTCCCAAGTACAGTGACACAGGTAGAAAACATTTCAAATACAGTCAGAAGGAGCTACTGTTGTACTGGGTAAAAAAGAAAACCAGAAAAAACAAAAAAAAA
Source organism: Motacilla alba alba (assembly GCF_015832195.1). Classification (NCBI taxonomy): domain Eukaryota; kingdom Metazoa; phylum Chordata; class Aves; order Passeriformes; family Motacillidae; genus Motacilla; species Motacilla alba. Next base: position 40,437,368 of record NC_052020.1, read on the forward strand.
CAAAACAAAAAAAAAAAATCCCCCCAAACAAACAACAACAACAACAAAAAAACACCAACCCCCCAAAAAACCAGCAAAAAACCAAAACCAAAAAAACCAAACAAATAAAAAACAAACAAAAAAACCCCAAACAAACAAAACCCAAAAAAACCAACACCCCAAAACAAAATCTTCTTGCCTCCACTCACCACCAGAAATTTCTCAGTCTGAGAATCTAACAAAAACAGTCAGGTTAAAATTTCAGACTTTAAGTTTTTTATCATCTAGAAGTTGACTGAGTGAATTCTGATTTGACTTTTCCATGCGTTCAATTTTAAGAATGCTCTTGGAGAGGGGAGCCATTGACAGATGCTGAAGCAGGAAGGGCCAAATGCTTTCTTATCACTCTAACCAAGAACCCAATAGGCTGCAGAGACAGCAAATGGGCTGACTAAACAAAGTAGATGGAAATTGTAGCATCTGACAGATATGCTCAGCAGCATGGCAACAAGCAACACAAATTAGCCTTTATAAGATCTGCACTAACCTTCAATTTCCTCATCCTCCTCTTCATCCTCCTCATCACTGGATTCACTGACCTGAACAGTAATGGCAGTGCTAGTAACTGTGGTCCAGTCAAAATAGACTCCAAACCCAATGTCATAGTCATCCGTAGCAAACTCCCAGCAAATGCATTTCCCCTCAGGATGGGTTGGCACACGGACTGTCACCACCTCGCCTCGCTTCACCACCATCCGGCCATTCTTCTCCTTGCCCATCTTGGCTTTGAATTCCTTCATCTTCTCAGTGGTCCACATGGTGGGTGCAGCCAGAGGTGGAGGCTGAGCTGAGACAAGAGAGAAGTTCACAGGCTTACATGACTTCTCACTACTGACAAACGATTACCTGAAAACAGTGAAGCTGTTTCTGGTAAGGGGCCTGCATTCTGGAACCTGCTCCCAAAAGCCCCAGATGTGAAGTTTTCCCACTCACTAGCCAGGAGCCCAAATTTCCAGCAGGAATTAGAAGTATCTCCAGGAGAGTCTCTGCTCTTCTAGTCAGTCACTCAAAAAATTACCCAAACAAAAGTTCTGCCTTCAGGACTCACCTTTTCTCTGCTCCCCAAGGAGGTCTGCAGTCTCCAGCTCAGCTGAAAGGATATCCACAGCACCAGTGTGATCTGACTGAATCATGACTATATCCCCTACTCCCTGAGGTACATGATAGCTGGTTAATCGAACAGCTTCCTGCACAAAGCACATAAGAAACATTGTCACAAAGACCACCCTGGTTAAAAAGTCTCTGCCTAGATTTGAAACAACTCATTAGTAACTCAGGCATCTTTCTGAAACCAAGTCAGACCTGCAGAAACTTCTATTATTAGTGTAGGCCAGCTCTGAGACATCTCTCAGCATTTGTTTCCTCCAGTGCACCAAAGTAATGAACTTTGAAGTCAAATGCTGCATCAGTGGCACAAATTTCACTCCCTCTAGTCTCCCAGGGAGTCCTGGGCAGGCACATTTTTGCACTTGCATCAGAGTTAATTGTCATTCCTCAACAAAGCAGCAGCCTTACAGATTTAACCAATTATTCTTGGAAAAAATTTGCAGGAAACAATCTTTCTAGGGAGAGCCTTTCAGCTCTGTGTGCATCTAGACTACAGCCACAATCAAATTGCCATTGCTTCATCCTAGTTAGAAATCCATCTGGTTCACTCTCTTCTCATATATGCAAACTCACGGGTCCTGAACTCGGTGTCACTTGTACAGGTTTTCCTGATTCTATCTGTATGGCAAACAAATTTACTGCTCACAATAAGAAACAAGGGATTTCAGTTCCCTCTTCCATAAATCCATAAGAATAGAATTTCCAGAAGCACCAGATAAGAGCAGAAGGTGACAATTACTTGAAGCCTCGGTGAGCAAGGAAGCAAGGACTAGCTGAAGACACAAGAGGGATTTTGCAAATTAGACTGATACCATTTATCTCCCACTAATGTACAGGAAAAAATGTAACTGAATCTATGTAATAATACTTTCATCTTAACACAACCCTTAGAGCCTCAGTCCCACAGTGGCAAGCATAGTAGTAGAGTGGGAGAACTGTCGCTGCACTTCGGTCTTCATTCTCAGACTTAAGAAACTTCCATCTACCTTTTTGAGAGACTGGATTTGGTCAGGCAGCTTCTCTTCTCGTACAGCCACTTTCTGGTCCCCCAGAGTGGTGCCAGTTTCTTGCTTCGAATGCTCTGTTGTGTCCGCACTCAGGTGCGCCCCAGCCCGTGACCTTTGGGAGGAAGAGAGCAGTACAGTTCAGCACTCGCACCCAGGCCACAGCCAGCAGAGGAATCCCTGCTCTGCAGCTCACATTCAAATGAACTGAAGGAACAAGCTTCTGTGGTCAGCACCATACCTGGACAAAGAACCCCTGCCCACCCCAGTCCTGCAATGTCTGCATGATTACTTTCCATGTGAGCCAGGGGGAGCAAATTCTGTGGGATGCTCCATATTTACCATCCTTTAGATGGCAGAAATTCACTGCACTCACCGCACAGCATGCTGGCTCACCAACACTATACTAAGGACAGACATCAGCAGCAACTTTTCTGCCCAAGAAAGGACAACTTTTATGCCAGCTACTGCATGGCATCTGCATACTGCCTCAGAGGTCAACTGGATCGGTGAAAGAACTCAGAACAATTTTGACAGACATTCTGAGAATGCTATCAATTTAAGTGGCCTGTTATGCCTTTCCTACTAGCAATCCCAACAGATACAGGGAGCACCCAAGTGTCTCTGCCATGTCTAAATACACCCCACAGATAAGCAAGCAGTAACACATACAATGGGCAGCACAATAACTTAAGAAAAGAGGTTCGAGTACTGCACTGTAACAAAAGAAAATGGACATGCTAAAACAATAAGAATGGTACATAGCAGGAAAAGAATGGGCAAGAAAGGAAACATCTCTGGCATTTATTCTCTGTTGAGGATTTTCTTCTAAATTATATTTTAAAAATTGCTGCATGTTGTCTATAGGTAGCCAGAGGAGTGTCTTCTAAAATGCTGTCATTACATATGTGAAACCACTATGAGAAGCAACCTAGTATTAAATAAGAATAGAAATATTTGCACTTTTGAAAATCAAAAAATCACAGCACTACAAAACCAGTGTCAACTGCCTTGCTCTAAATTATCAGAAACATGAGAACACAGCATTATTGGAAAAAAAAAATGCATTTCTTCAAATGTCTCAGAAATGAGAAATATTCTCATTAGCAAGGAAGCAGACTTATGAGTATAGTTTGGAATAATTAAAAATATTATAAAATAGACACAGCTCAATTAAGGCACATTCTGCATCCACAGAGAAGACCTAAACAGGGCAGATGTGGCTTTTGTTTTCAAGTTGTTACTCCTATGGCACTACAGAATTTATCCAGAAACAAAGCCATTTTTTACTTATATTCTCTCAACAGTGTGATTTCCTTTCCTAGAATTGGCACAAGAGACCAGAAGGTCTGTAAGAACAACTCAAACAAGATGAAGAGCAGGTTCACAAAATGGCAGCAGATGGACAAGATAAGAAGGATACTTGGTGGGAACAATTTTTTAAAGGAAGAATTCCTGGAGTTCTATGCTATTGTTTTCCAGCCTATTTGCATTTCAGTTTAGCAGCTGTATGAACACACCTAGATGGGCTATTTGGTCATTGGCTACCATAGGTGCACACATCTCAAAAAACTCTCCATCAACACAGGAGCTTATGGGTTGGGAATTTTTTCCTCTAGATACCACTGATACCTAAGAGTCTCACTGAAAGGTTAGGAAGAGCTACACAAGCTTTACAGGCAGACTTACAAAGACAGAGTTCAGCTGATTCCTTCTCACACAAACCTTTTGGACCATCTCCATCCCTTTCAAAGAAGATCTAAATTAAGACAAATTTAATAGGTAATGTTCACAAGTATCTATCATCTGCTTTGGCTATTTTGCTCGTGGTCTGTATTAATCTCTTTAAAGAAAATTAGAGGATATAATAAAGAGATGGAAGAACTCATTTGTAGTCAGGAAGTCTGATAGACATGCCAGCAGCATCAAACCAAGATGGCATCAAACTGCTGTTTTGGTAAGAAGGGTAGTTTGATGTGGGTTCTTTTTTTCCTGGATTTTTGCTTTTTTTTTTTTTTATGAAGCTGTGGTTTACCTACTGTAATTAACTCACACATTTCTGAAATTTTATCCTGTGCAGCAAATGTATAATGGCAAATGAAAATGCACTGCACAGTATTAATGCTTAGCCAATTAAATTACTTGGCCACAAAGACCACATGCCCAGCTGGTACCAACAAGCCAAACATCTGATAACAGGGTTGAGCAGCAGGATTAATGGAGAGACACAGAAAACAAACGATGAAGAAAAAAAGCCAAAATGTTGTCAAGAAAACAGTAAAGGGTATTTTCTTGTACAGCTTCCACCAGATTTACAGACAGTAGGCCCGCTCAATTATTAAAGTATCCTCCAGATAAGAATAGAAAATTTGCCCCTGAAAATGTACTAGCTCTTATAATGGATTATAAAACCGCACAGGGTTCCTTTCAAGCTGAATGACTCTGTGATTTGAATAGCTGAGCCATGAACTACGTTTCACAAGCTTTAGAACAATCTTAAAGCCTGTAAGAACAAGCCCTCCCATACTGACTTGGGTATATACTGTCCCAAAGCTGACAATTCAGTCTCCAGTCCCTTCTTTTTACCTGCCCAGAACAAACTGCCATACAGAAGAGGTCACAGAGTGAAACAGACTGTCATGCATGTGGGCCACAACACACAAAAAGGTTTTCCTACCCGCTCTGTGAAGTACTGGACTCCAAAGAATCAACTAGCTGATCTGCAGGCTCTGTCTTTTGGGCTGAGTCTTCATTTTCTAGCAACAAAGAGAATATAGCAAGAGAAGGTGAAATAAATGTTGGTGTTTATAATACACTAACAGGAAAAAAAAACTGCAGCCAGCACTCAGACACTGACAAGGTCACACAGCTATGGAACAAAGACCTGTGCCAACCAGTTTTTCGTGTTATGATATGAGCTGTATCTAAAACCTTATGGAACAAAGATTTTTAATGGCCTCAACCCTAGGAAAGGGAGAACGAAAAGCTTCGCATGTTTTTGATGTAAAGCTATTCTCAGAAGCGGAACTCATTCAGGAACTACCAATGGTAGCTTTAGAAGGACAGAACAAGGCCAAATTTCATCACGTAAAGCTGTGCTGACAGAGCCCTGGAAGAAGCAATCGTGCAGCAGTTCACAAAGGGCACTGACGAGATGGAAAATCCTAGGTCAGGGCTAAGAGGAGCGTCTGTGGAGATGGCTCCCGGTCTTCCCCGAGCCTCCTGAACTCAGGGAAGCTCTGTCCCCACACGACCGAGGTACGCGCTTCACAGCCCTGCTCTCCGAGCGCAGTGAACCCCTGTTCACGGGGGGTTCCCTGTGCACGGACAAGTTCCAGCTTCTGCATCTTGCTGCGGCCCCTCGGAGCCGCTGGCCATTCCCAAGAGCCAGGGCGGCAAGGAGACAGCTCCAGCCCGGGGGCGCGCAGCCCAGCTCCCCGTTAGACGGGACTCTCACCGGGGAAAGCACAAACCTCCATCAATCCTGGCTCTCCCCGCTGTTCCGGAGGAGCTCCTGCTGCAGCGGCAGGCGCCCGAGCGGCAGGCGAGCGGTGCGGAGCCCGCAGCCCGCCCCTCTCCGCTGAGCCCCGGCACGGCGGGGCCGCGCTGCCAGCGCAGGGAGCTGCCTCCCGCCAGCACGGCTTCTCCGGCAGAAAGGAGCACACCCACCACGTAAAGGAAACTCTCCCCGCAAGGCCAACGCTAAACCCGCGCCGCCGGGCTGCCCCTGGCCCCGCCTGCCAGCCCGTACCTGCGCGGCCCCGGGGCGCGGTGTCGCCGCCCGCGGGCTCGCAGCGGCAGCGGGCGGAGAGCGCGTCCGACATGGGCACGGTGCGGCGGGCGGCCGGAAACAGCCGAGCGCGGCCGGAGCGGGGCGGCCGGAAACACCCGAGCGCGGGAGACGGAAACACCCGAGCGAGTGCGTGTGAGCGGCGCCGCAGAGAGATGGTGGCGCCGCGGTGCTCATCCCTCAGCCTCCCCTCTCGACAACGCAGCCAGTCGACATTTAGTTCTGCAGAGCCACGGGGCGCGGGCGGCGTTGCGGGCTGACAGCAGGCAGGGAGTGGCGGAAGGGAGAAGGGGGCGCACCTCCAGGAAGCGACGGTTGCCAAGGTAACAGGGCCCCGGAAGGACGCGTTGCCGCGGTGGCCGGGGATGGAGCCGATGGAGCCGCGCCCGGGCCCCGCGGGGACTGGAGGGGCTGAAGGGCCGCAGCCTGAGCCCGAGGGCGCGGGGGGACCGCGCTCCGTCCGCCCCTTCCTGACCTGGAGCGCCGAGGAAGTGGCTGAGTGGGTGGCGCAGCTCGGCTTCCCCCAGTACGAGGTGCGGGGCTGCCGGTCCGGGCGGGAAACCCCCGCCCTCGGCGCCGCCCGGAGCGGCGGCCCCGAACTCAGTGTGTGAGTGAGCCTGAGCGTGAGAGCGGCAGGGGGGCGGCAGTGGCAGAGGCGAGCCGCCTTTCCCTCCGCTTCCCTGCCCAGGAATGCTTCAGGGCCAACGGCATCAGCGGCCGCCGCCTCATCCACGCGAACTGCTCCAACCTGCCCGCCATGGGCGTCACGGACTTCGGCCACATGCAGGTGCCAAAGGGCCACCCGATTTTATTTCCTTCTTTTACGCTTTGCTGGACACAAACAGGAGCTCTGTCTCTTCCTCATTTTATGAACACGTCATTGGTTTTTTTCCTTTCAAACCTATATACTTTCTTTAACAAACACTGATAGTTAAGGCTGAATTTTGAGGCTACAGTCTGGCCTTCCAAAGCTTCCTAAAAGTTCAGAAAATCAACAAGCTGACTTAAATTTCATTTCCCTCTTTCCCTCTCCTAGTGGAAACCACAGAGGGACTGTATTTACAGAGCCAAGTCATCTGTTTTGCATCACAATTTGAAGTTGCTTTCACCAGAAGGCTCAGGTAGAAGTTCAAGAAGAGGAAGTTCTATGCTCCAGAGTATTAACAGTGTTTATTTTATTCTACAATACCAAAATGTAGTTTCACCACAGTTCTGTCTGGCTGCACAATCTTAACGGTTTGTTTGAAACTAAATATGCCACCAAAAACATTAACTAGTGCCATGACTTTGCCTGTTGTTTTGACAGAAAGGCATCAGTTTAACACTATGTTTTTCAGACAGCAAACCTTCAGGAATATTTCTGGTACAGGCAGATAGAGACCATAGTCATTTGTGCTTTCCAAAAGTGGAAGAATTTTATAGGCTTTGTAAGCCTCACCCTCGTATTGGGATATAGGGATTATGTATGGTGTTAGTTCAGCTGCTGAGTAATATAGCCCATGGGTTAAACATATCAACTGTTACCCATTCTTCCTCTTGTAGGAACTGAAATTCCTCTAGATAAGCAATAGACAGCCAGGCCACTGTCACAAGCTTGGAAGTGAGACTGTCCCAGCAGTGTTTTCCAAAGCTTGCAAGTAAATTGGGAACACCTCACAGACTTCAGTGGAACATAGATGCTCTCTAAGGTCCTGTCCTATCCTGCCAGTTATTTGTGTTTTAAAGAAATTTATTCTGCAGAATCCAAGTATGCAGAGATCTGCAGGATGTGGCCCTTTGGGTCTTTCAGGAAGTGTCTGCTAGAGCAGGTAAAAAGTTAAAACCACAATGTCCCAACAAGAAATATAAGCGAAAGGTTGTGAGCAGTTGAAACTGATACAGTTACTATAGAAATGAGAGAGATAGCATCAGCTCAGTGAGATGGAAACTGTTTGCAGTTTAGGGGAAATGGCAGTTTGGTAGAGAACTATACAGCTAATTATGTGGAAGCTATGCAGCGTGGACAAGTATAATTACTGCTGGTTTTAATCCCACTGTACTGGTATTCTAAATATCAAAAGCACTCAAGATAAGAGTCTGGTGTTCTTCTGTTATCACAAAAAGTATTCAGACTCAAGCTAAAGTTGGGGGAGGGTTTTGAGCAAATACTGTGAAAGATCAGTAAAACCTTGCAAATTTTATTTTGAAGCTTCAATCAAATTAGATAGTTAAATTCTCAGAAGTTGCTTCAAAAACAATGGTAAGGCTCTGCTCGCTCACAGTTCCAGGTCTAGCCGTCTCAGACAACCACACACTCATCATCTTCTAAATGAACAATGTGATTTTTCACTAATTATTTTTTACACTTTTGCATAGATTGTAATTTGCATTGTAATTTAACAAACCGCAATGATTTTGCATGAAGCAGAAGAGACTTCAGTTCATTTATCCATAACTTGTTTGTCCTTGAAGTGCAAGGATGAAAGCAGAGCTATATTTATGCCACTAAGAGAGCAGATGTGATGCCATCCCTGATGATAAATCTGGAGAGAAGGCGATATGCACTGCTTTAACAGTGTCACATGGAGCTTATGGATTGAGATCCCCCTTATGTTGCAACTTCAAGCATGAAACTGTACCAAAATTCAGAATATCACTTCTTTTTCCTGCTGCTCTGACACAGAATGGATAGTTTTAGCTGTTGCCCTATTGTCTTGGTTTAAGAAATGAGAGTTTCTGGTGTTTTGTTTTGTATTTCAGGAGATTTCACGACACGTGCGAGAGCTGCTGGGGATTGAGGAGCCTCTCTTCAGCAGATCCATTGCCCTCCCATACAGAGACAGTATGGGTCTCTTCCTAGAGAGAAAGGCACCAACAGGAGAGAAAGCAGATGCCCTCACTTTCTCACAGTTTATCCAAAAAGCAGGACTGGAGCCCTATACTACAGCTCCTACTTTGCAAGGATCCCAGACCATGGTGGGTGTGGATGCTCTCCCTGCACCACTGGACATGCAGAGGCAGAATTAGAGACTCGTACTGCACTTTTGCCTTTGTAAGCAGCCCAGCAGCCACAGCAGACTGTACCCTTATTACCTTGCAGATTGTTCAAGGAGGTACAGTTCCACCTTTTCACAATTACAAAAAATTGTGCACTGCCCTGCCACTGCAGCTCTTAGACATTTTATTACACCAAACCCATTCCCACATTGTCTCTTTTCCGCAATACTTCATTTGCTTGCAGGAACTAAGTGAAGTGGAGGATGTAGATCAGACTGTACCATTGTCTGTCTTCCACTTCTGCTTCACAGTTGATTTAAAAATACCAAAAAAACAATCATAGACAGATTTTGGGCACAAGTGATTGATAAGAACTTCCCAGATGCTCAAGTGAATAGATTTCTCCCAGGCTTCAGTGTCTGCAGACTGGGCTTGCTCTGAAGCCCAGATGTAAGGTAAATGGCATATACAATAACTGGTGTACAGGTGTGGCGACAGCTGCTCTCAGCAATCCTAATTAAGCAAGGGGTCTGGGTGCAACATGCATAACTAATCCTTGGCCACAGAAATTATTTCCTGTGAGGCAAAACCAGGCAGGCAGTGTTTATCATGGTAAACAGTACTGTAACACTTGATAGATGGTGGCAGAAAGTACAAAAGAATACTGAACTACAGAATTTAGGGAATAAAAATTGCTTTGTCCTGGGGGGATTTGGACAGAGTATCCAGTTACCTGCTTTTTCCTTGAAGGACATAACATCTAGTCTGTGGTGGTGAGGGTGGGGTGCATTATCACGAGCAAGGAAGCAGAAGTGCTGATGAAGGCCTGGCTCAACAGAAAGAGCACTCCTGACTAAATCATTGGTATGCTGTCAGGATTCAATAGCTTTCTCAAGATCCCTCATGAGGAATAAAAAAATAATTAAAAAAAAAAAAGACTGGGCCTGATCCTGTTTAGTTTTTTACACCAAAGCTGCAGCCATTACGAAATAACTGTAATTTGGTTTTGTAATTCAGTTCTGTATTGAAGCTGCAATAGAAACGCAGTGAAACTTGAAACTGAAGCAGTTCATAGGCCAAGAAGACTATGTAATAAGGAAATTCAGACAAAAGGAAAAAAAATGGAAAAAAAATTTAAAAAAGCAAAAGCTCAGGCAACCAGGGATAAGCAAGTTTGCTGAGCAGTGTAGAGACTGAAACTCATACAAGAGAATGTGTGCATAAGATTATTGTCTGGAATAGTTTAGAGTCTGAGAGTTAACAGTGCTGGTTCTTGCACCGCTTAGTCCCATGAAGGGGCTGGGATGAAATCTCAGCAAAGCACTCCTCATGGGCTTCATTATGGTTTGTGAAGATTTAGAATCATACTCAGCATTTTCCTCTGGAATTTCTGAGAAACTGTTGGAAGCAGGTGTGGATAATGGAGACTTGTCATCCAGTATCACGCTAGGCTCCACTACAGCTGAAGTGAGAGATGTCTTTGGTGCTGAGCAGCCCACACTGCTTTGTAGGACAGTCTCCAGAGGGTACCTGGTACAGTAGAGCACCAGGCATCAGATGGCACCAGACAAGCTCTCTCTTTTCTAGCAGCTGGCTAAAGAGAGACTTTCTCAGTGACACAGCTGTCAGGATAAACCAGGGAAGGGAAGACAAGTGGAAATGTTTACTGGCAACAACTGTCCAAAGCAGCTTGCTAACAATGTAACAAATAGTGGTTTTCTTCAGTGTCTGACTACAAGACTCCTTCTTGGGTCTTTGAGAAACCATCAGACTCAGAGACTTGAATATAAAATGTTGCAAGCATCACTTGGTGAAGTGAAGTAAAACTGAGACTAATGGCCAGCCTTCTCCTGTCTTAACATCCTCAATAACCCAGTTCATGAACTGTCAGAAGATCATTACCCCCAAGAACTGTCCTCTAGATATTCGCATAGGATTTTTTTTTTTTTTTTTTGCATCCAATGCCCTAGTCTTGATCAGCTACTTCAGACAACCCTGGTAAGTAGCATCTAGGGACAAAATAACTCAGTCCAGGTCTTCTGTTGCTAATATATCATCTAAGGCAATTCCTGGGGGAGAGATACAGTCCTAAGGACAACACAGAGTTCAGCACCTTCCAACCCAACAAGGCGGCCCATGCTTTATGTGAGATGAGGCAAGTTGCAAAGCAGAGACAAGAAGTACCTCAGCATTCAACTGTCTTTCTCCTCTTGAGTGACTGAGGTGGCAAAATCTTTGCTGACAAAACTCTTGCACACAAAGCTGGGCAGGAAGGTTTTTGCTCTGCACAGATAAGGCAGTATTCATAAAAGCTGAGGTCATTGCTTAGTCTTTCAGAGCCTTCTGGTGAGGCAGATTCTGCCACATGATGCTGTTCAGGCCTGCATAAAAAATGACCACCATCTATTCATGGAATTTTATTTTCCTTGCAGGATGAACAAAAACCAAGTATCAATTACCAGTGTGCACACAGATGTGATGATATATTCTCATCTCACACTGCTGGGAGGAATCACACTGACAACCAGACCTGTCTGGTTTGAAACCTCTGATCTAAAACCATTTTAGGTGAGGGATTTAAAAATTAATAGTAACAAGTCTAATGTATCTTGTATTTTATGTAGCTCATACTAACTGAGTAACCAGAAGTCCTTGACAGGCTGCACATAAAAGTCATATAACCGATATGCCATGAGGACACGGTGAGCACCAGGGGTGCTTCAAGCACACTCAGCAACGCACTCATTACAGGGTGGTGGTTCGGATGTTTCGGGTCCCCTTTTGTAGAAACAATGGGATCGAGTTCCATCCAGTGGTAAAACCCAGAAATTGCAGGTTCGAGTCCTGCAGTAAATCCCGCAGTGAAACTGCATGGTGAAAGGTGCACTGTGAAGTTTTTTTAGGCCACATGTAAGTTAGTAAATTAGCAGCTTTTATGGTAGAGTTTGCTCAGATGTTTGAGTTCTTTTAACTCTAAAGGAGTTGTATGAGTTCACTGCAGTATGTGAATATTTTGTGTCTTAAGAAGAATGAGTTAGGTGTTGGGTCTGCCAGCATAAAAAAATTGACATAGGGCCACCCATGACATAAAGCTTGTTTGCTCACAAATTGTTTTTGATAAATGTATAAATATGCATAAATCTTGTACAGAATGTGCAGTTGGAATGATTTTCACTGCACATCCCTAGCAGAATAAAGTAACACAACTCACTGACATCTCAAAGATAGGGTCAGAGAGTTTAATTTCTTCCTGAGTTTGGTGACAGTTCCAGGCTCTGAAATTACATGGTCCATTTTTCTTGAGGGGAAGGATGGAGGTGTCAAGGCTGTACACAGTGACAGGGCAAATGACAGCAGACGGACAGCATGTGTGACAGGAGGCAGCAGAGGAACACAATGTCCTCCCAGGCCACCAGCTAAGCATTGTTATAAAAGCAGGTAAAGCTCTGCTTCTGCAGGGCTATTGCACTAGGCAAGGTGAAAGGGACTCAAAAGCTCAGAGAGACAGCAGAGCTGATGAACCGGCACACCTCGAGGCACTGGAACACAGTTACCTGTGCTCTGCCACATGCAGGTGAAACACAAACCACTGCTACCAGACCGGTAGCAGTGTCTGCCTGCCCAACGTGGCACAGAGGGACTTAGGTGGCTGCCCATCACTGTTCTTACATAGCAAAGGCAGTAGCAGAGTGACACAAAGGAATAAAAATGCAAAGAGCTCAGCTGCCTGGCCCAGTCCTTGCAGGCTGATTTAAAGTCTTTAGCTGAAACAGCCGAGCCTTGGGATCTGGCTAGTTTTCAAGATCTATAAAAAGCTATTTAATAAACCCTGTTTTGTCTCTTCCCTGAGATGATTAGAAAGAGGATTTTATTCCAAACATCTCACTGGAGGACTATTCTCCCCATTTGTCTTATCTAAGAGTTTATGGGGTTATATGACTTTATATGCAGCCTGTAGATAACATTACTCAATTAGTATGAGCTACATAAAATACAAGCTGCATTAGACTTGTTACTATTAATTTTAGCCTCCCTCGCCTTAAATGGCCCTAGATCAAAGGCAATCTTATCAATCTGTCCAAGTATGTGATGACAGGGAGTGAAGAAAGGGACCCAGACTCTCTTCAGTGGTGCCCAGTGATGACAAGGGGCACTGGACACAAACTGAAATGTGCTGGTCCATCTGAAGACACAAACCCACTTTTTACTGTGACTGTTGCCAAATTCAGAACAGGTTTCCCAGAGAAGGTGAGTTATCTCCAGCTGTGATGATACCGAAAACCCACATAGCCACAGTCATGGTCTGCCTGTTCCAGGTGATCCTGCTAAAGCATGAGTGGACTAGATGATCAAGAGGTCCCTCCCAACCCAAATGACTCCATAAGAAAAAAAAAAACAAAAAACAAAAAACTAACACCAACAGAAAAAAAAAAAAAAGACAGTTCATAGTGCTGCAGAGGCTGGAATCCAAATCTACTCTCATGTTTGTGTGACCCTCTGTGGCAGCAAACTCTCCTACAAACTCTAAAATTAATTCATCTGTGCTGATGGCACTGAAGGTGTTAAATAAGGTACTGCTGCAAGCAATGTCACTCCAGGGTGACATGCACTGTGCTTTTCAGAACATTAAAAAACATCCTGCAACTCCTTTTGTGGGAGGTGATAAATTGCTCAGGATTAACACTCAAGAGTGACAACGTATTTAGTGGGGAAAGGAAAGAAACAGGCCAAGGAGAAAGAGACAGCTTTATTTACAGAATTGAAGTGAGGTCTGAAAGGATGAAGCTAGCAGCTGCCTGAGGAGTTGTGTTTCTGAGAAAGTGCATTTCCATCCTTCCTGGCATAACACTTTCTGAGAAAAGAGCTGCTGGGGCCAGCAGGTTTGTGTCAACTGAGAGAGGTTCCTGCTTGCTCTCCATCCAACCCATCAGGACTCTGACCACCTCTACACTAGGTATTTCCCTGATAAAGGGATCTTCCAAATTCTGCAGAGTGCTAGCAGGAGGATACTGGCAGACTGGTTGCTGTCTTGGCTCTCTGCAGGAGTTCACACACCTCTTTTCCTAGAGTGTCAGAATTAAAAAAAGAAAAAAAAAACAAAAAAAACAAGTGGTCCTTTGCCTCCCAGCACTTTCACACTGGGAGAACATGGTACAGGTAGGTTTTACTCCAGCCACAGCCATGATTAGTGATGCCCAAGCCAGCCTGACTGTTACAGGGACTGGTCAGCACTCTCTGGTGGAAAGACTCACAAATGTGACTGACACATTCCTCTTGCAAGAACAAGCCCAGGCACCACCCAGAGCAAACATTCATCTTGCTGTGCCCAGCAACTTCCCTCCATACACACAAGTGATGCCTGGCTTATAGCCAGGTCAAATACAATCAGATTCCAAAAAGAATCAACCCTGATGGATCGGTACCATGGTTTTGCCAGCTACAGTTTAGTAGCTGTCTTCAACCAGCCTGAACGCCACGGTCCCACAAGCCATGGGCACCACTGTCACCGACGAACGCTGATCATGCAATGAGTAGTAACAGAGCTGCTCTGTTGGCACTGGCCTGGGTTTTGCAGTTCCCTCTTTCAGTGACAAGGTGACGGCCAAACAGGCTGTTTCACAGGTGTTCAGTTCTTCCACCGGATTTGCTAAAAGAGGGAACAAGACATGACTAACAGCAACGCTGAACACCGAGCCCTACGGGCCAACTTAGTGAGGCCCAATTCCTGACAAGGACAGCTACGGCCAGAGCGTGCCATTTCTATGAGTATAACCATTCATTCCTACCCTGAATGCAAACAAAAGATTAACTTCCCAGCAGGGATAGAAAGTACATAGGACAGCCATGCCCCTACACCTAATCTCTATCTGTTTCTGGTGAGAGTGTCTGGAAGAAAGAGTAAGCATTTCTTACCATGTTGCTGAGAATGCTGTGTATCTTCTCTTCTTCTGCAGAGCCCCGCTCCACCTTGGATTTATATGCTGTCAGCTGGATACGATCCTTTAGATCCCGGTAGGTCTAGATAAAGGGCAAAACCAGCACCCAGCTGAGAGAAAGGGACACTTCCATGGTTAGATGGTGTCCTGCAGATGGACAGGGCAACTCTACAATCCCCCATGCAGTTCCCAACACAGAAGAATTTCACAGCACAAATGCTAGGAGCCACTCTCTTGGCTCATGGACTTCTACTGGGAACCTTATCATTTTTGCCAGGCCACAGGGATAAACAAACACCACCAGGCACATGACAGAAGTGGCACATGGCAGAGAACAGAAAAGCTAGAAAGAAAAAGTAGGCCCATGTCCCATCTCTTCACACAGCAGCCATTTACCTCTATGACAACATCATGGCACTTGTATTTGGTAGCGAGGTTCAGCCGGGTCTCCACATCTTCCACCAGGCGCACGTATTCCTGCAGCACCTGGGAGAGACAGAAGAATGCCTCAGCTCCCTTCCACAGGTATGTCCTGCCTCATTCCCTCACCCCAGTTCCTAAACCTTTCAAGGTTGCTGGTCACACAGAGTTGGCCCCTTCTTTAGGGAACAAGTGACCTCAACAAGACTGCTCAGGATCCCAGAGGCATTGCTTACAAAGCTCAGAATCATAGAAAAAGCCGAGTTAGAAGGGACCCACAAAGATCATAGAGTCCAACTCTTGTCCCAGTGCAGCACCATTTTCAAGGGTCAGAACATGTGCCTGAGAGCTTTGTCCAAATGCTTCTGAATTCTGTCAGGCTTCATGCTGTGACCACTTCCCTGGGGAGCCTTTTTCAGTGCCCAATCACCCTCTGGGTGAAGTACCTCTTTCCAATATCCAACCTAAACCTTCCCTGACACAATTTCAGGCCACTCCCTTGAGTCCTGTCACTGGTCACCCCCCCCTCTTCCCCTCACAAAGAAGGTGTAGACTGCAATGAGGTTTCCCCTCAGTCTCCTCTTCTCCGGGCTGAACAGACCAAGTAACCTCAGCTGCTTCTCATACGGTTTCCTCTCAAGGCCCTTCAGCATCTTCATGGCCCTCCTTTAGAGACTCTCTAATAGCTTTATAACCTTCTTATATTGTGGCACCCAAAACTGCCCCCAGCTCTCAAGGTGAGGCTGCCCCAGTGCGGAGCAGAGCAGGACAATCCCCTCCCCCTTGCCCAGCTGGCCACGCTGTGCCTGATGCACCCCAGGACAATGCTGGCCCTCCTGGCTGCCAGGGCACTGCTGGCTCATGTCCAACTTGCCAGTGACCAGGATCCATGGTGCTGCTCTCCAGTCTCTCATTCCCCAGTCTGTCTGTACATCCAGTGTTGCCCCATGCCAGATGCAGAATCCGTCACTTTCCCTTGCTGAACTCCATTTAATTTCGGTGACTGCCCAGCCCTCTAATTTGTTGAGGCCTCTCTGCAGAGCCTCCTTGCCTTCTAGGGATTAAAAACAATTCCTCCCAGCTTTGTATCACCTATGAACTTGTTTAGTGTCTCCTCCAGTTGTGCATCCAAGTCATTTATGAAGATGTTGAAAAGCACAGGGCCAAGGTTGAAGCCCTGTGAAACCCCACTAGCAACCAGTCACCAGTCTGATGTCACCCTATTTACTGTAATCCTTTATGCTCAACTCATGAACCAGATGCTCACCCATATCATCACTTGTTTATCCAGCTGTGTGCTGGACATTTTGTCCAGAAGGATACTCCAAGAAACATCAAAAGCTTTACTGAAATCCAAAATCATTACATGGAGTGGCTTCCCTTGATCAACCAAGTGTGTTACTTGTCATAAAAGGAAATCAGATTTGACAAGCAGAACCTTCTCATGAAGCTGTGCTGGCTCTGACCAATGACTGTGTTGTACTCCAGATTTCTCAATACCTCCCAGATTAATCTTCTCCATAACTTTACCATGCACTGAAATGAGACTAGCAGACCTACAGTCTCCGAGGTCCTCCTCCTGCCTTCTTGAAAACTGGGACATTAACCAGCCTCCAGTCATCTTGGGATCTCTCCAGATTCCCAAGACCGCTCAAAAAAATCAATGAGAGGTTTTGTGATTACATCAGCTTGCTCTTTGAGGATTCTTTGATGAATGCCATCATTCCCCATAGATTTCCAAGTGAAGCAGCAGATCCTGCATAGATTCAGGGTCGACTGGGAGTTGATCATTTTCGCAGTCACCGTAGTCCAACTAAGGGCACTGAGACCCATTTGATCCATCATCTGTTTATGAGGTGACAATCCTCATCCTTCAATGGGCCAATGTTATTTGTACACTGCCCATTGCAATTAAAGTATTTGTAAAAACTCTGGTTTTTGTTACCCACAATTCTGGCCAGCTTCAACTTCAGTAGAGCTTTGGCTGCAAAAAAATTTCTCCCTACAATGGCAAGCAGCATCTCTGTATTCTTTTCATGTCATTTGACCTTGCTTCTACACCTTCCTTTTTTGTCTTATTTCCAAGAGAATATTCCTGTTCAGTCAAGCTGGCTTCTGCCTTGTCTGCCTGACTTCCAACATTTGGGAATTACCTGCTACTGTACTCTTAGAAGATCATGTTTAAAAACTGACTGATGGACCCCACTGCCTGCAAAAACATTTTCCCAGGAGACCTTACCAATTCCCTGAGCAGCCTGAAGTCTGTTCTCCTCATGTCCAGACCTGAAGTTTTGCTGGCACTTTTCGTCCTATCAACAGAATGTTAGGCTACCTCGTTGCTACGGATCAGGTTAACCATTGCCAGCCAGATTAAGAAAGAAAATTTAATGTAGCAAAGAAAGGTGGCAATGCACATGGGAAGAGTTCCCAGCCAACTTTGGCCAGCTGTCCCTCTTGCAGTCAGAGCTAGGACCCAGCCCTCAATACCACCCACACCTTCTGTTGAGGCATGGGTCACTCAGCTGTGTGCTGAGCCCACCTGGCAAAGCCAGAAGGTCAGCAAGCTTCTCCCACTTCCAGCTAGGAAGCAGCTCACCTGAAGAGTCATTCATACACCAAATCCCAACAAAGAGCAGGACATAAGCAGGGGTTCCTGGCTCACCTGCACAGGAGCATTGTTCCTCTGCAAGATCTCCACCACCCGGTGGAAGCCAATAGGTGCCTTCTTCTTGGTGTAACCCAGCCAGTTCTGAAATGAGAACCAAACCTATGTTAACCCAAAAGGATAATCCTTCCAGCCACAAGAAAATGTGGGTTTTTTTTCTCCCAGTGCCAGCAACATACTCCACAGCCACCACATGTACCTCCACTGCAGAGCCCTTCATGCAGTGGCTGGGCACAGGCTGGCTGCAATCCCTTTGGTAACAGAGCTCAGGGGCAGCCCCCTTCTCTGACCTTAGTGCTGCAGCCAAGCCAGGCCCAGCTGAGGTCTCAGGCAGGGAGAGGAGGAAAGTATTGCAACACTCTGCAGCAGAGGTGCTGGGCCCTGCTGAAATAAAACCAGTCTGTCCAGTAACTCTAGAACAAGCCAGCTATCAGTAGCAGATGCCAGTACTTGGGACTGTGTCCCCAGCAAGGCTTTCTGCAGCTCACCTTGGTGGTGAGGAGGGCATCCACATCACCCCAGGCTCGCAGCTTGGCACGGGCTGCCAGGGCAGTCAGCACATACTGCTTATCAGGAATCTGCAAGGCAGAAAGCTGCAGTCAGAACAGTAGCACAGCTCAGAAGGTCTGTGTGGGCTGGACATGAATGGCATGTGCCCCAGCCCTGTCAGGACCTACAGCAACACCCAGGCAAAGAGGCAAGGTGCTGTCTGATGCCATACACACACTGCAGAGACTAGGAAGTGGGGATTTGCAAGTGCTGCTGCAGACGGTACATCCATTGAAAGTCTCCACATGGCTCCCAATTGTCTTTCTGAGACTCCAGAAGGGCCCTGCTCAAAAAGGATGCCATGGCCCCCTCCCTAGCTCAGTGCTGAGCCCCTCAGATTCCTCCTACTGAGCTCCTTCATTACATACAGTTTGTCTGTGCATGTTTTCAGCTAGTGCTGCCACAACAGGGGAGACTCACGCACCTTAAATGTCTTCTTCAGGTTGGTGGGGCTGCTGAACATTCCCTAGAGAAAGCAGACAAGTCAGTGCAAACTCAGAAGGGCACGCCACAGCAGGGGTTCAGACACCTGTTATAAAGCATCTGCCTTGTACAGAGTCAATCTTCTCAAGATTTTACTGCTTTTTGCTCATGTCAGTGCCACGGGAGGAAGCAGCTGGCAGAAGAGAGCAACTAGCAACTAGGTCTGGTTTCCCTGCATCCTCAACTGGTGCACCACCAGTACCATGCACCTCAGCCTCATGGGATTTACAGTGCTTTCTAGGAGGCAACTCCCTGACAAACTGTGCCAGGTTGAATGTCTTGGAGCACAAAGCTCCAAACTGGTGCCAGGGGACAAAGTCTCTCTGAGGGATGAAATATGACCTCTCTTTCCCTTTTCCTCCTTAATATGCCACAGCTTGACCACCCCACATTTTGAGGGCTGCAAGGATGAGATGGAACCTTATCTTCTGCCACAACATCCTCACCTCAGCCTCTGTGTAGTGGTAGAAACAGGAATAGAAGAGGGTGGTCACTAGTGGCATGTTGAGAATTGAAGCCTTGCGAGGATATTTCCGAAACAGCTCGGACTGCCCAGCCATCTCCAAGTGCCGATCATTAGCCTGTAGAATCAGGAAGACAGACAGGGAACATGAGCCAAGATAACTGCCTGTTTAGCTGTGGGATAGAGACCTGAGAGTGTTGTGACAGCAATGTGCAAGCACAGCCCCAGCATGCTATTAAGTCTCAGATCTGGTATTTCACATGTGCCTGGCACAGCAGCCTGAACAGCAATTACAAATACACTAGCCCGGGCAGGCTGGTTAGATCCAAAGTGGTGTAAGTTAGGGAAAGCAAGAGATCTCACAGGTAGTCCCAGCCATCTCCTGACCAGCAGAGAAGATTTCATACCTCAATGATGATCTGTCGCTCCAACAGCGTATAATGGTCTTGGATGTGGGAGGTGTCCTCAGCTGAAAATGGCAGCCTGGTCAGACATGAAGGAGAGAGACACTGTGACTAGCTCTTAAGTACAGAATCCTTCATTTACTTCTAAGTACTCTTACAAGAATTTTTTTTATACCAAACTAGTTCTCATTCTTCCTATCTTGAATGGCTAGTGAGTACTCAAGTTGCTGACCCACTGCCCTCTCCAATTGGCTCTCTCCTAGACAAGCTCCAGAGAAAGAAACGTTATGTGGTACCTCTCACAGAATAACCTAAAGTGGATGCTACCAACTTCCTCAAGTGCTCAGGCATCCAGACCTCCATCTATCACAATCTGAATGGTCAATGATCAGAAAGCCCCTTGAAACATCTTTCCTCCTGAACAAGTAGCAAAAGCTACTGGACTAGTGATCGCCACAAACGATTCCTCTCTGGTCTACACTGTATCCACAACTCTAGTCCCACTTGCCACTAAGGGAAAACTGATACCAGCTCTCGACCCACATAAGCCATGGCACTGGCACACAGGTTTAATTTTCTTCACTACCACCTTCTGTGAAGAATACATATCTCTCCCCTGCTTTTGCATTTTTTCTTACCCGATGCAACCTTTCAGAAATTCCCTCCTTTTTTCTACATCCTGGATGTTCAAATGCTCCCGGTACTGAGACAGCTGGAGGGAGAGGGGAAAGAAGCAGTGTGTTCTCATGCATTTGGGAGATACAGTATTCCAGAGGGTGAAATGGGGACAAAAAGCTTTTGCTTGATTCCCACACACCGTGCAGCCAGCCTCTCCCCCCGCAGTAAGGGAGCTGATGCTCCTGGGAATACTCACAGCAACTTCCTCAGTCCTGTCTAAGAACCTGCAAAAGGAAATGAGCAAGCATTAACTTGGAGGCAGGTTCCTAGCAGTGTGTTCAGCTCTGCCACAGGATGCATCAACAGCCTCACCTGAGCAGATCCAGAAGGAACTTCTGCTCGCCCGTCTCTCTGAGGAAATGGATCAGATGGCACAAGGCCACCTGCCGCACCTCCAGCTCCCGAAACAAGATCTCTACAGGGGAGAGAGTTTATGTACAGATGGGTAAAGTAAGATAGCACTACCAAGCAGAGGGGACACAGCACAGTGCATGGAGTTGAAAGCTATTGGCAGGATTTAACAACCTTTCCCCATCTCAAATTACAGTGTTGGAGGAGCACAGAAGAGCCCAGTCACTGGGCTGACAGCTGAATTCACAGCCATGTGCTACCTCTACAGATTCATTTTCATTCATCCCAGCACCACCACCTACCACTGCTTAAAGCTCCTCTCTGGAGCCTTTGTAGGCATCACCATCCCCCCCACCTCCCACATTACACTGGCTACAAAAATATTTCATGCTTAGTAAAAAAGCAGTAGCCCAGATGCTCTCTTTGTAACTTGTACCCAGTGAAAGAATTACCCCCTCCATCCTTCACTGAAACACACTATAGAAATCCCAGCCCCAGTCACACTCACCTCTCCTCAGCGTCCGTTTCAGGAATATCAGGACCTGTGAGCACAGCCAGACAAGTCAGAATTAAGACAGACAAACAAACAGCACACTGGTCAAGGCCTAGAGAAGTTTTTGCAAAGGGCCTCTGAAGACACAGCTCTTACAGCACTGAACTTAATTCTGGTACCCACAACACCCAGGAGAAGCAGTGAGCCTGGGCCACAGCTGCCTAGATTCTTGCCTAAGCTCCTACTCTGAAGTTTAGATAAGTGAGACCAAAATTTACAAAGGAAAACCTTTCCATACAAAATCCAAGGAATTAAAAGACCTAGATGAAGTAAGCTCTGACACAATCCCATTTCCTGTCTGATATTTTAAAAGCCAGAAAAACTGGTGAGGCCCCAGATCACAAATGCCAGGTCCCAGATCTTCTGTGCTGAAATGAGCAGATTAAACCTTGACCTTCAAGAAGTAGTTGCAAAAATCTATAAGGCTGATGGATTAGAGTTCTTATTATTAACATCAATTCTGCAGAGAGGCAGGAAAGACAGCAGAAATACAGAATTTTCCAGTCTTTAGCTTTGAAACTTTCCAGTAACTGTTTGGTTTGAACTAAAGAACACACTCCAGTCTTACAAGACCAGGTGGCCAGCTGACTGCATTCTCACATGCACTCTCTGTGGGGCCACCCAGAAGTCCCAGCCCTGTATGGTCCCAGCAGAACTCACAGCTGTAATGACATTCCCATCATGCCCTGCCACAGCTTCGTCCAAGAGCACCAGCTTGTCCTGCAGGGAGCGAAATCTCTCTAGAGAGCAGACCTAGAGATAGAACAGGAAGAAGTAGGCATGTGGGATATGAGACAGTCCTCAGGCTGAATCCAAGCTGTTACTTATTCCTCTCCCATAAACCCTTCAGCAACATGAATAACTGCCCTCCCAATGAGTGGAGAAATTCTCATTTAGCTGAAACCACATGCCACATAATCCCTGAAAATCTGTCCACAGGGGTTGCAGTCAACCCTCATTACTGCCCAGTCAAGGACAGCAGACAATGTACATTCAGCACAAACACCCTTGTAACAAGACAAAACTTTCCTGTACATCACAAACCACTAGCCTTGACAGGAGGAGGGAACTCTGCAGGCCCCTTTCCACAAAGGAGACCAGAGAAGTAGAGTCATAACTCTTTCTCCCTTCTTCTTACCCCACATCTGTGGCCTCTCTCAGCCTTTAGTTCACCTCAGCCTTTGAGGAGACATATGCAGAGTGAAACCACAATCTCTCTATGTGTTCACTGCACACTGAAGCAGCTGAGACTAAGATTACAGCTGCAGTGAAACCATTTCTGTCTTCCTCCCTCCATTTGCCACCAAGTGGGAATGGAGATAAAGCCCCACCCCCTCAGATTTTTAAAATAAACCCAGCCCCAGGGAGCAGAAAGGGTAGAAAGGGACACGGCAGTACAGATACCTACTGTCAGAGCCTTGCTGAGGGGACAACTCAAGTAAACAAAGCAACAAAACCCTGAAGTTCTCCTGCTGCTCCTGAGCTAGTGTGATCCCAGCACTGCCACCTGGCAAAGTAACAGACAGGCAGACCACCATCCCTGCTAGGTGCTGCAAGCAACACAGACCTCCCTCTTTGCTCCCAGAATAGCCAGGAGCACAGGAAAGTGCAAAGCATTTTTGGACCACCCACCCTCCATCTCATACAAGCAGGTGGGTGTGCACAGTCCTTACCTTGCCCCTCTGCATTCGCCTGACTGTATCTTTGGGGCTCCAGTCACTGCTGTAATCCTGCCACAAGGAAATAAAGCACTCTTAAGCCTCACATCATTTCACCAATCTCCAAGCTGCTTTCCACTTCTGCTGCATCACTGATGGCCTACATGTAGCTACTCACACTGATCATTCAGCTGCTCCAGGAAAGGTGTTAGTAGGGTGTGCATGTACATTTTTCAGGTGCAAATGTTGAGCCCTCAGAATCTGCATATGCTGATGTGGAGGGAAGCTAAAGGCCCATATGTTAACACAGCCTTTCTACTGCCTCAGTAAGGTCTGTCATCATATCCTTTATAAGTAGTGCATTGCATCAGGTTGTTCTCCTTGCAAACTGTGTCAGGCAAGCACCTGGGGAGTCGCACAAGACAAGGACAATGTGACAAGGGCATTGAAGCCTGGAGGAGGACCACTTTAAGGTCATAGGCTACCACTGGTGCAAAGACCAGAATTTTGCCCCTGCAGTGGGCAGACACTACGATCTGAAGCACTGGATAAAAAGTTATGGTGGCCTGAGCCACTCCTTACTCAGACACCATAAAGTCATCTGGGTCTCTGTGAGGCACTCAAGCCAGTAGCTGCAATTCAGCTTTCTGCCTCAAAAGGCCCAGAGAAAGGAAGCAACAAGAACTAGCTCTGAGGACATGGAATTTTAAATCCTTTGAAGATTTATTGAAAGCCCAAATCTAAGGATGAAAGGTCTAACCCAGTCCTATTGGAAGACCTCTGCACATGAGTCTCTCAAAGCAATGTACAGATGGGTATTAAATATCCTGAGCACCAGAGTTCCCTCCAGCACCTCTGGCCAGAGGCATCTTCTCAGCCTGTCACTGTCAGAACACTCATCAAAAGCTGCCACTAACTTTCCCTTTTTTGTCCCACCCCACTTACACCACCCCCATTTGCATTTAAGAGGCTGTATAATCCTTCTCCTTCCTGTTTCACTGCTTCTGCAGGCCCAGAACAGAACACAACAGGGCACTCTTGTTTCTCCTGCTGTGCTTTGAGGAAGTGCTGTCTGTTGGGTTATGTCATTAATGGCTAACTGACAAAATACACCAGTCTGGGGAGGATCAGATGGCCAAGGACAGGTG
Source organism: Motacilla alba alba (assembly GCF_015832195.1). Classification (NCBI taxonomy): domain Eukaryota; kingdom Metazoa; phylum Chordata; class Aves; order Passeriformes; family Motacillidae; genus Motacilla; species Motacilla alba. Next base: position 40,461,592 of record NC_052020.1, read on the forward strand.
GACCATGAACCCTAGCAGCTCAAGGATGCAAGAGCCAGCTACTGGAGGAGACTGGGGTCTGGGATTCAGCTACAAAACAAACCAGATGTCTAAAACCAGCTACTGGAGGGACCCACACAATGTGTGTATGTTCCACTTGTGGAATTGGTCAGATAGAAAGGAAGCTCAGGATCAAGCTTGAGTGTTTTCTGTATGTGTCTATTCATAAAGGCGTTGGTTTCTGTCTATGTTAATCTCTGTAGATATCTGTGTTAGTATTGTGCATGTCTGTCTCTGCAGGAAATGTAAGCTCAGTCCTGTTGCTGCCTGGACCTAGGGACACGGGACCACAATCTCATACCTAGTAAGAGGAATCCACTTAGTCCCAAAATCCTCTAGATTCTCTAACACTTATCACTGTGTATCTGCTAGACAAACATTCCTGCCAATGGAAACACTGCCTCTGCACAACTCCCTCTGTATTGTCCCAGTGATTCATGAACAAGAAATTTCAAAACTTTCATATTTTAAAAAATGTAAAAATCACATGTCGTGCCAGTTTATCTGACCAAACATGAAAGCAGCTTACAGGCAAAGCACTATTTTGAAATCCTTTCCACAAAGACTGCTAGCCTACTCATTAAAAGGAGTAACCAAAACCAAGACCCCGTGCAAAGCTCCATACCTCTGAGCAAAAGCAGAGAAAGCTTAAATTACTGCAAGGCTGCATTTTGCAGCTCCCTGTCATATTCCCTGCACTGCCCTCTTCTGTCTGAAACAGCAACTCATCACTTCCCATGAAACCAGTAGAGTAGGAAGTTCACTAATCTTGGTATACAACAAGCACAGACTGCTCACCTTGTACTCAGCTTTCGGTCTGCGCAGCTCTGGGGCATAGCTTTTAACTCCCGTGTCGGTGAGGGCTGAGAGGGGAAGGCACAGAGGAGTAGTACATAAAAATCCTGATTCACACCCACTTCCAAACCCATCCCTTTCTTGGTTTTCATGGCAGAAGACCCAAACTTAAGCATCAAATGGCAATACAGCATTACTCTAAAACAAACAGTTGTCAGTTGTACATAAGTAATTACCCCAAATCATCATGCCAATTCCTTAATTTCTTTGAGGAAAGAACGACCCACGATTGAACTTTTAGACAACACATGATTCAGTTTCCCTTCTTGCATCATAAGGCAGATGACACTTCCCTTTTTTTTGGAAATGCTTTGTTTCATGTAAATCTGCACCCCTCCCAGAATGATGCAGGGACCCAAAACTTACCATCTGAAAGGGACTGGAAACTTGAGAGTTTGTTTCGTCCTGAAATAAAAACACTGATGAGACACTGTCCCTTCACCAGCAACATCTCCTGCACAGGGAACATAAGCCTAGACTGCAAGCCAGTTTACTGCAGCTATGCCCCTGTAGAACAAGCCTGTATAGTGATTCACACCACACCAGCACAGCTGGGGCTCACCTGCTCACATTCTAAGGCATTGAAGTTGTCTGTGGCGTCGCAAACCATATCACACTCCATCCCTATCTGCTCTCTTGGTGCTGAGGCCAGGAGAGGTTAGACCGGAATTCACTCATCTACCCACAGAGCAGAGGCTCAAGCACATAGCACTGCAACACAGGCCATGGTAACATGGACAGCTCCACCCACCAGAGCTCATCACCTTATTGTCATAGCTGAGAGTAAAAAACACCCCCGAGAAAGAGAGACAAAGTAAAAGCTGTTTTGTTGTCTTGCTGTGTGAGAACAGAGCTGAACTCTTGTAAGCTGTGTATGTTTGCCCACAGCTTGCTGCACAGTTCCCCCATAACCAGCTACGCTGCCACTACTGCTGTCATGTGTTTGCTGAACCAACACCAACAGCAGCCAGCTGAGCTCTAAATAAAGGACAATCCATCTGTCTTCTCTACAGAACTCAAAATCAAATGAGGGCCACATGGGTCAAGCCAGTCCCTTTGCAGTCTGCTCTTTTCCACCAACTAAATGGATTGCCACGCAGTGCTGCGCTCCACCTTGCTGTTCTTTGGAACCTGGATTTTAAGAAGACATAATCTCCAAAGCCCCTTCCACTCCACAAAAGCATATGATCTACTGCACAAGACGGTCTTCAATTTCTGACCAGTGAGCAACACACTTCCACCCTGAGGAGAGATGGGAGCTTCCCTGTTTTGCAATACACTGCAGATGAAACAATTTACATAAGATAACACATTGCCCCTTGACAGTCTTAAGGGTGAACACATTTGTCAATATGGTATATAACGAACCTCACCTTTGAACAGGCTGCTTAGGGAGTAGGAAGAAGCTTGTTTGGGAAGAGCAGCATAGGAGGAAGAGCCTTTCTGTAGGCTGGAGTCTCGGCCATCCAGGGAGCCAGTGCTGCCAGAGGCTGTCTCTTTGATTGACCAGGAGATACCTGTGTGCAGACAGGTCATTTTTAACAGAGAAAGAGTCTGTAAAGAATGATCTTCTGGCACGGCAGAAACATTACCAGACGTGTGCTGGTCAGTTCTGCACTAGCACATCTTGGTTAAGTCTGACCCTCAGCACTAAGTAGACACAGTGCATCTCTCCATGCAGAATTCCCGTCTCATATAATGCTGCTTGTTAAGCAGTGGCACGTTGTCCTCCAGAAATGGCTGTTTCAGCAACGCTGTACAGCTGGCTATGGCTTGTGTAAAGGGAATACACAGACACCCCCACCTTTTATATATTATTGCACGAGGCAAAGCATAGTCCTTGTTCTAAAAGTACAAAGCAAGACAGAGAGTTCCTGGCCTACTTCAAATTGCAGAAGCCTAAGAGCATGCTTTCCTCAACACTGAAGACTAAGACAGTTTTCCTTTCCAGACAAACCAGCTCTCAGTGTGCATATGCTGCTGGCAACAATGCATGTGTCTCCCTCCTGCCTGTTCAATACAGTTTCCCCTTGTTTTCACACAGCTGCACAACACACATAGTTTAGGATCAGGATGATAGACAAAAAACTACAATAGGTAAAGAGACCCTGGGTGGGAAAAGAAAGCAGAGGGAAGAGCTACAGCAAAGGACAAGAAGATCAGTCTTTGAAGATCCTTTGGGTGACCCACATGTAAATTTTCATGGTTTGACACCGGCTAGCAAGTGTCACAATTCTGTGGGTCATGAACTCAAAAGCACAGCACACAGGATTGTGTGTGGGCCATGAACTCGCTCCCATCATCACAAGAAACACATCTGCTTAATGTTTACAGTTCCCTTTCAAATTTCAAACGTAAGAGTCATTCTATAAACACACATTAAACCTTGGATATCTGCTTAAAGTGCTGTGGCGTCAAAACACAGAAACTTTAAATAGTGCCATTAAATAGTGAAGGAAATGATCGCCTAGAATCTCACAGGCCACCTGAGCAAGATGAGTATCAGTCCATAACTACCAAAATACCTGCTCTGAGCTTGGCTATACATTAGAAAAAACATAGTGAATTCCCTTCACTTGTCTGCACTCCTCTTTTTGGACCCAATTTGGGCTTCTGCTCACCCTCTTTTCAGTGGATCTGCTCAGGTAAATCAAGCAGCTCACAATGTGACCTGGGAGACTCGAATCAGATTAGATATGCAGGATTACATAGCAAATAATACTCCTGACTTGACTTAAGCAGCAAATTCAAACCCCCTCTGTCTCAAAGATAATTTGCAGTACTTCTGCACTTACTTCCCACAGGTTCTCCACTCCAGCTGACTCTCTCGAGGTCATCATCATCATCATCGACAATATCCCGAAGGCTGTTCACTGCCCGTTTGGATTCCTTTAGCTACACACAAAAGAGTGACCTTACATAAGGACCACCAGAATTGCGGAATGCGCTTCGTTTCCTACTATCATCAAACATCTCCCAAAGAACTTTGAATACAGCTTCTTCAGCTTCCATTGCTTCTTCTTGGGATGGTACTTTAGTCCTGTAGCTGTGCAGTAGACGTAAGAGCCCTTCCTCACCACTGGACAAGGACACCTACATGGACACTACAGCTCAACCAGCGGGAGATGTAGTTTGGTGCGCGGGTGAGGAACCAGGTCCTACTGAGATTTCGGACTGGCTACTGTGGAGAGAGACGGGAGCCCTTGGTACCCTCCGCAGTGGGCGGGAGGTGACAATCCACCTACAGAACATCAACCCTCCGCGACGGGCAGGCCTGACACCCGGGCTGGGACGGCTACGGGGGCCCCCCGGCGAGGGTGTCTTACGGGCAGCTCCAGGGTCGGACGCTCCCTACCTGCGAGAGCTCGTCATCCTCATCGTCGAAGGTGAAGGCCCGGAACTTGGAGCTGTGCCAGTACTCCTCCTCGTCCGCCCGCACCCTGCTCATCTGCAACGGCACCGCGCGGCCGCCTCAGCAGAGGGAGAGACGGAGGGAGGGATGGAGGGAGGGAGTGGCTGCCTCGGGGGTACCACCACCCACCGCCGCCCCTGGCCCAGGGCCCGGCCCCGCCGCCCCGGCCCCTCTCTCACCTCGCCGCCCCTCCCGCGCCGGCAGCGCCTCGCAGCAGGGCAGGGCGGGGTGGGGCAGCCGCGCGCGGAGCACGCCGGGACATGTAGTTCTCCCGCCGGGCGCTGTGCGGCCGCTCCTCGCTCACGCACTACCAGTCCCGGCGTGCCCCGCGGGCCGCATTACCACACTTTACCATTTACACATTACCAGTCCCAGCGGGCCGCGAGAGCGGCGGAGCGGTGTCTGGGCCGGCGATCGGGGTCGGGGCTCTGGGAACTGTGGGCCGACTCCGGGAGCTGTGGGCCGGCGAGGACGGAACTGGGCGGGACGGGACGGGAGCCCCAGCCCCAAGCTGCCTGCAGCGCGGCGGAACCAACTAGCCGGGCGGAACCAATAAGCCGGGGTGGCGCGGCGGGGGCGTGCCGGAAGGGCCCGCGCCGGGCGGAAGGCGGGAGGCGGCGCGGCGGTTCTAGCAGCTTCCACGGGCGCTCGCAGCGGAGGCGGCAATCCCGGTCCCGATGGCCAAGTGGGGGGAGGGAGACCCGCGCTGGATCGTGGAGCAGCGGGCCGACGCCACCAACGTCAACAACTGGCACTGGTGAGCGGGGCGGCTGCTCCCGGAGCCGCCCGGGAGGCCCCGGCGCGGAGGGGGCTGCACGGCCGGAGCCGCGGGCAGAGGGGCCGCGTCCCGTCCCCTCCTCGCCGACTGATGCTGGGGCGGGGGTGACTCCGGGATCATCCTCCGGGGCGCCCCCGGGTCCGTGCGTGTGTGCCGAGGGAATTCCTGGAGGTGGCCTGGGGAAGAAATCTGTGTGGTTTTGTGTTGAAGCGGGGCAGGGAGACAAGATTGGGGAGCACTGGATAGTCCCAATATGCACTGTCAGCGTGGCTTGTCACCCACATTGTCACCCTGCTCGGTTTTCCTGCAGGACAGAGAGGGATGCCTCCAACTGGTCCACGGAGCGGCTGAAAGCTCTCCTCCTGCCTGTCAGGGTGGAGAGTGAGGAGGGGACATGCGAGGTGACAGAAGTGAGCAAACTGGATGGAGAGGCCTCCATTAACAACCGCAAAGGGAAACTTATCTTCTTCTATGAGTGGGCTATCAAGCTGGCATGGACTGGTGAGTGATATGCACACCTCCTGTTTCAAGGTCAGATTCATGTATAATATCAAGAGCAAGGATACACATCTCATTTGGGGAATGATAATAAAGGGAAGTGTCGCATTTTGATACAATACAAGTTTGCTTTGACACCAACCAGAGTAAGAAAGGTTGATCTGAACAATATAATTATAATTGCAGGCACCTCAAAGACAGGAGTGAAGTACAAAGGTTATGTGGAGATTCCTAATCTCTCGGATGAAAACGACATTGATGAAGTTGAGGTAAGCAAAGCTGGATGTATGGAGTATTCTAACAGGTATACTCAGAGCATTGGTATTTCCTTTCCTGTTACCTTTCTTAGAACATTTGTGTAGAATTTTTTACTGTTAGAGACTGCTTAAGTTAACAGAATTATAAAATAGTTTGGGTTGAATGAGATATTTAAAGGTCATCTATTGCCACCCTCTCAGCCATGAGCAGGGACATCTGTCACTAGACCAGGTTACTCAGAGCTCCATCCAACCTTGCCTTGAACACCTCCAGGGATGGAGCATCCGCAGATTCTCTGGCAACCTGTTCCAGTGCCTCACCATCCTTAGAGTAAAGAATTTCCTTCTGGTTTTTAATCTAAATCTACCCCTCCTTCAACTTAAAACCGTTATCTTTCATTCTGTCACTGCACTCCCTGATAAAGAGTCACTTGCCCATCATGTTGTATCTTTATCACATTAATTCCTGTCCTCTAGATGCAGAGGGCTCTGTAGCACACGAAGGTATTCAGGCACACACGTACAGTACTGTAGGCTGAGAGAGGTGAAGTGAAAGATGAATAAAACTGCAGAGCTGATTATGAAAGTTTAGCCCAAGTCTGTGATGTTGAACTGAGTGACAAAAGACCTGTGAACATATATCCTTGTTAATCAGTGCTTGTATTTATTGTTCAGATCCTTGTCAGCCTTGCTAAAGATGAGCCTGACACTAACTTGAAGACCCTGATGAAGCAAGAGGGTGCAAAGAAAATTAGAGATGCAATAAAAACTTACATCAGCACTCTCAAAACGGGTATGTAACCGAGAGGGAGAAGTGTTATGGGAACCCATATGGACTAATTCTAAGAAGAGATGGGAGTAAAGAGAGGAGTTGCTCTCTCCATCTCAACAGAAGGGTGTCAGAGCAATAACAATAACTTTGGGAAGAAGCATTTCTGGCTCTAGACAGCATAGCACAGCCCAGAAAGATTAGTTTTGGTGGTAACACAGTAATAAACAGTATTTTTCAATTTATGTTTTAAAAGTGAGAACGCCCTTCATATCCTGAAGCTGTGGAGAAAATGAAAGCCAGTACAAGGTGTTGGTCACCCCGGTGATACAGTCACTGCCTGTGGCACGGTCTGGCCTTCAGTTGGCTTACTCCCTTGGAGAGTGGTATCTTCTCCAGTTTGTAGTTTGTTTTTGGGGTTTTTTTACTTCTTGCCACACTGGTAAAGACATCTAGTGTTATTGGATTTTAGAGTAACTGATGGCTGAAAATTGCTCTGCAGGTTTTGTTGGTGTCTTTGAATGAGCTGTCTCAGCATCTGGATCAATGTTTTTTTTTAAGTTAAATCTGAGTCCAGCAGTTGGAGTTAAATCAATGCGCTTTGGTTGAGTTTGGCTTTCCTCTCAAATACAGGCTGGGAATGCTACAGTTGCTTTTTATATCCATTTAGCTGTATTACATTACATGTCCTAGATATGCTGGGTACAAACCACCACTGACTGCTGTTTTTCCAGGATTAAATTTCTATACTCTTGGGTTTTTTTCAGGCACTGTAGTGTTCAGGCTGGGTGATGCAGTCACCCAGTGAAAGATAAGAACGCTAATCAGAAAATCTGTATGATCTTGTGGGCTGAAATAAATGAGAATAAATGGGAACCAAGTATTGCAGGATACAGGTTTTTGCACATATGATAAAATTCTGCTTTGTAATGGAATTTTGCTACCCTGAACAGATGAAGAAAAAGGAGCAAAATGTTGTATAATTGGTAAAAGCAGAAGTGACTGAGCTGGAGAAAAAGCAGATGTAATTCTGAACGAGGCTGAAGGTTCTGATGGACTTACAGAAGTGTTAGTGCTGGTGGAAGGGTGCTGGGAAGGCTTGCCTGGCTTTCCATGTGCGGTCCTGGCATCTAGTGTCGATAAAGATAAATCAAAGAGGGAGTTGGAAGTTACTGTTGTTTACTGCAGCCGTACAAGAAATGGAAAAGCTTGGTTTGGTGTGTCTAGGCCAGCAAGGCACAAGTTTTTACAGCGTGATTGCAGTTTATATTAGAGAGTGAGAGAGGAAAAAAGCAATGTAAGTCTAAGGCTTACCAACCTTAATGTGAGAGCAGCGTGTGGAAGATGCTATGTCTAGGCTGTGAAGAGGAGGAGGTAAGTTCCTTATTGTTAGTGTAGGCAGGTTCTGACAGGGCTTTTGGTGGAGAGTAGTGAGGGAAAGAATTAATTACTTGTAAAAAGAGGTCTGTTTACTTTTTCTAAACACTGTTTCAAGTCATGGATGCTAGCCAAGAGCAAGGGGGAAACCAGGAAGCCCTTTTTGATTGTGTATTTCAAAGTACAGTCAGGTTTACTTGATCTTTTATCAGTTTCATGGGCACATTCCTGTCTTTCCAGAATTCACCCAGGGCATGATTTTGCCCACAGTGAACGGTGAACATATGGAAACAGCACCTCAGGTGGCTCCTAAAGCAGAAGACCGCAAGGTAAACAGAACTGTAAGCATGCTTTGGGGTTAGTGAGGAAAGGTATGCTGCATTAGATTCTGGGACTTACAGGAGCAACCTGTGTTGTGTATAGGGTATGTACATTCAGCAGCTGGCAATCTGTGGAATAGGTTTGACTGTTTCCATTGGCAGCACATGATGTTTCTTTCAGGCAAAGTGATAACTCTGCTTTTTACATTTAAGTGTGGTTGTATCTTATTGCATCTTTATATGAGCCTTGGTTTTTCCTCTTGGATATGTGAACCATTTGTTGATTTTTTGGTTTGGGGTTTTTTTTGGTGAAAAAAAGTGTGCATGTGTTTGTTTTGCTTGTTGTTTTGTTAGACGGCTGCCAGGAGCAGTACTGCCCCACCACAGTCCAAATCCATAGGAGTCAAGATCCCTACTTGTAAGATCAGTTTGAAGGACACCTTCTTAACCTCTCCTGAGGAGCTCTACCGGGTATTCGTCACTCAGGAGGTAATGCCTGGGTGCTTCTGAGAGTTGTTCTTTGCATAGAGGGGGCTCTTCCTAATACGGTTTTTAAGAAGCTCTGTAGGACACTCACAATCCATGAGGATGGAATAAGAAAGCTGTTCTGCAGAGTAGTTGCTGAAAGCTTGTGTGTGCATCTTTTCACACAGCTGACAAGAAGGAATTAGTGCCAACCAGAAGCAAGTTCCAGACTGCTGTCAGGATCTGTCTGTAGGTGTATCCCTTTCTGCATGTGGCCAGATCACCTGGGATTTACAATTGTGTGCTTCTGGTTTGTTTTTTTCCTTTTAAGTTAGGTGGTATCAAAAGCCTGCTTTGGGGATAGCTTCCACTTTTCTGCAGGGTATTACATAGTTTAGGACAAGAGAGCAGCATTGTATCATTATTTAAACACTGTGTTAGTCTTTTGTTCCTCCTATTTTGATAAGAAAAATGGGAAAGCAAAGAATATTTTTGCGAGAATTAGGTTTCATTAAGAAATCAACAAAGTAAATCACTGTGTGACTCAGAACACTGCATAGCACTATGAAGGTGGAGGTTCTTTTCCTTGGGCGGGTGAAATGCTGCTGTAGTAGCTAAAAACTTGCTTTTCTGGCCAGGGACTTTGTCTTTTGCTGAAGACCCTACACTATTGCCTTACCTCCTCTCCCGGAACTTTTGTAGCTGGGTGGGAGGCAACATCAGGCATGTCAAGTAATACAGATCTGCTCCTGAATTCTTTTCAGATGGTCCAAGCTTTTACCCACGCACAAGCCACCTTGGAGGCCGATAAAGGAGGCAAGTTTCAGTTGCTGGATGGCAGTGTCACAGGAGAGTTTGTTGATCTAGTAAGTACTAACCAGTTCAGGTGTATCTTGCTCAGAGGCCGCACTGTTATCAGGCTGTAACTTCCTATCAGTTCTGTTACAATGTTTTTGTTAGCTAACAGTGGGGTTCTGCCTGGTGCCCGGTAGTTGCCTGTAATTTCTGTGGCTATTGAAGCATTCCTAGTAGTATGGATTATTGCATGGCACTTCAGTCTGGTGAGAAAATGTGACTTCCAGTCATAGATCATCCCTGTCTTTTTGTGATTTTACTTATAGTAACTGACCCTTCTTCTCTTTGACTCAATTGCCACTAAAGTCTTCTGGACAGTCAGGGACTCTGTCTCAGTGTTTGGGGCTGTACTATTGCATACCTTTCTAGAAGGGGATTGAAAAGAAAAGGACATTTAAAATCTCTTTCCCTCTGTGTGTGTGTTTCACAAGGGATCTCTAAGGCTTCATTCATATCAACACAATTCTAGATGTTTTCTATTAGACTGTAAGATTTCCAAAAATTACTACTCAATCTTTGTCTTCCTTTTCAAGGTTCCTGAGAAGCAACTTGTTATGAAATGGAGATTTAAATCTTGGCCAGCTGGTAAGTAGTCCAGAAATGGACTTGCCTGTCTTTGAAGGATACCAGCCCCATTTGCCACACTTTATTGTGGCTCCTGATTAGGGAGCACAGGGTGTTCTGGGAGCTGCTCCAGCTGCTCCCAGCTTCCCATCCCACAATATCATGTCTGCATCTTCAGGCACAGTGACCAGGTAGGAAGGATGAAGTCGCTGCTTGTGCAGCTGTAGCTGCAACTGCTGCAAACCGCCGGGAGGGGGAGCCCTCTTGCAGCTGTGTTTCTAGGGGAGGCCTGCAGCGGCCATAAGTAGATCCTCTGGGAAGGTCCTCGAAGAGTTTTAAGTGGTGCCCTGTGAAAGGAGGGGCAGAGCAGCATCCAGGGGCTGTATGTACTGCACTACACACTGCTGACAGACCTGCTTTGGTTCCTCTAGGGCACTTTGCAACCATTACCTTGAACTTCAATGACAAAGGTGGCGAGACGGAGGTGTGCCTGGAAGGCAAGGGCGTTCCTGCCAGTGAGGAAGAAAGAACAAAGCAAGGCTGGCAGCGCTACTACTTCGAGGGCATTAAACAGACATTTGGTTATGGTGCTCGCTTGTTTTAATACCGGTTGCTGGGAGGCTCTGCCTGAAGACTCTGCCACATGGACTGATAAAATTCTCGCCTGTTCCTTTCTAATCTTGGCCCTGCCGCTGAGTAAAGTGGGATGACAGGTGATGAGGAAGGCCATGGAGCAGCACCACTTTCAGTCCCTCACTGCTTTGTGCATGTCTTGTGCTGCAGGGGATTCTCTTACATGTACATACTTCTATTGCTAAATAAACCTAACTTAAAAAAACACTGTGGAATTTGTGTCCTCGGATTGGCTTGAGTTCAAAGGGTTGGGCGATAGGCTGAGGGAGGGATCTGTCTACAAAAACACCAATCAATGAGGATTGCTGATGCCAATGTGATTTACTCCTCACTTCTGGGAGCAGAGAGCATGAGCTTGATGCAGTTTTTAGTCTGAGCAGCTGCTCATTTTCCCTCTGCTTTTGATCTGCCGATAGTAAATGCTTCAAACCCTTCCCATTTTTGAAGGGATCTGTGATCCTGTTCAAGCTGTTCCTCTCCTTTGCATATCCCCTTCAACACAGTCATTTCTTACACTTCCACTAGTATGCTCTACAAGAACAACAATCATGCAAACCAGTGCTAGGGAAACTCCCACCTACAGAATAGTTCTAGAAGGTTGTGGGGCCCAGGGCCAGCTACCTCCAGGAGCTTCAGGCCAAAGCAAACTGGTTTTTCAGAAATAAATCCCACCTCCATTTAGAGTCTACAGGGTGCAGTACTTTTGGCTCATCATACTTCAGCTATTGCTTTAACTGGTGAGGAAGAAAAAAATGCTTGTTCTCACCTGTAAATACGTTAGTTCCTGGAGCTGTCTTCAAAAGCAATAAACTTGTTTATAGGAAGGGTGAAAATCTGACTGAACAGAAGTGTCAACCTGGTTAACCTCAAGGGTGAGAGAAGTGCTTGGTTTTCTTTTTGAGGCATGAGCTTCTCTTAGATACTTTGTTTTTCCCTAGTGTTTTCTGCAGAGGTCCTCTAGTAAGCTAGAAGAGAGTAATGTTACTGGGTGAAATTTACTGGTTTGGGGATTTTTCTTGGGTTTTTTTTTTTTTTTTAATCTGGATTGTACGTGGTAACTGTTCCCTTCAAGAGAGGAAACAAGAAAAAAACTTTAGTGGCTGTTTTAAAAAAGACCCTGAATATAGTTGTTGGAGTCTCCTTTTAAACTATAAAGAGCATTCTGCCTGTTCTCACTACCCCAAAGTGCTGAAGTACAAGAAAATAAAGTGTGTACAGACAGACATCAAGAATGCAGCATGAACAAAATTCTGTAGTGTGTACTCTTCCCTGAGCTGACCTGTGAGAACAAAGGAAGTTGTACAAAGAAGCAGCTGTAGATATGGTAGAGCTTTCCTGTGCCATGCAGGGTTGTCTTCCCTAAAGCACTGGCTAGCTGGGAAGATGGATGCAGGTGTTTTGCCAGGATTTTTGTGCGCAGATGAACCACTGTACACACCTGGTAGGCTGCAGGGGAGCAGGTGGCAGGATGGAGCACACTGATTTCCCTGCACAGCCTGTATGCTTGGTTTTCTGTTGGAGAGCAACGTGGGAAACCCTAAAGAGCCGGGCTAGCAAGTGAGTTCACAGCAAAAAGTAGGTAAAAGAAGAGCAAAATTATTTAAAAACTGAAAAAAAAGAGCTTGTTCTAAGTCAGCTTGAGACAAAGGTGACAGCTGAGTTGTGATGTCTTTGCCGTGCTTCGGCAGCTGTGCTGCCGTAGCAGCGCTCGCCTGCTGCAGGCTCTGCTGCCACAGCTGGGCCAGGGCAGCAGAAGGCAGGCCCTGCTAATCACCTGCTGCTGGAAGGTTAGGAAATGGGACAGGAAGGCAACTGAAGTGGAATTTTAATTGCCTTCCTTTCATCACAAGCAGGGTTTACTTCAGGCATCCTGCTGCTACTCTAATAGGGCACGCTTTGGCCTCGGCCAGCAACCCACATGCATGGGGCTCATGGGCTCAGGGCTGTGCTCAGAGGCCATTTGAGGGCTCTTCCAGCAAAACTGACTGCCCTGAGTTCTGCTGGTGCTTCCCCAGCTGGCTCCCTGCCCCGCAGGCTGGAAATCACCATCCCCACAGCAGCAGAACAGGCTGTGAAATGTAGCCATGCCTTGGCTGCCGTTCACACGTGAATCTCTGGGACAAACCCGGCAGTGAAGGAAAGCTTGTGCTACGGCTGTGCCAGGCTGTGCACTCAGGCAGAGCATGCCAGGCTGTGCCAGCTCTTAGGGGGCACAGCAATGGTAATTAAGGCCTTAACACCACTTCAGACGTTTACTTGGTGAAGGAGATCCGAGCCTTAAGTCATGCTAGAAAAGGTCACTGCACTACACCTGCCTACTGCCAGCAGACACACACTCCTGCAGCTGCAGCTGACCTCCAGTGCAGCTGCACGATGCTACTGAGAAACCCCAGACCTCTGCTCTACTTGGAAGTATTGGAAAACAGTCACAGTTTAGTAGTCCTTCAGCTGTTTGGGGAAGGGAGAGATGTATAAGATTAGGGAAAAAAGCAAGGTTCAGTATACTCTGGCCCCAAGGTTCTTTAAAAATCTGACAAGGAAAAGCCCTGTAAATTAAAGAAAACAAAGATTAAAAAACCAGAAAACAGAAGTGAATTTTTCACAGTGATGGAAGTCAGAGGTGGATCCTCACTGACTATGCTGTTATGAGGCACATGGAGATGAGTAAGAAGCAACCATGAAACAATAAACCAAAAGGGGTCTTTGAACTTTTTTAAGACTGTAGGCAATGCTCTATATAATAATTTTATTAGTACATAAGGGAAGGACTAATAAACCTGTTATGAAGGCAGTACATTTCAGTATAGAAGGTACTATATTTGGTAACTTTAAAAAAAATTGCATTACCACTGGTGCTGTAAAAGACAAGTTTAGGAGACAAGTCTAGAATCAAAAATTATCTTGACCAAGTGGAAAAGTGAGGTCAGCAGGACTACAGCTGAAAACCTGCAGTGTGCTGGGGTTTGGTTTTCTTCCTAGTCTTCTGCTCCAGAGGTGTGCCACCAGCACAGAAGACCAATGTAGCTACACAGTGAGGTGTGTCCCTTCACAGGCCAGAACAGGGGTGTCTGAAAGGTTTGTTTTTTCTCTAGAACTACAGTTTTAATTCAAGATCCACAGACCACAACCACACCTTGCTCTTTCCTAGGTTAATACCAGGCATTGCAGTTCAGGCCCGCTGCACAGGCTTTGGCTAAACTCTCCTGGCATTATCATCCTCTTTTTTCCTTCCAGAGGAGATCCTTCTGGGCCCAGCTGGGCTTTTGGTGTGCTTTCTAAGAAGCAGGTTCCTGGAGCTGGAGCCTGAAAAAAAAATCAGGTAATGGGATCTCCGTTGCAGTAAACCTGTTCCTACAAAATCTCATGTTCATCCCTGAGAGATGGGCTTTACTCACCCCACCTGTGCCCCAGCAAAATCTGGGCACGGCTCCTTCTGTGTGCAGACAAACACCACTGCACACTGGATGCCAGGGGACTGGTCCAGCTCAGCTCCAGTCCAGGCTGGCAGACTGAGACAACTCAATAGCAACCAGTCAGGAAGTTTTGTGCTCAAAGCAGCAGGCAAAAGTGCAGTTTAAGACTGCCACAAACTCACTGTATGATTTTAAGTGACATCTCCAGGTCTTCAGCACGTGCAGAATTAGGGCAGGAATTCTCCTGCTTCCATCTTCTGGCTGTGGGATTTCTATATCCCAGGGGTTTCACAGCAGGGTCCATCATCCAACACAGCAAGGACCTTGTTGCAGAGGATAAAAGCACATTAGGCATGTTGTCTACATCGCACTAACTGCTGACTGCTCCTCCAGGGAAAGAGTGATTTTCTCTGAGCAGAGTGGAGCTCAGCCTGCTACCCCTGGCTTGGGCTCCATGCAACAATGTTTTTGATGTTGCAGAAGGCCAGTAGGAAGGCCCTAGCATCCTCCCCTGAGAGGAGTCACCTGCTCCCCCCAGGCAGGGGCCAGCAATGGTGCCAGGCAGCTGTGAATCAGAGTCCCGTGCCAGAGCAGAGTCCTGTGCAGCAGCAGTCCCTCCCCTGCAACAGGTGTGCAGCCAGCACAAAGCAAAAGGAGCAAGAGAGGAGGGGAAACAGCTGGAAACAGCAAGAGCTTGGAAGTGTATATGATTTACACACTAAATTAACAGCAACAAAAAGTTGTGATCCCTGGAAAGTTTCGCAAACCCCCCTGCTATAATTAGCTGTAGGCTCTGGAGGTGGTTTGCCAAAACAGTTTTTTAGCTGGGATAATGCTGGGGTTTTTTCCCTCTGCTGTGGTGCCCTGGACTGTCAGCCAGTACCCAGCTCTGGCCAGGCTGACCATGGAATAACACCCAAGGTCAGGCTGGAGCACAGGCAATACATTTGCTTCTCAGCACTGACCCTGAGGGTCTTCTTGTCAGAGGCTTCCTTCCCTGTAAGCAGAACTTCATATATCCCATGGGCTCCAGATAGTCTTTCTTACCTGTGACTCTTGCAGCCAGACAACTTCAATTACAAATGTTAAGGAAAGGAAGCAAAGCCACCAGGGCCCAAACTGGGGCTGGGAACCCAAGACATACAGTCTTAAACATAGTATCATCCCTCTCAACCAAAATAAATAGAACACATGCTTCAGTCACAACTGAATGTCATCAGCATGACATATACACATATAAAGTGCTTTATTGCAGCATTAGATTAAAGAATTCTTCTCTGTGAAATTTTGTAGGAATAAAAGACATTATATATATATATTATATATATAAAGAAACATAAACTTAAGGAGTGAAAGCTTAGAGATTCATCACTTAAATAGCAGTGGGCTGGACAGAATCTTTGACGGGATATAAAAATAAACACTTGCTTATTGTCTACTTTTCTCACGGTGTTCTGCAAAGGCTCACGGTGCGTAAGGTGCTTGTATGAGGAACAACAGCGCTTGTTTCTCATGCTCCAGTTTCTGCCTGTATTGTCCAAACCACAGAGGCAGCAAAGCAGAAGAGCTACTTGGCTCTCAACTAGCTTTTGTGGGGATGTCAGGGAGTGGGGGTGAGTCAATGCAAGAAATTTTTTTACTTGCCCTTGGACAGGAACTCCAGCTCTTACAGAAATTACAAGTTTTTTTTCTGGGGGTTACACTGGTTGACATAGCCAGAGTAAAGAGGAGGGTAAAAAATCCTGGGTAACACTCTTACTGTAAGAGCACTTCCTTAGAGAGCAGCCAGTCTAACAAACAAAATGGCTGAGCTTTTACAAGTCTTCTTCAAGGAAGACTGTTTGCAAAAGTCCTGCTTCCATGCTTGGGTGCAATACTGAACACTAGGCACGTTCAACAGGAGGTTCTTTTAAAGAAGTCTGCACTGATGGTAAATAAACTCCACTGGGAGTTTGATGAAGTCAATGATGGCATATGGTATACGAGTGAAATATGCTCTGCTGAATGACTGCAGTTCTCAAGCTCATCCTTCCATGGCTTCAGATGCTCATGGCTTGATTTGCATCCATGTCTCTTGCTGAGGCTCCCTGGCTCCAGAACCAAGCCACCAGATCACTGTCACCCCCTCTTGACCACCTCTATATGACCTACCTCTTTGCCAGAAACTAGTGAGTGAATGCCCATCCGGGCCAGAGAACATGCAGTGATCATGAAAATGTTCCAAGGTCCAGGTCTCCATCCACGCTTATTTGGTTCTCTTCCTTCTCACCATTCAAGAACACTGGTCATCTCAGACTGCATGTCTGTTGGGAAATGGATGATGTCTGCCTGTATTTTGATAGAACCCATATCCAGAGTCTAGGGATACAAGGGTGTAATAATACTTGAGTAAGAATAATTCAGCAATAACTTCATTAATACTTTTGTTTTACCACCTATGAAGTCTTAGGTATGGATGAACAAAGATGCAATATTCTATCAGTAACCAAGGCAAATGGATCAACATACACACAACAGATACAAAGACACCCCCAGAAAGACTCCCCAAAGAGCTTTCAGACCAAGAATATTCACTGAGGCTGGAGAAAGCTCCTGTAAAAAGGACAGACAGTACAGGATGGTCAACTAAGGACCTCTGCAACCAGTTTTTTGGTTCAACAGTGCCCTGCAGAAGTACATGGAGTAGCTAGCAGCCTTGCATGAAACGTCTAGAGTAGAAATGACTCCATTCTTCTTTATGTGTGCTTGACTTTTATTTCCCCTGAAGCATAAAATTTCTTAAATAAAAGCTATAAATTTTCTGCCAGTTCAGCAACTGAATGTCCAGGGACAAAGGTGCTCAGCCTAGTTTCTCTGCAGAAAAGCTTCCAAAATATGCTGGGAGACACTGCCATGGACCTGTGAAAAGCTGAATAAAACCCAGGCAAGATCAAAGTGCCAACAGAGAGCATCATGATCCCTGATCTGTGGACACCAGGTACTGACATTATTAGCACATTATTAGACATTATGTGTCTTCCTCCTCTGGAGCCACACTTGTGAGCCTGGCCTGGAAGTGAGCCTGAGGGGTCCATGGCTTGGTTTGTCTGGGCTGCCTCCAGGTGGGGACCTAGGCAGACACAGAATGGAGCAGCTGGGGACATGGGCAGACTCAGCATGGAGCAGGGCTAGCTTGGCTCAGTGCTTTTTGCTCCTCACCAGCAATGGCATGAGCAGTGGCCAAGATGCCTCCTTCCCCTGGCAGGGCTGTGATAGGAAACAGAGGACTTTCTTTTGGGCTGTGTCACAGGTGCTCCTGACACCCTCTGGGGACTGCCAAGGGGCCAAGGTCTGGTAGAGGGCTAGTGCTGTGACTTGTACAGATGCTACCACCCTGTTCCCCCAAGCACCACGGCAGAGGGGCTGAAATGCACACAAGGTGGTGTGTCCCCATGCTGACCTCCTCTGAGGTCCACCTATGTGTAGTTTTGGCAGCCAAAACCCTGGTGGCTAGGCAATCTTGCCAAGCAAGCCCAGGCAGCCAGTCTCCTCACGCCCCACAGCCCACTCCCCCAGGCCCACAAGCCTTTCCCTGCTCCTTCCCAAACGTGCATGCACAAACCCAAGGATGGGGAGCCCTGCTCTGTATGCATGGCTGGAACAGCCCTTCACTGTCTAGGAAGACCTACCCCCAGTTTCAGACATAAACCAGCATGTGCCAGGGCAGGTGCACAGACCAGAGCAGGCAGCCATGCCTGCAGCAGCTCCTCAGATGTGGTGGGAAGCCAGCAGGAGCTGAGCCCACTTCATCCTGTACTCAGCTTTCAGGCTGAGTCAAGGTCATAGAGAATAAAAGCAGAAAGGAGCAGCCCCTTGTTCCCTTTATACCTCCCAGCCCCTGCTGCTTTCCACATGCCAGGCCAGGAGCCCTGGACTGCAGGACTGCCCTGGGTGGCACGGCAGGGACTGCACCACAATAACCTCCGGCACCCTCAGAAATCGGAGGAGACACTCCTCTGAGGGGATGGGACAGACGGCGCATCCTCCCCGTTTTGCCTGGCACCAGTGAGGAGCCCATGAGCAGGGTCAGGGCTGGCCATGCCGTGCAGGGACGCAAGCCAGTGGTGGTGGTGGCACCTTTGAGAGCGGCTGTGGCTAGTACTCCTTGGCCTCCTGCAGCTGGGACAGGTACTCCTCCTCGGCGGGGTTGTCGGCACAGCGTTGCCCGTTGTTGGGGGGCCGGACGGCGTGATAGCGGCTCCAGTCCCCCTTGCAGAGGATCCAGGGCAGCATGTCCACCTTGTAGTGCAGCTCCGGAGAGAACTCGGTGCTGATGAGGTTGGGGACGCCAGCCCCCTTGCCACGGGTGATGAGGCGGGTGTGCTCATCGTAGCAGCAGTGCTGGGCAGCCAGGGTGGTGCTGTCCAGGGAGAGCATGGAGCGCAGGCAGAAGCGTGCCGTGGGCTTGTAGATGTCCAGGCGCTCCTTGGGCCCGCTGGCGTCCCGCCATCGGAAGCTCTTGCCCTGCTGCTCGTCCCGCAGGTTGACGGCGCTGTAGACGGCCTCCAGGGGGTAGGAGCAGGGGCAGCTGGGCAGGTCCGTCAGCACCTTGCTCAGGTACTTGGTGAGGAAGTCGCTCTTGCAGTTCAGCCACTTCTCACAGCTGTCCACCTCTGGGGAGGGCATCGAAAGGGTGAGGGCATGCACACTCTGCACCCCACTTTACCCAGCAGCCGTTTGCCTGAAGCCATGCCAACACCACCAGTGGAGCCTGCAACCACCAGGCAGGAGCGGCCAGGCTCTTGGGATGAGCCGGAGCCAGCTCCACCCCCAAGGCAGTGACAGAGGGAAGGGGTTTTGTGCTGGGGCCAAGCTGGCAACATTCCTTCATGGGAGAGGGCACGTGGCAGGCTGGCTTCAGCCACTGAAACCTAAAGCAGGACTGTGCTGTACCAGGGCTTTGGGAGCAACTGGGTTTCCCAGCTTGACCACTGAAGCCTGCACATGGCAGTGGTTTGGGTGACTTAGGTCTGGACACCAGACACAGGACCCCTTGGCTGAACCCTGAACCCTCCCGAGCCAGCTACGACCCTCCCAAGGTCTATCACAGAAGCCCCAAGTGAAAATCAGAGGCAGAGGCTGACCTGAGTTGAACAGCTCTGTGGTGTTGTCGCTTTTGAGAGGTGTCTCCTCTGTGGGGAAGACCATTTCTCCTTCTGCTCCTTGAGACAGAAAAAAAACCAAAACAAAGAACCTGTCTGAACACGGGAAGAAAGGTGGTTTTTCCCTCTGTATGTGCACCAGACACCACCCATCTCCCAGCCCCTCTCCTGCCACTTCTTTGATAACATGGTCCTGTGCTTGGAAGGAAGGGCCAGCAGCAAGACTGGCCCAAGAGAGACTGTTAGGTAAATCCCAGTGGATAGAGCTGGCTCTCAATATGCCTCAGGAGAGGATTTCAAGCTCCAAGTATGAGAGAGGTGCAAGAAGTCACACACCAAATTTAGTGCCAGCCCTACCACCCCTGGGCCCCACACAACTGCCTGGGGAGCCATGAAGCCCAATCACAGCTTCTTTGTGGAAACAAAGCCCCGTGGTCATTAGCCCCGATCACGCTAAACATAACTAATTCTTGAAGCATGAGCAATGCCCTGCCTGGAGCAGTGGGGGACCAGCCCACATCAAAGCCAGACAGTAGCCAAGGACTGTTCTGGCCAGGGGCTCACCAGGGCAGTGTGTCAGATCGCAGGTCCTCGACTCTGTCGCTGTGCAGGCATAGCCACAGGACCGGGTCCTCTTCTGGTTGCCACTGCCACAGGTGATGCTGCAAGGGGACCATGGGCTCCACTCCTCCTCATCTTCATAGTCTGTGCACAGCAGGCAAGAGGCAGAGAGTGACGGAGCTCAGCAAAGCTTTAGCAGCAGGGGAGACAGCAGCCACCTGGGACCTCCCTCAGCCCTGCCTCCATCCCTGAACAGGGACAGTGCTGCCTGGGGCACACGGAGGTGCCCAGCCATGCAGTGCCAAGGGCCAACCCCAGGGAAGCAGCCCTGAGCAAAGGCTCTCATTCTCACAGCTTTGCTCCCAGTCACACCATCCCAAACAGGTATTGCTGCCTACCCCCACATGGCCTAGCACACTGGCCATGATGCTGAACACCACGTATTAGCAAAGGCTGGCTGGTTTTGGGGTCATGGCCAGAAGCTGCAGGCAGGAGCTGCTGTGGTGCCCCGGCCCATCTGCCCACTAGAATCTGTCATCTAGCTCTCTACAGCTCCTCTCTTGGGGGAAACCCAGGTCTGTGGAAAAGGCATTTGGCACTGATGTCACTAAAGGGACCTGAGTCAATGGCAGAGGCACTTGTCATTAAGCACTTATATTGTATGTCTCATCTGAGCATGCCTTCGCTAGAGCCCATGCTCCAGTGTGATTACATGCACGGACAATTCCCGCCGGGACACTGGCATGCCTGACTGCTGGCAGCCCCGGCCCAGTGTGCTGGCCTTGCTCCTTGGCATGCCTGCTCGTTTTGTAAGCAGGAGCTGAGCACCAGTGTGCTGTGATCTCTGGTGCAGGGCTGCAGGCCAGGCAGGACAGGGGAGGGCATTGCTGGTCTGCAGGGCAGCTGCATGTGCCAAGAACTCACCGTAATTATATTTTTCCTTAAAGATCCAGTTTTTCTGCCCGGGCCATTGCTGGTCCCAGTTACCGCCTACTCCACTAAGCATGGACTCCTCCTCCTCATAATCTGTTGTGTAATCTTCCTCTTCATCATCATCCTCTTCTTCCTCCCTGTCCCCTACATCCAGGTTGTCATCCTCTTCCTCTTCTTCCTCCTCCTCTTCATCTTCCTCCTCCTCCTCCCCCTCAGCAGGGTCAGTGTATTCCCAGAAGAGGGGCCAGAATAGGTCCTTGTGAGACAGCCACTCAGAGGACGTCAGAGACCAGTCATTGCTTGTCTCCTTCAACAAGTCCATCTCCATCTCAGCCTGAGGATCATCCACCACTTCAATGGTCACCTGGTGGGCAGACATGAGGCAAGGCAGTGAGCTGGGCCACAGCCCTTGGACAGACCCACCAGACCATGCCCCGGCTCCCAGCCCAAGAGGCCACAGACACTCGGGGCTGCAGGACCGTATGAGGAGCTCAAATGTATCTCCTCATCCAGAGGGACTGAGCAGGGACAGAGTGGGAAGCACAGGGGGGCTGGTGGTCACCCACAGCGGCCAACGCTGCCCTCAGAAATTGAGAGGTCCCCCATGTAAGGATGGTTTACTCCTGCTCTGTGAAGGGGGAGTGGGGGGGGCAGGGGAAAGGCTCTGAGCAAATTCCCCAGTCGAGGAGCTTCTCCATGCCAGCTATCTGCAGCTGCTAGTCACCAAGAAAATGGATGGCAGCAGCCACACAGACCCTGCTCATGAGATCTTTTCTCTTAAGGAACCAAACGAGGCTGGAGAGCACTACTTTCACCACAGCACTCACCCACATGCCCCCATGTCCCTCCCAGACCCACTCCCCACCTGGATGTTGGGGTTCTGGGCACTCAGGTCCACATTGGCCAGCCCCGGCAAGTTCTGCAGGTCCAGCATGAAGGGCAGGCTCTCCTCCTGGCCAGCACCACTGGGCTGGGGCAGCGCCGGGCTCCTGGCCGCCTGCTGAGCCACCCCTCTGCGCCTGTGCCGCCGCGGGCCAGCCTGCCCAGGGCGCCTCAGCCCCCGCGCCTTGCCCGACGGGGGCAGCTCCTCGTCCCCTGCTGAACGGGGGTTGGATGATGCTGACACCTGGAGAGGGAAGAGTCACAGAGAACTGCTCTTGCCGTGGTGGTGCAGGGCAGGGAGCAAACCACTACCCAGCAAAGATGGGTCTGGCCTCCTGCCCCAAACAGTTCCTCCAGCCCATCTTACTGCAGCATCAGGATAGCAATTAACATGTTAATCAATCAAGTTAATACCAAGTGCCCTGTGCTGTGCCAGTGCTCAGTTCTGCTGCACCTGAACCTACAGGTCTATTCAGACTGGTACTTCCCAACCCCACGACCACCCTCCCTGCAGCCCTCTGCTGTCCCATTGCACATCTTGTCTGGCTTTCCAATTCTCACTCTCACTTTTTAGCTATTCCTCAGTCCCTGGAAATGGGTTAACAGCAAGGGTTGCTTCTGGTCACAGAGTTACCACAGGTAATGTTTAATGCTTTTATATATTTACATAAAAAGTTTACAACCAGGGCTTTATGACAAAGGGGGAAACCTCACCCAAATACATTGTTCTGTGGTACTGGTATTAGGGCAGATGACTTCAAGCAACACAGGTTTAATTGAAATTTCTGATGGTGCCCAAAGGCTACCGCAAAGACGGAAAGAAACCGCTGGCAGATATAACCCAGCTACCTTTAGCTCTTTGGGAAAGCGAAGATTCCCAGCCAAACAAGTCAACAAAACTCACTTGCGAGCGCTGCCAGTGGCTCTAAGTGCTGCTGCCACTCCAGGGGCACATGGCTATAGCCCTGCAGTCCCGGTAGGAGCAGGGGGAGCAGGCAGGGAGCCTCGCCCGAGGGGCAGCCCTAGCCATGCGGGGGCCGCCGGCAGACGCTGCCAGCGGAGCGCGCTGGCCCCGAGCTCCCGCGTTCCTCGTCCCGCACCCGGGCGCACTGGCACGAAAGAGCAGCGGGACTCCAGGGGCCAGCAGGCTCCAGTGTGCCCGGGAAACCCGAGATGGGAACAACTGGCAAAGCCCCCCCCCCCGAGGCACGGGCGTCCTTGGGAAGGTCTGCAGGGCCCCGCAGCTCAAGGCTGAGAGCAGAGGTGCCCGAGCTCCCAGCATCTCCGCCAGCGTCTGCCTTTTTCTGGCTGCCCAGCTGAAACCCCCTTTTGTTCCCAAGCTCTCACCCTTCGCATCAGCTCGGTCGAGAGCCGTGGGATTAACGAAGAGCGCGGAGTGCCCCCTCCCCACAGCGCCGGGCGGGGGGGACGCAGAGAGGCATTTCTACCTGCAATTAGAGCCAGATGGTTTGGGGAAGGACTCCCCTCCCTTTCATCCTGATCACTGGAGCACTTCAAAGGCAGCTGGAGCCTAGCCAGACTCTCATGAGCGCACACAGCCCGTCCCCAGCCCTGTCCCTGTACATCAAAGCCCACGGTCCCTCCATCCCCGGGGGAGGGAAAAGAGCAGCAGGGACGCCGCTGGTCCCTTGGCTGCTGCCCAGGGCAGGCTGAACGCAGGGAAGGGCCGGTGACAGACTCCACCAGATGGGCCCGAGGAGAGAGGGCTGAGAGAGGATGGAACCTGTGCTGCCCAGAGACAGCGTTTGGGGCTTGCCCCTCTCCCTGGCCTGGAGGACTCCTGTGGCACTGCTGGTAGCAAACCTGAGCAGAAAGACCCCACTGCACACACCTTCTCCTCCCAGCTCTCTTTGTCCCCATCCAAACCACAATGGTTCCAGGAAGAATGCATGGGAATGATGCCTGGCTCTGTCTCAGCCAATTTCCCAGTGCCTTAGCCCCTTTCTAGGTCTCCTGTCATGTCCCAGGAGTCCTTGACAAGAAGCAAGGAGCCCAGGTGGAACAAAAACAGCAAAGGGGGCTGAGCAGGCAAACATAGCTGTGTCCCAGTGCTGGCTGCACAACACTGCCTGCTGTGCTGGGTTTGCTGCCAGCTGCCCATATCCAACACAACCCCTGCACAAGAGACTGGCAACAGCCCTGAAAGGCTGGTGTTCCTGCCTGATTTGCGAGGAGCCTATTGGGCTGGGTAAGCTCGTGTCACACACAACCCAAATTTAATACACATGGAAAGTGAGGTCTCCTCTAGCAACAAGATCTGAGCTCACCCAAGGACACCAGAGCGAGCAAGCCAGGAACAGACTCAAAGTCTCCAAATTTACACTCAGTGCCTAATTCAGATTTTACGCCCAAACAAGCTCAAGAAATTCAGAGTACTGTTCCCACAGGGAAAATGCAAAACTGCTCCAGGAGAACTGGCTGCAAAAGTGTGGCAGGGCAAACAGAACTCTGTCAGCTCCCAGATACTCTGGAGGCATAAGCATGACAGGGGTGGCCACCCTGGATGGCCAAGAGCCCTTCAGCAATGGTCACTACAGTGTGCCACCCTACGCTTTCCTCCTGTTGGCATCTGCATCACTCTAAAGGCTTGCTGGGTTAAGATCTGTCCCTGCATCAGACGTCCCTCCTGTCTAAGGCTCAGTGCCCTGCCCCAGTCAGTCAATCAATGGATTCAACAAGCTCTTAGAAGGCCCAGAACTCCTTCCAGGTCAGAGCATACATGGCATCAGATATGTCTTCTCCAAGTCATCAAGGGTCCCTGACAGCCACACAAGCATCTGCCCTTGAGGTTTGCACCCCTGCTGCATGACACCCACCCTTCCCTCTGCACTGTCCAAGGAGCAGTTGGATAAAGCCATCAAGGGTGGAGCTCAGCCACTGCAGTGGGCTAAGGGAAGAGTAGACTTTGCTTGTCCAGAGGGAACACTCTATTCCCCTGCTCTCTATAGAGCACAAGAGAAAGCCTGCAAACCATCGGAGAGCTTGCCATCAGCAGCTCCCTTCTCCTTCCACCACCACGGAAGCAGAGCGCAGTGCTGGGAAGCCATCAGTGTCTTCCAGCCGAGTTCCAACCTCCTCCTGCAACCAGCCACCACCAAGCAAAGGAAAAAGCTGAACGAGGAATTGCCACAGCTGTTCCTGTTTACACTTGGCATATCCGACCTGGCTGGGAATAAGGGCTCCCAAGGCAGGAACTTGAGAGAAACTCTGGGGCAGCACTCAGGAAAGAGCATGGAATTTCCATTTGTGAAGATCATGTTTAGACTGAAGGCTGTAAGCAGGATCATACCTCCCTACCTAGCAGCCCAGGAGCCCTTCCCACATAGTCCAGGCTGTCCCACGTGCAGGACTGACCACTGAAACACCTTGAGGCACAAGCTTAGAAGTTTGGAAGGGGAAATATTTCATTAGCATTTCACCCCAGTGTCATGCTTACTTTGTACATAACATGGGCAAAAAGTTGTGTGGAAAAGATGTGGGAAAAGGCCACACATCATTGTTCTAGAGACCAAAAGCTGACATTTTTCCATTTCTAGTCCATACACCTCTATATGAACTGCTCAAAAATCTGGAGATGATGAAGAGAGCAGCCACAAAAACATTTTAAGGGATGGAAAGTCTTGTACAAGTCTTGTACAAGTCTTTTCCAGTGAAAGACTTGTACAATTCAATTTGTTTCTCATGCTGAAAAAAGAAAGCAATGACTCAGTTTTCCAGTTTTTTAAGGCAGTAATCCATCAGGCACCAGAGACTATAATCCAGAACAGAAACACATAATAGGAAGCAATGTGCCCAACTCAAAGCCAAAAAAATTTAACTGAGGAATAAGGATCATGCTTTTAATGCCATAGGTAATTAACCACAGGAACAATTAAAAAGAAAAGTGACAATTTTTCTTGTGGAGACTGCCAAACCCACATCACTGGGCTCAACCCATGAGTACTGCAACTGCACTAGAGAAGAAATTCAAGGCTCTAGTAATTTCTTCTGCTCCTAAAACTTGTGATTTTGCTAGAAATGTCCATAAGGCTTTGAACTGAATCTGGGTTAAGGAAGCAAATGACCAATATTCATGTGCTGCAGCTCTTACTATTAGAGACATGACATTTCAGTTTAAAACATGTGAAAACATCATCAGACTAGTTCCTGTGCTGTACTGCACTTTGGCAACCAGGGACACCACCACACTGCCACTTACACAATCACAGGTACTTGTCCCTCCAGCACGTTCCTCAGCATCTCTGCAGGAGCTGCAAGCAGCCAGAGCACCCAACAGCAGTGCTCTTGGTAACTACATAGACTGCTGAGCAGAGCTGCCCCTCATCATGGGGTTAAACCAATCCAAGCACATTTGAGAGAGCTCCCCTGGCAGTGAAGCACTGCTAGAGCGTCAGCAGCCAGTGGAGCAAGCAAGTCACCAGCACAGGACAAGCTCAGAGGATGCAGCTTCTACCCACACCTATCCCAAGCCAATTATAGAGCACATAAACTCATTCAACTTGAACCAAAGAAACCTGTGCACACGGCAGTCAGATCAGAGGCAGCATTCAGCTGTGCTTTGGGCTTGTTAACACTGCAGTGAAGAAAATGACGTATTTGCTAAAGGCCGGTATCACACTGAGCTATAATTATAAGGAATGGGGGCTTTTGTTGCTTAATCATTACTGCTTGTGTTAGGTTTCCTTTGAACAGTTTTACCATGCTGTATTGAAACAAGAAACCACCAGAAGAACTATTGATCTTTTCCTGAATAGACCTTCCTTCTCTTTCCCCAAAGCTTTCCAACATTATTTTAAAATCTGTCTGTTGCAAACTTGCCACTTAGGAATCAGTCAAGTACAATTTTTTTTTTTAAACCATAAAACTTTTCTTTTTCTATTTACCTAAATGAGCTGCAAGGATCTGGAGAAAGTATTAAAAAATTATCTTTGGACTGAAACTGGGTAGGAACAACTCCAGAGTAGGATTTTACTATAAAGCCATACTATAAAGCTATGGAAGTAGAGAAGGCTGGTTGGTTGCATCAGAAGGAAGCCCAGCATGTCTGGGGTTAGCTCTGGGGCTGCAGTTTGCAGTTTTTGACAGTTTTTGCTGGTGGGATGGGGAGAAAGGGAGGTTTTTCTAATGCTAACAGGTAACACTGCTGTGTCTTTAAAATAAAGTAAGGTTGAACAGCAGGGTGATCACCAGGAACAAATGCAGAGTGCCATGATGCCTCCCTCCCATATAACATGCTTTCTCCTCTATGAGGCACTGCCCAAATACAGGGCTTTGTCAGCCTAGCCAGGGGAAACCGCCATGGCCTCCTGAGGGCTGTAGTTTGAACCTCCTGGGTCATAAGCTGTCCACCAGCACATAACCTGTCTACTGGCAGGCTTTCAGCCAGATGGAAAATCCATGGGACACACATCAGACAAGTGACCTCTGCCACCCATCGGCTCATCACCCACTTAAGAGATTTCCCAGAGCCCTGGCAGAGCACAGCATCTTCTAGAGGTGTCAAGAGCTGGGTGGGTACCTACCAGATAACAGGGAAGGCAAACACGCCGCTCAGTTCCTGTTACTGTCTGTAAGACCTTCGGAGCCACAGTCCCAGCCATCAGATCCAACACATTTAGACTTACAGGCAGGTGGCTTAGCAGGAGCTGTCACTCAGGATTTTGACATGTGAGCTCTGGAAGATCTGCCAGAAGTAATTTAAAGAAGTTAACACCTCCAGTTGCCTCCCTCTTCTTGCGCTCTGGGTTACACTCCTGCCTGCAAAGGGGCTGTGGCACAGGTGAAGAGCAGAACTGAGACTTCCCAAATGCTGTACTATCCTGTCCACCTCAGGATCAACTTACATGGGTGCTGTGAGGGGGGTTGTTGGTGTTTGTTTTTGTTGCTTTGTTATTTTCTTTTAGTAAAGACTCCCTTTAGGTTTTAGGAGAGTTCTACAAGTGCTCATGGAACAGACAAGGCACTTGGTTATCATGCTTACGTGGGCAGATCCTGTTTATGACAGACCAGCAGGAGCCAGCAGCAAACTGTGGGCTGTGCAGATAATTATTACGCCCTCATGATTATAATTTTCATTCAGTTATCAAAATACTTCAGATCATATGGTATCACTTTCTTTTCTAACTAGCTTCATTCCAACTGTCTTGGGTAGGGAGCTGCAGGAGGCAGCATCAAAGGCTTCCTCATGTTTCACATTTATTTTCATGTCTCACAGTTGCAACAACTGTAATCTCAGAACTCTTTCCAAGGTCGGTGACTCAGTTGCCCCTGAGGCAGCGCCAGCCCTGGAGCAGAAGACACCACAGCACGGAGAAGCAGCAGCAGGCAGCACCATGAGGAGCAAGGCCACAGCATAGCTGACTTTATGCAAGACCAAAAATGAGGTTGCCCAGGCTACTGAGAATGCTCCTCACCATGCATCCCACTGGCACAGCCCAGCTCCTCTCAGCAGCCCAGCTCCTCACAACCCCCTCCTCTCTCCTGTGGGTGTGCTCATGAGTAACCTGCCCATGGCATCCTCACTCCCCTGGTCACTTGGGACACAAGGAGGAAAAGCAGCAGCCTTGTGGCCTTTCATCTCACCACACCAAGCCGCTGATCTCCTTATGCAGATCACGGTTGTTTCACTGGCAGATGTTTCTCTACCATAAACACCTTCTCCCTGTTCAACACTGAGACAAATTTCTTTGTCTGCAAGGCTCCCATTCTGCAAAGAAAATGTCACACTCCTCAGCTAGCCTGTGGCCAGGCCAGGCGTACGTGCGGGTCTCCCATGTTGTACTCGGAGAAAGTTCACCACAGCTCAGCTCCTTCTCCCCCCCTGCCCCAAAGGGGGAACTGGTCTGCTTTCTACACGGATGAACAACACAGGCCTTGAAGTGGAGAAGCTGGAGCGTATCCTTGGCACCGCTGATAGGTCCCAGCACAGCAGGTGGGGCTGTCCTCGCACCAGAGACCTGCCTAGGCACACAGGCCCCAGGGGCCAATTCTTGGCGGGTGGTACCTGCTGCAAGGACACCAGCTGGTGGCAAGGCACCCATTACTTGAAGATCCTGAGACTTCGGCTCAGTCATGGGTATGGAAGCAGGGTCCCCACAGAGACTGCATGGAGAGGTCCCCAGAGAGATGAACAGGCACACATCCACATCCTCTGGCGCTCTCTGGCAAATGCTCCTGCTCGGGCACCTGGTTTCTGCTAAGATAG
The DNA here is from genome assembly GCF_015832195.1 of Motacilla alba alba. Lineage (NCBI taxonomy): Eukaryota > Metazoa > Chordata > Aves > Passeriformes > Motacillidae > Motacilla > Motacilla alba. The sequence continues at coordinate 40,490,569 of NC_052020.1, forward strand.
TTCAGCAGTAATACACAGAAGCTCCCAATGCATCAGAGGGAGTCGCTGCTAACTTGTTCCAGCTCTAAACCCCATGTGCTTCAGTAACCATTAACTTGTTCCAGCTAAAGATCTGCATTTGCTAGTCTGCACACCATAACTCTCCCACTGCTCCAGCTGCTGCTTCCTTGCCTGCCACGGCCCAGGCAGAACTGCAAAAGGAATAAAACCCCAAATAGCGCAAAGCAGGTGGAGAAGCTGACAGGACCCGATCAACAGCAGCCTCCCCCTGCCACTAGAAGAGGTGGGGAGGGAGTCACAGGCAGGGGGAGTGCAGGGGCCACCTGCTCCCCTTGTCCCACGAAGGGGGCACAGGCTGCCCCTCCATGCAAGCAGTGGGGCAAGGAATGCAGCCAACCAACCAAATGCAAATCCATCAGGGATCCCTTCAACAACAGACAAAATGGGCCCCTGAGCCAGACTTGGAGTATCTCTATGTCCTGCACAGGAAGGGATCCACGTAGGGATGCTGCATGTCATCCTCCTGAAGGGGCAAAGCTGGGCTGACTCTGAGCCAGCAGTCCCTGCCCCAGGTGCTTGGCTGCAGCTCCCCAGCCTGGGACAAGCTCAAGTCCCCTCCCCAGGCAGCTTTGATTTTAAGGAGCTGGCAGCCTCAGCATGTAATAAAACCACCCTGTCTCCAAGGGGAAGGTGTTGGGAACTGCATATGAAGATGTCTGTACAACACCTTGTTTTGATGGAGGTGCTCATGGGATGGCACGGTGCAGCTGGAATCCCTGTGATTTTGGCTCCTGTGGGAATGGCTGCAGGTGAAGGGGAGGACATGGAGGACAGCAGGAGGAAGTGCCACAGTGCTGAGGAAGAGAGGACACCCCAGGGAGGCAAAGAGATGTCGATTTTCCACACGGGGCACTCCCACAACACCTCCAGGCCACCCGGCAAACACTGCCTCCTCAGCCAGCAGGTACCTGGGGCTCAGCTGCTGGGAAAGAGCCGGGGCTGCCTCGCTCACCCTGGGCCAGGGCTGCCAAGGCTGGGGTCACCTGAAGGCCCTGTACCCATGCCATGTGCCAGCCTCCTGTTAAGCCCTACGTGGTAGTGGCTCTCTTGGTTTGGGACATGTCCCCACACATGCCTTGCAGCCCAAGTCCTGAGTGCTAGATAAGAGCCTGAAAGACCAGGCTAACCATCAGCTCCTAATCCAAGATAAACCCACGCATCACCACCTCTTCCCTGCGTGCATGGATGTTTCCTGGCCATCTGCAGCCAGGTCTCTATCCTGTGCCTGTCTTGTGCCAGGGGACAGCAGAAGGCTGCATTTGACTGCATTTTGTTCCCTTTGAAGTTGTATCCTTGCCCTAGAGACTAAACCAGCCTGAACCCCAAGAGGCATTGGTGCTCTTGGTGCCAAGGGCCACCTAGGACTCAGAGCCAGGCAGGTCACCATAGTTTTGGTGTCTTCATCTCATAAGTGCTGAGATGAAAGTACATCTCAAACAGCTTCTCAGACAAGCCCCCAGAGTCCCTACACAGACGGAACATGGAGAAACCGAATTGCTAAGAAGCAGCACCATGCAGGCTGACTTTTATAGCTGGCCACATAAAAGCATCAGGCTGCCCAATGAAGGTTCCTTGAAAAAACATTCTACCAAAACAAACAAACAAACAAAAAATAGTCCTTACACTGCACTTTTGCAAGCTTCTGTCTGAAACAAATCCAATCTAACACTGAAATATGCTGCAATCTCTTCCTTGCTCCAATATATTATACAAAACCTGAGCCAAATGTTATCTGGCTGATAACATTTGCTTTGAAGGAGCTGGACAGCACAGGTACACCTTGCTGGCCTGTCTGCAGCTCAGACTGTCCTCAGGCTTCCCTAAGGGAAATATCAGGCTTCTTGTTTTGAGGATTATTCTGAGAGGAAGAGTACTTAGTGCTATTGTGGACCAGTTTTCACTCCCTACCCCTAAAACACTGACAAGAGCAAAGCAGGAATTACTCTCTAGCACGCTCTCTCTATCACCCCACTGGGAAGGATCACGGCTGGAGGCAGGATGAGTCCCCCAGTTTGACTGTCTTTGAGGAAAGGGTCTGCACGAGTTGGACAATTTTGGGAACCCAGAGAGAGTGTAGGGCAATACCCTGTGGGGCGATTTATGCCTAATCTGTTCCCCTTACATGTGCCTTTTACAGGAACCCCTTTGATTGTGACAATGGGAACGCAGCAGACCTATTTGTGCAGTGAAAATGGAAGAAGCCCCCTTGTCGGGCAGCTTCCCTACACCCGGCTCTCCTTTGTTTCTGCTGCTGTCTCAGCCCCAGGGCGGGAGGGTTTTCAACTGTGTTGACTAAGATAATTTGGCACTTCTCAAAAGGGAATTTGCTACAAAGGGCGAAGTACCTCCCTGCGCACAAAGAGCCCCTTTCAGAGCGGAAGGATGCTTCAGTGAACGTTTTGTACCCACAAATCCGACCTCCGCCAAGGACAAAGCCAGGGACAAGAACGCTTAATTGCTGAAGAAATGAAAAGGTAAAAAGCACATCCTCAGGCAAAATGACTCTGCTACTGACACAGCCCGCAGCGGCGGCGGGGCTCTGGCTGTGCAGCAGCCGGCAGCGAGGCAGCTGGGCTCGCAGCGCAGCTGGGCTCGCTGAGGAGGCGGCAGGGAGCGCCCCGCAGGGCACCCACGGGTGACACAGCCTGCGGAGCCACGGCACGGCGACACGGCCCCGGGGAAACGGAGATGCTCTTCTTGGCCACAGCCCCCGAGGAGTCGAGACGGAGCAAGAGCTGGGGGGAGGCACAGGGCAGGCCCCCGCAGACCTCTGTGCCTGTGCAGCCCAGCACCCCAGCGGCCTCCCCAAACCACTGTGTCTCGGCTGCATTAGGGCTCCCGAATGACAGGGCTCCCCTGACTTACAGCCTCCTGACAAACTCCACTCAAGCCCAGCTGAGATTTCTTCCCCTTTAACACTTTTTAAATCTAGTACAGCCACACCACATCAGCTTGGATCTCCCTCACTCTCTGTCTGCTGGTATCTCTGGCCAGGCATCACATCACTGCTATACAATTAATTCTTAAATGATTTTTAATCAGGTGTAAACCTTTAGTTTTACAAGTAGCTTCCCATCGCTTTTCTCACTGCCTGGTTTAACCTGTAAATAATGTGTAGTGCTGTTACTTGTTTCCTTATTTCTCAGGGGCCAGGAGCCAGTCATGTCAGGTGCTGCACAAACTCACTGATTTGCAGCCAACTCAGCCTTTATGCCATGCTTGATGTTTCTTTTGTTGCCTTCCTTTATCTCTTATCGCAGATGCCAGATTTACTTTGCTTACAGCTTCAGACCAGGGGAAATCCAACAGCAAGTTCCAGCCTGGATCTGCCCCCTGTGCCAGCCCTGCAGTAATATTTGGGGAGTTTGCTGACGCTGCTCTTGGGCTCCTCTCTCAAGAGTGGTTCCCTCCTGCAAAAGAGCACTCACCAAGCCCAGCAGAGCTGCACTGGATGGTCTGGACCCTCCATAAAACACTGTTGGCTTGCTCTGCCTCACCCTGTCAGCACTGAGATGCTTCCCCACACCACTCCTGCCAGCACGGTTATTCCTATGCACAGCTATTGAAACTCTTTCATCAGTTCACACAGATTTAATCACTCTGAACATCTACATTTGTAGCATGTAAGTACTGTGGCTGTTTTCTGTTTACCAGAAGAGCCCTGTAACTGATTGGTATCAGCTGGAAAGAATCCAAACATCTATTAACAATGTTCAGGGCCAATATTTTGAAATCCAGTGAGTTTATCAAAACGTATTTTTCATTTATACCTCTTGACTTAGTAAGTAAATAAACCATTAAGTCATGTGATGAGCTGTACCTTGTCTCCACATGGGACACAAGCTTTGCCAAATATTAAGTTACCCAAATCTGAATAGCCACTTAACAGTCAGTGCTCCATCCTGCCACCTTTCTGCCCACATCAAAGTACAACACATCCAACCTGCAAAAGTGCTTCTTAAACCCCTGCTGTACACCCGTCTGCTGTTTCTGAACCCACCTGTCCTCCCAAACATCACCAACAAAACTCCAAAGGAGCAGGTATCTTGTTAGATTCAAGTCGCAGTTTGGAAAGAAAACTGTCTTGCAACTTTTCCATCCTGCCTTTTCAACTTCTAGTCAAATAGACTGAAGAAATAGCAAAATATTCTCACTACATCTGTTGTTTATGCTGAGCACGGTATGATTTGGGCAAAGTTTTGCTGACCTGTGTCATTGCTAATACAATGTAAATGCAAGTACTTGCTTCTTTGGTAATGGCTGGAAATACTGGATCCTGACTGAGGTACAGGACTTTGGACATACTCCTAAGGCTAAGACCCAAAAATAAAGCATGTGTTCCCTACATCCTTCCTACAATAATAAAACATTTTCTATCTCAAAAAATTTTCTGAAAAACTTATTTGATTTTTCTAGACTATTTTAGAAGTGCAACTCTAAGGCTCAGCACTGATTACAAAAAATCCCATTCGGTTCTAAACCAAGGAAAAATGTTTGATTTAAACAAAGTTATTAAATTTTAAAAAGTCCAAGTTATGTAATTGCTTAATGGTTTTGATTGTCTATCTGCTCTGCTCTGTCATTTCTATTTTTCTCCTCACAGCCCCCTTCATTCTACCCACATCTGTAGGGCATTACCCATAGTGTAACCAATACTCCAGCTGTGGCTGCCCTGCTGCCATAGAGACAGGACGGATCAGTGCTGCAACAGGAACCATCTGTATGTATGACCCAAAATCACTCTGGATTTTTTTTAACCACCGTGCTGCTGTGCTTGTGCTCTCTGCTTTAGTTCAAACAGCCGGGCATGGCTACTCTCGATTGTCCCCTGCATGCAGCAGAAACAGAAGATTTAATCCAAAAGCGTAGCCAGGAGACACATGCCAATACCTACCTACTGCTTCCTCCCTGCCATGAGAACAGTGTCCCCAGTACTCTCAGGGATGCAGGGTGCACCAACAGACTGCCAGAGAAATCCATTCTTCAACTTCCTCCTTGCTCCTAACCTCCACCCTCAAACCTTTGCCTATACCCTTCCTGCATGTTTGTATTTCTGCAAGCAGCAAAGGTCCCGGGGACAGAGGCCGCGCTGTGTAAGTGCCGTGTGTGATCTTTGGCTGGCCGCACAACGCTCCCCATTCACAGCCATTCACAAGCCGCCACTCACGGCGGCTCACACGCTCTCCCATGGATTTTAATGTCAGATAAAAAGCAGCCTGAGACCTCGCTGCAGGGTCCGGTGGTGAGGGCATGCACAACGTCCTAACAGACAGCTTGTCCCTATCCTTGGTCCCTGCCAAAGGGCTGCAATACCTTCCTGAATTTCAAGGAATTTCATTTCAATTCCTAGTCCTTCTGCAGCAGGAGTCTGAGGTCACTCGGCCTGACGTTTGTCTGGCAATTGAAGCAGCATCTACGTCTATAGTTGAAATTTCAGCAGCAAAGTACAGCACCAACATGATATTACCGGCAGTACAGCTCATCATCCCCAGCAGTTCTCTTTGCATCTGCTCAGCCCACACTCCACTCAAAACCATCACCAGGCTTGACTAGTGGTACTTGGCTGGATGCAGCCCCTCTTGCCCCTTGGCCAAGCATCCGTGTGGCAGATTCCCTCCTCACACTTGTGCCCCGAACTTCATGCTGGAATGGAGTTCAGTGCCTCCAACAGGAGCTGCCAGCATGACTCCTCCACAGATCAGGACCCGTTTTGGCATTATCCTGTAATACGGTATATCACTTTGCACCTCCTCTCCCAGACTGACTGACACTGGAGATCAAATCTGCTGCTTTCCGTACTGCTGCGTATCGCCAGCGAGGACCGAGCTGCTCGTACCGTCCTGCTCAAAATCCTCCTATCATCACTTTTCTCAATCATTCCCTTCACCTACTTTCAGCAGCAGCATTCTTTCAAAGAGTGCTTTTTCAACACAGCTCTACTGCCTGAATGACTCTTCCTCCAGAGAACAATTTCAAGATGGAAAACAGCTTCTTTTAACCATCCTTACTACCCGCTCTCCCTGTGGTTTCTTTTCCATTTAATTCCTGTCATCCCCATCAGGTCCCACCAGTTGGTTCCCAGTCTGACCAGTCCCTCACTGCCCACCGAAGCTTCCCCTTCCACAATCCGCGCTCGGCGCTGAGCGCGGGCCGGGATGCGGCACTCAGAGGAGCGAGAGGCGCGGCCCCGGGACATCCCCTCCTCCCGGCCGAGGGGCTCCCGAGGCCGCCTGTCCCGGGGGACACTGCCAGGGCGCAGGCTGCCGGGATGAAAAGGGAGCATGGCCGCTCCGGAGCCTGCCCCACGAGCGTTTTGGCGGGGAGGAGAGATGGTGGCTGAAATCTATCGTGTCTTAGGTTTCTGGTAGAATAGAGCTGGCATTCCTCGCAGGGCACCAGCTGCTAATTTGACTGCAGCCGGACCCCTCTCCTCCCCCACCTGGGATGCTTGCCGCCGGAGGCAACGAATCTTCCCGGACACTGGGTCACGGCACTCGGCCCCGAACTCAGGAAGCCTCAAGCATCCCCTCTCCTTCAGCCTCTGTGCAGCGCGAAGACCTGAGGCTTCCCGAGAATCCCGCAGGCCAGGAATGGGCTCTGCCCCTCAGCAAGTGGGGAAACAGCGATAAGGGGAAGGGGGGGAGGTGAGGGGTGTCTGGTTCTCCCCGCTGCTTTTCTCCCCGGAGCTCTGGGCGGCCGGGCCGCGGGACACGTGTTGGATGCTGCTCCCGTCCGAGATGCACAACTGCCTCCGAGGGAGGGAGCCCCAGTGACCGCCCAGGTGCCCGGCTGCTCCCCTCAGCTTCCGCGGGCACGGGACGGGGCGCGGAGGCTGAGGAAGAGCTCGCCCCAGCGCCCTCCCGGCTCTCCGTATTTCCTCAAAGATCGCCCTACCTCCGCCAGCTTGGAGCTCCTCTCCTTCGGGGTATTGCTGCGCTGTTTCCCCCTCACGGGTAGCCCTCTCACTGCAGCCAGGAAAGTTGTCAGGAAGACGAATCCGAGGATGAGCACGACTTTCCCTCTAATCAGAGGCATCTCTCCCTTCCTCTCTCCCCACCTCGCACGTCCAGGGCAGGCGGTCTGGCAGCACGCCCGCCCTTAATGCTCCAAATCCTGTCCTCCGAGAGGAGCAGTAAAAACGTAAAAAAATATATATCTTATACATAAAAACCCCCGGAGCCGGGAGGTGCGGTGTCCCGCGGGCAGGGGCCGGGGTAGGGTCCGCCGGCCCGGGCCACTCCGCTCCCTCTGATCGCTCTTGCAGTTTGCCGAGCACCTTCCGCTGTCGCGGCTCCCCCGGGTCGCCTGCCGGTACTGATGCTGAAGGATAACTCTGAAAAGCTTCACAAATGTGTGCGGGGAGGGAGGGAAGGAGGGAGGGAGAGAGCTTCGGCTCCCCACCCCACTTCCTAATCCTTTCGGCAATCCGATTTCTTTTCCTCCTCTTCTCCTCCCCTCTCCGAGTCACTCCCCGGTGCTGCCGCAGCTCTGCAGGCAACGCCGGGCACCGGAGGGCGGACGGGAGGCCGCTCGGCGGGGAGAGGCTCCTGCTCGCACGAAGCGCGGTCCAGCCCCTCCCCGGGCGACCGCCGCGGCTGCCTGCCCCGGGCACGGCCCCGCCGCGCCCCTGCCCCGCTCGGAGGCTGCCGGCACTGCCAGACCTCCCCCCTCTCCCTGCGGGCGCTGCCCCCTCCGGGGCGCCACCGCCCGCTCCGCTCCTCCCCCCCGGCAGCTGCATGGCCGGGGCGGCCGCCGCCCCTGCAGCCGGCGGTGCCCGCGGCGCGCTGCCCTGCGGCGGGGCCGGCCCGGCCCGGGGCTCTTTGTTCCGCGCCGCGGCGGCGCCGGCCTCGCACGAGCCCCGCGGCACCGGGCGCTTCCCGCCCGCCGGGGCAGCCCCGCCGCCGCAGCAGCAGCAGCAGCAGCAGCAGCGCCCTCCCGGCGGGGCGGGGCGGCCGCGGGCCCCGGCGGCTCCGGCCCGGCCGCACGAGGCGGGGAGGATGGAGGCGCCCGGCACGGAGGGGCGGGAGCGGCGACGCGGCCGGGCACGGGGCTCAGAGCCTCTCGCCGCGCCCCCGGGGAAAAGAACTTCCAAAAGCCGCCCCTTTTCCCCCTTCTCCGAGCGTCAGGGCTGGGGCCGCTCTGCGGGAAGGGGGGACGGGCCCCCCCGCTCCGCAGCCGGCCCGCGACAAGCAGAAACGGGGCTCTGTGCTCCCCGGTGAAAGCCCCGGCTGTTCCCGAATTGCGGGAGAAAGTTTCTACATCTCAAAAGAAGTCTTTATTTCATGATCTGCTGTCTCCTGCGCCGGCAGCATCTTACCCAGCCCTCAAAGCCTGTTGGAAACATGGAGTGGCTGTTTAATTGGGGTGTAGAGAGTATCTTTCCCAGCATTTTCACAGGCGTTCACGAGCCTATGAAGGAAATTAGGGAAAGGACTATGAAACAATTATTAGGGAAGGACACTGAAAGGAGGTTTTGCAGCCTACTGAGGAGAAGTGCCAGTGCTGGCACGGTACCTGAAAGGGAGACCTAGAAGGGAAAACCCAACATTCTGCAGCAGCCTTAGCACAAAGCTGCAAATCACCTGGGCCCATTTGTGTACCCACAGCTAAAATCAGGACCTGCACCTCCTTTTCAAACACCAACATCTGGTTTATGCAGACTTAGGGCTGAGATGAATGGAAGGAAATGTTTAAAACAAGACACAAACTGCAAGACAGATGTGAGGTCAAGAATCCCATGCGAGATGGATCAAGAAGCCCCTTCAAACTTCTCATTAGCAGCACAGCAGCGGAGAGCAGCCTGACACTCTTAACAGCACCCAAGGGTAGCAGCCTAGCTTTCAAGCACAGCAGCTTTTTGGGGCCAGCACCGAGCTAGAGCAGGCGCTCATAGTGGGAGTGCTGCACATCAGGAACAGCAGCTACGACTGCAGGCGTCTTTCCACAACAGAAGTGGCTTTTCTAGACTGCACATCAAAGCTCTTGCTGTACCATGGCCCAGAGACTGCCAAAAACCAGCTAAGCATCCATCTCTCATGCAAGGTTTCCTGGCTCTAGAGTACAAGGCTAGTGGGGAACAATGATCTGTCTGAGCTCTCAAACAGGCTCTGGTGTTACCCAGTCATTCCAATATAAAACTCATGTGTTGAATTCTTTTGAGGTTTTTATTGTGGGGGTGGGTGGGAAAGGGACTGGGAAAGAAGAGAGAGTTCAGACTCCTTAATAGGGAAAAGCCTCACTAAGAAAAATGTGCCAAACTCATGATATAGTGTTTTTTTAAAGTCTTTATTATGCAGAACATAGAATATATTTGAATGATTTTTTTTCCCCAAGCATTTTTTTTCTCCAGTGTTTTTTTTTAAACATGCATTGTTACCTTTTTAAAGCCAATGTACCATCCATGTATCTTTTTCCCTGCCCACAGAGCATCCATATTCATGTTAATCACAAGTGTAAAAAAAATTAGACATCTGGCATAAAATATTTGGGGGGGGGCCCATTTAAAAATTTTATCTAAAATGTCTTATCTACAAAAAAATCCAATATATATGTACATTATAGCAACACAGAGGCATAAGAATACAGTGCAATTAAAGATGAAGTGCTGTGACTTGGTAATTCTGCCCAGGGCTTGTGGAAATGTGGGCCACCATTGGCTTTGGGGCTGCTCGCCTAAAGCCTCAGGCTCCAGCATTTCTCAGTTCTCTCTCAAGTGGGTCTGAAGTTAATATTGGGAGGCTAGAGATGCATTAAGCTTAATAAACCATTAGGGGGTAGCAGAAATACTGTCTGAATAGGATAAGCTTTGGCAAAAAAAAAATAAGAAAGAATGTTCACAAAGGTCAAATGGCTTGGTGCATGTTTCACCTCACTGTGGGTATTTTTGGAACGGCACCAAGCCTTGGCATATTCACGTGAGACCTGTTCTCCTACCGTGAGGAAATGAATTTGCTAGCTGCCACTGGTTCTGAAGTCCCTGACTGTCTCAGTAAGTCTCCCACTTTCAGCAGCCCAGGAACAAGTTACCGATGGAAGTACACAGGAACTACCTAAGCTGCACAGGAACACTGGTGCAGAGAACTGCACTACTTTTGGCTCCCATGTACAGACATCTCCTTGTACAGCTGCTAGCCAGGATCACACACAAATCGAGTTTTGAACCTCTCCCTCCCGAGAGAACAGCAGTACATACTGCTTAACTAAGAGCACCGAGTATTCTTCTGTGGGTTAAAATCCACTGCATTCTTCAAGGTCAGTCTTAATTTTAATTCTTCATACCAAGAATCACAGTTTAAGGCCTTCAACACACACCAGTCATCATCTGCTTCACCCAGCCCCATTTGGGGATATAAGCTCAACAGCTCCAATGTCTGCAACAAATGCTTCTCTTTTCAGTGAAAGGTAAAGCACAGTACTTCACATAAACACTTTACGTTTGTGCTCTAGTATTACACCTGAATCCTTGAACAGGTGAACGACTGCAAGGTTGGGAATGTTTACAGGAATACAAAGCCATCAGAACGGCATTGGAGATTTTTTTTTCTTTTATGACCGCGTTCAGGTTATGCAGGTCAAATGACTCGTGCTTTTCCCAAATAGTGGTCCAATGCCACTTGGGTGTCAGGTCCAGCACCAAAGCCAACAATGCACCTGATGAGGGGTGATACTAAGTATTCCTGAACAGCTCAGCACTTCGCTAGTGCTAAAACAGAACAGACTGCAGGTGCCTCAAATCTCCATGCAGAAGGTGCCATCCACACAGATCCCAGCATGCTTGACACTTTCATAGGCTGAATATAAACTGTAAAAATAATATATTTAAACTGTATACATTCTGACTGAGCATTGTATATTGGGATACATTTCCACAAGTTTCCTTCTCTGTGATGCAGCAAGGGGGCGTGGGCATAGTGCTCCAGATCCAGTGCTGCAAGGTGTTCTCTTAGATGAAATGAAGAGTCATGCTCACACTTTCTTCCAACCTCTCCTATGATCTCCCTGAATACATAACATGGCTTCTGAACAAGCAAAAAGCTGTAGGCCAAATGCTTTTCAGAGGAAAACAAATCAAAATTTGCAAAGAAGGAGAAGTAGTACCTACTTGGTGTGGAAAAGTTTTAGAGGAGCGTCCATTCAGGCACTGAAAACTGCACTCCTGATTTAGGGATACTTGTTCAAGAACACATGAAAGATCCCTGCACAGCTGAAAATAAGCAATGATCGACTACCCCTTTTCTCCATCTCTGCAGTATCAGTCTTTCATCCACACAGCACAGAACTGCTGATTTTATGGGCACACTTGCCTGTTCTTTGTGAAGGTGCAGCTCTGATAGCGAGTACCATATCTGCACTCTTAGAGGAAACAGCAAGAGGAGGATGGGTAATGCAATTCATTCAGATGTTTGGTCAACTCACCTCTGAGTCTTTGCCTAAAGCAGAAGCATACTACACCCATAACTCAAGAACCAGAACTGTTCATTAAGGATGCTACTTAGAAGGGAAAAGATAGAGCAACTAGAGAGTTAAGTAAACCATATACATACTATACAAAACTTTGAGTCGTGTAAAAAACAAAAATGAAGGCCCTGAATATTCTGACACAAAAAAAATTGGTTTCTTCTCTGCCAAAGAACTAAAGGAACACTATGAATCAAGTTCCTTAAGACAAAGATCTACTTGGGAAAGCCAGTTTCTAACAAGAAGCAGATCTCCCACTCTTTGCTGATGCTCGGTAATAGGAGCTTCTCAATTTTCTTACGAGTGAAAGAATATGGCCATTAGCCTTGAAAACAGTAATGGTTCTAAACTCTTCACTCCGCTCAACAGAGGCAAAATCTTGCTTGCTTAGTTCTTCAGAGAGGTACTGGGAAGGTAACTATTGTATATTTATGAGTAAGTTTAGCCAATATACAGTACTGAGCAAAATGCTTTGTTCAAAAGCAGCCTTCATTTTCTTTTCAATTTTGCATCTCTTAAGAAATACCAGGAGTCATTTTCAATTAGAATGTCTCTGAAAAGTTGGCAGGGACTGAAGTTTTATTTCTTAAGCAGCTTTTCTTCCTTTGTGATCTCTCAAGATTGGTTCTTTCATTCATTTCTACTGCCAGGAGAAAAAGGAGACAGATTTCTGGTCAGTACATAAATATCAAAGCAGCAATCCATCCTACACATACTGTGACAGCATACATGCTGTAGGTTTGCCTAGCACAAACCTTTACTGGAGTTTTTTTAGTAGATGCAAAAAGGTTTTCTTGGCTTTCAAGCTCAGTGAATTACTGAATTAAAAGTGTGAAATCTTGGGCTTGTAACTCTTACTTTTTCAGAAGCAGTTTCAACAGGTTTCATAATTTTTACCAAACTTTGGCAAAACAGCTTCTCTTGAACAAAAGGCCTCAGAGAGGAGTGGGGGGATTTGCTTTCTGAAAAGGATATGGCAAAGCTGAAATGTAACCAAGTACTTTGCAAATGCTAAGTGCCAGAATTATTTCTGAAGTGCCTTTGCAACTCAAAATTCAAAGTTATATGAAGACAGCATGACACAGCAGACAGATACTAAAAGGCAGAAGCTTGAACACAATTTCCTCAACAAGTGCAACTAGAAACCAAATGGACACTAGTAATTTTTGAACACTATTTCAGAAGTATTACACAGTATTTATCTATACTATGAAGATTTTTCCAGATGCTTTTCTTCCTTCCAAAGACAAGCTGCTCTAAAACTGGTTCCCACAGACAAGGTTAGGATTCAACACTTGTAGAATCTATGATAACCCACTTCTAACTTAATACATCACAGTTTCCAAACTGAGTTGGCTAGGCAGCAGACAAACACACTGTGCATTACTGAATGCTTAAAAACAGCTGCCTACTGATCCAAGCCTTTAAATTGATCCCTTTTGTCTGCTCTTAAACCATTTCAAGATCAACTTAATAGGATCAGGGCTGATGACAGGGCTTCCTGCACTAACCTCCTCTTGTTCCCTAGTACAATCCAGAGAGAAAAAAAAATCAGTAAAGCTTCTTGAAGTCAGAAAGCAGGTAATCTGCTGGAATGTTAGAGCTAGTCCTGGGCAGAACATGGGTGAGAAAGTAAGCTCAGCTAACTGCTGTTTATTAACTCTGTCTGAACACATGAGACTATTTCATAGCTATCCAAGCTGCACACACAGACTTCTCAGACTCTGCACTCACTCAGCTTCAGAGGAAGAGCCAACCAACATTAATGGACTAAGACAGAAACAGTTAACTGGACCTATTTTCAAACAGTCAATTTCAGTTCTTCTCATATAATTAAATTTCTGAAATTCAATGGTAAAAAAATGAACCAGTGTTTTGAAGTTCCATTACATTAAAATGTAACAAGATCTATAAATGCATGAAGTTAGATAGTCTATAAAATAGAAGCCAATTCTGCTTTAACTCACCACATGTATTTGCAGAACTGCTTGGTTCTAGTGGCCAAAACACTCCCTCCCTGTTAGTTGCAGAGTGAACATTAAAGAACTGTAAATGAATTATTTTTTTTCAGCACCACACAAAGAGCTTTGAGTTGCTCTCTGCTTTAGTATTATGATGATCAGTTTGTTTCTAAAACCCCAGTAACCTGCAAAAAGTATTTTGCTAACCCAAACTGAAGAGCTGGCCCAACCCAATTGACACAATGTTAACATTTTACTATCTTTGCAGAAATTGTGTATGTCTAAATATAAAATACAGAAACAAAATAAACTGCAATTGACTGATATTTAAAACTTTTGGTACCTTTTTGTTGATCCATTCTGTTCACTGAAAGAATTCAAGATGTAAAGACTAAGTAGCAGACCAGTTCTAAGGTGTGTTAGAGCAAAGACATCTATTTGAAACAGAGGGACAGTGTGAAACTTGCAAATAAAGACTCGAAACAGCAACTGGCTCAGAGAACACTCATTTGAGCAGTGTTGATCAGTAAGTATCAGAAGTACAAAAGAATAAAAATATTAAACTAAATGCAATTGTGAGGAAATTCTTTCTCTTCAGGGAAGATCTACAGACATGTAGCTGCCAATGGGGACTTTGCTGGCCAGCCAAAATGTAATGTATGACTACAAGATTCAGGCTATCCATATGCATAACAGGGCCAGTGAAGAACACCTCACAGGTGACAAGAAACAGTGAGTTAGCACAGCAAAGGGCAGCAGTCTTTCACAGATCTGCATGAAGTAGATGGTTCTCCTAATTGTCACTCCTTGTATAGGCCTGCTTATTGAGGATGCTTAGTCTTAAGACTAAGCACGAGACTTGCTCTGGTTTGTTTAAACCCAAGGGCTCCCTTCTAGGACTTAGCGACTTGTTCATGACTTTATGATAATTCTAAAGCAAGAGAAAGTAACAAGAAAATGAGAAAGCAACACATATTCAACCCATATTTTTTCTTTTTTTTTAAACAGAAGTATTAAAAACAAAACAAAACAAACCCCTCTCCATCACTTACCCTCTATCAAAAGGACAATTAGTGTCAAAACCAGGACACAATCTGGTATCCATACTGGGAAGGGAAAGAGGCTACAGTTCCAGAAGTCCTTCTGCCTGTGGCTTACAAAACTAAATAATGTTTGGGAACAATGGTCCTGTCAGCGACATGTCAACAACACATTTATTTTAAAAAGGCTAAATTCAAGTTTTAAACATAAGTAACTGCAAATGAAAAAAAAAAAAAAACAACTTTGGTTGATTATCCATCTTGTTAAATATGTCAAAGTTAGCAATCAACAGTTTCTCTAGGAAGTCTCCAGAAACAGACAGGTCAGCTCATTCCTAATTGGGAAGATCAGACACCTAGCAGTGACACTGAAAATGCTGCCATGCCAGCGTCACACATGCTCACAACATCTCAGCCAGCATTTGGGAGGCTAATGGTGCACACAAAGTCTGAACTAATCAGCCACAGCCAACTTAGGTTGCTGTGAACTCACTGAGACAAATAAATAAAAAAAAAAGCAACAAGAAAAAAATAAAGCCAAGCACCTCTAGGGCCAGACCCTGAAGACACAGAAATCAAAGAATTTTTTTCTCCTCTCCCTATTTACAAAATGCCATTTAGAGCTGACGTGGCCACTTCAGTATTGTGAGGAAATGTCTCTTATACTAAGCAGTCATAAGTGTGTTGTTCACGGATGCTGTGGCCTGCGTGCCACGGAGTGTCCCATGGGGTGTGTCCCTCCCACTGAGGCACATGGAGGAAGTTCAGTCTTCTGTTTCTTCATATGTTGTCTCGTCAAACGGCCGGTCCAAGAGAGGTACCAAACGGCGACGGGAATATTTCAGTTGCAAAAGGTCCCCAACTTCATTGATTTCTTTTAAAGCCTGACAAAGAGACCACAGTAGATCAGCAGAGGAGATAGGTGCAAGTTATCCATACATCTTCCTTTATGCATGCCTGCAGACTACTCTGACAGCCATTTTACTTGAGATTTTACTGGGCTAGAAGCTGGCACCTTCAGAAGTGCATAGGATTTTTTTTTTTCATTTTAGTGTTCAGAAACTTTGAGACCACATAAACAGCACTGGTCACTTAACTGAGAGTGCCTATGCATCCACCTGACTACTCCAGTTCCAGAACAGGATTATAATATTCAGCAAACCCCATGACTATTCATAGACAGAAAAACAGAATAATGTTCTTCCCTTCCTGGAGGTAATGAAGCTGAAATAGAAAAAAAAATGTACATTTTGTTTGAGGTTTAACTCCTCCTTATGTATCATTCAGTTTGAAAACAACCTGTGTTACTAAACGTGATCTATTGTATTTTTTAAATTGCAAAATAGCAAAGACAAACTATAATAGTGAGCTAAAAGTTCTATAGATGCATTTGTTATATGTGCATTTGATTAATTTGCATTGTCTGTATACAACTACAGATGAAAGCTTTGTGTCATAAACAACATGGCACAGGAGATTTTTGCCAGACAATCCAAGGAAAGAAAAATAAAAAGTTATTCTGGGTAGGACCCTAAGCATTTTCTCCTTAGTAAGAAAGTCCCACTGAGGTTGCCACAAAGGCTGCACTCAAGCAACTGATGACCCAGAACATTCTACTGAATTAACACAGCCTTTCACCATTTTGACCTGAACTCAAATATTATGAAGTTTACCAGAGATCAAACATCTGCTTGCGTAAGAAATGAGGGAAGTCCCAGCTCAGTTAATCATACTTCCATTATGTTGCAATCTCTGATAAGACATTGGTCCACACACAATAGGGTCTGTTAAAAGCCAAATCCTAAACTTCATTTCTCTACAGAACACTCCTAGAGCAAAGTACAAAATAAATCAGTTGCTGCAGACAAATCTATGATAGCACACGATGCTAGTTACTTTATACAGGAAAGTGACAAAAATTAATTCAGAAGATAACTTTCAAGTCCAGTATGATTTTTTTTGAATTCAAACACTGGCATTCTTCGCTGCCCTGAATTGTAAATTTATTGAGATAGGTACATTCAGCATTGCTTCAGAATGTCACTAATTCAACACTGATGCTCCAATCTGCGTCAAATGCTTGTCTCTTGAGGACAGTTGGAAGATGGGGCTTAATAGCTCTATGTGTTTTTTCTTCCTAGATGGATAGTTTGAGTTTTTGTTTCTTTAAACAATGGCCCTTCACGCTTGTTGTATCTGGCAGCTAAAACCTCTGCACTCTAAAATCTGGGGGAATGACAAACCCAGAAGTTGGACCTCGGTAAAAACAAAACAAAACGAAAGTGTGGGCACAGTCTGCCAGAGCCTTAAGTAAAGACCCCATATGGAAGCAATTTAAAGTTGAATTTCTGTTGAAAGAGTATGTTAACTGTTATTCTTGAATGCAGATTTAGGATTTTATTAATTTAAAACAAAAAGGACCATGTGACCAGCAAAGACTACAAAGGAAATGGCATTGGTGTACTCTGACTTTAGGAGAGTGTAATATATTTTTCATCACTGAAAATAAAGCACAGCCCACAGCGATGCAGGTTATAAGGGACTTCACTCTGATCCTAAGCCAAATATTTTTAGGCAAGGAACTGTTTTATTTACATAAACCAGTTAAAATTTTAACTAAGAACTGTTCCTCATCATGTGGGTGTATTTAATAAGAACAAGGAAGCATTACAAATACAATTATTTGCAAGAGATTCCTCTCTTCCCTATGCTTCAAACCTGGTTACGTTTTGTTTAAAAAAATACCACAAGAGCCCTAGTTAGCATCCATGAATACACAGATGGGATACCAAGTTGTCTCCTCTGTCAGTGACTTGAAGAAGCTGTCTGCCAGCTCTCCCCAAGTCCATTCATTTTAGTTCCTCCTCCTCCTGGATATTGCTGCCACAGTTAGCAAGAGGGATTAGACCTGAGGTCTGCCTTAATGATTAGCTGCCTGAAATCAATCCCTTTTCACTGCATCACAAGAAAACACTGCAGAAAGTCACTGACACAAAGACTTGCTCCTTATTAACTCCTTTTGCCAATGTTCTGGGTTCTGAGCATGCAGCTATTTTGAACCATAAAGAGGGTTATGCTAACTTGGAAAAAAGCCTCCACATACTGAGCTAAATCAGGATTTCTTCATTCACTTCAAAATTCACACCTCATTTTGCCCTGGATTAATTTTCTTAGCAGACAAGCTCTAATATATTGAACAAGCATTTCCTCAATTTAGTACATTTAACACTTACAGAGGTACTCCAGCAATGAGTCTTATGTTAACTGCACAAAATTTGAAACATTTTTTGGAAAGTGCAGAAAGAATTGACAGGAAAAGAGGTTTTTAAAGCAGAGTAATAAAAGTTACAGATAGATTTTGGAAGAGCGCAAATGTGGTATTTATACAGACCCTACAAAAGCAGCTTATTATGGCAAAGGCCCTAGCTACTCACTAAAAGAGAAGACCAAGAAACTAACCAACTGTAAAATTGCACAATTGCTCAGGTAATGCCTGCACATCAAGTTTGTACAGTTTCAGTTTTAGCTCAATTTGCAGCAATATTCTTTCAGAGACTTCAGTTTTTCTGATTTTCCTTCCTCCCATCTTTAATCCATTCATCCCCACTCCATGCCCACCTGTCCCAGAAGTTACTGCTCCCTCATTTGTGTCAATGAACTCAGGTCTATTACCACACTCTGAGCCCAGTCTGATACTATTTATTCTATACAGGGTGAAAGGAAGCACAGGAGAGGGTCTTCTCTGAAAGTACTGCTTCCAAACCTTTATTTGGAACAGAAACAAGTAAATTGAGATATTTAAGGGAAGAGGAGCAGGAAAAGTAGCTGGGAAGGAATTCCTTAAGCAGTCTGTTGTTGGAGTGTTAGGGAATCTCTCACAGGCAGAAACAACTCAGGAGCAGCAAGTACAGCACTGCAGATACACGGCAGGGTGATACTGCTCACACCACACACTACCTTACTAATTTTTTAAACAGATATTAAATTTAAAAAGCTTGTCATTTTAAGCTCTGTAAGTTCTGTAGCAGTCAAGTATGAAAAGGTTGATTCTATTTTTTTGTAAGACATTAGATAAATATCTGTTAGGCATCCTATTTGCTGTTCACATATTGAAATGTTACCACTTGATCATATTTGGACATTGGGAATGATTTCCCCTTCCTAACTCTGTGACTACTCCCAATCACCTTGTCCACAAAATGTTCAAAAATAGTTTCAAGATTTTTTTTTCTCCACAATCTTCTCAAGATAAAGGCAAGGCTTTTCAACCTGCAGTTCCTTACACTTTTTTGCCCTTCTTCAACAAGAAGGTGACATTGGCTGTCTTTCAGTCCTCAGGAACCTCCCTCAACCACCATGAACTCTTCCTCCAAAGATGATAATCAAGAGCAGCCTTGAAGTGACAGCCAACTCCCTCTACGCTTGTGGATGCAGCTCATCAGGTGCCACGGACTTGTGCATGTTGATTTTGTTTAAATGTTCCCTTATTGGAGCCTCCTTCACACCAAAGGTAAGTCTTTACTGCTCCACGTTACTATACCGTTCCACTAATCTCATGGTCTCAGGATTCCTAAGTCTCACCAGTAGACTGAGACAACAAAGGCACTGAGTACCCTTGCCTCTTGCATTTCTCACCTAATTTCCCTGTGCCATTCAGCAGCAGTCCTCCACATTTTCTCTACTCTTTCTCTTCCTACTAGTACCCCATAAAAGCTCTGCCTGCTACATTTTATGTCCTTTGACAGACTGAGATCCAGATAGGCTTTGGTTTTCCTGACCCCATCCCTGCACGCTCTGGACTGTCTCTCTATTCTTCCTTGGTCACCTGTCTGTGCCTGGACCTCTTATACACTTTCATGATATATTTTTGTTGGTTTGTTCATCTATGCAGGCTTCCCACCACATTTCCTCTCCTTTAAGTCAGGACAGATTATTCTTCAGGGAAGGAGTGGGGAGGAAAAATCAATTAACTGTCCTGGACATCTCTGCTCTTTGAGACTGTGTCCTATGGGATTCTTTCAAGTAGGTCTCTGAATAGGACAGAGTCTACTCTCATGAAGTCCTAATTCATGACTCAACCTAATTTAAATTCTGAGTCACAGACCCTCAAAGTGGGGAAAAAAGTGCAATGCAGAACTTTGGCAGTGCCTAAGACAGCCCACGTACACATGCCCATCAAAAAAGATTATTCAGAAGACTCAAAATTGAATATAGCTACCACTAAGACATACTAAGAATAGTCAGACCTATTCATATAATCCTCTTTCGACTCTGTTAGTCAGAGAGTAATCACCACCCTTACTTTTTGAAGGCAGTATCTCCTAACTGTGATGCAGGCCTCCTTCGAGGGGACCTCCATTCCCCCTGCAAGTGCCAGTAGGAGTAAGGCATTGCATGTGGTACAGACTCATGAGGACAGAGTATTTTAAGATTCGGTGCTCTTTAAACAAGAACAGGAATAGTAATCTCCAGAATAAAAATTCTCACTAGTAATCATGTGCATCCTTTTGAGAGGAATATCAATGTTTTGGAGGTTCTCAGGCTTTTTTATTTTTTTTTCTTACCATTAACATCTAGGGTCAGAAGATGCAGGATGTTTCCTTCTAACCAGTTCAATGCAAGATATAGCCTTTAAAGAGGGTAAAAAGCATTGTCTCACAGGAATAAGACTATCTCCTTTTAAAATAGGACAAGAAAAGTCCTGAGATTTACTCTAAGCAGCCATTCCACAGTTAAGCACGGAAAGAGATGGAGTCATTGCCAGCTGTATTGCAAAGGGCTTTGAAGATTAGGTTCAACCATGCTGTGTATCAAACACTGAACCAATGTACAAAACCCAGACAACTGCTGTATCTGTTTATTAGCAGGCACGAGCAGAAGGAAGACAAGAGGAGACACTTACTGTATCAAGCATCTCTTTGGTATGAGCTGCAGACAAACAGAATCTGGCTCTGGACTCGATGATGGGGGTGGCAGGGAAGCCCACGACCACAACACCGATGTTCCGCTTCAGCATCTCACGCCCAAACGCGCTGCCAGAGAGGAGGAGACAGTCGCAGTTATTCCAGTGGTGGCAAAGCAGGAGAATAAGGACTCGGTAACCATACAAGCCTTTGTTGTGGCAAGGCTGTCACACCCCAGTTTGGAGTTTCCAGTGCTTTCTTTTTAGAGGCAGAAATGCCTGCTCACAAAAGCCTTTTTTAAATTCAATCCCAAGGTGGTCCTTCTCAAAAGGTTTCAGTGTATTAAGTTCTAACAAAGATGAAAGATTATATGTGGCAGAGACTGGTCTTTTAGCAGGCTGTTTCTAAATGGATTTGTAATGTAAGCTTGGAAATCTTTCCAAAAGGAAAGAGTGATTTTGGCTCAGCAGTTTGACTACACAAGGAACCCCTCATGCTGCAATGCCCCAAAGCGGATGTTTCTGCCATTTCAAGATATTTTGTTTTCATGAATTTAATTTTATTAAAGTACATTATTGCATCACAGAATTTACCACTTTTTAAGTATCACAGGAACCACTGAATCACCACAGTAAATTGAGATCATCTTATATTTTTAGGGAAGGTGCAAAAATATCATGCAAATGTCACTTACTCTCTTCAACAAAACAAATTCTTAAGGAGACTAAAAAAAGTAGTGGCCGTGTCGTATACAAAGATCTTGATCAGATCTGTAGTGGCAGTGCAGTTGGGGGTGTTTCTACATGCCACAGCAAATGGTTAATCCTTTTTGAACAGACCTTGTTGTGAGAAGTAGCAATGAACTTAAGAGGTTTATAAGGACATATAAAATAATATTCTTTCACTAGGTCTTTATATTTTCTGCCACAACTGTTTTCCTTACAAATAGGTGCATCCCGATACACTTCATTTTGTATCCATTTACTACTCTCAAATTGTTTTAAAAACAGGCTACAAGGGACAAAGAAAAGATCAAGTAAATCCAATGCAGATCCTAAGGGCCAACTCTCATGACAGCTCTCTGTTCTTGCTCATTTTAAGTAAGATACTGGCCCAACTGCTTAGCTAATAAATATTTCCATTAACATTTCCAAGGAAAAGATTGTATTGACTGGTAGAGAAGCTGGGCAGTGGAAACAGCTGCCTCTGTGTGCTGGACATGTAGTCTGCAGCACCCATAAAGGTAACATGCCTTTTAAAACTCTCTTACACCGAGAAGGGTGGAGAACGAGGGTATCTAGCTTCATAAAAAGTGCCAGACTGAAGCCTGAGCTAGTCAAGCACTAGAGATGTTCAGTGCAGTGTAAAATGAAATTATGTTTTCCAAATATGAAAGTGTTGATTGAGCACTGCATCATACAGACCCTGAAAAGCAGCAATCAAAGCCAAGCCATCCTTGAAATCAGATTTTTGTTTACATATACTTTATGTATCCTTCTTGCAGAATATATACTTTATGTATACAATATATACTTTATGTATCCTTCTTGCAGAATTTTAGCCTTAATTATCCACGCGGCACCCCACAAATCAGCAAGAATTTATAAACCTATGTGCTACAGTTGTTTTAGTATTTACCATACCAATGCCTGAGAGATTAGATCTAGATCTCTTAAAAACATGGAATTCATGAAATACATTTTGTCGTGTCCCATCATGTTCCATCCCCACTGTTTTTCCTTTTCTAATTTTCAAAGTTCATAAATGAAAATGTTGGCTCCTTCTGATCCAGGAGCTAGTTGAAAGACTTCCTCTAGTGACTTTTAATGTTCATTTCCATTCAGTTTCAGCTCCTCTTTAGCACATTTATACACTTTACATACAAATATAATGGAAACACAAAACCCAACCTTTAAAAGGTGACACATAGAGGCAAAATTGTTTCCCCGAAGTGCTTTCTTGATGCCCCAAGCTACAAGCCTCAATTTTCTCAAGATCACCTATAGAAGTTTCCATATTTTATAGGATTCAGTAATGATCATGAAAGCAAAAAATAAAACAAATATTTTCTTATATTTAGAAAACTCTTCATATTCTTATAGCAACCTGGCTTTAAAGAAGTTATGCTGTCAAACGTACCCAATTTTTGCGGGCATGTACAGCATCAGAGGCACTACAGGGGAATCTTCATTTCCATAGATGATAAAGCCCATCTCTTTCAGTCGTCTCCTGAAATATCTCGTGTTCTCTGCCAGCTGCTGCACACGTGCTCTCCCTAGAAAAGAATTGAAGGTGGGATTGAACTCAATTGTCATGTCACATCCATAATTGAGACCTCAAACTAAAGTACAAGACATTCATGTCCTGCTTGTGCTTACGGAAGCGTTAAAAATAAATGTAAATTGGGATTTGTACTTTCTTCTCCTTCATGTAACCAAGATTAATCATGCATTTTCTGACAAGTCTGAATGGACCAGGAAAGGCACAACTATTAAGTCCAAGCACTGCCTAGTTTTCCCATATCAGACTTTCTTTCAATCAAGAGGTACCCGGCAAAAAAAAAGGCAGTTACCCACTTTTAAATAAGATTCAAAGTTTTCTCAGAATTCACAAGTTAGTGCATCTTGAAGAAGACTTTGCTTACACTATGAATAATTAATGGAAAATCTATTGAATCAGCTGGTGTTGTTCACCATGTTTTATCCCGCTTGCCTGCATAATTGTAAATTACTACTTTCCTCTTTAGATCTCTTTGCTGAACTATGACGTGGCTGCTCCCTAACCTTTTTCAGTTAAAATGAGCTGGGTTTAAATTAAACTGATTACTTCTGATAATCCAGCTCACTTCAGTTAAGTGGCAGCAGCCAATTTATCATGTGTTCAGCCATTCCTGTAAGGATTCTTTGATATTTGTCAAAATTAGTGCACAGGACATTAGACAGCTAGTACAATTTAAATATTTTAAATGTTCAGAATATATGCATAGAACAACCTATTTATCAGTTAATTAAATTCTAGCCTAGCACACTATACTATGTTCCTGTATTGCCCAGAAAAAGGTTCACATCATCTCCCTTAAGCCGATCATAATACATTTCTGATCAACTCTAATGTGCTTATGAGATTAAGCACTATGCCTTTGATGAGGCTATAATAAGAAACACTTAACTTACTTGTCTCTGGTCCACAAAGTATATTTCTGGATAATTGATTACCCAAACACTGCCTTGCCCAGGCGGGTGATTGAAAAACTGACCCATTAAATGCACAGCATGCAGATCTATGCCACATAGTGAAGGTGGCTGCTAGACATTCATCATCTTCCTTTAAAGTTGTAGATAACATAAGGTGAGTAACTAACAGGAACATCAGGTCTCAAAGAAACATCCAACACCCACACAGCTCTGCTCCAGGCCAGAACAAATGTAATTTTAAGAACCTATATAGTATTTGTTGCCAAGAGCATCAGACATTCCACCCACAACCAGGCAATCAAAAGCAAAACCCCATCAAAGGCATAGCATAAGAAAAAAAGGTGAAACCTGTTAAGTTTGCAAAACTTGGCCTATCATTAGTGGGTAGAAGCTGATATTTTTAATAGCACTGACTGCGACTTAAGACATCTCTTCTTCTCCATTAACAGTATTATTTCTTAATCTTTTCTCTCCCAGAGTTTCTCTGGAAGCTTAGTTCCTCTTCCCCAAAAAGCAGTAAGATTTCAGTAAAACACAAAGGCTTCTTGAACTTATGAAACTACATTTTTAATTTATTCACATCAGATCAGATCCTCTGCTGCAAACCCAGCTTTCTCTTATGTTTTCAGACCAATTATTTGGTCATTTTAAATAACCCAGACTGCAAAACGAAGTTTAGAAGAAGAAACAAACTCAATAAAATTAAAAGAACCAAGCAAGATACTAAAAACAGTGAGCCAAAAGCCACTACTTGCATTTCTAATATTGAGGCAATCAATAAATACACAAGTGTCCACAGCAAACTACATGCAGAAAAAAGCTATTTTGGCATCTTCTGAGAAAGCTGCATCTGCACATCTCTACACAGAAGTGCAACAATTTCTGGTATGTCAGGTAAGTGACATACAATTGCATCAAAATACAAATCAGATTTCATGAGTAGTAAGGTAACATACACAGCTGCTGTGATCAGCCCCTCTCCCAGGACAAGGAATGCAGCTTTTACCATACATACATCTTCTCTGTGTTCCCATAAATCATGGAGTTTACAGAATTGAAGCAGAAGGAATTTCATCACCTGTATGGTTTTCCCCTCCAAACATTCACACCCTTATCCATGTTGTTGGGAGCCTTCCAGACTAAAGATTAAAGAGCAATCTTAATTTGTAGCTGGCAACTGCTTCACAGTCTTCCCTAAACTCCTACCAACAGAACCAGGTTATGATTCTAGATTTGTCCTTATAGATTGAAGAATGCTTTGCGATGTAAACAAGTCTCAAGAACAAGTCTTTCAGTCTCTACAGAGATGTAATCACCTATTAAAAGCAACTGAGATTTGGAAGATGCTGCCTTCTTTAGGTTTGTGGGTCTCAAAAGTCTATCAGCTTTTACTTCACTCTAGAGCCATCAAGTAATTTAATGAAATTATTACTCATTTAAAAACTTGTAGCTACAATATTACAAAGAACTTGAGAATATATTCAGTGGCATCTCTACTCAATGGCTCACTACCCATCACATGTCACTACCATTTGAAGAGAACTGTAGCTGTGGTGAAGCAAAGAACCAGGAATCAAACAAAAATTGAGCACAGGTTCCTTGTCCTCTGCTTGCCTTTCTCCTTGCATTCTGTGCAAGTACTCTTCTCTGTACTTCAACTTCTTTAGTCTCCTACTCCACTATAAAATCCTACACTTGGAAGAGTGATTCCACATGCTAATTGAATAGGGGTTGCTATAATATGCAACAAGCATTTATCCAGTATTCAGCTCTACCAACACTTACTGGTTCTGCTCCATTGGTATCCACAGGTGTAGCAGGCTGTTAACTGCTAGTACAGTTCCACCATGTTTTCTGGGACACAAAGACAAAGCAAGTGGTGCTGCAAACAGCAATGAGTAGGTATCATTGCTAATCCCACTTGCAACCCAAACAGTGCTTGAACACTCAAACAGGATCTCTAAATCCTTTCCCAGCCCAAGCATCTCCTGAAGGTTAGAGCTTTGTCCACAACTGCACAACTGTAGGCCTAGAAAAATTGTCAGGACTGCATAAACTCTCCAGTAACCAGGTTTTTTGGCAGTATGCAGCTGCATTTTTAAGACCACGCAAAAAAGGCCAGACCAGACACCACCCTGCCAATTGTTCTTGCATAGAAGTTGTGCAATGATTCTGGTAACGTCCTTTCATCTAGGAAACTGGAATGTGATGACCTTCAGCAAAGGAAGGAAAGGGGGGAAAAGGGGATGATTACTGGAACTGAGTTCTTCAAAAGGTTAAAAAACTAGAACTGTTTATCAGATCAACTCATCTCAAGTCCCTCTTGGGTCCTGTAGCTTCTGACAGAACACCACTGAAATTAGAGGATAACTAATAACTTTTCCTGTACTTCTATACCCTTTTGCAAATTAACTACAGTCATATCAAGATTGCTCTTACAATTTAGTAAAACACTTCCTTGCTTGTAGTAGCCCGGGCATCGTTTAGTCTCAAGTGCACATATATCTCCTACTAAAGAACATGCTGCCATTGTACCAGAAGTAAAGGTCACATGCCATCTAAAGGGGAGAAACACTCTCCTGTCACAAATAAACAACGTAAGAAGTATTCTTTAAAAAATGCAGCTAGCATGCACCTTAAGAAAAAAATAAATTCCAACACCCTAGAGAAAGTACTCCATTATGAATCTGAAAGCACATGAGATGCTTATTCCTTGCAACCATTGGAAGTAAATGAGTGTCTGCCAGAACAGGTTCCCACAGGCTAAAACAATGACCCTGAGATTAGCTCAGATGATTAGAGCATGGTGCCAATAACACCATGGTTGTGGGTCCATCCAATATCTGTACGGGCCATTCATGTAAGAGTTGGACTTCACAATCCTTGTGGGTCCCTTCCAACTTAGGATATACAGTGGTTCTGTGAATAATTCTTCATCACACACAGAGGGTGTCCACTTTAGAGGTCATAATGCTCAGAAAGTTTTCATTCTAACAGGAAGCAGAGAAGGCAGAGTTACTGAATGCCTTCTTCGCATCAGTCTTCACTGACAAGACCATTCCTCAGGAACTTCTGACCCTGGTCTGAAGACCAGGAATGGTGAAGGAGTATTGTAAAGATGACTCTTCCCCTGGTGAAGGAGGATTGGGTTCGAAAAAACCTAAGGAGACTTGACATCCACAAGTCCATGGGCCCTGACAGGATGCATCCACAACTGTTGAGAGAGCTGGTGGACACCACAGCAAGGCAGCTCATAATCATCTTTGAAAGGTCCTGGTGATCAGGAGAGGTGCCTGAAGACTGGAAGAAAGCAAATGCCACCTGGTCTTCAAAAAGGCAAGAAGGAGAGCCCAGGAAACTACCAGCTAGTCAGCCTCACCTCAATCCCAGGAAAGGTGAGGGAGCACCTCATTCTGGAGACCATCTCCATGTACACGGATGACAAGAAGGTGATCAGGAATAGTCAGCATGGATTCACTAAAGGTAAACCACGTTTGACGAACCTGATTGACTTCTGAGATGAATCAATCTCCTGGATGGATGTGGGGAGAGAAAGGATATTGTCTACCTAGACTTCAGCAAGACTGTTGACACCATCTCTCACAACATCCTCACAGGCAAATTCAGGAAGTGTGAAATGGATGAGTAGACAGTGGGGTGGATTGAGAACCGGCTGAATGGCAGACCCCAGAAGGCTGTAATAAGTGGCAGAAGTCTGGTTGGATATTTGTCACTAGTGGTGTCCTCCAAGGTCCAATAATGGGCACAGCATTGTTTAACTCATTCATCAATGATCTGGATGGAAGACACAAGACAGCTCCTCAGCAAGTTCACTGATGACATGAAAGAGTGGCCAATACCACAGAGGGCTGTGGAGCCCTTCAGAAGGACCTCAACATGTTGGAGAGATGGGCAGAGAAGAACTGTCTGAAAGGCAAATGCAGGGTCCTGCATCTGAGGAAGAATAACCCCAAGCACTGGTACAGACTGGGGCTGACCTGCTGGGCAGCAGCTCTGTGCAGAAGGACCTGGGGGTCCTGGTGGACAACAAGTTGTCCAGGAGCCAGCAGTGTGCCCTGGGAGCCAGGAGGGCCAGTGGTGTCCTGGGGTGCATTGGGAAGAGCATTGCCAGCAGGTCAAGGGAGGTGATCCTGCCCCTCTCCTCAGCCCTGGTGAGGCCACAGCTGGAATGCTGTGTCCAGCTCTGGGCTCCTCAGTCCAAGAGAGACTTGGAGCTCCTGACACAGGTCCCGTGGAGAGCAACAAAGATGATTAAGGGACTGGAGCATCTCTCTCATGAGGAAAGGCTGAAGGAGCTGGGTCTGTTCAGCCCTGAGAAGAGACAATTGAGAGGGGACCTTGTCAATGTACACAGGTATCTGAAGGGAGAGTGCCCAGAGGAAGGATCCAGGCTTTTCTTGGTGGTGCCAAGGAACAGGGAAAGGGGCAATGGGCAGAGACTGACGCACAGGAAGTTCCACCTGAATATGAGAAGAAATTCTTTATTGTGCAGATGTCTGAGCACTGTAACAGATTGCCCAGAGAGGTTGTAATGTCTCCCTCACTGGTATCACAGAAGGAACTAGGTTGGAAAAGACCTTTGAGACCTGACACCTCCCCATCAACTAAACTATGGCACTGAGTGCCATGTCCAGTCATATTTTGAACACATCCAGGGATGGTGGCTCCACCACCTCCCTGGGCAGATGATTCCAGTGCCTAATCACTCTTCCAGTGAAGATTTTTTTTTCTGACTTCTAACCTGAACTTCCTGTGGCGCAGCTCAAGACTGTATCCTTTTGCTCTGTCAGTGGTTGCCTGAGAGAAAAGACCAACCCCCATCTGCCTACAGCCACCCTTCAGGTAGTTGTAGAGAATGACAAGGTCTCACCTGAGCCTCCTTTTTTCCAGGCTAAACAACCCCAGCTCCCTCCGCTGCTCTTCACAGGGCTTATGTTCCAGACCCTTCACCAGCCTTGTTGCCCTCCTCTGGATGCATTTGAGCATCTCAACATTCTTCCTAAACTGAGGGGCCCAGATATTAAAGAAATGTCTGGATACAATCCTGTGCAAAGTGTTCAAGGGTAACCCTGATTGAGCAGGATGGTTGGACCGAATGACTCATGGTGGACCCTTCCAACCTTACCCAGTGTGTGATTCTGTTAGTACATAAGAGATATTTAAGCACGCTTCTTCTTGAAGTAGTGAGTTGATATTGGCTATAATTACCAGCAGGATAAAAAGGGAGCTGCACATTCCACCACAGTACATCTAAACTCCTTTGCAACAAGTTTACTAATAACACACATCAACAGAGAAAGTCACCTGCGTTTAACCTCACTCTCTCATAAAAGCTCATGCTTAAACAAACAGTCCAGATACTTAAAGATTCTCATACAACCCATATTTGCAAAATTATGTTTATTAATAAATAAACAACAATTCTTCAGCAATTAAAATTTTTTGCAAGGCCAGGGTGAACTTAGCCTTTGGAAAAAAAAAAAAGAAGACAGTTCTTAAAGCTAATGTCCATGTAACTTCTCAAGTCCATGTTTTAAAAAAATCATCTCTACTGAGAACCTCAAGAATTTGTGGAAGTTACTCTCTCACAAAAATCTAGTATTTATAACATTTCTGTCATCTATTAAGGTTGATAAATGAGCTATCAGAGATGGTATTGGACACAAAAGAAAATTCAGTTTAATCAGGATGTACTTGTTTCCATCCCACCCGCCTTGATCTCTATGCAGTAGTTGGAGAGCAATCACAAATCTGTTCTGAACAGTGCAACACTTCATCAGCATGGCTTCTTGAGAAATAAAAAGCATGTTGTATTATACACAGACAGACTGCCCTCTGACACTGAACTCAGAGGGGCAAACCAGCTTCAGACAGGCAAAACCACACACAGGCAGGATATTATCTGCTTGTCATCACACTAGGGATCACTGCCTCCTGGATCTAAAACAAAGACACTTACTGCAATATGAAGGAAGCTTTACATTTTTAATTAGTTCTTACAAACACTTCAAGGCAAAATTGTATGACACATCTTGAAAAATGACTCCTCATCAGTGAAACTGTAAGTTGTATGCAGAAACTGTTGTTTGGTCAACAAATACCAGTTCACATTAAGCAGCTATGATGAAGTTACTCTATATTCTTTCATTAACCAATCTTGTAGATGCTCAACACTAATATTAGAGTTTTATTATTGCAGTCTTAATTTAACTTATTTACTTTGTTGTCAACATGGAAAGAGAGGCTAAACTAAGCAATTTCATGCCTTTGTCTTACGTACTGATTGAAAACTAATATATTTGTTTTTAATGATGAAATGAAAAATGTAGAATTAAAAAACCACCCCTTGATACAAATAGATTGGAATTCAGTGCAGAATCATTCTACTTGTGATACATATTTACTGGCCCAATTACCGAGTCCCTCAATAACAGCTCATGCTGTAATGCAATCAAACACCTTCAGATTCAGTTTCCATTATGTGATCAAGGAAATTAAAATATTTATTTGCAGAGATTTGTAAGAATTCTGTAAGAACTTGTCAAGATGTAGTCTGACAGTAGCACACAGCCTCTGGTAAGACTCAGTATGTGTCTAAAAAGAAATAGGTTTTGTTAACAAGATTGTCAGGAGCATAATTAAGATGTTTTAAATCACTGTAAGCAAATTATAGCAAGTTAATATCAGATCCATAAGGCACCTTTAAGATGAAAATACTCTATTAATTCTTTGTGGAAAAGCTGCTTTCAGTCTCTATGGTAATTCACTTCACACTGTTTTTCAAGCTGGTTCCATCTTAAGAATTCTTGCCAGGTGTTGGAGGTGAGAAGCCTTATATTAACTACTGATAGATGTGCCATCCTTAATTTGTGGCAGAATCATTTACCTTAGTAAAGCTTATTTAAGTCAAGGAAGGGATGTATCTGGCAATCAGTCTACCCTGCCAAATACCACAACTCTACTGATGCTAGCATGACCCCTGCTAACATCAGTAGCTGATGCACTTTGCTAGGAGGGCTATGAATTTTATAGGACTGCTTATCTCAGCAGGTTTCTTGTCTTCTCCTCTCCTGATAGCCACAATCCAGGGAATATAATAAAACTTTTTCCTCCTTTGCACAAATGCTTTCCCGGAACTAAACAAGTTTTGGTCTTTCTTAGAACTAAAAATAAAAATCAAGCTAACTAAAAGAAGGTACTTGGCCAGCTAAATGCTTATGAGGATTACGGCAGCTCTGAGTGCATGTATACACAGAATGGGGAAGGAAGGGACCAAGGTGGGTCATTCTGTCAAACCATCCCTGCTCAAACAAGGTGAGCCTAGAGCACTCTGCACAGGAGTGTATTCAGACATTTCTGTATATCTCCAGTGAGGGAGATATTACAACCTCTCTGGGCAATCTGTTACAGTGCTCAGACATCTGCACAATAAAGAATTTCTTCTCATATTCAGGTGGAACTTCCTGTGCATCAGTCTCTGCCCATTGCCCCTTTCCCTGTTCCTTGGCACCCCCAAGAAAAGCCTGGATCCTTCCTCTGGGCACTCTCCCTTCAGATACCTGTGTACATTGACAAGGTCCCCTCTCAATTGTCTCTTCTCAGGGCTGAACAGACCCAGCTCCTTCAGCCTTTCCTCATGAGAGAGATGCTCCAGTCCCTTAATCATCTTTGTTGCTCTCCACGGGACCTGTGTCAGGAGCTCCAAGTCTCTCTTGGACTGAGGAGCCCAGAGATGGACACAGCATTCCAGCTGTGGCCTCACCAGGGCTGAGGAGAGGGGCAGGATCACCTCCCTTGACCTGCTGGCAATGCTCTTCCCAGTGCACCCCAGGACACCACTGGCTTTCCTGGCCCCCAGGGCACACTGCTGGCTCATGGACAACTTGTTGTCCACCAGGACCCCCAGGTCCTTCTGCACAGAGCTGCTGCCCAGCAGGTCAGCCCTGATGGAAAGCAGCATGCATATGGTGTGAAAGCAGATCAAAGCAGCAGATCTCAAACAACTTTTTCAGGAAATAATGCTGAAAGGCATTTTATAACCTAAGCATTAATGTTTACTGACTGTTGTGTGGAATAAGAAGAGCTTGTATAAAGGGTAGGTTCTCTAGCATCCACCATTGTTCCCAAACTAAATGACCAACCTATAACCCAATTTCTCAGAAATCCTGGACCATGTAAGCTTACTACAATTTTTAGCAGACATGTATACAATTAAAAATCCTCCATCACAGAAAACAAACAAACAAAGGAAAGAAAAGGAACATCACAATGCACTTCAATGGCACAGAGAACAATGTGATGCCATTGTGTCCTGGTTCCCCAAACAGACAATGGCTACATACAACCTGCACAGCAAGAATATGGACCTGGCTGCAATACTCTGTGGTTTCCCTTCTGAGAGCACCAGCATCAATGACAGAGAAGATAAAGCACAATTTCATTAACATGGATAGTGCTTTTTCTCCATATACTTTGCTATCTATGGGCCAAACAAAATAAAATAAAATAAAATTTCTTCTTCAAAAAGTCTGTATTTTCAGACATTGGGAAGTGCTTAAATCAAAGTAAACTGGCAAGGAAAACTTAGTTACATATATCATTCTCTACAAGCTTGTTTCTTCAAGTCAGAGCGATGCTATTATACAATCAAGCTTGTAAATTTTTCCACATTAAAACCCCCTTGTTTTTGCAAAGGCTTATGCTTTCATTCTGTTTATTATTCCTACATTTCCATCTTTTGGTTGGCTGTTTCAGTGAAAGACATAATTCAGCATATTCTGTTTTGGAAACAAGCATTTTTCAAATCTCAACCAGGAGTTCAATCTTCTTCTGCTGATTTAACAGATTCTCCACTAAGCTTTCAGAAGCTAAGTTGCCTCCCAAGGGCTTATGAAGATCTTTTGCAATGTTAACCTAATAAGACAAGCTGTTTTCTGGACATTATACTTGTAAATACCTCAATATTAAAAAAACCAACACAACAGTCAATGTCTTTTTTTTTTTTTGAGAAGACATAATAGCACTACTACTCTTTTACTGCCATAAACATGTTTTTCATAGAAGATATAGAAAACTCTCCTCTTGAAGGCTTCACCTGAAAAGCACAAGTCAAGCATTACTTCTAATAATATATGCATGATAAAAAAAAATAGGCAAAATGCTTTTGGATTTGCCAACTACCTGAAAGGACAAGCACAACTTATGAATATCTGACTGGAAGCAAGGGTCAGATTAGAAACAAAGTAGTACCTATTAGGGGCTACAACGAGTAACTTAAAACCAGAGAAAATAGAGTGAGATTTTAAACCAAGAAAGAACACTAAACAACATTCCACTTCAACAGTAATTAAATACCAAAACTTTTACCTTTTAAGGAAAAGTTGCACTAAGAGACAGGAAGAGCACAATGTTGTTAAAAATGCTGTAATGGATGTTTAAGGACCAAGCATGTGCAGATTTCAAGCTGATTTTAAGACACTTATCATCTGTCAGAAAGCAGACTTATGACACAAACTCACACCCCAAGGCAGAAAGAGGGATCAACAGTGATTCACCTGCACAACCCACCCAAAGGTATCACTCACTCACACAGTATGGGAGAGCTGACCTACAGCAGGTTCTTTAGGAGGTCAGCCAGCCTGAAAAAATTCTGCCAGCCTGAAAAAATTAATTTACAACAGCTCATAAACAAGATGGAGATATAAAGAAAAGTTTTGCTGGTTTCTTCTGAAAGATCCCTCTATAAAAGATAATAAATAAAATTTTATAATACATTACCTACAGATTTCTTATCTTTCAGAATACTTTTCCTATCTCATTGTTTAAGTTCCAGCAACAAGGTAACTCCACATGTTTTAGTTTGCTTCCTCCAAGCTTGCTTATGTGAACATTGCATCATTGCCAATATTTGCAGTAAGAATTTTACATCCTCCCTTTCTGACGCTGTCTGCAGATTTTCTTTATAGATCTTCAGAAAAGTATTATATACAACTACACAACGTAACCTGAGATTGCACAGAGAGATATTAAAATGTATGGGCCAGAATGCTGTATTCCCCCAGTTTTATATTAGAAAGAACCAGCTCACATCAGCAAATGCCAAGAGAACCTCCAAGCACAATGGGAAACCTTAAGAAAGTAATTAGAATAATTCCTTAACTCAGTGCTGTTATATTACTGTTTAATAGCTCTAACTGTATTATTCAGCAAACCAGGCTGAAGACAGAATCAACTGACTGGGATTTTTCACAGGGCTGACGGGGAACCAAGGTTTAAAGCAGATTTGGGAATGGGAAGAGCTTTTGGGCTGCATGTCTCAAGGCCGAGGTCACCAGAGGAAGCGGGCACATTCCACTAGAGGCTAGAGGCCAGCGCAGCATGCCAGCAGTCCCAGCTGTGGTACCTGCCCCCAGCTCCCCACAAAAGGCAGCACTGCAGCACGGGAAGGCTGTGCTTAATTCACCCAAGAGACCTAAGAGGACAGCTGAGTCAAGTTATTCATTCTTCTGACATACTTGCATGCTTCCTGAGCTCACCACTCAGGAGAGAAGCTACAAATAACATGGGGGGAGAAGACTGGTTTACGAGTCAGCGCACTTGAAAGCGTGGATGAGGAAATCAAAAGATGGCTGTGAGCTCATGTTCATTGGCCATACAGCAGCAGCACAAGCAACAATTTATTTTAGGAGAAGTGGTGAAGGGCTAGGCTCAAGACCATTCTGATTCAACTCTGGCTTTTAACAACACTGTATACAGGGAATTTGCCTGGATTATGTGGGTACTCAGTATGGAGCCACTGTAGAGGTGATGGTAAAAATACTCAGTGTTTTAAAGGAGAGAGGAAAACAGCTAAATCTGATTTTAAAAATTGGCAATGGTAAAGCCAAAAAAATCAGAAATGAAAAAAGGAGGAAAGAAAAATTATGGCTGAAATTTCTGGCATTAAAGCATCTCAGAGAAACAAAATTTATGCTAATATTAAGTATCCGTCATTGCATTTGCTATCAAATTAAATAGTTCCAGTGGACTCTAAAGGCATGCCAAAAAACAGCTGGGTGCATGTACTGTGTATTCTCTGAGTTTATATATACTGGTGAGATTGAAGTCTTTGGCATATTCCAGAGCCCAGAGGAGTATTTTTATATTTGCACTTTCTGATTTTGTTTGCAACTACCAGCTGCATTTAGAGAACTCCAAGGCAGCCTGCTCTCCCCATGAATTTCATAATAAAAAGATACAGCTCTCATCAAGAAGAGATCATGTTTCTTGATGTGACTGGAAAGATGCAATCTGTTAGAATCACAGAACAGTTTGGGTTGGAAGGGATCTTAAAGATCATCTAGTTCCACACACCTAGTTCCACAAGCAGGTACACCTAACACTAGACCAGGTTGCTCAGAGCCCCATTCAGCCTGGTCTGGAATGATTCCAGGGATGAGGCATCCACAACTTCTCTGGGGAACCTGAGCCTGTGTTCTACCACCCTTACAAAAAAAATTCTTTCTTATATCTAGTCAGAATTTACCTTCTTTTAATTTAAAAGCAGCTCTTGTCCTACTGCAACAGGCTCTACCAAAATGTTTGTCCCCATCTATCACATAAGCTCCCTTTAACTATAGAAAGACCACAATAGAGGCACTTTGCCAGAGGATCCTACTAATTGTTCAAAATAGCATGCAGTTTATTATTCTATTAACAGAATATCTGTGTTGGTGACCATGAAAGAACTTGAAGGATCTGGCTGCATATGCACTTCAAATATTACAGTAGTAGCATTGCCCAACCTTGCTGTAGCCAATGAAGGAGTATCTGCAATCCTGATTTCTTCATACTGCCCTGCTCTCTGTATCATTTAAACTTCTCTAGAGCAGTGACAATATGTGTACAGCAGTGAGAACAACCATCTTAGCTCATGTCAAAAGGTTTCTGCAGTATGGGGATTAAAGATGTAACAAAATGACATTGTAATAAAATCAGTTAAAATGGCCGATCTTCTGTGCACAGCCATGACAGTATTATAATTATTTGATTAGTCATAATTTGCCTCAAACAGCAGGCTTCATCAAGTGAGCAGAAAGACTTTGAAATAGGATACATGTGCTAAGGAGACCAGCATGAATAAACATCAAGGAGTTAGTAAAGGCAGTATTAAAACCAATTGATTTAAACTGAGCCAATGTTTATCGAACTGCAGGAGTCAGCTTTTCTGCAACAAAAACACTTTAAGATCCTGAAATTCAAGCTTTAAAGAGAAAGAGATTAAACCAGTAGAATTCTACTTATCCTACAGAAAAAAACCCACAAATGGGTAAACAGCTCATCCTGCCTCAAATCTGGCCAACCTTGGTTCCTAAAATGAACACACACCAAACATTTAGTAATAGCTGCAAATACATAAAATGAGTAAATTCCATTGGAAATACTGATAGCTGAAACTTAGAAATTATTAATCCATAGTCATTAAAGTAGAAAGAAAATTACGTCTTCAACATCCAATTCTTTAATTATCTTGTATGCAGGTAGGTTTAATCTTCCAGGTGCACATACACCATTAGTAATCACCTTCTATACTTTTTGCTTTTGCAGTTGGCACAATTGTATAGCAACCTGCATCTTCCCCCATGTGATTGAGACAAGGCTAATGCTCAGCCTTACATGTGTCTTTTGGAGTCTCTCAACTACAGAATTCAGTAACCTACTGAGGACTCAGAGGAAGGTTATTATGCATGAAAATAACATACCAAGTGTTAAGAAAGGTAAATCTAAAACTCAGGATAGAAGACTCCAATCAGTCCCTATCACTACAACAAGCCAACAATGGGTCCAAGTCTTTAAAACATATATGAATAGAGGGCTACTTTATCAAATGTAGCATCGCTATCACCGACTGTACCAGTGGCAGGAATTCTGATGAAGCCATGACTGAAATGTAAGATTGATGGATCTGCAAGTGTCTGAAAGACATTTTTATGTTATAATGGGCTATGTTAGAATATTTTAGCAGAGCATGTTTCCACTACTAGAGAAGATTTCTGTAACCAGTCCTAAGAGTTTGTGGAGTGACTGCAGCCACTGATAAACCGAAGCCTTTAACAAGACTCGATTGCTCTCTATAATTGAAAGTTTCAGTCCTGAAGTACAAAGCTTAAATAAATTGAAAATGCAAGAAGATTTGGATGAAAGTCAATTATTAGGAAGAAAGACAAAAACAACCCTAAAAGCTGTCAGTCATTCCTTCACAGCAAGATCACCAAAACAGTAATCCTCAGAGAAGAAAGAGAAACTGACTGTGACCCTCAACAGAAACTGACTGTGAGGTGTGTAAGTATAGTAGGAATGAAAATTGGCATTTGCCTTAGAGAAGTTTTTTATTGAAGGAAACACCTTTATTGGACTGCTTTAGTACTTCAGGACTACAGGGTGACTAAATAGAGAAAACGGCATCTCAAAGATGTATGTGGCCAACGCAGATGCAAGAAACCTATCTAAACAATGGGTAAATTTGAAAGACAGTAATCTAACAGCTACTCCAGAACTGCTGAGAAAGGGACATGTAACAGCTCATACATGATACAGAACAGCCTACTTGGCATGGTAAGAATGTCCCTTTGGGTCTTGACTGCTTACCAATTACCACATCCTTTCTCTAACTGTGACAGTGTTCTACACATGGGCATCATTCAACTCCAGACAGAGGTTCCAAATGCTTTGATGATTTCCTGATGTGATTCTGCTCAATCAGATCTAAAAGTATGTAATATACCTAGGGTCTGTCCAAGAAATGAGATGCTAGAATTATCCTCACCTGGCCAAGTCTAGTAGGACGGGCTAATTGACATGTTGAACTGGCTTGTCAAAGACCATCAGAAGGAATCCCACCAGAGGACAAGTCAGCTTCTCTGACCATAGGCTGGAACTGGCCATAAGCAAACAAACATAAATAACCTATGAAGCATCAGGAACTGATATAATTACAAGTGTCAATACAATGAGGTAATTTTAGGATGCATCTTGCACAGACAATGATTCTGAAAGGTGCACAGACAATGACTCTGAAAGGTACTCTACACCTTTCCTAAGGCCCTGAAAAAGGCTTTGGTGAAATGTAAAAGAAGCTCTGCAGATTTATTATTCTCTGGGTAAAAATATAAAATGTCCCAAGTGGTGAAAAAAGCAGTTACTGACATGGATAGTACCACTTTCACTTTTCACAAATTCTTTAGGCTGGAATAGATGTCTTGAAATCGGTCAATCCAATCTGTCTGCTAAAGAACAACCACCTAGAGCAGGATGTAGGTGTACAGGTTGTAGGAGGCAGGTTGAGAGAGCAGGGTGCCCAGAACTGTGTCTAGTTGGGGCTCTGACTGTCTTCACAGATGGACACTCTACAACCTCCATGAGCAGTGTGTTCCAATGCTTGAGCACCCTCATAGTTTGAATTTTCAGGACCTCTTTCCCTCTTTGGTAAATCCTAAAATTATCAAAGACTCACAATTTACCAGGTGCAGAAAACATTACACACATTAATTAATACAAACTACAGTTACATAGATTTAGTTCTACCTTGTACTTTAAACTGTCTTCCACAATAGAGGATAAAATTTCAAGTCTATTGGTTTGAGAGACTAATAATAATGAGCTCTTTGTAACTTTTGCTCATCCACAGACTGTGCATATTATATATGAGGCATTAGCCTAAATAGCTTGAAGCTGCTGAGGCATTTTGCCCACAAAAGGTGAAGGTCTAAGCTGCCAAACCCCAGAATAATACACATCCGCTTCTTATGTACCCTGGCAGCCAAACAGGGATTTAAACTTGCCAGGGCACTTTGCTCATTATACATAGAATTCTTGACTGAATTTTAGTAACAACCCAACGTGGCTTTAGAGTTATTTTAACCTGTAGCCAATCCCCGCATGCATGTCCAAACTGCCTAGCCACAGAAATAACAAGCATAGCAATGTCAGATTCAAAGTGTTTCCTCTTTATATCTAAATCTAAGATAAATGTTATTCATGCCATATTGTGGCAAATATAACTGCAAGAATCCAACTCCAAAACCAGCAGTAGTAGGAAAGGAAGAACTTGCAATGAGTGGTATTACTGCTACCTCAGCCCAAAAAAAAGAGACTGAAATGCTTTGCAGAGTAAGTTGATGACATTTTCCTCTGCAGCAAGTAGCCTCACAAAAGATACTAGAAGAACTTGTCAAGAATAAGCTTCATCATAGTGTGCTGTGATTATGTTTTCAAAACAAATAAAAACAACAAATTGTAGACATTTCTAAACCCTAAACAGTAATGTGTGGCAGGAGAATTTGAAATTCTGAAAATAAAGTCTGGAAGTAGGTACCAGCCAACATTCTCAACAAATCAGACACTATAGGAAGTCACATGCAGTACGTTTTACTCACAAACATTTAAACCTGTCTTACAGCTCTAATTCAGGCATTATGAGAATGAAAACTGCCTCTATCCTCCAAGATTCTTGCAGACATTTTTGTTTAATAATAGCCATTGGCTCAGATGTTTATTTTTGACAGGGCACAAGAACTGAGCCTAAATGTATCATATCATTAAATGGTCTCATAAAATTAAACATGTTAAAAGAAGAAAAAATACTTTGGCTAGGACAGCAAGAAAAGGAAGTAGCTGCCAGGAGAACAAATTCGCTAGCAAACTACCTAACAGCACTCTGAACTATTACTTATAGATGTGAACTGACTACTTGGCAAGCTTTCAAAAAAGAACCTACCTCCCTGAAGCTACAACAACAAACAAGTTTAAGTACAACCAGTTCTTGAGAAAAACCCTTTAATAATCTGCTCTGTTCTTACTGCTAGGTGAGAACTACACTAACAGTCCTTGGGTGGTAAAGTAAAATAAATGGTGCCAATTGCGTGTGAAATATTCAAGATTTCCATCATCATTTTTTCAAGTTCTCCCTCAAGAGATTAGTGGAATTTACCTTGCAGCAAGAATTAGTTCCTAAAAAATCCTATATACCACCTTGCTTTCTGAAACCTTCTTTAGAGATACATCTAAAAGACATTAAAAAACCCCTAAAACTTAGTGACTTATTGAAGGTTAAACCATGACACCAAACACAGAGAAGTGTGTCATCTATATAAACAATCTTTATTTCTTATTTTCTGCCATCTGGACATAAAGCTTTTACGTCACCCATTGGTGCCAAAAAGCTGCAGCCTTGCCAGGGCCATGTAATTTATCACAACCAGATGGTGTGCTGTCAATAAAGGAGGGGCTGCTATCATTCCAGGGCAGAATAATTACCTTTCCTTTGAACCAAGGACAATGTTTTCAATAAAAACCCAAAGCTGTTTAATGCAACTTCCAGTCTGTCAAGACTCCCACTGTGCAGCTCCAGGATTCATTAGACTCACAGAAGTGAAGGAGACCATTTGTTAAAAACACAGCACAAGTGTCTCAGAGGACATGGATGACACACAATTTAAAAATCCCCCAAACAGTAAAGATATTTTGAATCATCTTTAAAAGCTTTTTGCATAGACTCTTTCCATCACAAATTTTACAGCAAAAGTAGCTGTATTGCATTAAAATGCCACCTCTGTGCCAGGCCTTTTAGGTAAACTATGGAAGATATTCATTGCTCTGCTATGCACCTCTTCTGCTTTGCATTTTTGCATCTCAAAAGTTGGAGAAGCACCATTTATTCTGGGAGGAAAGGTTGTAAAACACAGGGAATTAAAATTAACTGGCAAGCAATGCTAAAGAACGGCTGTGTCTCACACACCAAAACACTACTAGGTTGACACTCCTCTGACATCTGGAAACACGTGGCAATCACACTGGAGTAATTCAGAAGACTGGACCTTGCAGGATAATTAAATAAGTTACAATGCAACCAAATGGTACCTTCACTTTGAGCAATGCAAGAAACTGTATGAATTTCACTGCACACTAAATCTCCCCTTAAGTTTCAATCCTCGCCAAATAAAAAGCAGTAATTATTTGAACACTCAAAGCATTTTCTGAGCCTACTTCCACGCCAAAAACTGACTTTGAACTGGTCCTTCTTTCAACAGTACATATTTAATGAAGTGGTTAAGAAACACATCCTTTTTTCATGACACCAGAACATTTTGTTCACCTCGAAAAAGTAGAATAACTGTCTAGCTTGGGAAATTAAACATGAGCTGGAAGCCCAAGTGTGACCATTTCCAGGAATTACATCTAACAGAATAGAACAGAAATATTCCTGCAGTTTCAGTTCCACAGTGGTAACAAATGTATTAAAAGATGTCTTAGCTCAGTATACTTTTGATTGACCCTCTCTCTAGCTAAGATAAAATCAGTATGTTCTTCTCTTCATGTAGCAGTTGCCTAAACAGTGCTATTATAGATTCTAATATATTTTACATGTGATTTACAGCCTTATAAGCAAAATACATTGAAGCAAAACATGATAGGAAACAAACTCAACAAACTACCACAAACTTTGAACACCTTTTAAGACCTTACAAAAATTTAAGCTGACAAATTTCTGCTCATCACCTCCAGAAGCTGCTGTAAGTAGCTGATGACTTGACATCCAGGAGACCACAACTCATTAAAAAAAGGTATAAGATAAAGCATGATTCTTTGGTTCTCCCAAGAAGCCCAGTTATATGCATCAACAAAAAGCTTCGCAGAGAAAGAATAAGTTGTCTGAATGAGCAAGGGTGGCTCTTACCTTAGGATACCAGGGTCCAGTCCCACCAGAACTTCAAGTATCACTGGAAAATCTCTTTGTTATTCACACTAAATAAGCACATATCGTGGGGGCATAACACAGTGGAGACAGCAACTGATAAACTTCCACAGACACGCAGATACAGATCTATTTTTACTAAGCATTTCTTGAACCTATGCAGGAGCCTTAAAGGA
Organism: Motacilla alba alba; assembly: GCF_015832195.1. NCBI lineage: Eukaryota > Metazoa > Chordata > Aves > Passeriformes > Motacillidae > Motacilla > Motacilla alba. The sequence goes on from NC_052020.1 coordinate 40,532,112, forward strand.
GATTTTGCAGGCTCTTCCAAAGCCCAGACACAGGTGTGCAGCAACTCATAGTCAGTGTGCAAAGACACACACACACAAAAAAAGCTCCATGTTCTTTCCAAGTTGGAGGCTTTTGTTTGTTTTTCAACACACAACAATTAGTTTCACCTTGAAAACAAAACATTTTTACAGTTGTTTTGTACAATACTGTTGTCTCCAACTCTGCCATATTACACAGAGAGTATAATACAAAATCATCTTTTTTGAGGTTCTCTGACAGCTATAAAACATTGATGTTGCCACTACTATTAAAGCAATATTAATGAAAAAGTAGAGCAAACAGAAACCAGTCAATCACAAATCAAGCTAAAGGCAACTGAAGGCATTCATCTTTATATGAAGAAAATACATTCAGAACCACCAATATCAACTGATGCACAGTACTTGGAAAAATAAAGCCAAAAAACAAAGGCTACCCCACAGCACAGATGATCAGCTGCTAACTATGTCAGCACTTACACCAAGGCAGAACCAGACTGCAGCATGTTCAGAATCTTGCTCTTTATCAACCTCCTGCTCCAGTAAGTGACTGAAGAAGTGATATCACCTTCTAATTAATACCATATTAAAAAAATGTAAAACAACTCTAAGGACAAACATGTCTGAACAGTTTTCAGGTAGGTTTTATTACAACTCTTCCTTCTAGTTTACAATTTAGATTTACTAATTAATCCACATTTTCTAGAGCCAGGAACAGAATTAACCTATTTTATTAACTGAAACACCTTAGTCCCTCTTGACACCCAGAATGAACTGATGAACTGGCATCTGCACTGAGACGTAATTAAATGAAACAGGGGGACACACCCTAGAAAACCCCACAAATAACAAAAAACACAGGGCACCAATGATCAATTTTGCTGAACTTTATGTGAGCTGTAATGAAGTGAATTTCAGTACAGTTCTGGGGAATACAGATTTTTAAAGGCTCCACTGGTATGCAACATCATGGCTTGCATACTGACGAGCATTTTTTAAAATACCAGATATTTTTAGCATTCTGATAAAAATGCAGCCAACAGAATACACCAACTATTTCAATGGATGGACTTTCAAATCCCTCTGTTTAAAATATTGCTCCACAACAGGAACAACACACAACTCTTGGGTACATCCAAAAGACAGGATTATTTGTAATTTAATATGGAAACATTTCAGCTGTCTTAATACCAGCATAATTCCTACGCAAGTCTGGCATTTGAAACATGCTACATATTTGTCACTGAAGTGTGTGAGGTTTTGTGCTGTTATGTGAAGTTCATCAGTTGATGCCTTGGCCATAAGAGTACCTTCTCCCACACATTCAGGTTGCTGAAATCAGCCCTGTGAACCTGGAGCTTTTTCATCTGATCATTTATTTGTTCTGTAAGGCACATCCAGCCCTTAATTCACAGCTAAAGGGATACCAACAGCCTCATCTGGCTGTAATTCAACAAAACGCATGTGTTTACATTTGTCAACCTTTAAAAGAGATCTTAAGAGCTACTGAGCTTGTAGCAGCAACCTTCACATGGTTTAACACTTGAGCTGCAGTGCTTTTTACCCCAATTTTAAAAACTGCCCTTTCCCTCTGTACAGATAAGAAAATGACACACAACAGGGATATGGAGTCATTACCATTTCAGACTCCCTGTGTGATAATCAGAGGAAATGATCTACTGACCTCAAGCAGTCTTTGAAGTCTGCACAAACACTACCTAAAGAAGAGGGAAGGACTATTGAGCAGGACATACATCCCCCTAGGCCTGCCTCTCCAAAAGCTCTACTGGACTAGTGGTTCTCTCTAAACCTAAAAAAAAAACCCCTGGGCTGTCAGAAAACTTGTGGTTATAGAGCATGTTCAAAGACTCCTGTGAAACAGACTTTGTATATCAGTGTTTTATTTAAGCCTAACATGCAAAAACTGTCGTGCAGCAGGAAGTGATTTCTTTAAGTCTCAATTACTAATAAGTTAGCATCAGGGAAAAAACAAAACAAACCAACCATAAAAAATCCAATCTCCTCCAAAAATAGGCCCCAAATACAACCACAGTTCCGATTTGCATTTATGCAGGCTTTTATCTTATGCAAGACAGCATACAAAGTAAAATGGAATTGCTCTCATTGTTTAGCTTCAGCAGTCCCTTGATTTTAAAGATACAGAAATTATAAAATAGTAGATCCACACAGTATAAATTATCTACTGGACTTATCCATGCAAAAGACAACCACGTCCTCAAACGTAATGCCAACTTGTAATTAATCATAATAACTCAGTTTCAAGAGATGGGAAGTCATAATACCATCTCTCTTGCCACTTCTCTTCAGTCAAAATACATTTTCAATTACAGAAACCTGCTTTTTTAACGCTTAAGGAAGTCTGAAAAACTGCTGGTTGCTGGTACCATTGGATTCCTTTATGACTAGTAGAATCACATGTATCTGGTAATTTGCTTTGAATTTTTTTCCCTCAGTACTAACCCAATGGTATACCAGACACTGCAGAAACAGCAACTGTTTCTACTTTAAAGTTCACACCACACAGAACAAAAGATCCCATGTTCTCCTTTTGTGTTCAGTGTGACTCTTCATAGAAAATCCACCCAGACAGAAGTAGGATTTGACATCTTTGATGAAGAGTGGATCTTGTCCAAGGCAACAACAACAAACAAAACCAAACCAAAACACTGCCTCCTGTCAGAAGGCTGTCAGAAACACACAAGCCGTTTCCACTTAAAGGAGAATTCAAGATAATGCCTGGTTGATTAAGTTGATAAAATTATCCATTACCTCTATTTTACTATTTAAAAAAAAAAAAGAACAAGAAAGCAATAGCATGTGCCTGTGTATCCAAATATTAGTAAGCCTGGCTGAACAGAAAATTATTTAATATGCAAAGAATTGCATAGGAACAACAGTTAAATTTCATGGTCAAATTTCACTCATCTCCTCTGATATGTTTCAAGCCCTGCTGCAGTGAGAGACTAAGCTCATGAGACTCAAAAGGCTTCCCTAACTCCAACGCTACATGTACCACTGTATTTTTTCACACAGAACTTTTCTAGAGGCTGAATTTCTACTGAAAGCAGTTTAAGTTCTCTCGAGTGTTATCACAGCTAAACAGGTTAGCCATACAAACAAAATCTACTGCGATACAAAGTGAGAACAAAAGCACCAATTACCAGCCAACTTCACTCTGACACTAGCTGAAGGATCTGCTGAAGAATAACAGTACTGCCTGCAAGAAATCCCCTCGTGTCCCCCCTGGGGAATCCAGAAAGCAATTTCTGAAATGTAACTCACAATAGCTGTTCCTGTTTGTTTATACCTTGCTCACTGTATCTGGTTGCACTGTTGTCATGTGACAATGACATGTCATTTAAAATGCCCTGCAGCCTAACAATTATTATTCACAGTCATTGAACTCATAAAGCATTGGTTCAGATCAACAGGTAATTTTAAAGAATGTGATTAGGGCTATCCCTCCAGAACAAAGACATTAAGTTTGTGTTGCCTGGGTAAATGTATTATCTAACTGTACATATTAATCACTGGGAGGATTTGTGGGATTGTATTAACACTACTTACACATTAGCTCATACAGATTTTGTAATATCACAAATGCAGTCATCATAATAGCATTCATAATCATCAAAAAGACAGCTGTACATATCCTGTTTGACAGCTATTCTTGTGTCTTGCTGAGAAGAAAGAAATGTGAGCTCGTCAAGCCATTCTTCTGAACTAGTTATGGCACCTTCACTATCAAGTCAGAACCATGAAAAAATTATACAGCTTCAATGAAACTTACCTTGCCAAGTTAATTGAATTGTTGAAAAAAGCAAGCATTTAAAACCGATGTTTTCTTTTTATTATGATACCACGGGCACTGAAATTTAAAAATCACATCTTGGCTCTTAAAAATCTCAAGAGAAAGCATCAGTGAAGAAGAGACAGAACAAAAAAAAAGATTCTAACCTTTGCATAGTACAGAAAAGTTGGCAGGCCTTTATGACAGATTGAAGCCACAGAGAGCAAAAACATCAGGAACATATACAAACACCACATTTCTTTAGAGGCTAAGGAATGTGCAAGCTTTGACAAAGCATATTATATTAAGGATGTTTATAATCTACTTCCATGGAGACAGTTCAGTAGCTTTACAACATAGCAACCAAGAGTGTGAACTATATTTTCCATCTGTTTTGTGCAGACTGGTTTTTTACAATGGAAGTCAATACCAAAGCTAATTGTTCCTAGGGATTCTAAACAGCAACACAAAGGGGTAAAGGAATCTTTCCCTAAGCAGTACAAGAGAAGATACAGGATATGAATGGCTATTAAATATATATACAAAAATATGTGATGAAGATCTCTTGTTTCAAGCAGGAAGTGTTACACATAGTGTAGCAGCCACCTAGTTTCAGCTAATATTACTGTATTTATTAATTTTAAAATATCATACAGATGTGAAAAACCTTACAGAACCAGACAGATTATCACCTCCAGCTGAACATGTGCAATAAGAACAACAAAGCAGCCCCTTTCCACATTTTAAGATAACTATAATCAAAAATGGAAAGATACGGTCACTATAAAAACATGAAATCAGCTTTAGGTCAAGCATGAGGAGAACAAAAAGGACAACACTGTAAGTACTTCTTCCAGAGGAAAACAAAAATACCAGCATTGGAAGTACTCCTTCCATTTCCAAACTTCATTTACAGTGATAACACAAAATTTCTTCTGAATCTATCCACATTAAAACAGATAAAACAAATAACAAAAAGCATCTATTGTACTCATACATTATTAGCTTTGCCAAGTTCTGCCATTCTGCCACTTTTAGTCTGTTGTTCATCTTATGTTACATGGCATAGCTGTTCTCTCCATGCACAGACCACAGAAAATAGTGCAGAAAACTGTATTTATTTTACCAGGACACAAAAAAGCTGCAGTGCACACCACCTTTTCCAAGAAAAAGCACAATGCTTAAGTTTAATAGGTGTGATCTATACAGACAACACTTTAAAAGAAAAGACACTCAAAACACTCCATGGTACATTATTACAATTGTGTTAGAAAAACAAATGTATGGTGTATGGAATATACAGCCCTTGTGGCCACATGACAGACTACCCTCAAATCTGAAGGGAAGTCATTGAACATTTATACCCTGCGTTAGAAAAAATCCTGCTGTGAAAAACATTCCTAAAGTCCCTCATGTGAGCCTTCAATCCCGCTGAATATATAAACCCCAAAACTTAAGGCATTTTATGAAGACCACCACATGGATCCAAGACCATGCCTGAGCAGCAGCAGTGTCTCCCACCACTCCAATAAATGCCATTACAACAGAACTATCAAAATCCCTTCCACATCTGCTTCCAGGAGCCCAGTGTAACTCCCCTTGGTTACCAGGTATCTACAGAGCTTGCATGAAGACACTGCTATGCAGATTCTTCACTTCATGATGAATTGTCAAAAGAACTAATCTCTACACAAGACAAGCACCTGTAGGGGATTTTTTTAAATGTACATAACACTTTCCAAAGGCTTCCCTTGGTACTGAATTTTCCAAGTTAATTAAATACCAAAATCTATGGACTCAACGAGGACATTAGGGTGCCATATCCAGAATCAGCAGGCTACAAGCTACTAACTCCTTCTTCCTAATGGAGAAAATCCCACCAAAAAAAACCCAACCAACCCCAAAAAAACCAACCAACCAAAAAAAAAAAAACCACCCCACACCAAGAGAAAAAATTCACCCCAAAATCAAACAAAAAAAAAAAAAAACCCCAACAAAAAAAATCCATTAAAACCACAAAACCAAGACAAACAACAAAAAAAAACCAAAACGACCTAATCAAAACCCCAAAAAGAGCCCAAAAAACACACCAAAAAAGCAAAAAAGACACCAACCAAATGCCCCAAAGTGGCTATGTAGCCTTCTTCTACCCCAAACTGTTCTTGTTTCTCTCAACATATAATGAAGAAAGAAGGTACAAGTATGAAGTACTATAAAAATGAAAAGTATTAAAATCCTAATAAAATGACTGCATAAAACACAGGTTTATAGCCAAAGCTATAGGGTTAGAAAAGATGAAGAGTCTGACAACCACACCTAATGTCACTGAATGACCTGTGTTTACAGGAAACTCTTCCCAAAACCAAACTTGGAAAAGAATTAGCTCTGCTGTGCTCAGGAAAAAAAGCAGAACAATTTTCCTCTAAAATTCTCAAATACAAGAATAGTGTTCAGGGAACTGTAGTGAAGTGTAGTCTGTGCAGTTTTATGGTAAAGTCATTATTCATTAACAGTACTAACATTTAGTTTGTCAGTATATTTGTCCTGCCATTAGGCACATCTCTAAGGAGTTCACAATAGAATCCGTAGACTGGACAAGATAACCAAGTACTCAGCTTTAGAGGAGTGATTCAGTAGCTCTTCTGACTGAGTTTTAATACACTAGCTTCCCTATTGAACTCTTGCTAGCTGGTCATAAAAATTGGAATTCTTTTTCCTGCATTGTTTTTTGAATTTTACATTAAACCAGTATAAAAGCACAAGGTTTTATAATATCCATAGGTCTTAATCTATTCTTCTAAAACTCAAAGCCAGTTCAGCGAAAGAGAGGGATTTGTATGTCACATAAATCACAGGCAATAAGGTAGACTAAGAAACAGTGCAAATTAACTGCAGATGACTAGCAACAGTCTTCTCCCTCATTCCCTGCAGCTGTGCAGGCATTAGCCACACACTGAAGTGTTGCTCTTAAATTTAAAATCAGATTGGAATGCTCAAAGTGCAAGAAACTGTATTCAGCAAAAGTCAGCTGATTGGTCACACTCCATGTCAACACCTTAAAAGCTTTTAACAGCATTGCTGCCAAAGCAGTCGGACTAATGCTCAAGTTCTAGCACAGCAAGGCTTGTCATCCACTGGAAAAGACACACCAGCCACCTATAAAGTGTCCCCCTTCATCTAGAAATAGCCAGCTTTGGTTAGAAATAATCAGCTTCCTCTAGAAAGCAACAAATAGAGCTAGGGCATCCATCCTCACCTGGATAGTGAGGTACCCCTGAGGGGTTACCACCTGAGGGATGGGATGTGTTTGACTACTGTACTCTTTGGCAAACTCCTTTGGGAGGTGGCAGCCATAAACACTGGGGTACCATCTTCTGGCCAAACTGAACACAAGCCAGCTCTATAAAGAAATGACGCCAATGAAACAGGCTCCATGAGCTCTAGATAATAATGAGATCCTACACAGAAGCATGCTTTGACCAGTAACTGATACTGTAAGGTACTATGAGAAGTATTTATCTCTGTGTTAGTCTGAAAATCCAGAAAAGCAGCCTGGCAGACAGACTACCTTCTACTATGTCTTTTCGTAGAAGAATCCTTTAAGGGCTAAAGAAAGTGAACTGAATAGTCCTCAATACTTACTTTCATCAGTGGTACTAATGGGACCTTATGGAATGGAGCACATTAAGTTCTGAAGTGCTTTCTGTCCTTCAACAGGACCTCCCAATATAATATTCCTACAGATTTCACCTAACACAAGGCACAATGGGAGAGACAGGATACTGCAAGTGTGTATGTGCTCTTTACTAATGTGTCCTAAAATTGAGAACTTTCACCAAATGAGTCGGTTTGGTTAATTTGGTTTTTTTTTTTTCAAAAGGAAGCTTTTGTATGAAATCATTGGGAAGGCAGCACCTGAATCTTTCACAGAACACATCTTCATACATCTTTCTGTGAAGACTTTGATCCATTCAATAAGAGGTCCTTTACAACATTTCAAGTTTCTCCTTTGACATCAAAGATGTTTCTAGCCAAGTTTAGCTTATGATAAAAACTATAGCCTGCATATTTCGCACCAAGTCAGAGCTGCCCACATCTGTCTGTATATCTGTTATATACCCATACTTGTCCTAAAGTGTGCTCTCAGATTTACCCTAAAACTCTGCAATAATTTCAACAGCAAGGGTATTGAGCTTTCCCAAGTCAGTAAGTTGTACTTGGCAAGAAGCTTCTGGTATCCTGCCACCTGGAACTGCAGTGAGGTGGAAGAGCAGGCTTTGTGCCTGAAAAGGCCCAAACCCTGGGGACCTTGTCTCTCCTTTGACATTTACAGACTTGTTTTTCCTGAATAGCTCTGTTTTCCAAGGATCCTGGAAAGATCAAAGCTGTGCATATAAAACCCACAATTGCTAAAAAACCCTCTATGCTGCCATGCTTTGAACAAAAAGATACTTGTCAGGAATACAGCTACAATCCTACAAAAGACAAGCTGTTTTCAAGATTAGAGGTACTAAACATTTTGCTTCCAGCTCCTGGTACAGTTACTCTATAGGAGTGACACATCTGTTTGTACAGAGTACTTAGTTCTAGAGATGCTAGTTGCAGGACAAATGAGTTCTCCACCGCCCATTTAGAGCCTCAGTTTGCCAACACACTTATATGATACAACATTAAGCTGACCAGCTGGAAGGCATGCTTGAAAGTCTTAAAAAGCTTCAGAAGTATTGTACTGGCGCCTTTTTTGTTCTTTTTTTTTTTTTTCTTTGCAATCCCAGTGTCCATGGACAAACAGTTAAGAAATCTTAGGAGCTGCTAGCCAACATGAATTTGAGAAGCATGCATACTCTGTAACACATTTTCCCCCATGTAGGCAGTATTGTAACCACAACTTTTCCACTATGCAACAATTAGGCAATAACCTGAGCATTAACAGAAGCTTAGCTTCTTGTGGCAGAAAGAAGCCCTACAGGTTGGTTTATCCTGTCCTTGACAAGTCAATTTGTCTTGAACTAAACCCCAATTCCAAAATTGAGAATCCGCTCCATCTTATTTAAAGTAATCTCAAATTTCTCCTCTGGCCATATGCTCTTAAAACACATTAATTGGCATGCAGGTTTTTCAGACAGCTTCTTCCTTTTAAAATTTGAATCTGTACTATCTAAGAAAGTTTATTAATTCTGAAACATTAACAAACATCTGCACTCTAGCAGGACAAAAGTACACACTGTAGATTGTCAAGATTGTCTGTGTTTGGGAATTTGTGGTAGGTCAACTGCATTGATGTGAAATAGCAGGAGCTGACCTTGTGCCAAACATATTTTCCATCAGAACCACTAAAGTAGGCATGGACAGTAGGTCAGCTGGCCTGCAAATCCCACATAGCCTAACACAGCCCACAGAAAGGCTTCATTACTGACTACTGCTCCCAAAGAAGATAGAAACAATTATACTATATAGTCTTCCTAGAAGTCTCTGTACTGCAGACACCATTGCAGTACTAGTATTATTTTTTCTATGCAGAAAATTGGTGCAGCTCCCAGGACTGATGACAGGAGGTAGTGCTTCTGTGGGTCATTCAGGTATTTTCCAGAAACTCTGCTCTAGTAAATCATGTACCACATCAGGAACCATGAACTCTATTTCACACCAATCCAGAGAAAGAGTGCACATCACCTCATGTGCGACTACTGCTGTTGAAATGCTTAACCTTAATGTTACTCATTTAGAAGCATTTTAGTTAAACTGTTGCTAACAGTATTTACTATATACTATATATGCTAGTAATCTGCTACCAGTATTTTCTCCTTTGGCTGTATGAGCAGCACTTCAGCATTCTGTAGAAACCTGGCATCTCATGCTATTGAGAATAAAAAGTGAGACACACATTTTAAATCAAATACAGCATAAGAAATTAAGAAAAATTACTTAAACAAAACAACATTTCTAGTATTCTAGAATTCTACATTTCTTGTATTTCTGCTATGACAGAACAGTGTTTAGTTGATGAAGACACTGGATGACAGCTCCTACCATAACAGAAAGAAGCAGAATGCTACAAGAACAAAGCAGGTGTACACTTATAAAGGTTTATAAGCTCTATACAAACACTACAATGTTGAATAAAGCCTAAAAGAAGAGGCACTGAAGAATTCTCATATTTCAATGTACAACACAAAGGGTACAACTCTGCTAATGTCTGTAAACACTCTTCAAAGCATCAAAGGCTGAAAGATTTCTCCTGAGCAGTCCAGGTTAAAGCAGTTTTTCTGGAAGCTTGCCATGCTCTGTGGGAGTGAGATAGGGGTGCAGCAACAAGCTGGATTTAAAAGATCCTCAGCTGGAAGTACAAATACAGAGAATGATGTTTAAAACTGTTAGACCCCTGGAGAGAAGCAGGAAACTCTCTTTATGACCCCCAGAGTATTTGTTTTTCCAACCGTTTCCCAGCTCAGCTTGAGATTCTCAAGGGCAGCAACAAAAAAAAAAATTCACTTTGCTCAAATTAGTTTTGACTGGTCCCCAGGTTCCCAAGGTGATAATTTAACACCTCATTAACAAGTGCATTATTGGAAGAAATTCAAATGAACAGATTTTAATGATAATTGAATGTTTTCAGCCTCAGCCTGCAGAAGGAGCGTTTCCCCCTTGGAGTTACAACAGCAGTCACTGCTTCCATTTGTGGATTGGCAATGAATGGCAAAGTATTGACTTTATTTACAAATATACCATAAGCTACTTAAAATTCAATTCCAGGTGCTGAAACATGGGCTATTCCTTCATTACTGCTTATTTTGTACTTGCATATAATTCTGGTTTGTCTTTGCAAAGAAAAAGGTAATGTTACAAAATGTCCAACTTCAAGAAACCTACTGATTAGCCAGATGATTGAACTACTGAGGTCCTATCTTCACTTGAGGGCCTGATTAACCACATGGAAGTTAAAATATTAATTGCAGTCTTTTCCCCTCCAGAATTTAAGCAGACCATCTAAGCTTAGTTTGGGTTTTTTTGTTGTTGTTGTTTTTTCCCCAAGCATGCTTCTCCCTGGGCATATTAACAGTATAACAATGGTCTCCTGAATTCTGAACAGCTCAGTTATGCTCAATTCTCTGCCAAGACAGCTGTACATTCTTATTATTCTGGTTATAATTGGTTTAACTGCCTTCTCTGATTTAACTCACTCAATATTGTTGCACATAGCAATGGCAAAAGTAGAAATTTGTAAAAAAATTTTAAAAATGTTTTCACTGACGAGATGGAATCAATGGAATCAATTACTGGCTCTTCACAACTGAGGTGCTGAGACAAATACCAATCTGACTCTGTGCTGCTAACTGACTGAGCAGCCTTCAAAAAGCAGTTATTCGTTTCCAATAGTTTAGCAGCTGGGATGGTCAATGCAATTGCTACCTCCACTGAACTAGGCTGGATAAAAATCCTTTATTTCTACACAGTGCTCAAGACAACATTCAGTCAAATTTAAGAGCCAACTTGGACAAGATTGATCCATGACTTATTCTATACATGCTATTTTTGGCTCTGTGATTAGGTGTGGGATATTTGCCTCCTACAACTCACATGGAAGTCAATCAAACTTGCTACAAATGTCAAGTTATAATTACTGTTACTGAGTTAAGGTTTATGGAAAGAAATAGCTCATCTCTTTTACAAGCCATTAGTACTGCCAGCTTTAGTTGAAACTTAAAACACACCTGGATTTGAGGCTCATCTTCAGTTTTCAATACATAGGAGAGCAAAATAAGTTTCACCTCTGAAGGTGGCTCACAGACCCTAGACTGATTTCACTTTGCACGTTTTGATTTGTCTGTATCTCACTTAGGTTACTTATGATTTTCTTCCACTTGCCCCCAGCAATGTTATGAGGGCAAGAAACAGGCTGGGTCCTGAACAGCTACAAGGCTAACAGAACTCCAATTGTACAGGATGCATCACTGGCTCTAACGTAAATAACAGAAAGGAGCCAGCTGGATTCCCAGTCCTAGTGAAATTGTAGCGGCAAAAAATCTAGCTTTCAACTCAAACCAAATCATTGATGCTGAAAAATTCACCAAGACAGGTCAAGTACTTAACATCATAAATCATAACAATGTCTCATTTACCATGACAAGAACCAAGCTGTCTCATTTTCCCTACAGTCAATTTAAATAAAAGCAAGAATCAAGTGGCTGTATGCTACAGCTTTCCAGAACTCCATTCCAAGAATCCATTTGTCATCTTTGTATGTATACTATGACCTTGAAAAGTCTGCTTATTGTGTCTTCTTATTATCACTGTTTTGAAAGCCCCTTTATCTACAAAAGTATCTGACATTCATTCATTTTGTGGCTGAATACAACAAGAGCAACATTCACCAAACTGCTGACAAGCATCTGCAACACTTTCTCATTGAAGTTTTCAACCATAGAGACTTTGAATTGGAAAACAGTTCCAAAAGTTTGTTTTTGTAGAAAGAAGACTTCTCCATCTCTCCTGCTCACCTTGCTCTACTATATATATTAAAGCAAAATGTGATGATATGCAAGATTTTCATGTACATTGTCACCTGAGTTCTCTGAAGTGAGTCTACATGCTCAAGGGGCTCAACACATTTGAGGATGACTGTTCCTTTGAAGCAATTCTCAAAGGGATCACGGATCAAGTATGTTTTGTTTAAGACCCCATGATGGTCTTCTACTCAATTACAGTACAAGACAAGTAATGCAAAGTAAATAGGACAGAGTATTGATCTGGTAATGTAGAGGAGCTGCAGTACTGGAAAAACCCATAGAAGAACCTACCACTACCAAGAACCCACAAGGTGGCTCTGCCACCTTATTGCTTTAGCTGTTAGCATAGTTTTTGCAATCTGGCTGAGGGAACAAGTAAAATATTAATATATAATTATACTGCTGTAACTGTCTTCAGGGTGACTGAAGTCTGCTAGCCACTTACATGCATACACCTTACAAAGAATTTGAGTAGAAATTAAGACACAAGAAAACTACTGTGCCAACTAAGGCAGCACATTTGCACATAAGCACATCTTACATTCTCTGTAGAGAAGCTTTTCATAGCATCTGTGTTTTGTCTCTGCTGCCTCTTACCAATAACCTAGTCACTAGCAACTTGCTGGAAAAATCTGAAAGGAGACATTCAAGTTTTTTAGTTATGCCAAGTTTTACTAATTACAACACCTTATATTGTAAGTTTGGAGTCTTCTGATGCTTCTTTAGATTTAGAAATAATCTAGACAATTAACATATTCTTGCAAAATTATTTACAAAAACCCTTTCATCTTCAAAAACTACTTAGTGCATAGCTGAGGAATAAGTAATAGGAACAATCTCAATCTGACATGACAATTTCCACAAGATTTGATGACACGGAGGACAGCAGGTTTTACAAATAGCATGTGGTAAACAGAAGCAGGCAGACAAAGAAGCCACAAAGGCTCTTTTCAAGAAAGCACTCTTGAAGCTATTAAAAGATTTAGCTGTGGTCCAAAGCAAAGCTGGGAGCTAGCCATCTACTGTTCGGATTCCAGCTCCAACTCCTGTGCTGTTGTAAAACCATTGCCCTATCTCAGTTTCCTTTACTGATTCATTCAGCTTGACTAACTTAAAAGCAATGAAATTTTTTAGTATACAGTCAATTCAGAGGTGCTTGCCAGTGACCCCGTTCAACACTATTTCTCCACTTGTCTTTCACAGTTAACAACTATTAGCAGCACCCATCTACTCCTTATTTATTCATAGTCAAACCAGCTGCAGGCAGTGGTCCTCCAGAGCCCCACTTGTAATTCCACAGAATTCAAACAAGTTTTTCAGCCAAAACCCTTAAACAAAGAAAAAATTTTGTCATGCTATCACTAATCGGCTGCTTAGTTCACCCAACTGAACTTTTGCCAACTTCATCCACAGAAAATGTCTACAAAGTAGTATTATCTCTTAAGCCTTAAGGCAATTTTAAAAATGCATGACTGGGAAACAGCACCCAGCAGAAAATAAATAGAAAAGCACTTTCATGCAGAAATCATCCTGTGAGGTGAGTATCTTAACTCAAAGTTGACTTAGATGCTTAAAAAGCCAGTAACACTTTCCTGAGACCTGCAGCTGAGAAATGCTTTGAGATTTGACAGGATTGGCTATCCAGCTGTTATACCCATCACTTACAAAAAGTGCTAAAGTGTACATAGAAAGTGGACATACAGAAACTTCTTGGAAATGAGACACCTATCAAACACCAAAACTACTCATTTTCTTGTTAGAATGCCTAGCAATTCTGGTACTTCTTGGCCAAATTAGCAGGATGTAGCTCAACATGCATTTTAAGCAACATGAGAACAGAAACAATCTTTTATTTTTTGGCCATATTGGTTCCTAATCTGGTTTGCCTTTCAGCTCGGATGGATCTTGCTGGCATAACGGCAGGAGAACAGTGTGGAATGGAAGTTACTTTCATTCCCCTGGCTTGAACAAATACCAACAGTAGCCTCAAAAAGAGACAAAAATGCCTGAGTTTAAATACTGCAAACAGAAATCAGTTACACATTCCTTGCTTCCTGCTTCATTAAGCAAAACAGATACTGGAAGAAACCCAAAACAAGCAATGCCTAAGCAGACCACAGATTGTTGGCAAATCATCAGCTATAAAAACCTCAAACAATTACTTTTAAGACTACAGCAAGACAACTTTTTGTGTAGTGTGAAGCTTGCTTAATACCTGTACTGGAGAGCAGGGAGTCAACTGCTCTATCTTGGTCCAGGTCTCTCCCATGGACCGCTCGGAAGCACTCAAAGCTAGCACAGACACAGGCTGCTGCCAGCTGTATGTGCCTCACTGATGATGTCTCTACTGAGCAACCACCTGCACCAACTGCTGGCATTTAACTCTCTTCTCAGATAATATAAGCAAACCAAATGAAAACTGTTATAACAGGAAAATTCTCAAGTCATATCTCCAGTGAGGTTTTCCACTGTAAGTTATCAAAGCAGGTTGGCTGGTCAGATGACACATGTTCAAAAGCCAATTCACTTCATCAGCATACACCACCACCACCACCTCGTGGCCAGATGCCTCAAGCTCCAAAAATTCAATACACACCGCAGTTAGAATTCTAAGAACCTCCAAACTAAATGCCACCAACAGATCCTCAATAAACTACATCAGCATCTTGTGTGAGCTGCTCACAACTTTTTAATTACCTGTGAAGAGGGGGGAGTAACCTACATGCAAACTGTACCATTTCAGCTTCAAGGCAGCTTAAAGGGCTACTTCATGCTGTAACTGAAGGGGGCTGCTACCCATAGGCAAATGAGACACAAGAATCTGTCATTATGACTTTGAATGCCCAGAGAGTAGTAAAAATTTTCCCTTTTTTACTTCTATAATGAAACAGGAAAACTAAGACAATATATTAAGACAAATATGCTGAATTTCTTCTCCTAGACCATTAAGTTCACTGATTTTGAAAAATGCCTCCAGCTCCCCAAGTTAAAAGGGATTTCAGAAACATTTCCACATTCACTTTGAGATGAAAATTGAAAGCACTGTCCCTGCAATAAACCAGCACACAACTATAAAAGACACAACAGCAAAATACTCTGAAAGCAATGTTTAAAGTGGGGCAAATAACAAAGGACAGACAATGGAAAGCAAAAGAAGGTAGCTAGAATAGCTTGACAGAAAACAAAAACCAGTACAAGAAAATAGTGTGTCTTAGACAAGACTAAGATGACTTACCTCTAGCTGAAAACTCTTTATGCTGTTAGTAGGCTGATCTGCCAAGCAGAACTGTAAACTGGTTTATTGACCCACAAATTTCAATTGCAGAAGTACTAATGGATAATTATGAAAGTGTCCACTGAATGTGCTATCTGTCAAAATGACAGAGGCTCTTTTTGGCTTCCCTTTTCTACCTGCTTACTGCTAGAAAGACTCACCAATGGTTGTACCATCTTCACCCATAATGCACTTCACGGAGGTGATGATTTGCTCCACGACAGGAGGCGACATTGATGTTGCATACGCAGCACTGTGAGAGTATGTCCTGAGGTAATCGATCAGTTCCTGGCAAAACACAAGAGGCATCAGATATAGCCCTCCCAGCACTCAGAGAAATGCTTCTTTCATACCTTCAATCACAATAAAACAGGGCACCACTAAAAACCTCTTTCAGAGAGAGGTTTGTTTCCCATAAGAGAACAAGTATCTCAAGGATTAATTTTACAGTACAAGAAACAGCAGGGACATGACAACTCATACTAATGTCACAGTGCAAGAATGTGTGTTGATCAGAGACAAATGTCTATGACAGACTTATTTAGCTAACACCATCAACAGTGGATTGCAACAAAGATTTGCATTATGCTTACATTACTTGAGCTGTGCCCAGGGCAAGTTTCCAAAGTGTTTATTATTACAGTGCGAATATAAAGAAAATGAAATAGTGGGGAGCAGGATCCACAGGTGTTTAAGGGTCATGCTCAATGTACTTTTTTCCCCACAAAAACCACCAAACAAGGGAACAGGTCCCAAAATCTCTCTCGTTCATCAGCACAATATAAATAAAGCAGTAGGTGTCATTTGAGAATGCACAAACCTCAGCCCAATCCTTCTGCATTTCCCACTTAAACACATCCTATTTCTCTCAGAGGGCAAAAGCAGCTTATATAGGAACAAAGGACCAACACACCTTACATCCAGGCTGCTTGTTAAGTGTAACAAAACCATGTTTAAAATATAAACATCAGTATGAATGCCAGGAGAGATTCTGTCTTTTGCTACCATAAAATGAACAATGACAGCTCTGTAGCTATCACAAGCTGCAAATGCATTATAAAAACCTCTGGAAGTGTTCTGCTGCTATCTGCCTAGGGTCAGAGTTGAAGGGAAGGAAGTCGTAAAGGGACTTTGAAATAAACTAGGTAAGAAGATTTAAGGCCTCTTACCTATGAAGCAATCCCTCAATCAGTAGCTAAAACAGTTACAAAGGCGTCTTAGCTGCTTTACCTTATGCCATGGAGTCAATCCCACTAGCTTGCTACCTTTGGAAAAAGATTTATATGATTTTTTTTTCTGGGGAAGTTGTTGAAGTAATTTTAATCTAACTGTAGTAAACACCCTACAAGGAATATCTCCAAGTTCCATCTCCATTTATGGGTGGAAGTAATTATCACAATTAATACATAAAAATTATTGTCCTGGTAGGAAAATGGTAGAATTTTACCCTCCAATACAGCTTAGAAGCCTGACCTGTGAGATCAAACATTTTATGATATGAGAAAGGTGATACAGAGAATTGTCTACACCACCCCTCTGAGAATTAGAGGTCTGGCAAGTACAACACTTTCTAGCTGTGCTTTACAATAGAAAGAGACAGTAGCCAAAAAAATACCCCCCAAAACCCTAAAAAAATAAAATGCCAAAACAAACAAACAAAACCCAAAACAATCAACCATCCAAAAAAGAAAAAGGGAAAAAGTGTCATTTCAGAAAGCAAACTGCTTGTGCCAAGGGGAGATCAATTCTACCAGACTAACCTAAGAGGATTTTCCTCCTTACGGGTTGAAAAACTTAAGCTTTTTGCATTTTTCCTTCAAGTCTCATTAAAAGTAACGTCAAGAAATCCCTGCTTCCTGGCTCCTAGCCCTTCCTAGAAAGGTATTGCATCACTACTGTACATTCTGCAAACTCAGATCATCACTGACCATGTGAGAAATACACAATTATGAGGTATTACCAGACTAGACTCTTCTGCACTGTAGTGTTCCACAGTATTAGACAGCATGTAAAATTATGAAACAGATGGACAGTAGGGTACTTGAGGAATAGATTAAATTTGAAATGCTTAATGAAGAATTCCACCACCTGCCTGAAATGGACTTTACCACCAGCCAGGAGATTCCCAACTTTTTACCTTCTTGCCCCCAATGTATCCTCCTGCAGCTCCAAAGCTTTTCGTGAATGTCCCCATCATAACATCCACATCTTCAGGATTGAGTCCAAAATAATCCACTACACCCCGGCCACTGGGACCCAGGGCACCTATACTATGAGCTTCATCAAGGTACAGATAGGATTTGTACTTCTTCTTAAGGGCAATCACTTCAGGCAAACGGACTATGGATCCCTCCATACTGTTGAGAAACAAAAATTCAGTATAAGTTGATTTAATTGTTGGGACCACCTCATAGAGACTAAAGTCACTAAGCCTTCATTTCTTCACTCTTTCAGTAATTACAAACACTTAAAATTTGCTAGACCCATCACAGTCTGCAGAGATGCATGTCTCCTCCTTGCACCTGGGGCCCAGATCTCTCCTCTCTACCTGTTCAGCATCTCTGGGATGCTGACACACAGAATAAACAGTAGCAGCAACAGGAAGTTAGGGCACAGGAATGTGTTCAGTGATAATTCATTTATAAAATTACCTCAGTTTTACTTCCACTCTAATGTCAGTATTCTGACTTGACATCTACTTACCTGATGTTTCTAAGAACTGAGTAGGCTTTCATTAGTAACACTCCAAAACACCACATTTTATACTGAAAGTCACTAGGATTTAAATGCCTAACACAGCTATGCCTACTGCTCCTACTCACTCTTAACAAAAACATTAAATTTGTGCAATTCCGTTCACACTAGCATAATCTAGTAAGCACAGAAAGAATGAAATGGACAAGCAACTTAAGACCTCAGCTCTGCTATAAGTAATCAGTTTTGATTAATTAATTTCTACAATATAATCAGGATGTGGGAAACATTGTGATAACACCAGGTGCAGCTACAGTTCTAGCAACAGAAAGCCCAGGATGTGAGACATACACAGTGGAATGTAATTAACAGATGAGACTAATGAAATAACTATGAAGTGACAATATTCATCGTCTGATTTGGCAAAGAAACCCAAACACTAAGCATTTAGATCTCACGTGGAGGGTCTTAGGAATATAAAGAATAGTTTGTACCTGTATATTCCTTCCACCAAGATAAGAATTTTTTTCCAGGGCCTCCGTGTACGAGGTTGCCCATGCACAATAGCATCTTTGAGCAGCTTCTCCAGGCTTTGCATATCTGCACCAGAAATTACTGTTAAATGGTACCAAAACAGCTACTAGCTTGAATTTTGACATGACTAAAGACAGCAATATTCCAAAAAGGCACAAATTGCTCCAGCATGGAGGACAGACCATATACAAGTCAATAAGCACAGGCTTCATCTACCTACAGGCCCATGGATGAGACTGAAGGTGACTGTATGAACTCCAAGGAAGAATTTCATCATTCTAAACTAAAAGCACAAGCTAGAGCATTAGGCACAAAGAAAGTGGGGGTGGAGGGGAATAAAAAGGAAGGTATCTCATTCTGATGAAAAGAGAAGGCAATTTAGTTAGCAAGAATGTCCTTACAGATAGAAATAATTCAGAATAGAACAAGTTCAAGGATAATGAATTAAAGATAAGTAGAAGATAGACCAAAGTGCAGGACAATAAGCAGGGCAAGTGTACTTTTTTATTTCTTTGTTTAAAATTGAAAGGATTGAAAGTGGAAACAGGAAGCCTCTAAACCAAAGGAGAAAAGGAAAAAAAAAAGAGAACCACCAGTGTAGGAAAAAGGACAATGTTCAACATATCAGAAACTAGACAGATGAAACTGTTAGTAGAAATGTATTCTGAAGTCTCACAAGCTTTGATTACAAACATTTGATGTGATCCTTAGAGACCCAACTAATGTGAACATATACATACATATGGAATCAGTCCTGAAAAAAAAAATTCAAGGAAAGGAGTGAAGATGGGATTAATCAAAGCATAAAAGCCAAGTGCTGAGCAAGAGATAGATATAAACACTAGGGCATGAAAAAGAGCACAAATTAATCATGGAAAGAGAACTGGCAGACTAGTGCAGTTGTAGCAGCAAGAGGAGCTTGTGAACTAGATCTAGACTAAAAACTAAACAGCACAATAGGTCACTTAATGTACTGCTAAAAGACAGCTAACTTTCAGAGAGACAGTGATGAAGAAATCAGCAGTGTAGTCCCTGACTCCAACAGGTCTCTCAATGAAGGAAAGACAAGGTTAGTGCAATTAGAGAGAACAGTGGAAAGTAAACTTCTACTCTAGTTTTTCAAGAAGGAGGAGAAGATGAGTCTGAGCTTAATGAAAAGGATAAACTACAGAATAAGGCAGAAAAAAATAAAAACATTGAACAAGGAATTTTAGGGGAAGCTTCCATTCCCCCCGCCAATTTCTAAAAATCTGATTATGAATGAAGCCATTAACATCTTAAGAAAATCACATTAAAAAGGCAGCATAGAGTATAACAAGAGTAGGACTGAGAACACATACAGAAATGTGAACTGAACATCATCTTGACAGGCCAAGACCATTGTTTGCATAATGCCTTGATTCTAATAGGCCACTACCTTCTCTTCCACAAAAACCCACCATCTAAAATGTTTCTAGAATATCCCACAATTTCACCAGGGGAAAGCACATTCCCACAAATCATCAATTTTTCATCACAGCAGCTTCTAAGTCCTTTTCCCTCATAATCAGAACTATGTTTGTCACCAATGTTATTTGAAATTCTGCAACTGATGCAATGTTCAGAAGTGTGTCCATACAAATGCAAGAAATTTAATGCGAAGCTTTTGTGGTCTTGCCCAGCAACCAAAATTTATGAAGACTTAAAAAGAAAAAATGCATGTTACCAAATGCTCTACTTTTTTTGTAAAACAAATTATTCAAATGACAGAAAACAAGAAAGAGCGAACACAAAAGAAACAGTAAGCAGAGCAGAGAGAATCCACACTATCAAGTAGGATAAAGAAAGAAAAATAATTGCAGTTACCCAAGTTTTGCTGTTACCACTACACACTTCAAAGAGAGCAAGAGTCATCATGATCTCAGATGACACTATAAAGAGTATTAGGAGTACCTGAAGAACGAAGGTAGTTCTTACTAATCAAGAACAACCACATGCCTCTTTCATCAAGACTAAGAGAAGGAAATCCTAGGTAGTTTTAACCTGAAAGTTATTATAAATACCTCCTTTGGAAGAAGATGAAACTAGGAAATTTAAAAATCTGTGTATTTTGGAAACATACTTAAAGCAAATAATTCATTGAACTTAATCTATGCTTCATGGCCCAAAAATTCTTTTAGTACTACATTGTGCCAATTCATGACTGTCTAGTTTAGCTAGGACATCTGCAATCATAAGCTTTTGTTACTGTAGGAGCATGTTAGCATCTAGTCCTAAAATTAAACTTTCTTATCCCCCAAACTGTAACCTAGACCACTACAAGATTGCATCATTACGTGACACACTGTTAGAATAGTCTAACCATGCTGAGCTACCCAAGCATGATAGAAACCATGTTAAAACACCGGTGTCCCTAGACTTGCCAAAGGGTAACATGTGCTCCTCCATATGCAGAAGATGTAGGCCACAACAGCTTCAGGATAAAAGTGTTATTAGTTGGGACTGAACACATTAAAAAAATCTGAGTCAGGATGATTCAACTTCCAGTAGCAGCAGTCTTCTGATCTTTTACATTACTAGCAATTGATTTCCTTGCATGAAATTGGATTTTCAGCTATTAGATGATAGAAAGTATTGCATCTCATCTATAGCATCTGCAGAAAAGCAGACTCCACCATCTGATACTTACTGTTGTGCTTAAAGATTCGAATAGTTGCTCCTGACAGTCTTGCTCCAAGCACTAGTGATGCATGATTCAGTTCATCACTCAGAATCAGACAGCCCTGAATTAGAAGAGGAAAGAGGAAGATATTGAAAAGGTTATGTTCCACAGCCAAGCATGTAACACCTTTCAGCTCTGAGGTGCTTCAAGATCATTTAAGAAAAAAAGTAACATAAACGCAAGTAGTCCAGGCTAGACTTGCTAAGATCCAATCTGCAGCCTTAGCATGGCAAATAAAAATACACAACTGCTCTTAACTGAAAGAAACACTCAAGTTTCACTTTTCCTGAAAGTCCTGCAGCTGAATCTGCCTGAATATCTCATGCTATTGATGAGTACTCATCCTCCTATGCAGTCAGGTAAAACAGGGAGCAGAGCAGCTTGCCACAGTTCACTCAGCAAGTGACAGTGCTGCTAAGAAACGGGACACCAAAGACCTAGGTTAAATGCCTTCTCAACATTGCACTATTACTTTCATTAGGAGGCAACCACTGACTAAACCCACATGTAGATGGAGGTAGTATACAAGAGACAGAAAGTGGAAAACAGAATTGCATACTGAACTGGAGAAGTTTTCTGAAGACATTAAACATGATACTGAATTAATTTGCTTTTTCAAAAAAAGCCCAGAAGATAAATCCTTGGACAAACATTAAGACAGGGTATGTATGTTTTGAGAGCAGTGATGATTACAGATCAATAACTGATATGCTGAACATTCAGTCAGAGCATTATCACTGTAGACTACAGAAATGTATGTATATTGGGGGATTAATATATAAGGAAGCAACAATATTTCTAAATAACCTTGGCCCACTCCAATTACTATGCAAACATGCTGCAACTTTAGAAGAGACTTTGCTCAGTTAAAAATCTAGAAAGGGTGTCAAGATGCTGAAGATCTAACATTGAAACATGCTCATTCCATGCTTCTCTATTAGCAGCTGATGGAGGGAGGAATCAAGAGGATTTCTCTGCAATGGGAATTACTAGAAAGGACTGTGAAAAGCATTGCCTATAGTTAGACCAGGAGTGTCACAGACAACAGGAGTACTTTGTTCTGGACAAAGGAGACTCTGCACTAGACTGCAATGCACCTAGAAACATTCTACATTCTGAGAAAGCTAGAGACTGGTTTTCCCCAGAAAACTGTGCCAGAAACTGCCACAAATGCCACGTGTTCATACTGCTGCTATAAAACATTCACATTACATGTTTCACAGAATTTTGCATATGAAGTATGGAAATCTCCAACTACACTGTTTGCTCTTCGGAACTATTATATCAGACAGAGTATGTATACATCAGAGGACATTGCTGTTAAACACTACTGTATCAAAAAAAGTGAATATAATAATCCAGTACTAGTATCCTTCTTGAACGGCAGAAAGCAGGAAAAGTGATAGTTTAAAAAATAAAAAATAAGAAGAAGAAGAAAAGAAGAGATTCATTGCCTAGTGCCTAGAAAAAGCTTTTCCATAAAAACAAGGACAAGTTTTTGGTGGAGAAAGTAGATTTAACAAATTGATGAGCAGCATCCTCTTTTCACCCTCTGCTAGCAGGACATTCAATTAAAAACAAATTAATTTGAAACGGAAGAAGTAGTAACTAGTCTAGTACTGTCTGCCACTAGAAAGAGGGCAATGGATCACATAAGGCACTGGCACAGAATAGCAATCACTGATGATTATATGTAAAACTGAGTGATGCTACTACAATGATAAGACTTCAGTTGCATTTATCGGCAAATTTACATTTGAGAAAGCATCCAGGACAAGGCTAACAGGAACTGGAGATAACACTACTTGGGCTCTAGAAAAATATGTCAGTGAAGATCAGGCTTACCATCACATCCTGCAAGGCCCACTGAAGTGAATGCCACATTTTCCTACAGAGTGCTATGTACATAAATTGTGTAATTCAGTCCTGAGCACTTAATTTTACAACTCATCTACATGTGGAAATTAATGTGATTTCTTACAACCAAAAAAATATCCTTCAAGCGTCATTGCTCTAACTCAATTGTGTAGTCTCTCTCCATCCAGAGCTATGATGAAAAGCTCTGTGCTAAAGGCAGTACAGAACAGTGTCGTTACCTAGTTATACTGACTATACTAATGATACTTAATCCAAAACAGGCAAGTTTGAGAGTCTAGCTTAGCCTCAAATGGTCTAACAACTTCTGACTAAGTCACCCTCAAATGTCCCATGATCTGTGGTCTAGACTCAGCATACTTGGCAGGGAGTGTATCAGGCACATGACAACCTGGCTGTGAACAGAGGGCCTCTACTGCTGAAAACCACAGATGCAGAAACACCTGATTTCAGTGATGCTTTAACAGTGCTGAAATACAGCTTTCAGTCTACACCAACTACACTTATTTTCAGCATCTGCTTAGTAGAGGCTGCTGTTAACAAGGCATAGTGAATAAAGATCAACTCAATAATGATGAAGCTTTTGAATTCCTTTTGCTGACTAACACTGATCAAATTACGGCATAGAGATGGATCTAGTCAGACTGTATATGTTGATATTAAAAGAGGATTCAGTAGGAACATAAACTAAGTGCTTCAGGATTCCACAGAGCAGAAAAAGAACAGGTGGTCCAGTATATGTGAGCAACTACACTCAGTAGCTTGTTTTCAGCTAATTAAGTAGTAATACAGGAGCCCAGATACCATTAGCTTGGAAGATATGTTGTGTTCCAAGCAGCTTTACAGTTGAAAATGTAAATAGGACATGCAAAAAGACACAGTCATTAAAAAAAGCCCAAGAGTTTAATCAAGCATGAGAATCTCTGAGCTTTACTGAGGACTATCAAAGCATTGCCAAACAGGTAGTGCACACGCAATTAATTGTGTACTGGGTGGTGCCAAAATTCAGGATTTATGTGTCCTTATTTGCAGACAATGAAGAAATCAAATATGCAGTGAGAAGCAACTTCAGGCAGCCAAAAAAAATATTTAGTGAACATCCTGAACTGCAAAATGGTTCATCTGACAAGAACTCTCTTCTTTACCAAAGCACAATTTCTGTTTGGAGTATTCACTTGAGTATAAGGGCACTTACATTGTTATGAGGCAAAAGCTTCTTACTACTTTATTTCAAGTGTACAAGAAACTAAGTATCCTCATGACTAACCCAGTAGGGATTGCTGTACCATTTATGACAAGAGTTGGTTTACTAAAGTGAGCTGCACAAAAAAAAAGCTATGTTACGTGCCTTGAAATTTACTGTTCAGATTCTCTCAATGGTTGTAACACCTGCTGAAGTTCAAAGGTGAAAACTGAGGATCTGAGTAAGGTGTCTCAAGGGTATTCTCCTAAGGTATTGAAGATATACAGTGGGCTCCACATAGAAAAAAAGATTGAGTAAGTTTGCAGGAATGACTAATTTGCAGTGACAACAACGAGCAATCTACTTAAATGTACCTGACAGTGTGTACTGAATCTGAAAGGTCTCACAGAAATCATGAATCATTTCGCTGTTGAACATAAAACTGGAGAGATGTGGAAAGACCAAGAGCCAAAAAATGCAGGTAAAAGATATTTCAGAAGTAACATATGTTGCTCAGATTCATAGCAATGCAGAAGTATTTGACCCAAAAAAGATTAGATTTGAAGCACTGAATTTCTCTCTAGCATCAGACTCAAAAAAGGTTTTTTTTTTTAATATGCAAAGCATTTGATATTTGAAAGAGACCAAAAGAAAAGGCACATTATGTAGACAGCTCTACTTCCTTGTTGAAAAAAAAAAAAGAAAGAAAAAAATAGCATGCAGGAAGACACTGCAGCTAATGTGAAAGAGAATCAATCACCAGGAGGACAAGTTGCCAGGAAGAACAAGGCAGTAAATTTATGATCTGTAGATATCACACATGGAAGATTTAGGACGTAATCTTAGGAAGTGAAAAAATAAATTAATTAGATAAAAGGAAAATAATTCACTACACAGGGGCAAAGAATTCCAATAGACTAGCAGTATTAGGCTGACAGTGAATCATTTGCCAAAAAAAACCAAAAAAAACCTGTTCCACTACTTGCACTATTTTACTCTAAGGAGGAGCTAAGAGAACATATATTTTGCATCAGAAGAGGCAAAGAAAAATTTCACTTTTATTTCATTTTCCAATGACTAAAATAGCACTGTTGGAGACACTGGACACTCAGACTAATTGTCTACTGTTTTATGGGGCACACAGTGAACATTACGAGTCTTTACAGTTAACCTTATTTCCCTCAAACAACCTTTCTACTTATTCCAAGGAAGGATTTTTAGCTGTCACACAAAGATAATAAATTCTCCATGTAACAATATGCAATTCAGCTTATCTGTGTAGTTGACACAGTCAGTTCTTAGTGTTTCAAAAGCACCAAACTACTTTCAGCCAATCAGTCTGTTAATCAGCCACCATTTCACACACCAAGGAGTAGCGTGAGGAAGCAAGCCTTAACACGCCAGGCTTTCTCCCAGAGAGAAAGTTCTAGGCTGCTACTGGTCCCATGGATGCTGTTCCCCAAAGAGATTTTTGCAATGGTTAGAGATACATTCTCTGACCTACAGTTTCCATAGAGAATATCTGCAGGGGCTGCCACTGAGGAAAAACAAAAGCAAACAAGTAGCTTTTAGAAAAATCATCCACTAGAATCTTTGCTAGGTGAGCTTTTGTCCATGACTTAAGCCATACCTTGCCAACTAAAGCAGGAATGTTCATAGAGTTGGTTGCAAATCCCATTCCATATGCCATTGCAGATTCCACACCCAGGAACCTGGCAACTAGCTTTTCCAGCTCCTCATGCTTGTCCAAGTTTCCTGCACATAAAACAAATGGGAAATTCAGAGTAAGGAGAAGCTTTTACTATTGCTAAATTCTACAAAGACAATTTCCACCAACCAAGCTGTGCTTTATTTAAAGGCCCATAAGGGAACACTGAAAAAAACCCATATATGAAAACATAAGTAAGACTACTGCTGTGCAACATTACCTAAATCCAGGAAGTCAATTTGTCTTCATTGAAGTAAAAGCCGCTTTATCAGTTAGACTAAAGTTCAGTGCTGAAACAATTAATGTTTTAAAGACCTGCAGTCAGATACAGACTTGGAAATAAACATTCAGGGAACATACTATCATCCTCCAACTTACCCATCTCCTGCCGAGTGCTGCACACCCCAGCTCCATACTGGGACAGAACTTTAGCAGCTGCTTCTTGGCAAGCCCCAGTCTTCTGTGCAAACCCAAGGTAGTTGTAGGAACCCATATTTATGATGTCTTTTATCACTCTCCCTGTGTATCTGTGTTTTAAAAACAGCACAAGTTAGAGTGCCCAAAATTTTAAAAATTATCTACACCAGAAGATTATTATTTCACTTTCCTAGACTATACACTGAAACGTTAAAATCAACACAACCAACCATTAAATTATTTCAGTACTGCCTCTCATTATCAAACTACAACAATCAGTTAAAATGAATCTCTCCCTATCTTACAATCTCAAATTAATTCCCAGAAGAGTTTACATTTACAGATGAATTTGCTATCACACATGAAATTGCTTGAGGCTTCTCAAACCATCTGTTGCTCTGACATGTTTCTCCCTCCATCCCAGAAACATACAACTTTTCTTTCAATTACAAAATAACATCTCTAGATCAATTAACTTGGCAGCCTCTCAAGCGGGATATCCTCTAACCACAGACAGGAAACACATCTGGCACTTCTGTGCTAACAATACGTGACAAGAGAATAAGGAAGAAGTTCAGCAGAAAAAAATCAATTTTGATTGTGTTACCCTTGAAAGCCAAGAAGAGACGTAACTAGTTTCACCAAGTACTGTGCTGCAAATCTCTTCACATCAAACCTGTGATATGTCACTTCCAATTTGTAAAAATCCTTTATTATATTTCTCATTTTGTTCCTACAGACTACTTCAGTTCTGACTCAAAACAATCATGTTAAATTCAGTTCAGACAGCAGCATTTACTTAAAGTGGCAGAACTTCTTCTCAGTCCACATAAAGTCACAAGCAGCAGTGCAATCCAATGTATCCACACCAGGCTCTTGTACCTTTGTATTGTTAATACCATACAAAGGTATTAATTTTATTACAGGTGTATGCCCAGGAAACCTTAATACAGTAAAGTAGCCAAAAGATTATGTATAAATAATCACCTTGGTGGCTAAATCTAATTCAAAAGACCAAAATTCATTTATTATTCAAACTTTCATAATAAAGATCATAATCCTTTGCTCCTTTAACCTCACAGCCTACAACTTGCTCTTAGAGACCCTACATTTTAAGACAGCTCTCGCAAGTGTTTTCTTCAATTTTGACTCACGTGAATGTCCAGTTATAGTCATGGGAAACTCTCTCCATCATGTCCACTTTGGCCCCTGGCACACTGCAGATCGGACGGTTCCAGCTGTCCCGAATGCGCATGTAGAGGTTTCTGTTGTAGAAATTTTCAAAGTCCTGGTACAATGGGACAAAGTCCTGAAACACATCAAAAGCACTCAAAGTAAAAGGAAAATATATATTACAGTAAGATAATAGTAGCAGGAATAATTCTTATCTGTCATTCTGACGTAATGAAAAAACTCAAGAAAACACAAAACATAAAATAACCCTCTTCATTAAATCGTGGGCATATAATCTTTGCAGGAGAGGTACAGTCAGCCTCTGAGTTAAGCAGAGCAAGGGAACATGCATTGGCTTTTTGGCACCAAACATTACTGTACTGAACACACAAAGACTTTGAAAACTAAGGTGCTCTACCATATTTTATTCTGTGGATAAGGAATGCCTTTGATATAGCACCACTAGCATTATTTTACACATTACCATTAGAACCTTCCACAATTTTTTGTTTTCAATAGAAGCTAATAAGCTGCATTATGGTACCTCTCTTCTGCACAGCTTATCAACACTGAAGTCCCACATGATTTTTATGAATGAGCCTTTCCTGAATTTTAGCTTCCTTTCCAATGTTTTCCAGGAAAAGTAAGTGATTGCCTTGAATGGATAACACAAGAATGTCAAACTAACTGTGGCAGCAAGGACATCTGAGCACTCAAGAACATTTTTTTCTTGCCCGAAAGTCACAAGATTTCCTTTTTACTATTTAATGAAAGAAAGTTTGACATTTAGTAGAGATAAGAATGCATAATTCATTTGCTTCTGTTGGGGGAAAAAAATCACCACCTTTTTAACCATCTACAGAAGGAAAAAGTAGAATTAATTACAAAGGTATGAGCCAGCTGAGCATTTCTTCCTGTTTTTCACAAGAAAAATGCAAACATTGTGATGGGAATTTTATTTTTGGTGATAGTATGAGATAGGCAGAGTATCTCACCAAGTACTATAGTGTCAGACATTTGTACCACTGAAGCTAAACTGAGAGCATTTATGGCAGATTTTTAATAAAAACACAAACGGGCACTTACAAGCTCTTACTTACAATGCTTGCCTGCAGGAGGAGTACTTTTTTCATTACCTTCCTATTTTAATGATTTAACAACTTTGTCCTTGCAGTTTGGAGTAAAGGAACATTTAGGTCTGCACTCTGCATCCTCCTACCAGCAGTTGCACAGAAAAGACCAAGCCCAAAAGTGCCAACTTCTAAGCAGATACAGCTGCACCTAAACCCATTTCTGATCTGCCTGTGTCAAAAAGGCACAAAGATATTAATTTCCATCATTTCGACTATGGAAAAACAACCCAAATTTAGCTACCAATCACTCTTTCAGAGGATCCCAAGTATGTCCTTTCTCAAAGACAGACAGTGGGAATAAAATTTCTAGGTCCTAAGATTCATAGAAGGGCAATTGTTTCTTCCATGTTCCTGTCCCATTTCATGGCACAAAATCAAAGTAATTACCTGCAATTGTTTCAAACCCTCTGCTACGTTACTTGTAGAGGGGTGGGGGAAGTGAGATCAAAAAGAAACGCTGGCACATTAGAAGATAAATACTTGAGAGATTAGTTAAATCTAATTATAACCTATTGAGATGCTTCTAAGTATTTTCAACTCCTCTTAACCATCCACGCACAAGAGTTCAGCTCTGCCACAGTTATCCAAGCACAGCAACTACATGAGCCAAGAAACAACTGGTATTTTAGCTAAGGTTCTTGGTTGGAAGGGGGAGGCTGGAAATGAGTCATCATACCAACTCAGGCAGGTATGCCTGGGTCGATACAGCCCAATCCCACTCCAGATTACTCATCAGATGAGCTTTCTTTTGAAACCCAAGCTGACAAAGCCAGAACAGTAACAAGCTCAACTGGTGACATAAGGACAATCATCCACAACAGGCTGGCACTACCAGTATATGTAACACAAGCATGATCTTAAAAGCCAGCATTAGAACTAAGTTTAAAGTTACTGTGAGGTAGAGAAGTTCTCTGAACCTACTGGATTATGATAAAGAAAAAATATGTTTTAAAAGTCAGCAAGAATTCAAGTAATAAATTATGGGTAAGGGAATTAAGGTTTAATATGGGACACTAGCTTTAATTTTTTTGAGTATCAAGTTGTAGGATTTAAGTGTAGGTATCAGCACACTGTCAACTCCTTTGTTATCTATACATGTACTGCTCCCTCCAACAAACCATCCTCAGATAGGCCCCATGAGCAAGTTCCTTGGAACAGGGCAAGCAGGAAGTGTTATTTTGGCATAATGCAAAAACGGATAGTCTATTTCCTCAGGGATCCTAACCCCACTGAGGGGTTCTCACAACCCACACATCTGAGAATGTAAAAAACCAAAGGGTAAGGATACGGTGCCTTTATAAACTGATACTAACTTTTGGAGTTTCAGAGACCTCTTTTGGAGCTGGCATACAGGAGCAGACGGTCTGCTGGTTGGTTTGGGGGTTGGTTTGTTTGTTTGTTTACCTCCTCCATCCTTCTACAGAGTGGCATTCCAGATGAAGAGTAGATAGTACAACAAAAAGACCACTTGAATTCCTCATGCTAATTTAATGTTTTCAATCTTTGAACCAAAAAAAAATAAACACCTGGGGAGGAAAGGAGGGATGAACTCTATCAATCTATACTTTTCATCCAGAGGGCGCTGGAAGAGGCTACCAAGGGGAAGTGGTCACAGCACCAAGCCTGACAGAGATCCAGAAGTTTGGAAACCCTCTCAGGCACATGGTGTGACTCTTTGGGATGTCCTGTGCGGGCCTAAGAGCTGGACTTCAGTGTCCTTGTGGGTGCCTTCCAACTTAGCATATTCCGTGATTTCAAATTTTTGACACATGCAACCACAGTGCTCTGCTGCAACAGCATCCTAGAGCTGGAAGCAACCACTATCACCTTTAAATCTTGTTATCTTCAGATCTTGTTATTTTTCTATCAGGTTCTCATCTTATTTCAGATTCAACACCCTTCCTAGCTGTAAGGGCCCCTAAGAATATCAGTCTGAGATTAAACAGCTCCATTCAGAGGAAAAATATTCTAGAAATTGCTTCTTTGAGCAATCTTCTGAGTAAACAGAGTGAAACTGCAACACTGGACCCAAAAGAGGGAGCAAAAGCAGAAAGTTCCTTCATTTATGGAGCTAAAAAAATCCTAAAGAGCTCTATTCCTGTCAATTTCAGCCTAGAACATGTCCCCTACTGAGGGGATGCCTGATGAAGAAACTGAAGTACTAGTGGTCTCCCAGAAGCCTGAAAAGCATAGCAATTTTAATGAAAAGCACAGCCAGTCAAGGGAAGAATAAAATTCTCCCTCGGGGTGCAACACCTCAGCATAGGTGATTTGGGAATCCATTATTTCATCACACTCTAAATGAATATTGCAACAAGTGAAGGTCATAATGAGAGCTTTGTAGCCTTTAGCTCAGGGCACAGGGACATGCAAAGGCAGTCATTATGCCACTTTCAGAGCCAAGTTTTCACAGCATTGCACCTAAGCTAACAAATGGTGCCATGAGCAACAGCAGGGCTTATCTGCAATTCACATAATGTGCTCTCTGATAATGCATAACTGACTCTGAACAGAAATCCAGCAGACAATTGCAACAAATTCCAGGCCTCTAAAAGGAAGCAGAAAGACTAGTTTCATCTCACTGTTACCGTGAGTCAAGAGAAGTGGAGCAATAACTGTGGGTAGCCTTTGTATCATCAGGAGGCCCCTGATGAGCTACACAGATGCTAAGACAACATTGAACAAACAACTCCAGTTACTGCCCCTGAAATATCCCTACAGCTGGACTCCTGTGAACATGTATTTGAAAACCCCAAATGCTAGAAACATGTTCTAGCTGGGCAAGCTACAGAGCATGAAGCCTTGTATTAGAGAGTTACCAGTCCCATTTAGAGTCACTCCCAAACACAAAACATGGAAGGTAATCAACAGGCAAATCAAGCTGGAGGAAAGGTTAAAGTGATTTTCATCCTGCCTGAAAAATTCTGGAAGCATTTTGCAGATTTAACTATATTTTATGACCAGATAGCACATTAAATTGGGTATGCATAAATGGATTCCAGGGTAATTGAGAATTGTTAATCTTGCCATTTACCCATGCCTAAAACAGACCAGTAATGCTTCAGAGAGGATGTGCTACACAACACTGGTTTCCAGGAAAAGCTCAGCTGGATGTATTTTCAACAAAGCCAAAACCCATGAAACTATTTCCTGGAAATCAGTACTAGTAAAGTCTGCCCCTTTTCACCCTTTTGTGTTTCAACAGTGAGTGAATATTCGGTTTTCTTGGAATCATTCATATCAATGCATGGCTCTAATAAATTCCAAGGAATTTACCTGCCATCAGAAACAGTTGTAATTCAAGCCTGTTCAAAATTCTGCCCTGCTCTTTAAATTTGTTTGGTTACTTGGCGTTTCCTAGTTATGATGCAGAGTAAGATTATATTATTAAGTGACAATTTAAGGAAGAACTTGCTCTGCTGAAATAAACTGCCCTCCATAACATAGAAAAACTGAGTCTTTTCCTTGTGTTTGGTTTTAATACTATTTTGGATCTAAGTTTATGTTATGCTTTTAAATGTAAGCACCTTCAGAAACACACCACAGAAAATACACATACTTCAATTCTGTGATTTTCAGAACAGGTTCATTCAGCCCTTTACAAAACTTCCTCACACTACATAACTTTGTAATTTTTCACCTGTGCAATTATGAATCATTCTAAAAAGGTAAGGCTAATCCTTTTGCTTGATACTTAAGAAAAACATAATGACCTAGCTGGCTCTTGAGAATTTCAGTAATAAAAAATGTTACTTTCCACACAGAGGAAAGATTCCCACAAATCTGCCAGAAAGTACCCCAGTGTAATCACAGGGGTTCTCTGATTTGCATATATTAATAACAACAAAAAGGTGAATTTTGAGCCTTTTCTACACACTAGTATCTCCATTGCCTTACCAAAAGGTGACTGGGCTGTCATCCAGCAGAGAGACTCAAATATTGGAGAAAATAATTTCAAAACAAGTAACTGAGCACACAGCTCCCCTTCCACCTCCTGCACCAAAATAACCCCTGGCTCCCACACTAGACGTGCTGCAACGTGCTCTCATCAATTCATTTGCAAGCAAACAAAGCTTAAAGCAGCAGGGGTGAGGATGAGTACTGTATGTTCTAGACCTCACGTGATCACTTTTCTATTTGTCTGATATCAGAAGCAGCTATTACAATCTAAGTGCTAAAGACATGATTTGGGGAAGTACACTAGGCTGAGATTTCTCCAACACCAAAACTTCTTTAAACAGGATTTCCTATTTTTCATTCTTACGCAATATTCACTGGCACTTCTTATTAGCTCCATCCCCAGACATCCTATGTACAAAACAAAACCAGAATACACGCATCTCCTCACGGAAGCCATAACCAACACAGAAACTGAAAGAGTTTCAATTCAGCTGTCCAGAACGTATACTTGTTAAGCAAACGTCTTTTGGGGTAAGATGCAACACTGAGTTAATTTATAAAAAAATTCAAGGCTACATTTCTTTTAGGACTAGGATAACCTGTTGCTAACAACCTCCATGCTTCAAGGTCCTCTGTGGTAATCTACTGAGAGCCTAATATCAATAATGTGTTTCTGAATTAGACCTACTGCCCCCTTTTTTCACTCACTCATGTAAGAGCAAGGACTGCTCCCACAGAAAAGGGCTGCTGTAAGCAGTTCTTACACAGTGATAACAGGACAAGCCTTTCACAACAACCGTGCAACAGAAATGTAATGATTACAGTACAGAGTAACTGTAATGATTACAGTACAGAGTAACCAACACTTCAGCTACTCCTTTATAATCCTCAACACCATGAATACATACCAATATTTAAACTTTTATTCTAATGTCTTAGTAGTTTTCTGAACTGTTTTGACTGTTCTCTGATGTATCAACTTCTGCTTTGTGTACAGAAAAATATAAGGGTGTCAAGTTCTCAAGTGTCATAAACCAAAGTAGCTCAAAAGGCATTAATGAATACATCAAATTTCAAGTTGAGATTTAACCAGCATTTTTAATCAGATATTTTAACTGTTAAAAGGGACCCAAGATTTTTACTTTCATATTCCAGAAGTCAGTTTTGGCAATAGTGTAAATTGAAACTCCTGTACTTTGAACCAATATGAAATGTGTTTCATTAAACTCCCATAAGAATGCTTCTGTTTTGGAATTTAGTGCCCTACTATGAATCTGCTTAATCCTACCTCACCATGTTCACAGAAAGAACCTACTGTGAGGTAATTTTAGGCACTGGTCCTTAGCTAATCTACTGTAAAAAGACATGCACTTTACTCCAGTGGTGTCTCCAAAAAAAGGCTCCAAAGGAGCCTTCCCTTTTCAGTTCCTCCCTGCCACCCTTGATTATTTGTTTGCCTTACTGAGATGTCCTTTCTGCCCCCTGCTATTTTCTGCTAGCCAACTGCTTGTGTGGCTGCACAGAGAACCAGAAACCAGCAACTGGAAAAGGAATTCCCTTAACATTTTATAAGCCACATTGGCTCTCCAAAGCAGTTGAGAAAAACAGTTTGAGAGAACCCAAATCAGCAAGAGTAAGACCTTTGGAGACAGCTCACTGGTAGTCACACTCTTCTAAGAGGGGTCACATTAAGAGTTAACAAGAAAATAACTTGTGAACTTCATGTTTCAGCAGTAGCTTCATAAAAGCAAATAACTCCTGTAGGGAATAAAGAGCTCTAAAAGTAATTTACAAGTACTGAAAATCAGAATTATCCATTCCAGGCTAACTGCTGAAGCAGGCAAGACCTTTCACCTGGTAACAGAAGCTTTTGTGAATAGGTCATAACATGAATTAATTCTTTCTAATCACTATCAGTGAGCCACAAGTCAGTACTTCAAATTACTCATCACCTAACCTGCTTGTGTTCTGGACTCCAAAAGAATTTATATAGCTTGTGCTCTGGATCTGACCCACAAGCTTCTCTTTGCAATTGCTTCAGATAAAGAGAATTAAGAACATTCCTAAATCAAAACTCAGCCACCAGATCAGCGTCAGAAAGCCTCCCATTGGTATGAAACCAAAACCAGAGCCTTTCTTTAAGTACTGAAGCTGGAATATGCAGTCTGTCTTCCCCAAACTTCTTTCTGCAGCTGGGGGATCTTTCAGTACATTGATGTAACTGTTGATGCAGCTTTGCACTGCACAGATGAGGAAACTACTCTGAGGAAAAATAACTCAAAAGAAATATTATTTTTTTATGACACAGCACTACTTGTATAGTAATTGGGGCATCCAGAAGACAAGTAAAACAGCAGAAAACTTTGAACACCACTTTTCCCCAAAGAAACACTCAAGCCTCAGCCACATCATTTCCCATGAACATCATTTCCAAATGGTTACCTTCTGCTCTTCTCTTTCTGTTGCATTTTGACACTTCTCAATCTTCCACTGCCGCATGAAATCTCGCAGATATCCAAAGAGAGTGAGAACACCATAGCCTACATAGGTCAGCACAGCAACCAGCATTGGTGTTTCTTCAAAAGCTTCATTGAAAGGCCTTTTGTATAATCCTCCATTGTGCACAATGTGATTTATCTATAGGAAAAATTTAAAGAGAGGCAGTTGAGGTATTAATTGAAAAAAAAAAGGCAGATAGACATTTCAGAAGAGTCCCCAGCCCCGTGGTCAGCTATAGGCTCTGCATCCCCCATCACTCAGCAAAAACTGCATCCAGCTAAGTTCATTACTGATAAACAATGCCAGCCTCCATATATGAAGTTGCCAAATTGCTGATACAACCCAAGTCACACTTACCAATCTAGGGTAGTTTAATTTAACATCTCATTAAAACTGTTTCATTTGCAAAGCTACATACAGAGCATTGCTTACATCTAGGCACACCAAAATGAAAAAGTGCCTTCACCAAGAGGGCACAAGTAACAGAACAGCAATGCATCCCAGGGTTACTACAGAGAAAAACAAAATAGAAAGTAATAGTTTTATTAATCTAAATAATATATTCTCAGATTTGGAAGCCTATATTAGTGTAACAAAACAATCATAATCCACACATCTCTGTAGCTGTTAGCCTAAAGATGCTGACATAAACATTGTACTCATCCATGAGGCGGACATGACACCACAGACAAAAAAGTCATTGTATACACAGTCTCAACAGGGCATATATGTCAGCATACAGAACAAAGAATGGCCTTCTGCATAAAATCCACAGTAAAAGCCATCTAGCTACTTACATGTCATCTGAAGGTAGGAGATTTACTAGCTGCCTAGTGCATACAGCAGGTCTGTCTCAAGTACAATTAGTAGAATGTGCAATATTTGCGACTGTTACAGAAAAGCTTCACAGCTACAGGGCAAATGCTAACCCAATATTAACACTGGGGGGAAAGATCATGGTTTTAACTAGACTACTTTTTCAAATTGTTCAGTTAAAGACCAGATCTCATAAGTTAATGAACAAAAACATAGAAATCTAGCCACTAGATGCAAATGGATATCTTGGCTAAGTTATAGAATGGCTGCACGATAATAGTATAGCTACATATGAAAGAACACTCTATAAGACATAAATGTCCTTTGTGTAGGATCAAATATTTATAAAAATAAGAAATGTATCCCTTAAAATGTACTAATCAAAAACCCCTCAACACCTAGGAAAGAGACTGAACCTAAATTAATCAAAAAAAGACAATGGCAAATAATTCCTATGGGGTGTGGGCCAGCAGACAGAAAAAAAACAGTTATTCACTTATGTCACTCATATTACCACATGGGAAAGTAAGGTAGAATTGTACTAACCTCTACAACAGTTGATGAATCAATAAGGCACACATACTTGCTGGTATCACCAGACACTGAATTATCTAGAAAGTGATACCTGCTCATCTCAGGTGCTGGAGCAAGTCTGTATTTTAAGTCTGTCATTAATATCGTGAAAGCAGTTTTTCAGAAGCAAGGGGCTGTTTTTAGCATAGCTATGCGTAGCTATGCAGTCACCAAGTATAAACCACAACAGCACCTTCACTCCTGACAGTCATTTCTACCTCCTCCCTTCCTCTGACACAGTTTTAAGCAAAGCAAATCCTTCATTTGGTCACAATAGTTGTGGGAACTTAAGAATAGGTCTATGTATGGAAACAAAATAGCAAAGACAGAGTAGGAACTTCTCTTTTAGCAGCAGCACTTAAAGACAGATGCAGGTAACTAGCTAGCAGTGCTTTGAGGCCAGGTTTAATACTGAAGTATTATTTTAAAAACACATTGCATACAGTGGGGACTTAAAGTAGAAAATTACCATGGCTTTGGCATAAGTGTAGGAACACTTGCTTACCACACTGCAGCTCAAATTTAAGGCTTTAATGCAGGCCAAAGGTTCATACACCATTCCATTCATGAACCACACCAGCCAAAGAAACTGCCCCTGCCCCACTCACTCCCACTTTGAGCCATCTGCACCAGCCTCCACAACTGAAGCAACTAAATCTGATCATCAGCATAGCATCCCTTCAACACTGAAATGATCCATGTTGGAAACGTAACTGTCTGCAGAAGTTTATTCATTATACCTTAATAGTCTTTACAGCACTGCGCCACAAAGTCATTCGACAGAGCTCAGCAAACAAGAGGCAGCAGCTTTTGGAGAGAGAGGAGGGGCAGCAGCATCATGATAATCCCAGAATCAGTGAGCCAACACTGCAAAGGGAAAACCGTCAGAGCCACCTGCCTCTTCTCTATTACTCTCAGAATTGCTGAACTGTATCACTATGGCTCCTGTACACAAAACTATAGAATTTTGTTGCATCCAGATACAAGAAAGATCACACACTGAAGCTCCAACCACCAGAGTTTCACAGCTTGGGGAATTACAAGCTGAAGTTTGCATCCTCACATTGTCAGATCAGGCTGTGAAGAGCAGCTGCTCAGGAGCAGGCACATCACATACCTGCCACCTGTGCCTGCCTACCAGCAGCTGATTTCTGGATAAGCAGACAGAAAACTGGTAGTGACTACTTCGCAAATTACCTAGTACTGAATAACTAGAGATCACATCAAAGCTTCTAATGTCTTTCCCAGGTAACTGGAAGTTCATCTGGAAGAGATGAAAGGCTACATCCTAAGGTAACAGATCTGAGGTTACCAAGCACCAAAAAGTAGTTACTGAAAAAAAAAAACAACTAAGAGACCCAAATCTATATGCAACCTTAATCACAATAAAAACATAGCAATTTTTTCCAGGTCTTTGGAGGTGCCTGTGCTTGTAACAAACGGTAAAACTAAAAAAAAATATTCAGTATGGTCAATCCCAACATTTCACTAAGAAAGGCTTTTTAGGAATACCTGTATTGATCCAGCCCTTACTACAATCAATTTCATCTCTCAGTTTTCTTCCACCAGTGTGCTAATACACCCTTAAATTTGCATATCAGCCATGATATCAGCAGAGAAGCTTGTGTTATCCTAGCTGAATCAAAAAAATTAAAGAAAAGACTGAATGCACTTCCACAAACTCTTCATGAAGCATATGACCATAAAAAACTCTAGAATTTGACTACAGAAGAGACATTTGTAGTCACATTAAATACAAGCCTATTTGTTTTCCAAGCATGTAAGCCTCCAAATGAAGGCTTACATGCTGCAAGCTCCAAAGCTGCTACAAAAGAACAGCAATCTCAGTTCCACAGACCAAGAAAAGGTGGCTACAGCTCAGTGCCTAATTTCCTTTTATCAAGAGGAGAAAAAAAGCGTGGAAGATTAAGACTCTTACGATTTCAACAAGCTTTATGATCATAAAGTGAGACATGACCTTTGAAGTAGAATACACAGCATATCCAAGTACGAAGAACAGTCAGAGTTCGCTTAAACACACGGATCAAAAAAATTACGTGCATGCTCACCTACAACTCTCTTTCCTGTACTCTGCAGAGAACATGCATGCAGAAGAGCACCATCATATTAAGGAACTCAGCTGCAGGAGAATCAGAGAGCACAACTCAGCTGATTACAGAAGGCAGCAAAGAACCAGCCACGGGTAATGCCTGCGTTGGGCCAAACTCTTGGCGAAACAAACCACACGAAACAGTAGTGTAGCAGTTACTGAGCTGCAGCAGCATCACACAGCTACTGCCAGAAAGGACTACACTGGTCTAAGCAGAACACATGAGAGTCTGATGATAATCACAGAATGTACTGAGTTGGACCCACAAGGACCATCGAGTCCAACATCTGGCCCTGCACAGCACAACTCCAAAAGTCACACCACCTATTGGAGGGAGCTGTCCAAGAGCTTCTTGAACTCTCTCAGGCTTGGTGCTGTGACCACTTCCCTGGGTCACTGTTACAGTGCCTAGGTAAAGAACATTTTCCTAATATCCCACCTAAACCTGCTCCAGAACACCTTCATGCCCTTCCCTTAGGTCCTGTCACTGGTCACTAGAATGAAGAGATCAGTGCCTGCCCCTCCTCTTCTCCTGGGGATGATGCTGTAACTGCAATGAGGCGTGCCCTCAGCCTCCTCTCCACCAGGCTGAACAGACCAAGTGACCTCAGTGACTCTTCACAAAGCTTTCCTTCTAGATCCTTTCACCACCTCTGTTGCCCTCCTTTGGATGCTCTCTGTATCCTTTGTGGGTGAGAAGACAAAAAGCCATGTGCAAACACAGGAACATTCTCAGATGCTGCTGTGGACAACACACAGGGTTTACCACAGGACTCTGGGTACACACCTTGCATGGCAGGCATGGGCTTTAGGGAAGGAAGATGCTACAAGTGCAACACACGCTGCACAAGCATGGGAGCAGAGCACAGTAATTGCTTATTGTGCTACCCTGGGAAAGGACCAGCACTCTATCAAAGAGGCCATTTCATTCCATGCTGACAGGAAGAACAAATTCAGACGAACCTGGCAGACTTAATGTAAACACAGTAAAAAGATTATTTATGCTGGAACACAACTTTGCTAAATTCTTATCAAAATTTAGTAGCTTCTCATTGCCACATACCACACATGCTGCAGAAATTTTACTAACAGGTTTGCTGCTTCTATTTTTAGAAACACACTGTGAAAGACCACATCCATGAGTGTGCCTCCGTATGCAAAAGTGGACACATTCATTACAAAGGATTGAGGAAATCAGCACTACAGAAATCACAGCAGTGAGAATTCCATGAAAGAAGCTGCTCTAAAATGTTAGATACCCTGTGGTAATTTTACTGTTGCCTCTAGTCCTTTTCCTTGCACCACTTTGCTTAGACTTCAAATCTCAGACAGTTGCACAGGTAAAAAGACAAGGTGTTTACTGTCAAAGTTAGAATTACCTGGTTTGAATCACATTTTAAGCTTTAAAAAACACCCACAGGAGATAAACCTGTTTTACAAAACAGACTTTAAGTGTATATTTCTAATTAAAGATTTGTCCTTCTTGACAGGTATTGTCAAATATTTTTATTTACAATTAGTTAGTCACAACAAATTTGACAGTCCTTGTTTAAGATGCACTTACCACATCTACAAAAACAGCATAAATTTCCGTGACATTTAAAAGTTGTTTGGGTTTGGATTCTCCCCTGTCCCCCCATGAGCAAGTAAAGGATGCAATTAAACTTGGGGTTTTTTGCTTACTACATATAGTAATTTGAATTCTACTGGGAATATACTATTTTTTCGTAATTTTTTTTAATTTATGAAAATATTTAAATTTTAAAAATTTTAATTTAAAATAACTTTTAAATTCTTTACCTTAAATTACCTTAAACCTTACATGTAACTTTACCTATTATGTTCAGCAGATTTCACACACACAGAATACTAAATATGATTTACAATAAAGATTTCCAAAGACAGACCAGGTGAGCAGTAATTCCCCAACAAGTCAATCTCCAGGCTCTCAGATAGCTCTGAAAGCATTTCATTTCTTAATGATGGCAAAACAAAAAACTGGAATCCTCATTAAAGATGGGCCAGTGCTTTATGTTCCACCTAGTGAAACTGAAGGCAATAGATAACTCAGATAAAGCTTTTGTCCCCCCAACAAACTGAACACATGAAATTTAGAAAAAACATTGTTTCTGTTGTACAATTAAGACAGAAAAATACATCACATTACTCAAGTAAATATAGTAAAAATAAATTAACTTGTATACATCTATAACAACTTCTTAAGAGCATTTAAGGCTTATCACCAGCTAAATTTGAAATGGCAGTCTCAATACAATCAACAGATTTTGACACTTCACCCAAACTAATTTCTCAGTAGCACATATTGGAATCTAAGAGAAGCCCATAATATCAGCAGCTGCCACGGGCATTGTTTTCATACCAGCACAGACACACACATTCTCAACAAGCACAACACTGGCACTACACCTACTAATTTAATACAATGACCTCAAATATTCATTTAGCCAGGGAAAATGTTGAATAGCTGTTCCTTCCACAAAGGCTTACAGTCTTTTATAACTGACTTTGGTAGTAGAAAAAGATGGTTATGCACAGGTACACTTTTTCAAAAATAGAGGAGTTTTGTCAATAAAGTATCTGAAACATGATTCGCCACTGCTACCACTAAACCACTTGTAGCAAGAAGAACTTGCAGTATCTGTTGCAGTCATCTTTAGTGTGCTCTCCAAAAGAAACTACACTAACCTGAATTCCAGCAAAAGCATCTTAGAAACCAGGATGAAGCCATTGTTCCCCTGCATCCTGAAGCAATCCTACAAGATGAACCTATAAGCAGTTTGTGCTGTTTAAGAAGAGCAAGCACAAATCACAAGACTACACAAACTGTTTTCTGTATATCCACAGACATAAAGAAAAACTTCCAGGAAAGAAATATCTATGCTGGCCATTTTAATAGCTGTTAGAATTCAGGACTTGTAACAGTCTTAAAGGAATGCAAATCCCACAGTCCTCCCACTTTTCTCAACCAAACTATTCCTTGTCTTCCTGAGGAAGCAGTACAAGAGGTTGTTTACAAAGGCATGTATGTTAGCTGGAAGTTGCTATAGGATGGAAGCTGCATTTGAAAACCTTCTAGAAACACCAGGGAAATTAAGATTGGTTTATATAATTCCAGCTCCTATCTAAATGACTTGGAGATACTGCACACAACAGAAATTAAGAACTTGATGTCTAAAACCTACATTCCATTTTTTTTTTTTTTTAGGTTGAGACTACTACTTCTTCTTTAACTTCTAGAAGCACAATAGAACCATTCTAATGTAAGAAGCTCAATTAAGGAGTTAAAAAAAATCACATTACTAAGAATTTGTTCACAATAATAGGTGGATTCAAATAAATTATCTTGGAAAATAAGGGCATCTTCTCCCATTAAACATGTCCCAATCTCCCTATTCTAAGCAAGAAAAATCTTTTCAGATGCAGAACTGGAAAACCATTAGTCATCTGCAAAACATTCCAATGGAGAAATACAATCCAGTTTAAAATTGCACTGCAGAAAGAAAAAGCAATTTACCCCCATTTATTATTCCCACAAGTGTCTTGATAGCTCCTAAACACCATTTTTATATTGAACTCAACACTCTCCCCAAAACAGCAGAAGGGCATAAAAAGCAGAATCATGCACAACTTGAAGAGGTAACTTCACATCTCTTTTACTAAGATTTGCTCCTTTTCTCCTATCTATGTTCAGCTTCTCACATCATGACAATACCCTTTGAGATATCAGGCTTTTATCTTACATACTGCAGTATTACACCAGAGTTCTAAATCAATTTTAAGTCCATCCATAAATTACTATACTTTCTAACCATTAACTCCCTTAACTGTATACAATTAGAAAAAAGTCCCTTTTCTCCAACATTCCATTTCTATATTCAGTTTTTCATTTCTATATGGTTCTACAACCTCTTTTAATTAAGGTGCTCATAATGAGGTTGAAATTCAGTGAATGCAACTATCTCTAAGCAGATTAACCTCAAGCAGGAGCCAAGTAATTTGAACACAGGATATCTCAGGAAAGCCAATAGCTGTTATTTCTCTTAGTACTTCAGCAGAATGTTTTTACTGTGCTCAAACCCTAACTTCAAATGGTCACTTTCCCAGGCACTGACAATATTCCATTAATCTCCAAGTAGCCAGAGTCTGTTATGGCACAGTTTCAGTAGGCAGCGAGTTTCTCCTCTCCTCTTACCAAAGAGGTTTAGCAGTTCAGAAGGAGACAAACACAACCTTTTCGAAAATTAAGGGAACAATTTCACCCTCTTCTGTGCATGTTGGAGTAACAGTAAAGAACCAACTCTAGCTCAAATACCACCCTTAGTGGAGGAAGTATTATAAGGAAACATTTGAATTTAAGCTTTATTTTTTTAGGATAAAAACCCCCAAGAAATCAAGGATTAAAAAACCCCAAACTTACATAGATAACCTGAGCAGAAACATCCTAGGTAGAAGAGGACTCCTTTTTTTTCACATAGTTAAAAGTGGGTAAAGCTTTCCTGCACTATCAAGCCCTATTGGGGGACACGGTAATGCACTACCCTGTCTCTAAGCTCTCCCCTCAGAAGCTCCATGGGTTTCCAGATAAATTGTCAATGACAGCAACATTTTTTTAAACTGATGGTTTTCCTTTCCCCTCCTGTTCCCATCATTTCAACTAGATCTCATTTTAACTCTTATTTCTCACACGAAACCCGTGAAAGGCCTTCTTGAAAAAGTTCTTTTCCTCATCCTTACTTTTCTGTTTGTTTTTTTTCCTACTAAGTAACAATCACATTCTTTTGTGCAAGCTGCCTCCTTTTTGGTACTTGCTTACAGTTGCAGATTCTCAAGTGCTCTATGTGGTAAATATGTAGTATACACATACACAGCAAATATATTCAACACAAAGTGAGCATTCACAGTGAGTTTCCCTTCTTCTGAAGAAGGGCCCAAAAAACAAAACTGAAAAGGCAAACGACCAATCAAGTAGCCAAATCAATGATATATCAGCAAACACATCCTTTGGCAGCTTACCACCACGGATGCTATCTGAGAAAGCTGGACATAATTAGTTCCCGTAAATAATTGCTTCTTCCAGTCCAGTTCTAACATTCAGACTCTCACTTTGAAAGTCAGCATAAAGCTAGCCCACATAAAATTATGGAGAAAAAATGTAATACTCCTAATTATAAATCTGTTTGACCAGCAAGCAGCTGCCAGGAAGATACCAAACTTTGCTACACTCTTATATCTCACACTGCTGCTACACTTTGGATTTTTGGTAAGATTTCTCATGACCACTTCTCCAGTGAACCCTGACCCACTTTAGAAATAGTTATCTCAAATGCCTCAGGTCTCCAAAGCATATCTGAGCATACTATAATGTGCAAGCCACTGAGTGAATAGAACATCTCATAAACCAGCAAGGTTTTTAAAGCTTCCTCAGTTCGAAATCTGTTTCTTCCCATTCACACGCTGCATCACCCATGCTTTCCAGATACACAGGTAAACAAAGCCCTTGAGTAAAATGCTTGCCTACCTCACTTTCTGTTCTTCTGAGGTAAAGAATATAACTGTATTCAGAGACGTTCTTCTTTAGAAAGCACAGAGTGAGGAAAAACTCTCACAGAAGAACACTCTCCAGCACCATACTTTGTCTTATTACAAAGATTTATACTAAGGCAAGGTTTTATAGCCAGCAGTGCTTGGTGTTTGCAAGGCAAGACTACCAAAGCCACAGCTCCCCAAACCAGTACAAGCTGACACTGCTGCCAAATGAAGGTACTGTATCCCCCTCCATTTGTGCTTCCAGTGTT
The DNA here is from genome assembly GCF_015832195.1 of Motacilla alba alba. Classification (NCBI taxonomy): domain Eukaryota; kingdom Metazoa; phylum Chordata; class Aves; order Passeriformes; family Motacillidae; genus Motacilla; species Motacilla alba. The sequence goes on from NC_052020.1 coordinate 40,576,854, forward strand.
GTGGTGTATCTCCCAAAGGCCAGGGCAAGACTATGAGCATGCATCCAGTCAAAGAAATACAGTAAGTATCCTCACTTAAATATAAATCGGGGGAAAAACAGTTTCGTTTTACCCTTCATCAGTTCTCAACCCCGTTCACACAGTGAGTGCACCAGCCTACACTGAAAAAATGGAAGGGACAGCAGAGGACAAAAAACAGAAGCAGCAGGAGAGATGACAGAAAGGCGTTTCTCAAGCAGCTTGAGGTGTTCAAGGAAACACAATCTATTGCTTTCTGCTGAGGCTGACTTCATGACCCTTAAGTTCTTTACACTATAACACAAAACTTGAGAGTTTTGCACAGAAACAAGTGAAGTGTGCAAGCACAAAAACACACTTGCATCACAGGGTGTTCGTACAGCCAGATGGGAAGCGCTGCATCAATCTCCAGCTCTGCTCCAGAGGCAAGTCCCTGCTCAAGGCTACCTGTACCCACAGCCCCGCGCGTCGCACCTGTGACAACCAAACAGGCTGCAGGACTGCTAAAGCCTTTTCTTCTAAACCACACACCTACTGGGCTACAGCGAGCTTTAAGTTCAAAGCTCTGGCAGCAGCAGAAGCCTTGCAGTAAAGTTTCAGCCGTGACCCGAGGGACAGTCATTTCCCCCGCCGCCACCAGCGCGGTGAGCGAGCACCCCCCGGGCGCTGCCCTCCCTCCCGAGGCGAGGGCCGACGACACAAACCGCTGGGTTCTGCCGACACCCCTCACAGCCACACCTCGCTGCCTTCCGGGGCCCCGCCGCCCGCCCGCCCCAGCGCCCCCCGTCCCCGCGCACCTGTGTTCCGGGCGGGCCGCGCACGAAGCCGTTGCGGAGCGCGCCGTGGGCGCCGCAGCCGTTGGCGCGGGGCCGCTCGGGCCGCTCCATCGCGCCGGCCCCGCCGCGCCCGCTCCGCCGCCCCCGCCCGGCCGGGCCGCGCCGCACCGGAAGCGCGGCCCGCGCTCCCCCAATGGCGGGCGCGGGCGTCACGCGCGGGGACAGACCCCGCCCGGGAGCGCCGACGCACGCGCGAGGCGGGCGGGAGGGGCCCAATGAGAGCCCGCGCAGCGCCCGGGTGGGAGGAGAGCAAGGAGAAGGGAGGGGCTCCCCCAATGGCGAAGCGGAACGCCTACAGGGAGGCGGAGACAGAGGGCGAGCATCGCCCAATCACTTGGCAGGGATAGGACGGGGCGCGGAGGGGAGGGGAATAGATAGCCAATCACAGCGCTAGGCCGAGGGAGGGGCGCGAGAGAGAAGCAGCGTCCGCCCAATGGCGGAGGGAGGAGTGAGGCGGGGCTGAGGCGGCAGCCAATGGGCGGAGGCGAGGCTGAGGCGGCAGCCAATGCGCGGGCAGGGAAAGGCGCGGGGCGCATGGCGCATGGCCGTAGCGGGACACTAAGAGCTCCGAGCTGCGGTTCTCGTTCCGCTCCGGAGCGCCTATGGGCGCGCTCCCGCCCGCGGTGGGAAAGGGGCCGGGGCCGGGGCGGCGCGGGTTGGTGCTGCTGCTGCCGCCGCCGCCGTCACCATCCCCATCCCCGCCGGGAAACCGGCAGCCGTGGCTCGGGCACGCTGGTGGCTGGAGAGGGAGAGGGCCGGGGTGGGTGAGGCAGCGGGCAGCCCCTCGCTGGTTCGTGCTGAGGGAGCTGATGAACCAAGCGGTTCCTCCGAGACCTGGAGGGCTGTCCCAGGACGCCTTGGGCTGTGTCCTAATGAAACCATCCATCGGAGAGCCCCGGGCGAGAGCTCCAGAGAGCGTTCAGGGCATCAGACGTAGTTCCTGGAATGCCTTTGCCACGGCTCGGGAGAGGTGTGTCTTGGCCGGAGCCCAGCGGGACACCGAAGGCCCTTGCTGGGCACCCTGCAGACCAGCCTCGGCAGAGCCAATTCGGTAGGATTTGCACTTGGGCTGAAGGCTACCGTGAGCCTGGCCGCCCTGCTGAGCTGGAGCTGCACGCCTGTTCGCTCTGCCCACGGCTCCGTTTAAAAACCGTACTTGTTTGTGTACAAACGTGTTTTCTGACAGGGTTTGGAAAGGGTTGCTTCGTTGAAAGACCAGGTAAACTAAATGCTAAACTAAATAAATATATTTAGTTCGGGAGTGCATGTTACCGACCTCAGTGCAGTTTGAGTGACCAAGCATCAGGCAGAGGAGGCCAGAAGGAAACCCCCAAGTGTCCGTATTTGTGCACTATTAAACACCTGCATGCGTCCTGGTGAGGGAGTAGGGAGCGGTTTCCGAGCTGCAGGAGTGTTAACTGGCAGAAAGTAAACAGCCTGACACGTTTAATCACACTGAAAAGATGGAGGAGTGTGACCTTTGTTTTCTCCAGTGTAATTTAGAGGGAAGGGCTGTGGTTTTTCTTTGCACTTAGCAACAGGGGGAAAACACAATGCAGGGTTATCAGGTTCAAGCATATGAATTCGAGAAAATGGTCTCATCCTTTCTCTCTGATTTGCTACTATTGATAGTTATTTTTATGTATTATAGTCACATCTTGGAGCCTTTGTCATGGATCTTATTGCAAATTTGGTATGAACATGCAGTGCCTAGCAAGTGAATTAGCTTCTGTGAAAGACAGTAATTTTTCTTCCCTCAGGAAGACAGGAAAGCTTCACAGCCTGGTTTCAGCCTATTTGTAGGCAGCAGTGCCTGTCCAGTCTGCTTCATGTCTCCATGTCCCCTTTGGACAAGAGGGCTTTTTGTAACGAGGGTGCAAACACAGCCTCAGTGGTAGCAGGTGCAGGTTGGCTGTTTGACCTTGTTCCTTTTCTTCTGTCTGTGGCCACTCCCATATCGGGACTGCCACTGAAGCAGGTATGCACTTGCCTCAGCAGTAAGCTTTCTTCACCTGCTTTTGACATGCAGTGAGGGAGAGCTACCAGCTAAGATGGGCTGGGCCGTGTCCCATCTCTTGTCTTGCAGGCTGGGACCATGGGGGAGACTGGTGTTACTGGGAAGGACCTTGGGATCAAAGCAGCAAACGCCCCTGCTTAGCACTTGAGTACTTGTGCAAGTGGACTGGCTTCGGTGGAGGTGCAGTGAGAAGCACTGGTGGGAAAGAGGCACAGGTGATTTATTTCTGGATGAGCAGGGGAGGGCTTTTGTAGAGTTGAAGTAATCTATGAGGAAGCTAATAAATATAACAAAAAAATGAGCAAGAAAGAGAAGTGTATTAGGGGACCACATACTGTAGACTTGTTGCAGTATTTTTCCCCTGTTGCCATAGTTGGCTATAAGCATTTTCCTCCTGCCTCCTCTCCCTTTGAACAGAACAGATTGAATTGCACTGACTAGTTTTTGCCATGGGGTGCAGATGGTCCATCAGCCTACACTCACAAGGGATATGTAGGGCAGCACCCTCCACTCCCCGCCTGCCCACCTGCGCAGGGATGAGTTTCACCTGCTAATGCCTTACTTCTAGAGAGGATAAACTGCCTTCCCTGCCAGGCACAGAATGTCACTGCTGTGTTATCTGTTAAAGCACAAACCCTTTTCACACGCAGGTACCTACAGACTGGTCACTTCATCTGTCCTTGAACCCAACTAACATGAACCCTTAGAATGTGATGGTTTCAGTTTTGGTTTAGGAAATGTAAATAGCATTAAAGGACCTACTGGTTAGCTCATGCAGGACTGTACAATCTTACACAGCAGCTGCAGTGCTCCCCTGCACAGAGTGACCTCACCCTGCCCTGAGCATGGGGTCAGCACAGCCTGGTGTTTTAGGGGCATCTGGTCCCTTCCAGCACAGTGCAGGGGACACAGAAGGCCATGCTCACACTGGGGCTGCAGTGACAGAAGAGTCCAGGATATCCATGGACACAAGTCACAGCACAAGGATGCCATCCCAGGGCACAGCTACTGCCACAGGCAGCACCAAACAAATCCCACACAGCTCCTGGAATCACACCTGCAGGCAACTCTGATATGGCTCTGTGCAGTGCACAAGACACCTGTGTACACAGGTGGTGGCAGCTTGTGCCTCTGGACTAGGCAGTTGCAAAATAGGGAAACCAAAAGAAATCTGAAGAGCAAATTCCAGTTTTAAATAGATTTTAAGTCTCAAGGATACTATTCCAGTGAACTGGCAGAGCAAACTGCCTTACTCTGCTAACTGAACAATATCAACATCGCCCAACATGGGTGTCAAAAAAAGCAGAGATCCTGATCATCGTTTACAACCATGGGACTGTTTTTTTGCTGTAGAGGTGGGGGACAAATGAGTCATCACTTGGCTCATAGAAGCCTCATCGTTATTTGAGGTCAAATTCCTGGCATGTTCATGTTTGAGTTTGAGATGGAAGCATTAGGAATGAATCACCAGGGAGCCCTGAACACCGGGCATGGATCGGAGAGGTGAATTGTGAACTTTGGAGATGGCAGAAGGGCAAGTTCCGGAAGGAGCAATTGGGCAGCAGACTTGAACATTTGTGAGCTCTGAGAGAGATCCCGCTCAGAGCAAGATTGCTGCTCACTGCAGTCCTGGAGAGCTCAAAGGGTCTCACTTAGGACTGCACTTTGTAGGGTCACAAGAGAGTTGGCTTTAGCTGTAGTAATTTTCCATCCTGGCTGCAATTCCAGTTGCTTTTGCTATCAAGCTTTCAAAGAAAAAAATTTGCTTGGGTTGTTATTCAGGCAAGAAAAGTAAGTTTCCAAAGCTGTTTGCTGAAAAGCAGGAGCTGATTAAACAGTTCCTGGGAGCAGACAGAGTTTCTGATAAGCTCAAGAGGAGCTGAGCCCAGGTGCTGTTCATCAAGGCTGAGGCCTGACAAGCATTTCTTACACTGCAGTGCATCCAGAGGCGGGGAGGAAGGGAGCATGCACCACCAGACCTTTTTTCAGACCATTTCAAAGAGCTGTTTTTCTCTAGGCTTTAGTCAGGGCTGACTACCAAGATTGTCCTGGCTTTGTTTGGAGCCTCCTATGCTTTACCTGCTTTTACTTATGTTCCCTGTCCCCAAGACTTCTGTATAAAACAGTACTTAGAAACTGTCATATGTATTGCCATCCCACCCTCGTCGGTTCAGTGTTCTGGATATTTGGCCCTCCTTTGGGCAGTGACTTGTGCAGTGTTTTGGAATGGAGATAGCTGTTTCTCTGCAATGGAACCATACTGTATCTTAGAGCCAGCTTAAGACCAGCAGTAACATCCATCCACTTTCACTGCATTTCACCAAGCTGTGGAAAGAAGACTGGGGGTAATATCAGAGGAAACGGAGAGGTTATATTCACAGCCTAATAGAGGTTATAACAGTACAGAAATTATAAAGTAAAACACAGCTGCTGCTCCCTGGATGGAATGTGGTTGGTGTGCTCAAAACCTATTCCACGATGGTTCCCCACACCCACAGTCTGCAACCACAGCACCTGCTAAGGGGGATGAAGCAGAGGGTGGAGTGGAGACACCTCATTTGGGCTCTGTTGAAATCCTTGCAGGGAGGGGAACTCAATAGCATTTTGCAGCTAAGAAACTGCATAAAACCTGTCAGCCAAGGGAGACAGAAGATGTCCTGCTGCTGTGCCAACAGCTATGGTGAAATCATGCTCCTTGGATGAAGTTGGTTCATTGTAGCCTAATTGTAACATTAACACACACCTCCACCCCAAAGTTACCCACCCCCAAGGTACAACCACCTCTCTTTGGGCATGTGTTCTGTATTTTTGACTGTATGTTTAAAACTAAAATGAGAGAATTTTACGCCAATCAGTAACAAAGGTATTGTATAACTGCAGTCACCCAAGCTCCACCTAAATGTAGAGAAGTAGTATAGAAGTTAGTTGAGAATGAGGGAAAAGTTAGGGAATTCTCCATTATAACTATCAGTTGATAGGCTGAACCTGTCTTCTCCCCTGTGGAGATACCTATTGGGTAAGAATCAAACTCTATGCATGCTGAATATTTTATTGGGGATTAGAGCTTGTCTGTGCATGGCTTTGAATATGTTTTTGCAGTCAGATACTATCATACTATCACCAGCACTCATCAAACTTTGGATTGTCACAGTTTTATATTAATAAAGCATTATTCCATAAACTGTGAGAGTCCTTCGTGGGCACTGGAAGTTGCCGGCAGCAGGTATTGTACTCAAATAAAGAGAAAGACCCACTGGGTGGTCTCCCTTATGCTGTTGGTGTGTGTCCCTGACTAAGTCAGTGGAACCACCCTATGATCCAGCAGGACTCTGACAGATTGCTCAGGCACAAGGATCTGGGCTTCCCTGGGGTGTTGACAAACAAATAAACACTGAGGGTCGTGTAAATCTCTCTACACTAAGGGCTGAGGAAATCTCCCCTTTTCACATGAAACTAACTCATTACACCACCTGCTTTTTCTGAAGCCTGACTTCTTGGTCTTTGTTTATGCAATCACCCCAGAACTCTATGGTTTTGTGTCTTTATAGGTTGCTTACTGGCACTATTGGGCCAACAAAGACTGTAGCTCCCAGGTCCTTGTATTTGGCACAAGTTAACCTTGCCAGCAAAAAATCATTAGTTTGGTCCTACCATGCAATTCACTTTGTATCAATGTCAGATACATAGTTTAGTACAGCAGCATTTGGGAATTGAGAGGCGTGTTTGAGTGGCTGAAATGTGATCAGTTATTTCATCACAAACACATTGGGAATTTGACCTCACGTAATAGTGAGGCTTCTATGAGCCAAGTGATGACTCACTTGTCTCCCCCTCTCTGCAGTAAAACAGTCCCACGGTTGTAAACGATGATCAGCATCTCTGCTTTTTTTGCCACCCATGTTGGCTGATACTGAACTAGTGAGTTCATTTTGTTTGTGCCTTGCTTTCTGAGTCCATAAAATGAGAGTAGTGAGACCATTACTGTCCCCGCCCCCCTCCCCATCCAGGATGAAGTGAAAGGCTGCATCTGTGCGGTATAAACAAAGCCCTAATTTACATGTAAATGTGTGTGATATCGCTGTAGCAGCAGAGTTGTAACAGTGAAGCCCTCCTTGTGTGCAGGCAGCTCATATCAGCAGAATGAGGTTCTTTTTTGAGCAGAACTATACTGAGCACCATCAGCTATATCAGCAAAACCACTGAATACCAATATAACTACATCCTCATTAGGACCTCAAGGCCCACAGTATTTTAATTCCTAACTGCTTTCTAGGTGCTTAAATACTTTTGAGAATCTGCACCTACCTCTTGGGTCTATGGAAGTTACCCTCTTTCCATCAGAACCCTGGCAGACAGGTTCAGAGCAGATGTAGTCTCACTTTACCAGTGGCTGTGGAGTGCTCTGAGAAACTCTGGTAAAGAGCCCAGAGCCCAGCAGAGCATGATCAAACTGCTGTGATTGACTTCAAGAGCAACACAACTGCTGCTGCTGCTGCTTCTGACAGTGCTGTTAGTACTGCAGGACACTGAACAGGTTCTTCCTTATTCACCTCTTCCTGGGAGAACAACAGAACTAAAAGTGGTGTTCCCTTGAAAATGTCTTTGTTGATAGTTTTCATTTCATGCTGTACTGATGCTATTACAAAGGTGGCATATGAGAAGACAGCATACTGTAGAGAAGAGAGGCAGTGAGGACAAGGCTCTAGTACCTGGGCAGTGGCCAAACCTTAGCTTGGAGAGGAAGGAAGGAGCAATTTGCCACCTTTCCAGTACCAAGCACAGTTTTGCAGGATTTATTTCCTCTCTTTAGGAAAAAAAAAAAAAAAAAAAAAAAAAAAAAAGTGAAGGAAGAACATGGACAAGTTGGCAAAATACATGGCAAAAGGAGCTTTTTTCTTTTTTTAGTGCTCAACTTTCTACATGTAGAGAGAGTCAGTTCAACACATCCAACAGAAAATTATCCCATGGAAAATTTTCTTCAGGCTTGTGAACTGAACTGACTTGGTAGCTAGAGGAAGGTGGCCATAGATTAGACATAAGGGGAAACTACCTCATCTGTGCAGCAAACTGCTTTTGAATTACAAAATCTGATATTAGGGGTGATGGGAGCACAGAAAGAACCTGAAGTTCAGTTCAGAGAAAAAGGTCAATACAGGAAAACAGAAGGCTGCTGTCTCTCCTTTTGGCAAGCATATTATTATAGATAGGAGAGACAAAGAGAGACTTTGTCATACAGTGAAATGGGGCAAGGAAGAAATTTAACAGAGCCCTTAACTACCCATTACTAGGTAGTGAAAAACTTTCCCGTCAAAGGTAGTAAAAGCCATACTTAACCTGAGGAGATGAAAAATGTTAGAGGCTGTGCACTACCAAGAGGGAAAATCTACCCCAGGACTAGGGACTGATACTTGGCCTTCAGAGAGCCAGCATGATGCTGCAGGCAGCACTGAGCACTCACTCTGCTCACAGTGTGTGCTGCTCAGCAGCAGCCAGCCAGGCTACAGAGCTCGCTCTGTGCTTGAGCCTCGATTGTAGGGGAGACATGTCTGTGTCCAACAAGTGTGAGAGGAAACCATGGGAAATGGTTCATAGGTATAAATTCATGGGAAATGCATAAATATTCATAGGAAAATCGCATCTCCAGTGAAGATGCTGGCTTGCGTGGTTGCTGTATCGGGCATGGCCATGAGAGGGAAGTGTGTGCTCAGGCATTAGGTGCTTTCTCTGGGCTGGAGCAGCCCCAGCTGTGTTGGCTGTGGGCTCTGCAAGCCCCATGGATCTGCCTGGGTCACGCCTCCTTTGCAGGGCTGAAAACAGGGCCGGCGCCTTCGGAGGCATGCGAGCTCAGCCACAGCCAAGTGCGCAGGTAGCGATGATAGGGATGGGGTGAGAGGGGAGCAGGGGTGGGAAAGTGAATTATCACTTCCTGGAGATAGGGGAGATGGAGATGTACAACCCTGAGCAGTCCTGAGAGAACTGGAGAGGTCTTGTCCAGAGATGATGCGCAGTCAGGTGGGGAAATCTCATTTCAGCTTTCTCCTCACACATATACAGATGTCTGGTTGTGTTAGCTGGATCATACTCAGATTAGAGCATTCAGGCTTGAGCATGGTGACATTGAGGTGCTTTTAGGAAGGGTAGGGGACCTCAGGAGAAAGAGAGCTGAAGTCAGCAAGCTTGAAAGATTTACAAAGAGGAATAACAGTCCAGAAGGATATGGGCAGGCAACCCTGCTAGCTCTCTAAGGGAGACATTTTGCCTGAAGCACTTCTCATAGCCCTTTGTTGGCCACATGAACAGAGCACACAAGCCGTGTAGCAGTAACAAATGGGTCTTGGTTGTTAGCAGCCCTCAGGTGCTACCCTCAGTCATGGGCCATCCCTGACTGCCTGCCTTTGCTACATGCTTGTTAAAACTCACCACTGCACAAGGCAGAAAAGGACACTTACACCATGTCATATGGGAACTGGAGGCTTTACCGAGTCTGTGCCTGCTGGCTGCCACGGACCCTGTTAGCTGGAGCTGCCATGTGTGTACGGCTGAGGAGTTTCTGCTTGCCTCCTGGAGATCCTGCAGGGACCCACAGGGTGCTTTGAGGAGAAACAGAACTAAGATTGATTTCCTGTAGTTACTTGCCAAGAAATGTGAGCAGCAGGGTCCAGTCAGGAGCACCAAATGACTGGATCACCAGCTTCCCATAAGCTGGCTCTGCAGAGAGGCATTCAGGCTTCTCCTTACAGATCTGCTTCTCTGGGACTTCCTTTTAACCTTTTTTTTTTCTTTTTTTTTCCTTTTTTTTTTTTTTTTTTTTCCTTTCCTGAGGCAGAAACAGAGGAAAATGAATGAGACAGAGCTGAATGATTTATTCTTTGTTCACACCACAGCGTGAATACAAAATGCATCTAAGAATTAACTGTACAAGAGCTGTGTGGTGGCAAGGCCAGGGGAGACGGTGTGTGCATCTTTAGGTGCCTGGCTGAGCATGTGCTGATCTTGTGCTCCCAGAGAGCTCCTGCACATCTTATGTCTGTGCAGGAGAGGGACCTATAGTTGTAGGAGCAGGGGTGGGATGGTTATCTAGAGGCACAGGTGATATGAGGGGGAGAGAGCTGAAGCAGTGTGAATTGCTGAGCACATACATGTTGTGCATTATCTATGGGCAGCTTGCTGCCCAGCAGGGATGTGTTGTGTAGCTGTGGGATGCGGGCAGGGGGTTGCTGTGCTGGGAATGGCTACAAGTAACCACACGAGGTCACTTGGCAGTTAAATGAGGCGAAGAATTGCCATGGCGACTGCGCTCCTCTCCCTGACAGATGCCAGGCTTCCAGGCAATAATATTTGTGCATTGCTCTAAAGCCCCCAAACTCTCTCTGCCTCTTTTCAGAGAGGTGAGGACCATGCTACCCTGTCTCCAGACTGGGAGAATGGTAAACACCAGGATATGGAGTGGTTTCTGCACATTTCAGTAGAAGAGGCCACTGTCTGGGTACCTCCTGCACTGGTCACTACTGCAGTGCATAGACGGAAGGGCTGTGGTTCCAATTGCAGTGACACAGTGTGGTTCTTGCACTGTGTGGCCACTTAGTGTCCTCAGGAGCAGCGAGGTCTGAGCCAGCTGCCAGCCCTTAGGCACAAACTGCACGTGAGCAGAGCTGTGTGTTGGAGGACATCACACCTGTGCTGCAAGAGGTGCTCCAGGGATAATCACAGAGAACAACTCCAATCCTGGTGCCACCAGGAGCTTGGAGCTCACCAGCAACAGGCACTGCAAGACTCCAAGGACAGACAAATTCAAATGTGCACCCGAACATTAGGCCTTTTTGCACCTAGTGTATTCACACTTGCTTTTAGTGCCCACATGGAACATGTTCTCTGTTCTTACCTGGATCAAATCATGTTCTATGCTGTCTTCCTGGCAAAGAAAGTACAGCTGCATCTTTCAGGTACCACAGGTGATAAGGTGTCTTCCTCAAAGACTTCTATATTTTATCTTCAGAGACCTTACTCCTTTCATCTTCAGAAGCCTTATTTCTTTCATCAGCTCTCTAGTTCTAAGTGGTCTGTGAGGCTATTATAAATCATATTTCTCCTATGTTCTCAGAGGTTTGGGGAGATGGTTACTTTGTGGTCTCTGAGGAAAACTTGAAGGAGGAAAGGCTTTGTGGACTAAAAATGTTTGGAGACACCTGCTTTGGGGAGCAACACTGATGCATCCTGCACAGCCCCATGTGAAAAAGCTGGAAAGAAGAAACCAAGTAGATGGTCATGCTGGTCCTGTAGGCTGAAGTACCACAGGAAACCAGGGAAGTGCCATCGACCAGCAAATAAGTCGTGTCACTTCTGCTGCACTGTATTTTGCAGACATGCAAAACACAGCTCAAGGCAAAGGTCCAGAGCTTCTCACTGATATGCCCATTGCAGCATCTCCCCTTGAGTACTCATCTTTCCCTTGTAAAGGTTTTGGTTTGAATCACGGAAAAGCATTCTAGACTCTGACAAACAGGTATTGTCATCTTGCAGAGGCTTGGCAAAAGAACAAATAGCTGCACTTCAGTGGAGGTTCAGCAGTCTTTCCACACAGCACAGACTTGCTAATTTGCATGGTCATGAGGTCTCATTGGAAAAATATTTTTAAATGAAAAAGCAAGGAAATGATGCAAAATAGATTTGAGCATATTCCAGGAGATAGCTAAATTTTTCATAGTGAAACCCAATAATAGATCAGTCTGTGTGCTATGAACCTCTCATCACAAAAATATAACACAGGAGGCTTCAGCTATCTATTCTGGGCTGAGCACTGACCTTGGCTATTAGATCTCAATTAAGCATGTATGTGACTAATGCTCCTTTCTCTTACACTTTTCTGCTGCAGAAAATAATTTCATGGAATCAAAACACGAAGTACTTGCACAGTCACTCTCCAGATGGGACCCATGGTTTCTCAGTAGGGTTCATGCACATTAAAAAAAAAAAAAAGAAAAAAACATTTCTAGAGTGAAATTCAGAGAAAGGAAGTATTAAACATCTGTGGAGCCAGAGATTGCAGCCTTCAGCACTGAGCCCCTCTGCTTTTCCAGAATGGTGTGCAGTGATGCTTGCAGCTGCAGGTAGGGTTGAGGAGGCCACAGGGCCTCCATATCTTCACTTCTTTATGCTTGCTCACCTGGCATCCTTCTTTCCTTTAATTTCTTCATTATCATTTTGATCTAGGAGAAGGGAAGAAGTGCTAGTGAATTTGACAATGGTAGTAACAAGACTATGCAAGACTTGCTTGGGTGTTTAAGACTCCTATGCAAGCCAGGACCTGTCTGCAGACTTGTTCCACTTTCAGCTCAGGTAAACGCTGAACCATCAGAACAGCATGCCAAACACAGATCTCTCCTGGAGCATAATTACACTGTTGGGCCAGGAAGGGCTTGGAGGCAATCATATCCCTACACTCATATTGGACAGGTCAGGTCTGGGGACTAGAGAACCGGTGAGCCTCACCTTTATGCCTGGGAAGATGATGGAGCAGATCCTCCCAGAAGATATGCTAAGGTACATGCTATGTCAAAAGCAAAAGGGATGCCAATTTTTCACCAGCCTTGTGATGAGGATTTGATGGACCAATGTCATTGTGAAGAATAGAAGTTCTCCTACAAGGTGGAACAAAAGCCTTGCTTTAAAGGGGCCTGAGGTGTGTTTTCAGCTATGTGACTGAAAGGAAGCTTTTTTGTGTGCAGCATTCAGCAGGGTTTAGAATGGCTGCAGATTATTTGCAGTAATGTGGCTAAAATCTTCCTGACCTGTCATAAACACCTGACAATCAGCAATTCTCCCAAGTCAAGTTTCATCATAGCAATGAGAACAAGCTGACAAACCAGTCATCACAAGATTGGTGCAGTTCTCTGACAGCCTTTCCAGGTGCTGGTTATATTTAACGAAAGATCCGGATAACATCTAACTCTAATCTTAGAGGAATGTTGTCTGAAAAGGGGGAAAATGAAAATGTACTGACTGGAGTGGCAGAAAGCTGTATCTCAGCTTAGTCTCAGCCACTGGAACCAGATAAGATGATGCCAAATCAATTCTCTCTGTTCTAGGAAACATGGGACATGCTAGTCAACACCTGGTAGTGACGGTATGTTTGATTTTAGTGCTTGTCTCATATTCAGTATCTGGTTTTTTTCCATTTCTCTGCCTGCCCAGGCCATGGTGAACAGTGACGCTTTGTCCTTAGAAGAAACTATTTCCAACCTTTTTTTTGTTACCACTGCTGCTAAAAATGTCTTGATGCTCGACTCAGATTTACTTTCATTCAGCTCCATTTCATGATTCCTAGCTCTCATAATCTCAGAATTTGTCTAAGAAGTTATCCCATTATGAACCAGTGAGTCTTTTCCAAAATTTAAATTCTGTCTGGAAACAAATCTAACTCCAAAGCTTTAGCATCAGCCAACAACTCTGCCTGGACTGATTGTTTTCAGCAAGAACAGTGCTTTGAAAGATGAGTCTCCTTTCCAGGCTCTGTGCTCTTTTTTGGCTACTCAATCATTTCCAAATCAATAGCTGTCTCTGATTGCCCCCCCTCCCCTCTAGATCCTGCTCTTTGCTACCTCATTTTGGTTTTAATTTGCCACAGCAAAATTGCAGTCATTTTTCCCCCACCCTAATTAAGAAACCTATCTGTTAAGGAGAAAGAAAACAAAACCAAAATCTTCTTATCTGAGCCCTCAGCACAGAACAGAGGAGGAATGATTGGTGAGATGATCACCTCTAGAAAGCCAAGGCCTTTATTGATTCTTCTGGCCTTCCTCAGTAAATACAGAGTGAGTTTTTTAAATTCACCTACAAGGAAGCTAAAAGTTAATGTAAAATACTGACTTCTCAACATCAGAGGAGAAAGAGACTGTATGTCTTCTAGGCTGACTCACTTTTTATTCTCTATACATAGTTCAACAAGAATATTTGGAGAGGGTTTCATTGTGCCTCATAGATTCATGAAGTCATTTGGGTTGGAAAATAATCTAAGATCATCAAGTCCAAGCATAAACCTAACACCTAAACCTAAATCTTGGGTGTAGTGGACAGCCAAGTCCACCACTAAACCATGTCCCTAAGCATCATTTCTACACATAAGTGTGAATGCCACCTCACGTTACCTCTATTTCAGTGTCCCACATTTTGTTATAAACTGGCCATGCTTCTGAACTTCCAGGGTCTCATGGTTCTGATCTGTGCTTTGGAAGAGCTTTGAGCTCATGGAGCAGATGAGAAAAGCTGTACTGTGGGCAGGTGGCAGCCGCACTCAGCTCTTGAGTGAAGGAAATAAGCATTGAGTGATGGTGAAGGAGGGCACAACCCCCGTGCTGAGATGCATGATTACATGGACAAAAAGGGTCAGGCTACACAGAGAAGCTCAGGGGAGAGTCCACTACACATGGGGATTCTGTGGAAGAGGACATTCAACAGCCCCACAGGAAAAGGTCAGAGACAGAATAATCTCTACCGACTTGGTAAAAACAAGATGGGAAGTGTCTCCACAAGGTCAAAGCTTTTGCTTCCTCATCCAGAGGAATAAACACCTCTATTCTGAAAAAGTAGAAAGCTGCTACAGGCTTTTCCAGACTTTATTCCCTCTCTCCTTCACCCCTGATCCAGTGAAAGTGGTACTTTCCATGATGCCTATCTGAATACAAGCCCTAGCTTCAAATAAAAATCAGGTCTGACTCCCTGCTGTACTCCAGAGACTTATTTACCACCTTGGAGAGATTAGCATTTCGCTGATTAACTTCAGTCTCTGTGCATTGTCAGCTTCTTCTAAGGGGGCTGGTGGGGAGTGATATAATTGTAGGAACCAGATGGGGATTGTGCCTGCTAGACTAAAATTGCTCTGATATTCCATTGCTTCTCTCCTCTCTGGGACATCAAGAGCAGAATCCTTCAGAGCAGGACCTGCTACAGAAGTCCAGATCAGCTTGCATTAAGAGCATGAAAGTATCCTTGAGACTGGTTTCCAACAGGAAGCAAGCATATGTTTTTATGGGTTGTGCATGTGTTAAACTTGGTGCGTCCTCCCATTCCTTTCCAGTAATTTTGAAACCTGTTGGTCTATTTTAATTAGATTTGATAAATTTCACAGCAAACAAAGTTCCTGCAGGTAGTAGGTGGCCAGTTAGAGGAGAGGGACCCTATAAATATCCTGATTCAGGAAAATGGTGCACTGTGCATGTGGTAAACTCTGGGGGCATCACATAAGAAAATATCCCATGTAAGTACTCATCTGAATGAAAAGCTTCTGTGAGAACTCAATTTTTCAGGAACAAAAATCCATAGGGGGCTATGGTTCATTCATTCTGCACCTCACAAAGCTACTGCTTTTATTTTGTTATTATGTAGATGGGAGGGAAAAAATAATTTAGGAAACACTGTAAAAAAGTGGATCTAGTGCATCTAGGAGGTTTAGGAACTAGAATTCAGAAACCAATTTGTTGTTGGCTTCCTGATTGTAACAAAAAACCAGCCCTAGCAGAGAGAGTGGTGTAGCACCTGCAATCAGACAAGGTTCTGAGCAGGGCTAAAGTGAAGAAAGGTGGAGGTTCAGGACACATAGCTATGGGGAAATGTGGTTCCTGGGGTTCTCCCATGCAGCTCAGAGTAGACTAGGGGGAGATGGTCTAATTGTAGACTTCAATTATTTGTAGGAGAGTCACAAAGAGAGTGGAAGCAAACTCCTGGTAGTAATAGATGGGCAGAAAAAGGCAGAGAGAATTGATAGAGGTTGTATCCTCGGAAACTCAGACAGGTGAAATTTCTTCACAAGGTATGACAGCACTGGCACAAGCTATTGAAAGAAATGGCAGAGTCTCCATCATAGAAGGTTTCTAAGTGTCATGTAGACAACAGCACTAATTCCTAGTGGGAGGTTGAACCAGACACCTCCAGAGATCCCTTCAATCACCACTTCTGTAGTCCTTCTGGCCAGATGAGGATGCACAAAAACAGCTTGTATGAGCAAAGCTGTTAGAGTGGCAACTTTTATCTCACCTCAACTTTACCAGAGGACATATGAACATATTCTTGGTCATTGTTCAATTCCTTGTATAGAAAAATGGTTTTATTAAGGTATTTGTGATTATTATTTGCTGAGTATAAATAATTAAACTTATTTTGTACTGTGCTAAACTTGTGTCAGACACATCTTGTGCCTCCTTGTACCATATCTAGAGCATTATGCTATAGACTGTTTTCAACCAGCTTTGGTCACTAGGATTTAGGAAGGCATCAGCAGACTGTGGATGACTGTCACTGGTTTTCTCTAAGTCTCTTTTTGCATAAAGATTATTAACAAAAAAAAAAAAGGCCTTTCTACATGGGTCTTTTGAGGCCTCTATCAACGTATTTTTCTGGATCATTAATGTCTGCAGGCCATGTATGTCTGTTAACTTTTTGAGGTAACGTGTTCAGACTCAGGCAAGTTTTACAATTTCATCAGAACTAAAGTATGCTTAGAGCACACTGAATAATTGCTCAATTAAATTGCATCCTAATTAAGTGGAAGACAATCTTATCCCTGACAAGTCTCTTTTCTGTGCTAAATCTATGTTGTTTCAGGTGTGATGCAGAGAGTAACTTATATGAATAGAACCAGGCAGATCTGAGCTGCTGTTGGCACTACATAAGATTCTGGGCAGCTTCAGCCCAGCCATGGCAGTGTGATGTTGCCACTGTCGTGGCAGTCCCTACTCAGCTCCCCTCTCCAGCCTTTTGCTTCTCTCTACCTACTAGCTCAGCAGAGCACACAGCAAAATAGAGGAGCTTAGGTGCACCTTACTACAATCTGCAGAAATATCTGCTGTGAAACAGTGACGCAAAAATGTCAACAAGCTCTCAAAGAAAGGAAAAATACCTATGATCAGAATCATTCCAGCAGCAGGCACAGCTTTAGGGACTACCTTGCCTGTAAGTTACTGCCTGGCAGCACAGAGCATGCAGTAACTCTGTCTTGGGCACTAGCCAGCAGTCCAGTTCTAACACTGAACTGTTCTAGCACAGCTCTCTCAAGAGGACTGAAAATTTTTAGCTTGTGCAGGCAGCTTTCTTCTCTGCTTCTAGTATTCATCCCACTGCACTTTCTCATTTAACTGGAGATTTATTTTCCCTTTATTCTTGATTTAAAAAAGCAGCAACTGTTGGACAGCTAGCTTTATCTATAGATCACATAATGAACAGTGTAAATGTGATAAACAATGTGCTTCATTTCCAGGTGGCTTTGAAAGAATCTCATGTTTACCTTCCTGTAATCAACTCATTACATAAATTTTCTTGCAGAATTGGTCCAGATGTCCTGTTCTTTCCCTTCTTTCCCTCAGAGGAATTACAAACTACAGAGATTATCTCAGCACACACCTATATGAACACAAGCAATTATTTGTGGTACCTATAGATAGGAAAATTTGATCAGTGCTATGGAGAAATCCTTTTATGCCATGACAAACCCCAGCAAATGCAGCGCCAGTGTCAGACTATGAAAGCTGTGTGCAATAGGTCAATGGGTCCTGAGTACTTTACTGGATGCAGCCCTACTCCCTTCCTTCTTCCCAGGACTTACTGACTCTTTGAAATTATATTCTGGAAGCACAGTTTGCAGAGCCTGCAGAAGTCCTGTGGTTTGCTTACTTGTACTCCCCTCTGCTCTGGTCACCAAACCAATGATCCTGCTGGGCTGCCAGCTCAGAAAATTCTCTCTTCTTATTGTTGTTTCTCATGGTACACACATGCTTTTTTTCCCTGGGTCATTTCCCGTGTGTCCATTTTGGGGTCATGGACTTCATTTTCTGGGTGTCTGATACAGAATTAGATCAGGGCTGTCTTACGATGGCATTAAGTAAAAAGCTTGACTGCAAGTAACTCAGCAAATTCTCAACTCAGTTACATCTAAACACAAGGCTTCAATGGACTGGATACTTCTCATGGCCCATTGCTATCAGCAGTTTGCAGCATTTACTACAATTGTTAACTGCAGAGGGTAAACAGTATGCTTTCTTGTCCTTGAATCACAGGAACAACTGAATGCTGGAATAAATGCTTGCTTGTCATATATATTTATAGGGAACAAAAGACGTGAAAACCATGGACTTACAATTCAGCCTGTGACATGAAGAAACCAGCTCCTGTTCACCACCGTTCACCAGAGTTTCACGACTCTGTCTTGTATCACCATCAGAGATGAGCAAGTTGGACAATCTTTGCTTCCTTCTCCAGAGTGAAGAACACTCAGTCCACTTTCTCAGATAGGAAAACAGATATTCCTCTCCATCCATCTCCATCTTCAGGTGCCACTTAAGGGAACTTTGCTGTTTTCTGAGCTTGACTCAGTCAACTTTCCTTTCTGGTCATGTTGTAACCCCTCTGCATAATATATTCACTCTCCTAGGGCTCAGCTGTAAATACACCATGCCCAGGTTACAGAAAGGACACACATCTAGCATAGAATAAGATATTAAAACTCATATCTGATTATTTTATACCTTAAGTTACTGGAACTCCTTGCAGTATTGTATAAGGAATTAATTGCATGCAAACACACATTCACCTCCTATGAAATAAACAGATCAGACACTTTACCCATGAGGAAAAGCTGCCACATATGTATTAAATTGGACTTTGATACTGCAGGCAACACCCCTCTGCAACTGCCCAACAAACCCTGACCTGCCCATTAGCAAAGCAGCCCTGCAGACATATGCAGTGCTCCTCCAGAGGAGCTGGCAGATTGCAGAGGGAGTAGATGCAAAAGAAGCCTGGAGGGAACTGCACAAGAGATACAGCAGCACTAACAATACACCGAAACAACTAACAGGGAGAAAAAGAAAAGAAGAAAATAGCCAGCCCAAAACTGATAGGGATCTTTAATTTAAAACCAAGAAAGTTTATTCATTGGGAAAGTGCAACAAAATACCCCAGGGACAGTGCATTCCACTCCAACAATTAAAATTGCATTAAAAAGTAGATAGGATGGTCTGAATCTTAAAAAGGACTAGCACAAAAGCTACTGCTTTTCTTTGTTTCAATATATTTATCTTTGGGTGACAGAGATAGTCACTGATTAATTTTTTAGGTACTTAATGTACAGCTTCATTGCTTTTATTTGCAAGTCATCCTGTTCCTTACAGATGCTAGCTTGGGACTGGAGAACTGTAACACACAGGCACTTAGAAGAGGGCAGTTTTGAAATAATGGTGATGTTTGGCTCAGTCACATACTCACTGCTGGGAGGAGACCCAATTGGGAGCTACTGGATATTCTAAGTAGATATTGCTTCCATCTGTTTCTCTCTAAAATCTGAGATAAGATGTCCAGTACCATTCATAAAAGCAGATTCTGCTGCAGCTGAAGGGATGCAAACAGGCAAAAGGAGAGCACAGGACTACAGAAAGCTTGCAGCAGGTGTTGCTTGAGGGAGCTGCCAGTTTCTGACCACTGAACCCATTTTTGCTGTAGAAGTAATTATCTTGAAAATGCTGCAGGTAAGTCTTACACCCATAGCAGCCTATTCTCATACATTCTCGTTACTTTGCTTCAGCTGAGCTTTACAAGCCCAAGGATTCTCTATCACATAGTAATTATGTACCTTCTGCTAACACTCTCTGCCCAATGATTTCAAAACACTAAGCATCACTCCTAAAGCTTAAACCAAGCTTCACCAAAAGCTTAAACCATTTAAGCTTAACCAAGCTTAAAGTTCTCTGACAGACAGGTATTTTAAAGGAAACAGAGTACAGTAAACATTTGCAACAAAATGCCAATAAAGTTAATCTCCTGAGTCCCAGTCCTGAACTTATCCTTCTTTTCCTTTTAAATTCTTTTTCTCCTCCTACCTATTTATTACAGCAAGAAGGACTACATTTATTCTGCACAAGTTTATTAACCGCAATACAGACAAGTGACTTCCAGTATTACACCAGTTCCCAGTTCCATACGGAGATTGCCTGTCTGGTCCGTGTCAGTATGATGGCCGGGTCTCAGCTGACTCTGTTTGGTTTATGTCTTTTGGCTTTGCTGTTCTCATGATAACTGTCTTCAGAGGGTGCTTGGCTCTTTCCGTTTGTCCCAGATTCCTCTGGAAATTTCTGACCCTCAGCCAACACCTGTCGAATAGTCATGTTGATGCGGGAGGACTGCAGGTACTTGGCACACACCTGCCAGTCCTCATCAGAACTGTGCTCAATGACTGAGCCAACAGGAAGGTCTGAAGGAAGAGCTTGGTCGAGGCAGGAAGGCAGAGCTGTCCCCTCAGGGTTGGGGAGCACCCGGGGCACAGCGTGGTACAGCAGGCGGCTGAAGCCAGACATCACCATGATATCTCCGCTGTGCATGAACATTGCCGTCGGCGCCTCCTCCCGCTTCAGGCCCCCAAGCAGAAATATCGAGGATTGCCCGAAGCTAGAGACGGTATAAAGATGGAGAGAGAAAAATTCAGGTAGAGAACAATTTTCTGTACAGGAAAAAAATATCAGTAGTTAAATTCGTTCATAAAAAACACCCCAAGCAATCACAAAAACCAGAGGGACTCCTAAGAACAACTTCTAGGTGGGAACATGGCAAACAGACTAAGATCTGGTTCAAGACAGGCACAGTGTGAGCAATTGCCCTGCTGGGTTAGCAGCTCTGCTGAGATACTTCTTCAGTACCCAGCTGGCACTCTGCTGCTTTAGAACAGACCTGTGCTCTCTGCAAAAAAGCTCTTCACTCCAGGCACTATATCCAGGCACTATATCCAGGCTATTCAAGCAGTCCTTAAAGAAAAACTATGTCCCTGACCTACAGCCTTCTGCTATTCAAATCTTCTGAGAGTGAAGATTATATACCCAATTAGCAAACTCCATCATACGGCCTTCCTATAACCATAAGCAACCCTAGAAAAATGCCATCAATCTTTCCATAACACTCAAGTGTGCTTTCCTTGACTCACCTGAATGATAACAGGGGCCGAGAATGGTCTAGTTCAGACTCATCCACATGAATTCCCAGTGAAGAGTCAAAATGATAGTAGTTCAAGATCCCTGCTTGGGCTTGGAAACCCCGAAACCCACAGGCTGCAGCCACTTGTTCTGATAGGAATGCAAGGTCTGAGGGGAAAGGAGTGTGGTGATTTGCTGAGTACTTCTGGAAGGAGAGGGGAGGAGGGAAAAAAAAAAAGAAAGCCACACCCAACACATCAGAGCAGCAAATACACTTGGAAACTAACATTGAAAACCAACTCAAAATCCTGGCTGATAGTCATGGAGAAGGACATCACATTTACCGAGAAAATAACTACAACACAGGCAGAACCACAGCAAATTTACCTCCTACCATTAAATTCGTGGCCTAGGCTGAGACTGCCAAAGATTTAATTCATTGTGGAGTTAATCATTATATCTAGATGTTAAATTTGAAATCAGTAAGATTAGTAGCAACATCCTGAGGATCTTCTCGGTCACAACCTGAAGCTGCCAATGGAAAGACAGTTTCGTAGCTCATCAACAGAGCTCCAAAACAAGCATCTTTACTCCTTCATTAATAAGCATAAATCAATTGCAAACCTACTTTTTCTCTCTCCCATAAGTCATTCTGAGAGGACTGGAAGATAATAACCAAACTTTTATTAAGGCCATCCAATAACAGTTTAATCTTGTAAATAAAAGGCTGTAAGCAGATTTGGTTATCTGCAATATACAGATAAGATGCATATTCACTCTGCCAGTGTTTATCAGCCTCCATCTATCTCAATCTCATGAAAAAAGTTTATTTTGATCAGGATCCTCAAAACAGCTGTTAGTTGGTAAGAATGCACTATAGTGGTTCAGATTCATTAAAGTTCAATCACATAAGCAGCAGTTTCTTCTTGTTCCTGCTCACCCCACCAAAGAGTAGCTTCCCAGAAGTCACACTCAGCTTAATAGTTAGCAATGCTTTTGTAATCATCCCTTTTGGTAGGTAAAAATGCCACTTACCCTGAAATAGTTGCAGGTTTAGAGCTGAGTGTATGCTATCACGTTAACTTTCAAAGGAAAGAATGCAGCAATAGACTTCTGCTGTTAAACCCTTCACAGTAAACCAATACAGATTAAAATGTTCTAAAAAGCAGTTTGTTAGTGCCTTTCCTCAAGACTGTCTTGCAGGATCATAAACATTTTATTCCATTATGTCCTTCTCTGTTTGCCATTCTGAGTGCTTATGGCTAAGAAAAATGCAGAAGAATTTAACCTCAATACCTTAGTATCCCAGTTATAATGGTAACCAAGGGTCACCCAGCGCAGCTTCTCCAATAGGCTCCTGGGCTCCCATTTACTGGAACCTTTCCTTCTACAAAGACAAAATATAAATATATAGGATATATGTTAATTTCTGAGGGGTCTTCTGCTACACACAGTGCAGCATACAGTAATGAGATTCACTCATCCATTTCACAGCCTATTAAAACCAGTCAATGCTATTAAAACCGATCAATGCTAAACTTTTATTTTCAGTCTCAATACTTTCTTCCTCCAAAGACCCTGAAAATTTAGTTCATGGAATGTGTGCAGGCTGTGGGGCCTACTGCCAACTGCTGTCTGTTTGAAAGCTTGTATTTTCAAATGGTACCTAAGAGATTATCGGATGGAAACACAATGAGTAGCACAGATTAAGAAATCAGAATTAAACATGTCCTATTTGAGCACCCAAAAGTGAAAGACCAGAATCTGAAGATCTGAAATCAGCAAACTCAAGGAAAAAATATTCTAGGCACTTAATGGAAAATTACAAGAGAGGAAAATGAGTTGCCTGACAGTGAAGCATAGCATGCTGCCTAATATTGCAAAGGATGGTTAGTTCTACTACTTGGTACTTTGTTAAAATGTCCTTAGGATGGGCTGACTTGCAGTAAGAAGCAAGACTTCTCTAGCGATCACCACAGCGTCAAGAAGTCTAGACTGCAGGTGTCCCCTTATCCAGACTGCTATGCAGGACAAAGAACTGTTCTTCTCACATGACAACCCTGAAGTAAAGGGACTGAGTGGTCTGAAACACCAATTTACCATTCTTACTAGTAGCTGATGAAAGCAAGAAGAGGCTTCAAGAAGAGGCTTCTAGGACAGACTATGGAAAAGCCTTTGAAAAGTTACAGAGTACAAATAACTAAATCAGATAGAAATACGTTAATGACAAATACAAAAAGGAAGGTACACATCTATCTTCTAGTGTACTCATTTCAGCAATTTCAGCATACTTTTCTCAAGCCAAGTCACGTGTTATGGCAAAAAAAGAAAAATATAGAAAATGGAAATATACTCAGAAGATAAACAATTGTACCAGACGCTGGCTCTCATTTATAGCCTCATTAGTTCAGCATGACATGCTCTCTTTTACAAAAAAAGATTGATATTTGTGCTGTCATGGTCAAGTCTCAGCCAAACATCTGCATTTAATGTGCATTTCTATCTGGATACACAGCTTGTTCCTGCCCTTCAACTATGCCATCTAATGGCTCATAAGATAAACCAGGAACGTGAGTAAAAGGCAAATTTCTTTACCTTCAGTAATTTTTCTTAGCTCACTGATTACTGAAAACAGTCTTTGTAATTTCCATCTGTCATAGGGTAACAGCAACTGCAATTACCATAAACACCAACACAGTAACTGTCAAATACATGCTGCTTAGAACAATTTGCATAGCCCACAAGCAGGCAACACAGCATTCAGAAAAGGGAGAGCCCACAGTTTGTTCTTGTACATCTTTCAACTGAGAAACAATGTTCATAATGAAACAATTCTAGCATGTGCCTTTCTAAAGTGTCCTTTTTTTGCTACAGTGCTAGAGTGATTGCACAACAGCAAGAGCCCAAATGCGTGTGGGAAGTTCTTATTCCCAGAACTGGGTATTTTACATGTGATTTCATATGTGATTGCTAAGAAGGGGAAAGTATGAGTGTTGTGTATCTGGAAACAATGAGGTCCCACAAGAAAGCGCAGAAAAGGTATAACTATGTTAGAAAAAGACTGAACAGCATGGGAGCTTTGGTCTGAAGATCCCTTGTTTCTTTATTTGCTGGTAATGATTGCATATGTAAAACCCCTCCAGCCTTTTCCTTATACACAAGGATGGACATACCTATGTATCTGTATATCTATATCTCCCTTGTGGCAATGCTCTGTTCCCTTTTATGCTTTTAATTGTCCCCAGTACCAGAGAAAATACTCAGGCTCCACTCTGTGAGGAAAGCATAGCATATATGTCTAGGAATTGTACAGATTCACCCTACCTTGTGATTCCTGCATCCTGAAAAGAGCAGATAAGCCATGGCCCAAGCACATGCATGCATTATCCTAAAGGCTTTAAATAGCATTAAAGGTGTGACCCATCTTGGAAGTAGACCTCTTTTCAGTTAAGTGCTGTTCTCTCACCTCCCTGAAACACTTTTACTCCAGATACTAGAGAGGCTGGCTAGGTCCATCTGCTGCCCCTAGGTATAAGCACAAATACAGTAGTTTGCTCACTTGAAGACTCAGGTAAGTACTTCATAAAATTGCCAGGGTTGCTGCCAGCCACCACTTTTCTAAACACTGTTTTCAACTGAATTGGATTCAGCTGCAAATTAAGCTTTGCTCTGACCATTCTCTGCACACAGGAGGTCCTGCTGGGAGAGGCCTGTCAAACTGGAACAGTACCCCACTTTTTTTAGCCATTGGGCACAACACACAATCCTTTCACAGAGCAATT
This sequence comes from Motacilla alba alba, assembly GCF_015832195.1. Taxonomy (NCBI): domain Eukaryota; kingdom Metazoa; phylum Chordata; class Aves; order Passeriformes; family Motacillidae; genus Motacilla; species Motacilla alba. The sequence goes on from NC_052020.1 coordinate 40,601,452, forward strand.
TTTCATTCTCGATGGAACACAAAAATGGTGTCTCCATTTCTGTAACTAATTCTGACTGAGCCTGGAAAACTGAGGTGAGAGTACAACTTTTCTCCTAGGTGCAAACAGTTAGAAGTCCCAATCTTGCTTTTGCCATTCTATATCTTGTAGATGTCAAGAGGTTTTTGAAGAAACATCTCAGCATGTCAACCTCACTAAGAGACTGAGGTGGAGGATGAGCATTGTAGAGAACTCTGGTTGCACCATCACACAAAACAATCACCATGAAAAATAGGCAGTGAAATCAATAAGGTAACAATAAACATCCAAACAGCTAAAAAGATTGTGTATGGTAAACAGTCTGTCTCATATGTATTTTTACAGGTGACTTTATTAAAGTTCAAGCTTTTAAAGACTTCTCCTTTTTTTAAAGTTTGGACTTGACTTCCAAATTGGGACAAATGCTCCATTAAATTTCAGATCAGGTAGAGGAAAGGCAGCTACATCAGCCACAGAATTCTAAACCTGATGGAATCTTTCAGATTAAACATGACTGCTATTAAAATAGCACATTTAATACATTTAATTCAATGTCATACTGAATTAAGAAAAACCACAAACAAAACCAAACCAAAAGGAAAAACTTCACAAAATAAGAACACAGAAACTGTTAGATTTGAGAAGTTCAAGAAAGTACAGCTAACAGCATTTCAATTACATTGTACTGGGTCTAGGAGCTGACTGGGAAGAAGTGCTACTACTGGGGAGTTTTGGAAAGGATCTGTTTTGCCTCAGGAAAACTGAGGCCTCAAGGGACTTTACAGTTCCACTCACAGCTGAGCTTAGCAAGCTTCAAGCAGCACATCAGCCAGGCTCACTACGTACCAGTTCACAATGGCTTTAGAACAATATGCTACTAGAAAATCCCATTGAGAGTGAAAGCAGAGAATTAGCGAGGATGCACATGAAGCCATGAAATATCCATCTTTAACTTGGAATGTCTGACACCATCTGTATTCTGCCAGCATGTACACAATCTTCTTCAGCTTCCCTTCCCTGCTCAATTTTCTTAGACCTTCTCAAAGGTGAGATCTGGCTCCACCCGTTTTGACCACGAAAGGCGATAGTGGACTCACCTCAGCTGCTCCTTGCTCTGTCCCCACAGGTCAGTGGTCTTCTCAGGGGCCATGTGCAGGTCCAGGTTGCAGACATTGGGTTTCTCAGGGTACAGCTTGAGACACTGCTTCACCCAGTGACGCTGGCAGCCAGGAAGGAAAGGGTTTGGTATGAAAATAAACCCTGACCACAAAGAAAAAAGGAGAGGATGGAGACAAAGTAGGATTAAGCGTTTCCCTGGGTTTTTTTCTGAACCTAGAGCAAAGGATAGGAGCCAGAGGTAGTCAAAAAAACTCACAGACATACAACCATTGACTGTGCATATAAGCTGATGAAATCTGTTCTAGTCAAGTTAAAATTTACTGGCTTTTTTTCAGAAAAAAACAAATGGTGGCACAAGGTAGAAGGCAGAGAGGGCAGCCAACACTAGTCCAAACAAAAAATTACAATAAAGGACATATCTATGTAAGGCATATTGATTACAGGAGATAAAGGAGTAAGAACATGAAAATCCAATTATTTTGGAGTAAATTTTATTTTTTTAATTATTCAGCATGACTTTTCTCTAAAGCCCAGCAAAGTTAGAGCAATTCTGGTCTAGTTTTTCTGTGCTTTAAACTAACTTTATCCCTGGCTCTGAACTCATACTGTCTTCCTACTGCTACTTCAGAAAGAAGTCCCTGGGCTGAGCAAGTGTCTACTAATATAAAGTGTCCTCCCCTTTTGTTCACGCTTATTTCTAGGTAAGTCTGGTTGTATCCATTTTTGCATTTTGATATGGTAACGCTCAGAAATGGGCATGAAAGTCAAATGATATCCCAAACCGCTTGTTATTGACTGTGAATACTTTGCAGGCATTGTTAATTAACATCACAAAATAAACATGCAGCTATTCTGCACATTCATTTAGCCAGGCACCTCAGGCAGGGTTCAAGCAGCAGCCCATATGAGAGATGCTGTCAATCTGTACGGTACCTACTCTGAGAATCAAGGCAATCTCTCAAAGACTATCAATTCAATAAGACTCACTAACACAAAATCCACATGTAAAGACAGATAAGGTTATGAGAGGAACAAAGGAAAAGGAGGTTTTAGGGTTTTGGCTTAGTGTCTTTTTAAACTTCTCAGTCATATCAAGTTAACAGAGACAAAAATAGGTGAAAAAAGAAGGAGCAAAGCTAGGAGTCTCAGTAGGATACAAACTTGCCTTGTGGCCTTATGAAAGTGGTATTAAAAACACAAAAAGAGCTACCTGCCAGCATACCTCAGAGACTCAAGATTAAAGTAACTGGTTAGAAAAAAAGCCTTCAGTGTGTTAATAACATATGGTCATTCACTTCACTCTGTTCCCTGCACTTTCAGAATATGGCAGCCTTCTGATAGGTTTGGCTACAAGAAGTTGCTTTGGCAGAAGCATTATATTTACCTTCTGTTGGCATCTGCATAGAACAGAATAATAATATTGAACTTCTTATCTACAGCTTTTGATGTGGGGTTCTTGAAGTACTTCACTAAATTCATGAAATTACACCCTGCTGTGTATGTGTTATCCCCAGGTATTAATGAAGGCATTGAAGCCTGGAGAGCTAGTTACAAGCAGAGATGAGAACAAGAATCTAGATTTTACAGCTTTTATCTCACAAACTCAGAACATGCTCATGTCTCTCCAAATCTTTCCTTGACCTAGGTTTCTCTTAAGAAACTAGATTGGTCTAGATTTACAAAAGCAGTAACAACTAAAAAGTGAGTTACTACTATGCTTATTGTGTCAAGAAAGGCAGAAACTGAATTTCTAACAGTTGCAGAGTTTTACTATAAAATTCTGTGCAAACACAGAACAATGACTAATAGTGCTAGAAATCAGTGACTTGCACACATAGGAGGGAGAAGAGTAAGAAATAAATATTTCTGTAGCAATCTTTCTGAACTGACTGAAGAACACTACAGACAAACTTTGAAGACAACATAATTGAACCTCTTGCCCTTGAAAGATGTAGAGGGAAAGGGTAAAAGAATTATTCTTGGTGAATCTGGATACTAAAGGAAACTGTCCTGAGGAAGCAGATGCAATTCTCTTACTGCAGCACTATCTTGCTATGTACTACAAATTAAATTGCACCTAATGAAAGTGGTCTCCAACCTCAGCCAAAGGAAGGATAAGACATGCAGATGTCTAATAACAAGAAAACCACTTATAAAAAAAGTGTCAGTTGCAAAGACCCAAAGACATCACATGCTTCTCACAGAACTCAGGATACCACAATAGAATTTCACCCAGATTCCTTTGTCTTCTATTTCATTGCTTACTGTAGGGACAAAACCAAACTACTTCCTTTCCATTTGCTCACAGAAAAACTAAAGAAATTCTTACTTCACTTAGAAGGCTGTTGGGACAACTGGTTACACATCTCCTACTGCTTAAGGATGTCCAGATAAAGGTAGCTGAAAAATGATAAAATACTAGTCTCCTCAAATCCACACATGACTTGATTCTAAACAGGACAGATAATTTGTCAATGTATTTGCATTTCATTTTAGTAAAAGGTTTCCTTTGCCAAAGCAGAAGAGAAATGCAGTTAGGTGGAACACCTGTGATTCCCCACACCCCCTATGTAATTACTAGGAAAGACATTTAGACAGACAGTAAATGACAAGCAGACCAAGCGAGGGCAGCTATAATATGACAGATAAGTGGAACAAAACATTTACAGAGGCAAGAAAAGGCAGAAGCCTTTCTCCTGAAGTTATTCAATTCCCTGTGTATTAAACATGCCAGATGGGTAGCACGGCTGCTTCAGTTTCAGAAATGCTAGGCTGGCTTCAAAGCAACCAACTCAGAAACTGAGGTCACAATAATGGAAAGAAACATGAGAAAAAAATATAATTAATCAAACAAAAATTCCTGAAATAAGGAGGATCTGGGGAACTACAAACTCATCAGCCTTACCAAAACCCCTGATAAAATTACAAAGCAAATTTTCACAGCAGCAACTTCTGGACACATGGTGGTTGGGAACAGAGAGCATGGAAGGCAAATTTTGTCTAACCAGCCTTACTGCCTGCTAGAGTGAGATGTTCAGACAAGGGGAAAACAGGGGATTATGTTTACCTTGGCTTAAGAAAAGTTTTCCATTTGGTCTTCTACAGCACCACTGGAGCCAAACTGGGAGCCACAAATTTTTTGGGCAAATTGAAAAAGTAAGCAAAAGCTGGATGGATCACCAGGCTTAAAGAAGAGCGATTTGACGATTCACAGTCTAACCAGCAGCTGTTATGAGCTGCATTCTTTGATCCTGGGGCAAAGATAACTACAACTGCATCAACAACGTGGATGATGGGATGTTCATCCTCATTTCACTTACAGATTACACTAAATTGGGGCAACAGTGGATCTACTGGAGGCTAGTGCTGCCCCTGAAAAGGATTCTGACAAATGAAGAACGAGCTAAAGAGACCCTCAGAAGTTCAACAGTGGTAACTCTGCATTTGGGACAGAATAACACCATGCAACAGTATGGCCCAAGGGTCAAGAGCAGCGCCAAACCAAGGCCAGGCTGCCTTGAGGACAAACTATGAGCAGCAGTGAGGGCTAGTGACACATCCTGGTACTGGTGAGCACCACCCACAAGCATGAGAGAGGAGGGGAGCCTGATTTTTCTAGATGTGCCTGATTGTGAGAGACAACAGTCACAAGTAAAAGCAAGACAAATTTTATTAGATATGAGGTTTAGGAAAAAAACATGGCCAAACATTGGTACAGGTGCCCAGAGAGGGCGTGTAATCTCTCTCCTTGGAGATTTCAAGAATTTACCCATACAAGGCTCTCAACATCCTGACCCAACTTGCAACTTCATCCTGCTTTAAGCAGGGTCGTGGCCTAGACCTCTGGAGGTGCCTTCCAACCTAATACCTCTCTGTGACTATACCAGGTAAACTGCAAACCTAAAACACATTTCCACTTCTGTAATAATCTGCCTAATGAAATCACTCTGCATATTGAATAGGCCAAAAGGTTCTCTTATTCATTTACTGTACTCCATGTCCTACACTGATGAGTAGATGCCACACTTCAACTGCAAAACTACTGTATTTCAGGCATGTACCCAATGAGCATGATGTATATTGAGGAAAAACAGATTCTACAGAAATAAAGTCTCTGTCAAAGGCAACAGGAGTCCATTCTCATGAGCTGTGGTCTGGCTGATCTCACTGTGAAACAACTCGCTCTTCTCACCTTTATAAATATTGCTGGATCCCACCCTTTAGCTGATTTGTTTGTCCTCCTGTACTTACAACAACATTAAATTACACTTAGGCAAACCAAAATGCTTTTTCAGGCAGGACAAGAAAAATAAGATTGAAACTGCATACATTCAAAGCAATGAGGCTGTGTTTAATTTTTCTTGAAATCAGAGGTACGTACCTGGATACCCACTGAGGCCATAGGCTTTCCACTGGCTAACTGGCTGTAATCCTGCTCTGTAGGCATCTTGATCACTGACTGAAGAAATACTGAGCTGTGATCTGAACACCTGGAAAAATAAAACACATCTGGTTAAAAAAAGAGTGAGAAACACAAAACTCATCCAAAAATAGCATCTAAGAGTGCTACCATGCTTGAAGGTAACTCTTGTGAAAATGCCAAACGTACCACGAAACTACTGTCTAAACAGATGTGACCAGGACAGGGCAAACAGAGCCAGTACACATTGAACATAAGAATCAAAAGGTACTTACAGGTTTTATCTAGGGATGAGATGTCCCCCACTCATAAAAAACCCCCAATGAGAAAAAATTCATCATGATTTGTCTATTTCCACAGTACAGTGTCATCATTATAAAACATTCTGGTAACAACCCCCATTAGAGAGCAACATACTCATAACACTTTATACTTTCCAAATACAGCTTGCCCATGATCCTAGAGGGTAGATGACTATTCTCATCTCTAATTTACAGAAGGATAAGCAGTACAGCAATGAAGTAGCCAAAGCTGTCGGATATGAAGGACTACAGAAACTCTGTCAATTCTGAATGCCACCGTGCCAATTCTATTCCAAACAGCAGGATCAACAGCTCAAGGCTTGGCAAGATGTATTTACTTGGCATGCTCCCTTGTTACAACAACACATGTATTGAAGCTAACATTTGCTGGAAAAAACCCACCAAACTCATTCTACTGTGTTCCCACTCCCTTCTTCCCTTAGGACAGGGAACTGTCTTGAGGAGGGCAAGGCAGAAGCAAGTTGGTTTTGTTCTGGCTTAGCTCCCCAGTCCAGCTCTCCATGCAGCAGTGGAAAAGTACAGGCTCATATAACGAAAGAGATGGCCAGGCACAGAAGGAATAAACAGGCAGAGACTGCAAGATTTTGTCTATGACAACTTAAAATGTATATCAAATTAAGGCCTTTGCACATAGCCTCCGTAGTGGTGCATGTGTAAATCAGTCTCTCTGCAGCTGACAGCTCTGGTTAACATTTTCTGAGCAACAGTACTAAATTACATACATAGAATTTCTAAGAACTTCTGAACTATTGCCAGACAGCATCTTTTGGCAATATAGTCAATTTTACCAAATTTTCACCTTTTTGTCAAAAGTAGCTTTGTAAATGCCAGCCTTGAGCTTACTTCACAGTCCTGTCCACAGAGCATCCCCAGGAAGTCTCATCCTCTGACCAAAACTCTGCCACCTCACTGCCTGTTCACCGTGCTTCCACACCAGCTATTGCCTGGGCTTGCAGAGAACAGGAGGTGTTTCTGTGCTGAAGAATTACATGTGCTGAATCAGTTAAATAAGCCTGGCAACAGGGCAGATGGGGTATGTCACACTTCACTGAAGAGCTCAACTGCATGAAGCAGTTTTCTGGGAAAAAAAGAAGCAATATTATCTAGGCCAATCGGCCAGGCCTGTAGGTCTTAAAGAGAAACAGCAGATGTTTTAAACCTGGTGGAAAGAGGAATAAAGGATGTTTTCACTAGTAAGCTGTTACCTGATCTTAGAAGGTAACAGGCACAAAAAAGAGTCATATTGAAAGAAGACAGATACTTGTGATGTTCTCAAACTGAATTCAAAATGAATTTCCCAGAAGAGCCATAACGCTGCAATCCTTTACCAAATACAGGATTCCTGCAAGCTCAAGAAAGGCTGAGATGTTAACAGCTTCCTTAGTTAAGTCTAATGCTTCTAACAATTTCATATGGGTCAGGTTTTGTGTTTCATTAGCAATAGCAAAATTATAATCCAAAAAGACAAAAAATAAATAGCTTAATAGAACACTAAAAAGAAAAGACTAAGCATTGAAACAATGAAAAATTAGGCAAAGTCTCATTTTAATTATACTCGTCACTCCTTTTTTTGACATAAGGTCATAAGTAGAAAATCCCCGGATAACAACACTTTAGCAAATCTGTGTCATTCTTTTGTGAGGTGACAAAACAGAAGACAAATTTTAAGGATAATTTCTTCATCACTGAAGACATGGTAAACTACTATGATGGCTACTACTTTCAGCTGTGCTGATGACTGTATTCCCCAACCCCCTGTAACAGCCGAGCTCATTCTGATGACTAAGCCAAGCATTTATTACACATACGCGAGAAAGGAGAAGAAACTTAACTAGGGGGAAGGCAGTACAGCGAGGTATTTCAGGGCCAAGACAAGGGCTAGCAGGCCCAGCAAAGTGTCAGTTCTGAGAGTGAAACTCGGCCTTTTTTACGTCCATACGTTCTGCAGCCTAAGCATCACGTGGTTCTAATAGATGCTTTGAAGATCCCCTGCTGCAGTGTAGGTAGCTAATTAAACATTATGAAAGTATATTTAAGGAAAAGTAGTAAATCTGTGACTAGGCATCGCGCTGGCCAGGGGCGGCTGCGCGGCACCCCGTGCCCGCGGGCAGCGTCCCTCGGCTCAGGGACATGCCGGGCGGAGCCGGCTCTGGGGCGGCGAGCAGAGGCGCCCCGGGCCCTTCCCAGCTGCCCCGTTCGGCTCACGCTCTCACTTTTAAACCAGCACAAGGACCCGTAAGAAACTCCGCGTTCGAATGCAGCGTCCTCTAGACAGAAAGGAGGCGGCACCAGGGATTCGGCGTCGGGCACGAAAGGAAACGGCAGGTGGAGAGACCAGGCTGCAGCGACAGCGCCACGGCCCCGCACTGACACACCGCGCCGAGGCCGGAACGCGCTCCGAGCCGCTCGCCGCGGGGCACGGGCAGAAGCAGCCCAACATTACCTGGCCCCCCGGCGCAGAGAAGTCCACCACGCCCCGCAGGTCGGACGCGTCGCGCTGCCGATAGAAGCGAAAGAGCCGGCGGAACGCATCCTCCCCACCCTCACGGGTCAGGGCCGCCGCCGCCATTTCGGGCCGGGGCGGGACCGCCCCTCCCTCTCTCCATCCCTCCCTCTCACCGCAGTCCCGACATGGCGGCGGCCAGTGCCGTGCGGGCCGGGCGCCGTTCCCGGCGGCTCTTCGACATCTTCGTGGCTGAGATTCCCTGGACGGTGTCGAGCAGTGAGTCTGCGCCCCCCTTCCCATCCCTCGCCGCTGCTGGGGCTGGCGGGGTTGGGCGGCCTCGCCGCGTGTGCCGGCACAGGCCGGGGTCGGGCCAGGGCGGCGCGGCTGCGCGGAGGCGCCGGGCCCGGCTAACGTGGTGCGTTTTCCCACAGAGGAGCTGAAGGAGTACTTCTCCCAGTTCGGGTCGGTGCAGAGGTGCCAGCTGCCTTTTGTGAGTACCTGCGCGTCCTCCGGGCCGCGCTTCGTGTCTTCTCGGCGAAGCGGGGAAGAGCCGCCGGCTGCTCCTGCAGCTGAGGCCTTACCCCGAAGCAGCTACCCCGCTTCCTTGGAGCTGCAGTCTGGACCCCTCATCTTGAACTCTAGTGAGGTTTTCAGCACTCTCTGCCCTTAGCTCCTTCTTCCAGGAGCGCCACTACTTGTCTGCCAGCGCTCGGCCTTATTGAAGCTTAGTGGTTTGCGTTGGCTTTCAAAGAGCTTTACAAAGTACATCCTTCAGCATCCTGTTGATGCTGCCATTTCTGAATAATTAATCTAAGTGCTTTGAGGTTCTCTATCATCGTGTTTACGTTCTTCTGACAGGGAATAAAGTTTTTGGGTGCCTGGTCTCAGTGGCCAAAAACTAAAGATGTGGGTGTGAACCTACTGTCTTTTCCTGCTGTGGATTAGGACCCCATCCACAGTGCAGAGCTAGCACAAACCCCATAACCTCTGCAGGGTGCTGCCAATGCCTCTGTCATTTAGGTTGTTTATCTTCTGAGTGTATAGATCGGGGATTGTAGTATCTAGTGCAGTTTTTAAAAGATGAACAGTCAAAAAAACCCCTATTCCTTTGCAGGTAAATTGGAGGCCGTTGCTCAAAGTGTAAAGGTTCTGTCTTTTTATTTCTCCACTTGCAGTAATCCTGTTAAATTAAGCTCAGTATGTAGTGAACTTCAGTTAGTGAGCTGATGGGTTCACTCTCTGTTGAGGATTAGTTTGGCAATGGAGGTAGTTTGAAACAGGCTGGTTGTTTTGAACACTTGAAGCTTAGGTGCCTGCCTCTCGCATTTTTCCTCAAGCCCAAGTCAGACTGCATTGTTTTGTTGCAAAGTCTGGTAGCTTACCACAAACCCAGCTCTATCACTGATTCAAGAGATGCATGTGTGTACATTCAGATTCAGTGATTACTTGAGGAGTTTCATTACTGCTTAAAACCCAGAGGTACAAAAATCACCAGTGTAGGACAGCCTAATTTAGACATCACTGTGGTACTGAAACCAGGCAGTATCTTGTAGGTGGTTTGGAATTGTTGCCAGTTATGCCTGATTATGAAAGTGGCTGAGCTGTTGTGAGCTCTGAGTGGGATCAGAGTAGGGACAGAAGGCACTTGGATACACTTGGCTTTTCCTCATTTATCACCTGCTTATTGACAACTGTCTTTTCTGACTGGCAAATTATTTCTAAAAATAACGTTTTTGTTTTCAGTGCAGTTAGTGCTTGTCATGCTGAATGGCACTCTGCTTTCTTAGTCTCTAAAGCATCTGCTTTATCTTGCTGAATGTTGTTCCAAGTACTGTGGCCATTTAAATGTCAGTTTTGTTGTGACTGGCTTATTAGTAGATAAATACAGCAGTTTGAAACTACTGTCTATACATTATTCCAGGCTTCAACTTATCTTAAGATTGTGATTTTTTTGTTATTATTGCTAGATTCAAATTGAAAGGGATGTAGAACAGCCTTTGCTAGACTCCTCATGCTGTCACTGACACCAAATGTCTTAGTGTGAAAAAGGCTCCTGAAACAGCAAGTGTGCCAGTTCCTCTGATAATTTCTGAATCTTTAAACTCAATATCTGTAGAAAGCTTTTAACAGCCTATATGAATATTTCCTATAGTAACTGCGTTTTGTTTTTTAAACTGGTAATTAGAACAGAGATACAGGCTTTCACAGACGTTATTGCTGGATTAAATTCTCAACTCCAGAAGAAGTTCAGAATGTGTTACAGAAGGACTCCCACATTCTTGAAGGTTCCAAGGTAATGTGCTAATTCCTTTATTGCCATATTCTTTCAAAGTGTGGTTAAGAATTTTGTCACCCGGTGTGCTTTTAATGTTTTTTAAGTCATTACCACTTCTGTTTATTCCCTCCTCTCTACTTGGGTTGTTAGCGGTCAAGATCCTAGAGATACCAGAGAGATCACACTCAAGAGACCAAAAACTCCTGCTATGCTAAAGTAATGTGAATGCAGTAAAACTGGTTGGGATGTGCTGTGCAACTAGTTTGCAGTTTGTAATGCAGGTTTCTGCAGTTGGGTTCCAACATCTGATCTGGATGTTGAGTGGCAGGGGGAACACAGTAAAGAAAGTGATGCTAAGCTTCAAGTTTCAGTGAAATTTGTTTTCTCCAGCTGTCATTTCGTACAGGAGAAGTCAGCTGCTTGCTTTCATGTGTTCAAGACAACTCTAAAATCGCTTTAGTGTAGGGTCTTGCTCTTTCCATCTTTAACATTTTAAATGTTAGTAAAGCAAAAATAAAACACTTTGGCAATTTCAGTGTCAGTGCATTAATGTATGGCATCGAGACAGTGTAATGGTCTACTACACAAAGTGTCTGTCCTTGACTGGTCAGCTGGAGCCAGACAACTGTATCCTCCAGCTCCACTCCAGCATAGAAACACAGCGAAGCCATCTCACCACTTTCCCAACATTTAGTGTGCAGTGGTATTGACAGATAAGGAATAAAGGACAGTGAGTCAATGGCTGCCCAAAGCCATTTTATTAACAGCTCTCATATCACAATAATTAGAAACTCACATCTGGTATGTTCCCTAAATAGGGGATTTTCTTACAGACTTACATGTGCTTCATATGCTACTCAGATGGCGTAGTAGAGTGAAACCATGAGCAACAGGCAGGCTGGTGAATCAGACACAATCAGTTCAAGCCTCTGATAAATTAATAAGAATTCTTCAATATCCTCTTGACAACTAATTTCTTATTTTGAAACTTTAAATGCTAGGAGATAGTAAAAGGAAATGATTATAGACTTCAGTGATGCAGTATTTTGATTGTGGTAAAGTATTTCACTTGCCATGGTTTATATTACTGCCGAAATTATCATTGGTTGTGGTTACTTCAGTACCTGTTCCCAAGACGAACCAACCTGCGCGTTCCAACTGGTACAAAAACGGGAGCAGAAATTAAGACCCCTTAAATTGTGATTAGATTGGCAGTAGATTGGTCCTTCATAAATTGTGTTGAACTAGGATGTTATCTGTATGCAATTATCAAATTAGGTACTAGAAATAACACAGTACTTAGTGACAAGTTCCTGGAAATTTTTGCTGCTTTTTGTTCTTGAATCTGTAAGGACAGCCACGTGCACTTACCTGCCAAGGCTTCAAAGACTATACTCTCACAAGAGGTGCATGCTAGGAGGCTTCTTTATAGTGAAATAAAAAGCAGAAGGCAAGCAGTAGTTATTTTCATTTCTTAAAAAATGAAGGCTTCTCTAGATTACATGAGCACTTTTCCCAGTTTTTCTAGGCTAGGTCTAGACAGTTACTTTATAAATTCCAATTGAAAGCACAAGCTTTTAAGATGCGTTTTGCTGGTACAACTAGCAATTGCTGTGGATATATATTCAACTTTCCTGTCAGGAAAGCCCTGGCTTGGGGCTTATGAAACTGAATTGGTTATAAATGTATCTTTTGATTTCCGTATCAATGTTCTGGGTGATCAGAAATTAAAAATAACAAACTTTCCTGCCTTGCTAATTTCAATAATTTCCATTGTTTTCAGCTCGCTCTCAGACAGCAGATCCGTAGAAGACACAGTCAAAGAAAGAGTCCAAGTGAGTGAGTGGTGGAAGGAGGCTTTATTTCACTAAATGTAAAGAAACTAAAATAAAGATTACTGAGAAACTATGAATGAGTACTTGTTTTAAAACAGAATCCAGCTGTTTCCCCTCCCTTGTTCAAATAAACTGTATAGCCACACTAAAACACTGAATTATTAACACCCCAGCATCTGTTACAGCATAAGATGATCACTATATACAGCAGGAGAGCTCTTAACAGATCAAGTCAAAGCTTCAGCTACCTACAAAAAACTAAAGCTGTAGGAAGGGCGCTATGTTCTTACCCTGAGGTGCTGGGCAATGGGGAATCAGCAAAGTCAGAACTTGCTAAAGAATAATTAATTCCCTTATGAAATGTTTCAAAGCGGTCTCCGTGTCTTCTCTCTCTTCAGGTAGCTGTCCTATGTAGAAGAGTTAGTGTGTGTATGTATCCACACGCCAGAGTTGTGAACTGATGTGTTACAACGCCATCCTCTTGTACGCTCAGTATTAAAAATCCTTTTGCATGAAGTCCAAGCTTGCAGTCCATTTCCCTACCTCTCAAGGAGCAGAGGCATTCAGTCCTTCCTCCTCTTCTTGCTCTCATGCTCATGTTCCTTAGGGCGACTGCTGTCTGATGGCCGTTTAGAACCACCGTGTTGCTTAGCTTCCTCCAGAAACTTGTCCAAACCAAATGGATCCTCCTCAAATTGAACTGGTCCATCTCTGCCCCTGCCTCTGGTGTTACGGTCCGAGTTAGAAAACTCTTTGTCAGGAACAAACCTGCAGGAAAAGATGATACTCAGTTGACTATCCTCAAAGTACTAATTAAGAATATTCCTTAACTTTATTTCCTTACCTGTTGGTCTTTATTCGAGCCTCTAGATCATCACCATACATGTCCTTATCCAGATTTTTACTTGGCCTGTAGATGTTTTGGGCCATATCCTTGCCACTTCTCCAAGGCTGGTCATAAACATTATAAATTTCATCCTCTCCTCCAGCAAAGCCACTATCCATACCCTGTGAAGAACAGCAGAACAGCACAGGTTAATCGACAAAATGTCAGCTAACTTATTTTATCAACAAAATACATTCATGGTGTTACACAGTTACACAAAGATGACATGGTGCGATGTATGATTGATTTCAAATGAGTCCAAGCACTTAATGAGGATGTGAGTGGGTTTGGGTCTGGGATAAAGTCCAGAGAACATCACATTACAAGCCTCAGTCCTACTCTTCCAGATAGCAACAGGAAGGATTACAGGCCATCCGCATTTCAGAATAATGGATCATTTCAGTCTGCCCTGCAAGTACAGCTGTCTGTAATAGCTAAGTACAACCATACAGAAATGTGTATTATTCAGAATTTCTGGAAAACATGATTTAAGCTGACTGATCCAAATCACACAGAGGCTTATATAAACTCTGAAAGTGTAAGTATCTGCTTGTTCATTTTTGGTTCATCAGCTTTCCCTCCTTGCCTGCAAGTCTTTCACTGGAGACATGAAGAAGAGTGATTGACAAACTGCAGGTCTATTGAGGGATTTGCTGAAGCCCAATCTATTTTGTCATCTCTGAATAGTACAAAATTCAGGGAAAATAAATGTTGCTGTTAACTCTTTGTATCTTCAGAAGTATTAACACAAGCAGTAATAGGAATAGAAAGTATTTACTTGCTTCTCTCTGAAAGCAGATTTCCTATTCAGTCAGTACACTTGTACAAGAAAAGAAAATGAGGTCACTGCAGCTTGAAGGCAAAATAGTTTTTCTCCCCACTCCCCAGTGAGAAAAATCACAACAAAAACACTTTAATACACTTAAATTTTTTTTTTTCCTGCACAGACTCTGGATAAAGGAAATCAATAGTTTCCTAAACACTTATGTAAAGAATTTTCTTCTGAATCTATCCACACCAACCATGAGAACAGCCTCTCTTTAGCATTCTGTCTGTACCCACAAGGGAATGATGAGCATGTTCTCATAGAAAGCTACACAGCTGTTAAAAGGTATTTTACCTTGCTCTGGTTGAACAGCCTCTGGTCATACTGGATTTCATTGGATGGCCTGGGGTTTGGTACCCCCAGGGCAATAACTTCACTGATATCTCTGTTCTCATTTCTTTGCAGCTTTGACCTGAATTAAAAATTTGAAAGTTTTATGAGGTCAGTAAACCATACTTGTTGACACGCTCAATTGCAGCCCGATCCTATATTCCTCACTAACGATTTGCCTCAGGAGCCAGATTTTGACTGTTGTTCTTCCTTACTAGGTAACATTTAAAATTTGTCTCCTGGCAAAGGAAACATTTGGAAAAGTTATGTTCAGCTGGGCATGACATTTAAATTTGCTTTCCACTATCTCCAATTCACATCAAGCTGACTTGGTCTAAAATGTCATATTTATTTTTTGCAAGAATTAGTTACATTCTAGAAAGGCCGAGCAATCCAATTTCCACATACTAGAAATTTTAAGCATACAGAAACCATTTGCACTCAGAAATCTCAGCGTCTTCAGCTAATAAGATACTTCAGCCTACCTTCATAAATCTGAGCTTACTTAAAATGAACAGCTTCAAGAAACAAAGCCACTATTGATAACTCTGGTCTCACCCAAATTAAAAGATTCAGGTTTCAATCTTTGCTGTCAACATGTTAATTAAATCTGAACATAAACATTAAACCTGAAATCCCACTGAAGAAAAACCCACCCAAAACCAACACAGCACACCCCTCTTTCCCATTCATGTGGAAAATTCTACATTTTGAATACTACAGTATTTTAACACAGTAATGCCTTTTCATACAATGAGCAAACTGTGCTTCATACCAGTAACTATCTCCACAAGATACAACTCAGGCACTTATATCAAAAAAAGGAAAGCCCAGTAGTAGGTTCCCTAGTGGGGAAGTCAGTGCCACTACCAGAATAAACCAGCTTTTTTTTGTGACTCACCTTTTATCAGGGGCTGCCCGGGAAAGATTTCTGTCATGCTGCCTCTCTTTGCGCCTGTCATGTCTGATTTCATCTCTTTCTCTAGCTTCTCCATCCTCTGAACAAGTAAAGATTGCTCATTATAGACAAATATTTGAAGTTTGAATTAATTATGCCACAGACATTGGCACAGTAATTCAATTCAGTATTATTTTACAGAAGAGTAGTGACCCTTAGCACTATTTAAAATGTTATGCTTTAAATAAACTGAACACATGAACACCATGGCTTTCTTATGCCCCAAGCAAGTGACTGTTCTTGGTAAGTCAAAGCAGATATCCTAACTATATTCTTCCATCTTTCAAGAGCTTAGAATAATTGTCTGTCTAGGAATTAATATCCTAAAACATGTACAGATCATTATATCACAATTCTAAGCATAAAAGTATCACTGAAACATGCAGGGATTTAAGTGTTTTGAAGAACATTATGTGATACAATATCAGAAAATCACTCAGGTTGGAAGGGAGTCTAATTCAAAACCTGCTATCAATGCTGAATTCAAACCAGGTTGGTAAGGGCTTTTTCCCACTGATGTGAGGAAAACCTGCAAGGATAGAGACTGACAGATTTCCTAGGCAACCTGTTCCACTGCTGTTTGTCCTCATGGTGAAAATTCTTCTCCTAACACGTAGCTGAAACCTCCTGCTTCAGCTCTTCACCACTGTCTCATTCTTCCACTGTGTGACTTGGTGAAGCGCTCTGGTAATCATTTAGCGATCACTGTGATATGATCTTCTGGGTAACCTTCCCGTTATCTGGCCCCAATGGCACATTGTCTCCTAGCAGAACAAGCCTAATTCTCTCAGCATCTCCTGAACAGGCAGTTACTTGAGCTCCATGACCATTCTGATGCCCTTTCACTGAACGGACTCCCATTTATCAATGTCTTTCTTGTACCTGGAGGCCCATAACTGCACAAAGTACTCCAGATGATGTCTAAGAGGTCACCAATAAAAGGAAATTATTACTTCCCTTGACTTACTGGTTACACTCCTGCAGATGCAGCTTTGTATGCCCTTAGCATTACTGCTGCCAGGGCACACTGCTGGCTTATATTTAGCATATTGTCCACTACAACT
Organism: Motacilla alba alba; assembly: GCF_015832195.1. Classification (NCBI taxonomy): domain Eukaryota; kingdom Metazoa; phylum Chordata; class Aves; order Passeriformes; family Motacillidae; genus Motacilla; species Motacilla alba. The sequence goes on from NC_052020.1 coordinate 40,617,952, forward strand.
CCTGGGTCCTTTCCAACAGAGTGGCTCTCCAGCTGGCCAGCCCCCAGCCTGTTGGTAAGAGGTTAGTACATCCCAGCTGCAGGATTTGGCATTATATTACCATATCCCTCCATCTTCTGAAGAGACTGTAACTGCTTTTTAAGTTCATCATCTTGGTCTTTGAAGTGTAATTTCCATCAGAATAGAAGACTTAGCACAATGGAGACAATTTAGTTAGATTGGCAGCAGGGTTTTTTGGGGCCTACTGGCCAACAAAATTGCAGCTCTGCAAGATCAGTTATAACAGTGCAAGAGCCAGAATATTGCATTTATCACCTCTGATGTCTAGAAGAAGTAAACCATCTTTAAGTTAAATCTCCCCTTCATCTGCAATAAGCTTAAAAAAATTAGTTTAGAACTGTCCATGAAAGCCATCACTTGCACTGATGCATTATTAACTTCAAAATTCTCAGTGTCCTAAACCTGTATACACCGACATACTGATGTGAGGTTCAAACCTGCATCCCATCAAACCAGCCAGTGAATTAACCAATAAAGACACAAACTGATGTCATACTTAGAAATTTCAGCTGGTATTTAGATATTTTAAGTTCTCAAATTATTACTCCAAACCCACAATTATGAGTATTAAAAAAGCCATAGTGTCTTAATGACAAAGAAATGTACCTTTTTCAACATGGGTTTTGATCCCTGCTCTTCTCTCTCTGGCTTTCTGAGCCATTTCTCGGAGCTTTTCCTCATGTTTCTCCTTTTCTTTCTGAGCCATCTTCCTCTCCACCTGGGCACGCATCTCTACTGCCTCACGAGCCTGCACAAAAAAGACATGGTTAAAAACACAGAAAGCATAGCACCTGGGATACACGCAGATCTGTCACAGAGTAAGAGTTAGCAGGACAGAAATGAAGCCAAAATTAGGAAGCTTAAAGCCCATCACCCACAGCAGTTAGAGCTGAGAGACAAGACCCATGACTTCCAATAACTGAACCCACGCTGAGCCCACGATTCAGAGATAGTGGGGATAAGGCCTTAAGTCTTATGTTAGCAAAGAAGCAGGACAAATCAAAAAGCTATAGCCTATTCACAGCTGATTTTCTGAAGGAAATTACCATACAAAGATGGTAAAACTATACGGAACAAAACAGTGTGAAGAACTACCTGACCTTTCTGTCAGCAATGTAGAGCGCCTCAGCAAGTTTGGCAAAGTTTTCATTAATATGAACGGTCTGCAATCCTCTGCCATCCGCAGCCAGACGTTTATCTAATGGAATGGTGTAACCCTACAGTGGGAACAGAGAGGCAGTTAATCACAGAAATAGTATTTGTAATAACAAGCATTATTATATTCGTTGTGTAAGAAAACAAAAATACATACAAAATTCAGCCCATCATTATTATGCCTCAATGGATCTCCTTTTCATATGTACTTCAAATTCTTGCCAGGTAATACAAAGCTTCACTCCAATTCCACCCGCCCACCAAATCCAAATCACAGCTTCCCTTCAAGGTTCATCTTAGGACAAAAGACAGTTTTCAAGTGATAAGGTCTGCTTTTTGCTTTGTGTTAAGAACTACAGGTAATAGCTTCTCCAGTCTCTGAGCTGTTTTACAATTTTTTGCTTAAGAATTGTTTTACCTAAACTGTTTTCATACCTGTTAAGAGATTAGCTGATTCAAAATGAGAAAGTAAGTGACAAGGCATCTAGCAGAAGACACACTAAATGCCAATTTTGTTTTCCAAAGCTGAAACTCAAAATTATTTATAGATTACATTTAAAGATTTTTTTTAGTGAGCTCTACAGAATTTTTGCTTTGGTTTTAGCATCTGTAACCTAAAATTTGATCTCCTAATTAGCGTCAGTCCCAGTTAGACAGCTGTGTTGGGGTAGGAAAAAAAGTGACATCCAAACATACAGCTTTTCCTTCCTCCATTTGAAGAGGCTGTCTCAGGACAACAGTTTAGTACATTTCAGAATGATCAGACCAGTTACTGCAGCAAATAAATTCTCCCCTCTCCAGGAACATAAAATTAATAACTGATAAAAATCAAAGGGACAGGACATACCTACTCAAATAAGGAACAAAAATAGCTAGCTGACCAGTGATAAAAATTAATTAATGAAGGAATGCAACGAGGAAAACTTTCCAGAAATATGGACTGCAGTATTAAAAAGAAACATGCTTGGGTCTCCGATAGTCTGCTGTTTTACAGTTTAGATGGCTTTACTTTGTGACCTTGAGAGATTTTGATTTTGGACTGCACTGTCATGGAGATTTTAACTAATATAAATTTTTCCTCTCAAAATTTATAATCTCTGGCATGAAGTAACATAGTCACCCTCAGTTCTATACTCTCAATTAGACAGCCTTTATATGCCAAACTGAAGAAAAACGAACTGTATCATCATGTGTTCTCCATGCTGGAAGCAGCCGGTTTACCTAACTCTAGGTGTTTAACATCAGTATTATTCAAGCTTAAATCATTCACTTAAGTTTCCCATCAGGGTGCAGCATTAGAAAAATAAATATATGACAACTTAATTACCTTCGCATTTTTCCAGTTTGAAATGCATGGAGGAATTTTCCACTCTTGCTGCTCTTTCACAGTCATCTGATTTAAGAGAATAAGCAAAGTCATCTTCAGATTTATAGTAAAAGGAAATACTGTTTTCTTTCAAAAAGAGAGCTATGAAACTAATAAAATAAGTTAGAGTAGAAAGTTCAGGACTCCACAACAAAACCCCAGCTCTTCTTAGCAGCAGTAAGACTACAGAATCAAGGAATGGTGTGATTGGATTGGACCTCAGAGATCAGCTGGCTCCAAACCCTCTGCCATGGGATTTATTTTTGCACTGTATTCTTTGCCAGCACTGAATAAAGTCCTGACAGCTCTTCAGCATCCTCTTAAGCTTTCATCATACAGGCTGTAACTCACAGCCAGCTTGTTAACATCCACACATTTAGCAGCTATTCAAGTTGTACTAACTGATGAACCACCACTACACTCATCTCTCAGAAGGAGCTGATCCTTAATGACACAAGTCAGTGTTATTAAGGATTAGCTTAACAGTGTTGTCTAAAAGCCACATAAGAGTACCCAGGCTAAAGCCGTGGTCAATTCATTCATGCCATGAACAAATTCAGCAATGCATCCCTGCATAAAATATATGAGACATCTACTCAACCTTTGACAAGACAAATGAAAAGACAGCTACTTTCAGAACTGCCCAAAGAAAAAAAGAAAAAAGCAAACAAAAAGACTGCACTGGGCACCAAGTTTATCACTTCTCATCAGAAGATCAGTAATGAGAAGGTACACAGAAATGAACTAGATTGAAGAATTTGTGGACCCACCTAAGCATTCAAAACTGAGAACAGCTATGGCATTTCATACCTTTCTACTTGGAGAGTGCATTACAGGTGCTGGAGGAGATGGTGGTCCTCGTGGAATCTTCTTGTTAATTCTGAGCAATTAAGAAAGCAATTACAATTACAGTCAGCATGTTGCACAGAAATACACTTCAGAATCCTCTATTTGCCCTGAGCAAGCCATGAATACTTACTTGAATCTTGGAGGCTCCATAGGATCCTTCTGCATTTCCACCATCCGAATAACTCTCTGTTTTGCTCCAGAGTTGAATGCAACTCCTTGCTGAGATGGTGTGTACCTGAACAAAACAGAGTGGTCAGCTCTCTGCAGACAGCTAGATATTCCTTTCCCACCTCCATTTTCACTCAGTTCACAGCTCTAGCTGTAGTTTCATTTTATCCACAACAGTACAACAGTTTAAGACTACCCCACTATGAATGTCAGCAGCAGGTAGCTGCACAGATGATACTGCACTGAGTGCAGACTCAGTTACACCAGACAGAATGTAACTTCTCTTCAGGGCTATATTCTCCTGTTTCAACCGAGAGTCCGAAACAGAAGAAAGACAAACACAGTACACACAGCTTGTCACAATACTCCCTACCTATGTCTGTGAAGCCCTGGTGTTTTCTTACAGTTCATTAAGAACCTATTCACATACGTTTTTTTCAGAATTAACTTCAAGCCAAGTGTAACCCTGCCATGAAATTTTTCCGTGTTTGAAACAGAATGACATCATAAGTAAGTACTGGCCCCCTAATAATTCCAGTTGTTTCCAACTACTCATTTTCTGTGAAGGAAGAACTTTGTTACATGTCTTGTTGTGGCTTGAAACTTGCAGTAAATACTTTGCTTTCAGGGCAGCATCATTAACAGTGATCCCTAGCAAATGTGTGGTTTTTTGCTAAAACAATAACACCTCCAATGTGCCATAACTCATGACATGATAAAGACATATTTCTACACACTTCAAACTAGGTGATCATTAGTGGGTTAATTCCAAATACAGAAGTTTCAAAACACAGTTTCCTATTCCTTACAGAAGAATAGCATTACAAGAGGAATTTCTGTTCTCAGAAATTCAACAAATATACCCATTTAAATCCACTTTGTATATCACACCATTTACAGAAACACCAGCACTGCTTACCGAATGTACTGTGCAGGAGCTAGTTTGTCAGCAGCTCGAACTGGCATGGCTGCTGCAACTTTTTGGGAGACCGATTTCTCCAAGGCTGCTCTTGTCTTCTCTGTTATCTGAAGAAAAAAACCACAGTGTACATCTCATCCCATTACAAGACATAAAGCATACCACTGCTAACTAGGCACATCAGTGCACACCATACCTCTCTAATTGCCTCCTCATCTGGTCTTTGCAGTTCAGGATCATCCACATTCATGACCTCTTTTGGCACAAGATCTGTGTACTTGCTGTAAATAACCTGGAAGACATTAGATTCTACTAGTGCTGGTGAACAGGAATAAATGTACATATATCAAAGGAAATGTTTCAGGCTTAGACTATACTCTGTGTACTAATTAAAATTAAAATACAACTATAAATGCATTACAATTACATATTGTTCAATTAGAAGACCTGTTTACATATATACTCTGGACCCCATTTTACAGATGGAGTAATTGAAGAAACAAAGAAATCTGATAAATATAATTGTATAAGGTGCTTTCAGAGGTGGCCTTAGACAGCAGTTTTCTGCTTCCCATTCCTTGTATTTTCCTTTTTTAGGGACCCCAAACTGATAAAACCCCACACAATTTCACTTCTGTTTTTAAGGATTACTCAAGAATTTGATACAACTATTTCCCTCAATCTGTATTTTTTCATTTCATTATGTTTACTGTTCTCTTGAAATACAAATACTTGAGAAATCTGGTCTTGACACTTTCCCTTATATAAGTACTTGAGTTTTCACACAACATGCAGCTAGCTCCTGGCAGCTCTAAGTCCCAGTTTTAATACAGGGAAAGAACGCTATTAGATGGCTTCGGGGAAAAATGTATTGTATTACATTAATCCTTCACATGTATCAAATCAAATAGGAAGTTTTAGTTCAAAGGGTTAAAAGTCAAGAACTATTATTTCAAGTTCATTATGCAGTACATGTCCAACTACAAAATTAACCTTTAGCCTCAGCGTTAATTAACCACACAAGACCCATTTTCTACTTTTCAGCCTTCACTCCTAAAATTTAATCTTTTGAATTAGTATCAGTAATATTCTAGCTTATCAGATCCTGAATGAAGGACATTTGAAGAGAAATGTTCCTCTAAGGTAATTAACTTGTAAGTCCAAGTGTCTTGCTGAAGAAGAATATGAAAAACCAAGTATGCTGAAGGAGCTTTAGAACATCCCAGAAAAACAAAAAAAGAAAATTAAAAAAGCTACTCCTTGTGGTAGTCCAAGAGTGACCCAAAAACTACTTGACACTGAGGTACAAATGATCTATATGAACTATTTAAACTCTGAAGTACTGTATGGAAATGGCAAGAAGCTTTATTATGGAAGAAATATATAATATAAAGTATTCTGAAAATACAAATATTTCTGTTGCCATCAAGAACTTCAAACACTTGCATGTTTTCATTGTAGTCCTTTTCTGAACTGATAAAAAGAGGCAGATAATGAATTTGCATTTATTTTTGTTGTTTTTCTAGACATTTATCTTGTTTTATGAGTAATGTTGAGATATTTCATTCATCTAAGCTAAAGAAGAGACTGGGATTGTTTGATATTGTACTGTGCCCATCCACTACCATTTTTCAATCTACAAAATTTGAAAGGAAGCATGAGCCTGAGCAATCACTCTGATTGCTACTGAAAAGCAGAATCTCCTTCTAGGCAGAAAGAAAAACCTCAAGTTTTGCTACAATTACGTGATTCCCTGGCTGGGGCAGCCTTAACAGGCAGCAACTAGAAATCCACATGCCACTACAGTCAGAAAGAGAATAATATTACCTAACTGGCTAAGATACTGTACCACATGGCAGGATTTAGACATCAATCACATTCAGAGTCTCACAAGGCACTTGACAGATGCAAGTGTCTTGACAGAAATTTCTTAATTTGCTACACAGAAATCCTCAACATATTTTGTTCTCTATATCTCAACCAGTCCTGTACAGTGCTCATCAATCCTATATGTAAATCAAGAATTTACTATCAAGCAATGCAGCACCAATACCTTCCTTGTCAAAAAATGGTTTTTCCATATGAAGTACATAAAATTTAAGAAGTCATTAAGATTACCTGGTTGTAAGCCTGGTACACGCAGCAGAAAACAAACTGGTACCAAACTTTCAAACCAAGTTCTGCCACAAAGGCAAATAAGTTGTGAGTAAGTAAAACTTTTGATTATTTGAGTTAGATTCATGTCCTCTAGACCTGTCCCACACCTGTGACAGGACTTCCTTCAACAATGGAACTATTCTCTTGTAAATGTTTTGATTGAACTTACAATCTTGGGAATAAAACCTGTAAATAAGCTTCATGATTGTTTTTTTTTCCTCCTTTAAAAAATAAGGCACAGCCTTAGGTCATGAAGAAGAAATCAAACTCCAGCATATAAAGTTATTCTTGCTGGAAAAAAAGTAAGGGACCTAACATTGCCAGTCCTTGATTTCACTCCTTCTTCTATCGTCATAAAAACAGAGGATGCAATTACATGTTCTTATTTTCCTAATAAAGGGACAGCAGCAGTCTCATCAAAATACATCACTATTGATGCATTATTTTAGCCTGGCTTTTAGTAATGTAGAGAAAGTATTGAAAGAATTTACAACAGCACAAGAACTAACCACAGTGCTAGGCTAGAAATCTTTCATCTGGACAACCAGATGGAACTCCATCCGCAGATCCATAAGGTCATGCATCCAGGCCTGTCAACGTTATCCAGCACTTCACGTCTAGCAGACTTTCTGCCAACCCCAAACAGGAAGCTTGTCAGACTATCACAATGATGTCAGTATTTTTCAAGGAAAATACTCTGAAGCCACTATTTTGTAAATACCTAAGGGAACAGATGCAAGGCAGATGAACCACTGCAGCAGTAGAAACTGCTGACAAGTCATCTCAAGATAGGGGCTGGCTGATGGAACTGCTGCCTCTACAAGAAGGAAGAATACTAAATTCAACTTCCAAAAATCCATAAGCTGTAGCAAGAACAAAATTTGCTTCCTAACTCAGACCAAACAAGTAGCTCCTTGAATAGGTTCATAAACTCCATTTCATTTCTGGCAGGCTGCTAAGTATCTGTTTCTTTTAGCTCTAAGTATTAAGATTGAAGAAATATTGAATTATGGCTGCAGCTCTCCAGAAAAAGAAACTTCTGCATCTAATCCTACTGACACTGTACTATCAGAAGCTCTTAAGAGAAAATATTCCATATTATTCAACTCAACACAGATCACTGAAGAACTGCTCCCTATGACATCTCTGGCAACACTTTCTCCTGCAAAGTAAATCAACAAACCAAGCAATAGTAGTTCTGCTGTTTCCAGTGAAATTGTTTCAAATATCTGTTGCAGCACAGAAAGTTAATTTTATCCTGAGCTACATCAAAAGCAGTGCAGCCAGCAGATTGAGGGAGGTGATTCTGGCCCTCTTCTTTGCTCTGGTGAGACCTGAGCTGGTGTGATGCATCCATCTCTGAGACCTCAAACACAAAGACAACCTTGACCTGTTGGAATGAGTCCAGATGAGGCCACTAAGTTGACCACAGGGTTCTAGCACCTCTACTATGAAGATGGGCTGAGAGAGTTGGTGGTGTTTTAGCCTGGAGAAGAGAAGGCTCCAGAGAGACCTTACAGCACCTAAAGGAACCTACAAGCTGGAGAAGGACTTCTTTTAATGCCATGCAATGACAAGATAAGGGGGAAGCACTTTAAGTTGAAGGAAGGCAGGTTTAGATCAGGATTAGGAAGAAATTCTTTACTATGAGGGTGGTGAAGCACTGGAACAGGCTGCCCAGAGAAGCTGTGGACAGTCCATCCCTGGAAATGTTCCCAGCCAGAATGAATGAGGCTCTGACCAACCCGGTCTGGCAGAGGGTCTCCCAACCCAAATCATTCCATGAATCTGTGATCTAGTCTTCCCTCAATTTTACTCCCCTTTGACTCACAATGCTTAATCTTTATTCTCAGCTTTTACATCCAGATGGATGTAATCAAGATCAACCTGACATAGAAGGCAGAGCTCAGGATTTAGGAAACCCAGCTCTACAGAGCCTGGTTTTAGAAAATTTCCACATCTCTTCCATCTTGGTGAATCAGAAAGAATATTACTGCCTTCATTGTAGACAACATATGGAAAGTTAATGAAAGTACAGATCTTCATGAATCAAGTATGATAAACATTAACAGCTTAAATTTAACTCTACCTGTTAAGAAGCATTTTCTTAACTTTAAATCAAATAAGACCCAGTGAAACATTATGTTTGTTTTGGCCTCAAGCCTACTATCATATCTAATTATTTTACAAACATACTAAGATTCCAATCTGAACAGTTCTATTACATACAAATTAAAAATAATCTGACAGGTAAGTAAAGATGTATTTGACAAGTGGTAAAAATGAGGGTTTAACAGTAATTTTTTCTTATAATTTGGCCCACAGCTTCCCCAAAATTGGTATGATTACTTCTTGTCTAATTATCTGCTTGAAGTTATTTTGTATATTTTTGACAAAGTGGCATTTCTATTTAGCATGAAGTATCAAATATTTAGTAAAACATTTATTTGAACAGAATTATTATTTTAACACCTTCCTCTTGAAAAATACTTCCAGGCAGTAGATACAGCCTGATGGAACTTCAAGACAAGTCCCCTCAATAAAAATATTGCCACTGCTGTTTTTTTTCTGTTTAGTCTAACTACTTTCTTCCACATGACGGCATGCAGTCCAGTTTGCACTCATCTTTGTCAAAGGTACTGCAGTAACATGTGAGGCATAGGATGAGGATATGCTTTGACACTCAGATATTAGTTAAATATAAAATCCTACTGGCTGTAGAATCTATTTAAAGCAATAAATTTATCTGTTAAATGTATTTTCCCTGATGTTCTTAGAATGCCCATCCTATTTTTTTGATTAAGAGGTAAAGTTTGTATTTTGGTTCCCTCCCTTTCTCCAATGTAGTAAGACATGGGGCATATTACATATCTTAAGCTTTTCAAGACACCCTAATTTAAAGCTCAAGAAGGGCTTTTTATTGTCAAATTATTTTGACAATAACTATTCATATTTATTAGCTAAAACACTCTTTGTAGTTAACACTCTTTAGACTTTCTTTACAGAAGAAGCAGCTGGTCACACACTTCATCAGGCCTCAGCAATTTTCCAGCCCCCAACACCTGCTTTAGAGAAATGAAGTCCACGGAGCCCACTTGGTTGAAAAGGCAGGTGTAAATACTCCATAAAGTAGACTTAGGAGACCCAAGTACCTGATCTCCTCAAAACTATTTAGGACTTCAAGTGTCATCTCTTGGTTTTAGAAAGATACTACTGGATACAGGAAGTTGAAGTTTCCCCTAAAAAACTCCATAAAAATCTTGCTATCTCTGAACTCAGCACAAAACTTTTGTAGTATAACCACTGGCAATACTTTCTGCTGCAATTAAATAACAATAGCAAAAACAGAGCACCAAAACCACTGAAAACAACCAGAAGGGTCAAATGTTGGATCAGTAACACACAAGGTACAGTATTCTGAAGGCTGACCTGTGTTTTCTGACCATTTTTTGCCCCCTCTCTCTACATGCTAAAATGAGGCTGCAGAACTGTTTTCCCCTTCTTGCTTTCATTGGAAAATGAAACTGCTAAGCCATCAAGTAAGTTCTGTGTAGAGATTTTTCCCCATTTTTGGGTTATCTTTTAATTAGATTACAGAGAAGATCACAATTTCTCTGACATTATTTTAATTCTTGAATAAGAAAAGAGGACACAATCCATGTGGCTAATGCCACACCAACGAGTTCAAGGATATGCAATGTGTACATACAACTTTTCCAAGTATATATGCCAGCTGACATATTGGAAGAAATATTACCTTGTCCTTTGACTGTCCTTGTCGAGCGATTGCATCGTATTTTATTTTTCCTTCTGCATCCACCTGAACAGCCAAAGCATTGGACATTTTCTTCTTTCGGCCCATATCCAATGGATATTGGGCCACGTGAATTTCTGGGAAAGCACCCCCATCTCCAAAATCCTACAGAAAAGAAAAAGTAGTGAATGTCCAAAAGACAAAAAAAAGTGAAATAGAATGGAAAAGCAGATTGCTTTCAACAACAACTAACTTGGTAAGAATGTTCCAGTAACATCATTCTTTCACTGGTAAGAAAGCAATTAAAGAGAGAACTTAGAGTTATTAAAAGACACTGAAATGGAGAGATATCTTGCAGTAATTACTTCCTGCACAAAGCAGGAACAGATATTACTGACTTGAATGTGCAGGCAATACTATGCTACAGACAATACAAAATTAAGTATTTCATTCTCATGTCAGTTATTAATTAGAACTTCAAAAATTGACCTTCTGAAATAAAGCAACTGTGTCTACTAAAATTACAAGAGCAGTATTTTTATGAAGACTTCTACTGGTTGTTGCTTTTCACACCATAATAAAGATAAAAAACCCCTTCCATTCTTTTCAAAGCCTGTACCTCACAGCTTTACAATGCTACATGTGTCAAACATTCCCTTACTTTGATGTGTAAACACACTGAAAATTGGGCCAGCACCCAACAGCCCAATATTCTTACAGTTTATTCCTCTCTCCTACAGTGTGTTGGTACAAAAGCATTTATTAAACAAAATAAAAAGCATTTAATAAATAAAATAAAAGGCATTTAATAAACAAAAGACTTCTTAAAGCAGATCATCCTGGCTCAGTACCACAGAGGATGCAATGGTACCATTCATAAACAAGTTCAGGCTACAGTTTCAAATGCAACACCTTGGAGGAAGCATTTGCTCAAAGCAGCATGAGCATCTATCCCCTTCTCTGTGGCAATGGCATGGCTTATGTGGAATCTGGTAACAAAACAGATCAAAAAATAAGAATGGGTGTCTTGAGCATATCAATCTCCCTCATGCTCGCCATGTGACCAAGTAGTCACCATCACTGTGATGGAGTGGAATGAGACTGGAAATGACCAAATAGAACACTTCCAAACAAGGACAGTGTGCTTATCCCATCTGCAAATGCTCCTTGACACACAGTTTCCATTATCTGAAGTTTTCCACTGCTTGTCCCACATTCATCAATTAGTTGTTAAAGTATCAGCCAGAACGAAATTCAGTCATTCTTCAATTTTTTTTTGGGGGGGGGGGATAACTCTTAACATATTAAGAACAGCAACAGCAGTCCAGGACACTGGACAAAGGTTATGCTTTGAAAGCATTTACTGCAATTTGCACTTGTTTATGAAGCAGAAGGGAGCCCTTAACAGGCTTTTTGGGATGTGTATTAATTTGTGGTCAAGTGCTGCTGGAAAAACTTCGCAAACCTTCAGCACCTGGCTTCTTAAAAAATTTGTTTATTAACATTAAGAAAGAATGAGCACTAAAATATTAACTTTAATACTCAACAGTGTAGAAGGGAAACCTGCACTGGGTACAATGAAAGTATAATTTTTGACATCATACATTTGCAGCATATGACTAAATGCTGAACCCACGTAAGAGTGTTTTCTTTCAGTGAACCACTAGAACTACTATTTGAAGTACATGGATCACCACAGAACAGTGCTGGATTTACAAAAATGGCACTCAAACATACATGAGGGCAATGTTGTTACAAGCTGATGAAATTATGGTATTTGGAAACAATGTAGGATCATACATGAACTACTGTAATAAAACTTCAACAGCACGCTTGTTCCAAGAGCACTGGCTTGTGACTTATCAGAACAGGTCTCAGAAGTTATTGTCAAGGATTGCTTCAAGCTGCAAGGTTTTTCTGGCTCACAGTGAGAGACTCTACTAAAACAGTTTTGTAATCAGACCACATCTGTATTTTCTTCCTACCTTTAGCAGTTGAGTTTAGATTTCATTAAACTGGCAAGGGTTACAACTAATAACACACAACATTGCCCAAAACCCTTTAGCCAGTAACATAGTTAAACAACAAATATTTGACTCATTTTTAAGTTTCCTTCCAACTATAATAATTTTGTCCCCCAACAGCAGCTATATTTTTGAACAGAACACATGAATGCTCTCTTCTCTGACACACACACACATTCACTTATTTCAGCTATAATCCACCATGTGTATTTAACACTATCAGAGGAACAATACGGATGTCTTTCCCAGGGGAACCTTGTGTTCACAGACTGTAAACCCAAAGGACCACAGACGTATTTCCACATTACAACACAACAATCTCTGAACAGAAGTAGACATAGACCATCCTGCTTACCATCAAATGTTTTAAGGAATCTTGTAGACTAGAACCTCTCTCAACACAAAAATAAATCAAGCAGTCTGGGTGATGTATGTTGTAAGGTTTTGCACAATTCTCAGCAACATTCAAGGTGATCAGAGTTTATTTCTAACCCAGAATTTTTTTCCCCTTTAGCAGACACATTACTACTGTATCAATTTAAATATTTACCTCTAGCACGCGTGGTATCCATCCTTTCCGGTAACCATATGGAGGGGGTTCCCTTCTGGATGAGACCAGAGCAGCCTGCCTGGATCTCTGAGCTCTTGCTCTTTCTTCTAGTTCTAGCTGATCTTGGGATAGCTGGGTCGGAGCTGGCAAAAAACTGGACATCCAAGGAGAGCAGCCAAAAGAGAATGAAATAAAAACTTCACTCCAGTAACTTCACTCATGGACACTCAACTATGCTTGAGTCAACTTCTTGCTAAGTCAATACTTTCTCAACAATCACTCTCTATTAAGATTAAGAAACAATTTATGAACTTGAGCATTGCACTCATAAATGTGAGAGCAGCTTCTGAGATTTAGTAACTTCTGAGACTAGAGTTGCAATGTGTGCTTTCTCAGCATTCTGAAAGATTCCTACAAAAACAAAACTAAATTCACACACATTCACATCTCTCTTGAACAGAAGAGTGGCAATGTCCGTTTTCCAACAGGAATGTCACATATCACTGGTATTCTTTACACTACTATGAATAAGAAGGAAATATTGTGTTCCTATGTCTCCACTCCCAACGATTTTCTCTTGCTTCCTCTCAAGGCAAACATCCACGGACAGACCTGACAATGACCTCCCCTCTCAACGCCTGACACCTCCCTGCCAAGGGCAAGTCGAACCCAAATTTCTTCACTTCCCCTTTTTCAGCTCTTCTTGTCTGCACACCCCTTTTATGCATTTACTAAGAAAGTACCCAGAGAAACTCGGGATTCCGGGGCAGGCACCGGAACTGCACTCCCATGCCCCGCGAGAGAACTACAACTCGTAACAAAGACCGCTCGCCCTCTCTGACGGTGAGGAAACCTCAACAGAACCCCACGGATCCAACCGAGGCGGAGGAGCTCCTTCCACCCGCAGTGAACAGGCGAAAGAAGCAGAGCCCTGACCAGGGGCCCAACATCGCTCCCGCCAGGGCTCCCCAGGCCCCACCGCCTCGCCGCACTCTGCGGCCGCGGCCCGGCCGGCGGGCCCACTGCCCAGGAGAGGCCGCGGCCCCTCAGCGCACTCCCTAACCGCGGCCGCTCCCGTCGGCGGAGCCCCGCAGCGCGACGGGAAACCCCCGGGCCGGCCGGGAGCGTCGCATCGCCCTCACGGCCCGGGGGGCCCGCCCGACCCACCTGGTGAGCGCCATCTTGACCGCGTAGGCCGTGAGCTCGGCAGCGGGCCGCCGAGGAGGGGGAGGGCGGTGACAGCTGCACATGCGCAGTACCCGCAGCGTGCCCTGGGAGTTGTAGTCTCCATAGGGTCACTCGCGGCGCGGCGGCGCACGCCGAGGCCGCAGGGCATCCTGGGAGGTGTAGTTTTACAATACCCCAGATCATTTCTTCGGCCATCCTGTTCCGCTCCCCCGCACTATTCACACAGTCTCCAACAAGTTCAGTAACTTCACAGTTCATCCCGCTGACTATGTCCAAGTAAAAAGCAGAAAATATAGAGCAAACGGATCGGAATAAAATTTATTCTGATACCTGCTGCTTAGAAATCACTGAACAGGGACATGGGAGTGAAGGGAAGAAAAGAGACTTAAAGTGGTGCAAAAATATTGATTTAAAATAGAACATCTGCATTAAAAACGAGTTGTGCTGTCTATGTTAAATTGGCATCCATATGTTACACAGGAGTTCTTTAAATCAAATCAAGAGATGCACTCTTTAGAATACAATAAAGTTTGGAATACGGAAAAATACTTCTCAGGGAGTTGTAATACATGGGAAGTAGGTGGAGCTTTACATGGAAGAATCACTATTTGAGTTAAAATGGCAATATATAGCACCATATATAATCAGAGATGGTTATTAATTAATAGTTGCTATTGTTATGTCACATCTAGTGAATCAAAGGCAGAAGAGTCTCACTGAGCCAGGGACGCTTCATCCAGAAGAGAAACAGAAGCCAGACAGAGAAGAAAAGGGTAAAATTACTCAAGAAACAAACATGGTCTATCAGAGATTAAAAAAATCAGACCATAAGAGGCAGGAATACGATACGGCAGAGTAAATGTCTTGCAGTCTTCTAGTTATTTTGTCTGCCTTATCATCTCCTAATCTGAAGGATAATTACTCCTTCAGGCTAAATTAATGCTACAACTTCTAGGACTGGGGAAGGATTTGGAGGAAGGTAAGGGCAATCCTGTGCAGTCTCTCTATGCCCGAACTCGTCATCTCCAGTGGGAATCAGCTTTTGGCCTGACTTTGTGGTGACAGCAGCTCTGTCACCACCTCCATGAATGACAGATACTTCCCCTTCTCTCTGAGATAGCTGGTGTCTTATGAGCAATTCATACAAAGGTAAAGATACAAGACTTTGTCACCCCCCATTTATCAATTATTTTCCTAAGCAAAACTCATCTGTCATCCCTTCTACCCAATTCTGTCACTCATTTAGTAACAGCATTGCTGTTGTCATATCTGGCAATATTGCCACCTGATTCAGGAGCCTTCTTTCCCCCTCAGAAGTTGCCAAGGCTTCTGTGCCCAGCTGTTATACTAGTTTCAGTGAAAAAATGGTTTTATCCCTCCTGCTTTGACATTTCTCCTTCTTTCTTTGTTGTTGAGTATTATTTAATGCTGTGTGGGGGAATGCATCAGCACACCATTCCTTCTATCTTCTGCTTATGATGATGTTTTGAGTAAAGAATTAGCACTGTGCAACACCTGAAGAGGTGTGCCACTGGGGTTGGAAGTGGCTGGCATTTCAAAGTACAAAGGAATCATCAGCAGTGGACCAATGCTGCGTAAAGTATTTCTGAGGAAGTTCCAGAGGAAGGCACACACCATGATTTATACCAGTCACCATTTTCATCAGCTTGCCATCAGTATGAAACTGCTATTCATAAAGTCTGTATGTTTCAAGATGAGTGGCAAAATGTTCGGGATACTGGGAGGAGAGTCCTGCAGTGTGAGCTGGACGGCTTGGTAAGTGGAACCCATTTAAATGAGCTGTGTTCCAGCATCACATTGTGCAAACATTTATCTGTTACTAAGAAATGTGGGGTTAAGCACATGCTGTGCTGGGAACCAGTGACTTTGAAAAGGACCCATGAGGGTTATGAGAGACAAGCAGCTTAGAAGAGATTTCTTGTGCTATGAAGTAACAAAAGGTCTCATGTAGAAGCAGTGATATGGTGAACTCTTGTCCTGGTCTTCAAGTTTCTAAAACAATTCTGGAAGGTAGAAGAGGGTTAAAAGACTACAAAAGTATTATAAGGCTACCAATAATTGGAAGTGTAGGGGAAATACAATAAGTAAATTTGTTTTGTGGTGAAGTTTAAGAGGTAAATTGCCAGATTAGAATGAGGTTAACTCCATTCATCTGCTCTTTGACAATTAGATTACAAGGAAAAATTACCTGAGTGAGCAAATGAAAACATTTAGTATATTTTGCTCATTACAAAAAATTGAGAGGAGATTTGACCATCTTGTATATGATCAAATTAGAAATGCAAAATATTAGCCACTCCTTAATCTCATAGAGGAAGGCAAAACCATAACCAGTGACTGGAAGTGGAAATTAGGGAAATTCAAATGAGAAATTAGGTTGAAATATTTAACAATGAGAGTGTTTAACCTTTGAAAAACTGTGGGAGATGCTCAATTTTCTATCCCTTATTATCTTCTAATCAAAGCTGAAATCCTCTGGGAAGAGACAGTTTCATTATTACCAGATCTGCTTTGGGCAAGCCTGAGCAACCAGGGCCCACACAGGAACAGTCAGAAGTGGTCACAGCACCAAACCTGACCGAGGACCGAGTTCAAGAAGCATCAGGACAGTGCTCTCAGGCACAGGGTGTGATTCTTGGGCTGTCCTGTGCAGGGCCAGGTGTTTGACTCCATGATCCTTGTGTGTCCCTTCCAACTTAGCTTATTCTGTGCTTCTCACAAAAGAAACATTAGGCAAGGAATGATTCTGAGAATCTGAAACGTATTTTCCCCAAATATAAATCTCTCTCAAAGACAAAAAGGATTAATTCCTTTCTGCTTTTATCAGGATATTTTGGACAATATCTTTCTGGGCAATAATGATATCAGGTTTCCACATGCATCTCTATTCACAAAATGGTTGTGCCAAAATGATCCCCAGTATGGTGAGTAAAGAGTTCAGGCCCTGTGGAGGGCTTGGCATGGTTGGGAACAGGGACATTTTTAGTTTGATGAGAATATCACAGCTGGTTTTAAGAACATATTTATGATACATTCTGAGAAGTTTTTTTTGGGTAGGTTTAGGCTGTTAAATCCTCTGTACCTTTTTTATCTACTTCAGCATTTTTCCCATTTGCAAATCTAGAATTAAATGGTTCATGAAATATCTTGTAACAAATGAAGATGATGATACAAAGCGATGGAATAAGCGATTGTTAATGTCAGATACCTCTATGCCTACCAGTTGCTGCACATAGTCGGATAAAAATTATCAAAATAAACAACTCAAGGGATAAATTATGGACAGGTAAGATGCTAAACAGTGAAAGAGAAGAGATTTAACTTGATGGAAAGGTTCAACCACATCAGCAACCCCTGTACTTCACATTTCCTTAGGCATTACAGGCAGCACTTGGAAGGAATAATTATAGCTGGGGGAAGAAGATCACAAGGTTTATTAGTGCTTTTGTAAAAAAATCTTTACATTCTTCAAGCCATGTCTGTGTTCTCTGGAATGACTGAAATGAAGGCTGGTTTAATTTCTGTTATTTGTTGCATATTGTAGAAAAAACAACTTTCTCAGGCAAAAATGTTCTCATGTAATTCTGTAAAATCCACAGATTCTGGGGGTGTTTTGTAAAGGTCTTGGAAGCATTCTACTTCCAGGTGATAAGATCATTTCACACAGGACGTGTTGGCCCACTGACATTTCCCAACAACCTGCAAGAAGTGGAGTGCCCTTTAGGCACCAACAGTTTTAGCAAATAAAATAAGGAGAATTTTTTTGCCAACAGAAATTATGAGAGAGAGGTTTGGAGGTGGCATGCAATTGCCTAAACTAATACCACACAACAAGGTTGGGCAAAGGCCTTGAAGGAATAAAATGCTGGTAGAAGTGGATGTTACTGCTCGTGTAAAGCCCTGCTCTCCAAGGAGCACATCAGTTACCATTGTCACATTCAGAGTGAATGACTCTGGGCAATGGGCATGGTTTTGTCGAGTCATTTTTTATCCAAATATTGGCTATGTACAGTATGATTGTAAGAAGATGCTATTTTAAAATTTTATGGCTTCCAGAGTCAGCTCTGAACTTTTTATTGCTGATTTAAAGGCAAAACCTGCCAATATCCATTTAAGTTGGACCAAGAATGGGAAAAAAAATCATAGGATCACCTGCTTTCTGGGACTGTTTTGTTCTCTTTTCTGATGCCTTCTCTCCATACATGAGGAGTATCTAGTATAAGGGAGCCTTTGCAGTTATCTTGTCGTGTTCTTCATCAAAGTGAATCTGAGAAAGACATCGATTCTCAATAGGGAGGGCTGATGCTGACCTTCTGTCCTCTCTTCGGGCAGTGTGGCTGCTCTTGCTGCTCCGCTGCTTGGGATAGAGAGGCTGAGTCTTTGGGTTTGCATCTGCATTGCATGAGATTCACACCTGGGATGCAAATGTCTTCAACAGGAATGAAAAGGAAACGCTTTTCACAGTTTGTCTTTCACAGCAATTTGGGGTAATCTGAGATTTAATTTATTCACCAGTTGAAAAGGGAAGGGAAATCAAGCCAGCATCTTTCTTTCAAGCCAAGGTTTTTCTTGCATAGCCCCGTGCAGGCGCACACAAAAGAGCTCTGATCACTCTAACTAGGTGCTTGTTCTAATTATAGAAAGATTAAGCGTTGGTTACATAATTGCCCACTGCACATCAGCACACGGCATTGTTATGCTACAAAAGCCTCTTTTTTATTCCCTTCTCTGCAGCAGACCCGGTGTCAGCCTGGTTAACAGAAAGCTGCAAGGAGCAAAATAATTCTGAAGAAACCTCCCATAGCTTTCCCAGGAGAGGCCAGCAAAAAACAGATGCTGACCTGCTCCTGTGCTGGGAGCACTGCCAGCATGTGGGATCCAGCCATCAAAGCAGAGGATTGATAGCCCGGGCAGCAGTCTTTTAAGCATCCCGGGTAGAAGCAGTGGGCTGTGGTCAGGAATCAGTGGTTGTGCCGAGGTTAGAGTTGCTATTTTTGGTTTTTATATGCAATAGCACAGTAGCGTTAAATGGACACCCCACTATTATGCCCACTATCAGCCTGAGCCATGGAGGCTGTGAATTTGCAAACACAAAAATCTATTGCAAAACTTACATATGCGTTAGCAGACACAAGAACAGTAGAGCTTTACCCTGTATTTTTAAGCTTTTTAAATTATGTGATTCGGAGTTGTTACTTCATGTTCAATCTGTATTTCTTTCTCTCATTTCCTCAGCAGTACATCAGGTGCACATCTCCCTGACTTTTTAATTTCTTCCTCTTTTCCCTCCAAACCATGAAGCTTCCTTCCAAAAAATAGTTTTTCCTGCATAATTTGTAATCATCCAAGACTAAGCTGCGATGCTTCACTGCCCGCCATCAGTTCAAAAGCTCCCATCTGTCCTAGAAGGGAAAGAAACTTACGGGATTGCAGCCAGTTTAGCCATCATATGGCTGATGCAGCCACTGGCCATGTGGGCCCTGTATCCTCAGTGTGCTAGCAGGGTAATCACCCTTATCTCTGCCCTTCATCATTTGTAGCTGCTTTGTTTCTTAGAGATGATATTTAGCAGCAAGCCCTCACTGTGCAGGCACTGACATTAAGGTCTGCAGCAGAGTACAAGTGAGGAAAACAAAACTGAAGTGAAGCTGGATGGAAACAAAAGAGGTACTGTGGCAGCTTGACTCAGTCTGGATGGCATGTGCCAACCCATGCTGCTCTGTCACTCCCTCCTCAGCTGGCTGGAGAGAGACAACAACAAAAACCTCATGGGTTGAGATAAAGACAGGGAGAGATCACTCATTAATTATTGTCAGGGGCAAAACATGGGGACTGGGGAAAATGAAATGTATTGATTTTAAATTTATTACCAATCAGATCGGAGCAGGATAGTGAGAAATAACCCCAAATTAAAAAAAAAAACAACACCTTTCCCAACTCTCCCTTCTTCTTAGGCTCAACTTCACTCCCAATTTTCTCTATTTCCTCTCCAGCAGAAGAGCAGGGTGACAGGGAATGGGGGTTGTAGTCAGTTCATCACACACAAATCTATGTTGCTGCTCCTTCTGTCACAGGGTGGAACACCTCCCACTCTTCCCCTGCTCAGTTGTGGGGTCCCTCTCTTGGAGAATTCTCCACAAACTTCTCCAATGTGAGTTCTTCCCATGACTTCCAGTTCCTCATGAATTTCTCTAGGATAGCCTCTCCATAGGGTCACAAGTCCCGCTAACAAATCTGCTCCAGTGTGGGCTCTGGGCTCCTCTTTTCAGAGGTCCACAGGTCCTGTCAGGTCCTGCTCTAGGGGGTCACAACCTCCTTTGGGCATCCACTTGCTTCAGTGTGGGGTCCTCCACACACTGCAGGGGGACATCTGATACACCATGGCCCTCCATGGGCTGCAGGGGCACAGCTGCCTCATCATGCTCTTCACCTCAGGCTGCAGGGGAATCTCAGCTCTGGCACTTGGAGTATTATGACCCTGAGATTAGCTCAGCTGGTTAGAGAATAGTGCTGACAACACTGAGGTTGTGGGATTGATCCCAGTGTGGGCCATCCACTGAAGAGCTGGACTCAGTGTTCCTGCTGGGTGCCTTAGGATATTCTGTGATCTGAAAGTAGCCACCTCCTGCCTCTCCTTTTCTAATGACCTTGGAGTCTACAAGAGCTGTTTCTCTCACTCCTTGCTTCTCTGACTGCAATTACTTCTGCACAATAACTTTTTTTCTCTTCTTAACCATGCTATTGCAGAGGTGCTACCACTGTCACTGACAGGCTTGGCCTTGGCCAGTGTTGGGCCTGCCTGGGAGCCATCTGGTGTTGGCCCTGTCAGACATGGGGGATGCTTCCATCAGCTTTTCACAAAAGCCACCCTGTATCATCCTCCACCCCCACAACAAAACCTGACCACACAAATCCAGTACAGGTAGCCATTAAATAATCCAAATATTATGTTGATCTTTTAGGAAAATATTTAACACAGCACTGTCCCAGAGCCAGGGAGAAGGTAGTTAAATCACCTTTACAGCACTTTTCCACAGGGATGAAAAACCTATTCATCTAGGAAGAGAGACTTGTCATCAGGATGTTTTCTTGAATGCACTGTCATGGTCTCCTGAGCCAGTAGATAGGGACAGGGAGCAGAATAGCCCCCCTGTAATCCAGGAGGAAGCAGTTAGTGACCTGCTGAGCCACTTAGATGCTCACAAGTCTATGGGACCAGACGGGATCTACCCTAAGGTGATGAGGGAGCTGTGAGATGAGCTTGTGAAGCCATTCTCCAAGATTTACCATCCGTCCTGGCTCCCTGGGGAGGTCCCAGATGACTCAAGGTTACCCAATGTTAACCCCATCCATAAGAGGGGCCAAAAGGAGGATCTGGGAAACTACAGGCCTGTCAGTCTAACCTCAGTGCCTGGCAAGTTTATGGAACAGATCATCTTGAGTAAAATCCCACTTCACCTACAGGATGCCCAAGCAATCAGACTCAGCCAGCATGAATTTTGAAGGGGCAGGCCTTGTCTGACCAACCTTATTTCCTTTTAGGACCAGGGGACCTGCCTGGTATATGAGGGGGAGGCTGTGGATGTTATCTACCTGGACTAGTGAAGGCTCTGGAGCACAAGTCCTGTGAGGAGTGGCTGAGGGAGCTGGGGGTGTTTAGCCTGGAGAGGAGGAGGCTCCGGGAAGACCTTTTCACTCTCTATGACTACCTGAAAGGAGGGTGTAGCCAGGTGAAGGGTGGCACCTTCTCCCAGGCAACCAGCAATAGCACAAGAAGACATGAGCTGTGAAGGGGAGGTTTAGGCTGGACTTTAGGAAGAAGCTCTTCACTGAAAGGGTGATTAAATATTGGCATGGGCTGCCCGGGGATGTGGTGGAGTCAGTGTCCCTGGAGCTGTTTAAGAAAAGACTGTATGTGGCACTTAGTGCCATGGCCTAATTGACAAAGTAGTGTTAGGTCGTAGATTGGACTCAATGATCTTAAAGGTCTTTTCCAACCTAGTTGATTCTGCGAAATAGAATGTGAAATTTCATTTAAGCGTGAATTTTTTTTTTAAGAGTGCAGAGGATAGGTTTTCTGGGAGCCCCACTGGCAAAGTGAGATTGCGTTACCTTGCAGTTACCGAAGGCGAGCAGGTAGCAATCCTGCAATCCTGCAATCCGGGGAGCGAGCTGCGCGCTTCCCCGGAGCAAGGGCGGAGGCGTTAGCGCAGCGCGGGACCCACCGAAGCGCAGCGCTCCCCCCGCTAGTCCCCCGTGGGCTCGCCCAATGGCCGCCCCTTGCAGTCCCACCGCGCCCCCGCCCCTCCGAGCTGCCGCCAAGGAAGACTACGTTTCCCGGCGTGCCGCGCGGACCAGGGCCGTACCGTGTGCGAGGTGGAGGGGGGAGCGGCGTGGGGCGCGCGCGAGTTGAAGTGCCGGCGCGGCGGTCGGTAAGTGCCGCTCCGAGCGCCGGCGGAGCGTCCGGCCCGGCCCGTCCCACCCTCACGGCCCCGCGGCCGCCCCGGCCCGTGCCGCGGCTCCGGGCCCGGGCGGCGAATGCGGCCCCGGCCGCGGGGACTCGGTTGTCGCAGCGCTCGACGAGGCCGGGTCTGTTCGTGGAGGCTGGAGCGGCGCGGGGCGCGGAAGCTGCTCCGGGAGACCCGAAGCAGACCCGGGAGCAGGCGGCGCCGGCCCCTGGTGTCGTGCACGGGCAGATGTCGGGCGCGGCGGCGGACGCGGGCCTGGCGGCCGGAGGGGCCTGGCCGGGGCTTTGAGCGGCGCTGGCTGCCTCTGTCCTCGGGGCGGTCACCTCGGCAGGTGGCGGTGGGGTCACCTTCGGGGCTCTGACAGGGAAGCGGCACCGTCCCGGCCGCCCCTGCTGGGAACAGGAGAAGCCTGGCTGTAACCCGAGGGACGCTTAGGCGCGCCAAGTTGTGTGAAAGTCAAAAAAGCCACCTCACTTAGGTGAAAAAAGAGCTGGAGGTGATCTATCAACGCAGGGCTTAATAATGAGAGGCAGTGACATCCCAAGGCTTGTTTCACAGCTGACAGGGCCCTTAAGATATCCCTAGGGGTGTCATAATGGCTCATTTACATGGAAGAGGCTCCTCTATGCCTTATGCAAGACTTTGAAATACAATTTACTTTAGAGAATTTTATTTCTGTACCTCTTATTGGAGGGGTTTTAATTATTCCCTTTTTATTGCTACAACACACTAAGCATGAAAGCAGGAACTTTTCTTGCTGAAAAATTCAGCTTTGCTGCCTGTTTTTTTGCTACTTAAAGTTCCCATCTTCTGTTTGTGACGTACAGCTGGCGGGTATGGCGATAGATGTGATGTAACAAACTGCAGATTATAGCTTCAGGTAGGAATAAGATGCAAGAACAGATGGACCAGCATCCTGCTTTCAATAAAATGTTATTTTAGTAATTGAGAAAGTGAAGGAAAAAACAATGAAAAAGAGGCATATTTTCTGTTAAGAAAATGTCATTGCACCTTTCACTTTTCAATAAATGAAATTTTACAGAAATATACAAGGAGCACAAATTGTTTAATGAAAATACTTTGCAAAAGATGACTTTTGAAGGTGACAGAGGATACAAGAGATCTCTGTACAAAAAAAAAAAAAAAAAAAAAAAAAAAGATTGGTCCTGCTGGAAGAAACCCCAAAATTTCTAGGATTCCAGTGAGGCAGGGGAAGGAGGGCGACATTTTTTTGGTGAATTGCGTGTATATTTGGCTGCAGTCAAGAACCCAGGTTTATTTTCTGTTGAGTTTGATCCTAGATTCAAAGGAGTCCTGCTCAACCAGCTACCCATTCTGACAGGAGAAAGAGCTGGATTGCTGCAGGCAGCTGTGACAGGCACTGACAGAATATGCCTCAGATTTTCTGCCTCACAATTACCTAGGGTTTGTAAGGAAATAAAAGGAAATAATAAAGTTTAGCTAAGGTTCATGTACAAAGGTCTCTTGTGTTATATTAGCTTATTTTGCTGATTGTGTTCTTGTGAACTGTTTTTGGAAGACTTGACCTGTGTCACTGCATGTGTTTTTTGGTTACAAGGCTCCGAGAGGAAAGGCGCAAGCCAGACTGACCCTGCTAAAGCTTCACAATGAGAAGCAGGCAAGTTTCTCAGTCAAGCCTAGGAGTGGGAGGATTAGTAGACTCCATCTTGATGGGGTAAGAGCCTGCACTTTGTCAAGGGTGCTCTTGAGAGCTTGCAGAGAAGTGACAATACCTTTTTGGTTTGTGGTAGAAGCAGAAGGAATGGTCAATCATACTTTCTGCCCAGTACCAGCCATAGGGAAAGGAAAGAAAAATGTACCTAATTCCATGTTACTTTTTTTTCGTATCTGGGTCCTTGACAGTGACATAAAGGAATGGAAAAAATACATATCAACGTGTAATGAGTTACATGTTTATGCTACTTTATATGC
The DNA here is from genome assembly GCF_015832195.1 of Motacilla alba alba. Classification (NCBI taxonomy): domain Eukaryota; kingdom Metazoa; phylum Chordata; class Aves; order Passeriformes; family Motacillidae; genus Motacilla; species Motacilla alba. The sequence goes on from NC_052020.1 coordinate 40,642,584, forward strand.
TGCAAGCAATGAATGTAGTGATCCAAAGTGCTCAGTGTGGGAAATGTGTTCATTCCCTACCCTTGTCCCACAGAAAAAAAGTGGTTGAGAAGTGTCTCACCCGAGGCCTGTATTGGGCCTGTGACAGAGCTAGGAATAGGCTGTAGATTCCTGCAGATGGCTTTTCTGCCAGTACATTCCCTGTCTGGCACTTGAATGGGATGGTGATAATGAGAAAGCAAATCTCACTTGGTCACTGGTCAGGTCCCCCATCTGCATTCTCTGTGGTTGGCACTGACTGCTGGAGTGGCATATAACCTCCTGGGGTGCATTGCCTCTCCCTAGGCGCTCATCATCAGCCTTCCATCATCTCTTCCAACCACTCATCATCAGTGTGGAACTTTTAGAACTAGCCTGGCAGAGTTTCTAACAAACTTTGGGTGTTCTTGATGTTGCAAGAGCTCTTTTTAAACCTGGGTTTTTTATATCATCTGTTGTCCCCTTAAAATCTGCCTATGCTGTAATGTCTTCAAAAATTTGTGTTGAAGAAGTGTCTGTTGATAGGATCAGAATTGACTTTGATCTCATGCTTCCTTCTGTCTGTCCACCTGTTGTGTCTCCTTGAAAAGCCTTTGTTCAGGATCAAATGTTTTATTGCATTTACGCAAGGTCTAGCAGTGAGTGACTTCTGGATTTGTGGCCTGTAGACACTGTTGAGTTAAGAATAGCAATGAGCAACTTACCCTCAGTGCTGGGTGATTGCTTGAGCTCTTGGCTGGGGGCAGTGTTAGCAATGTGTGATTAGGAAAGGAGCAATTAAAACTTGGATTGTCAGGTCCTTTGGGGCTGTGGGCATCAGATCACTAAGTCCTTATCAGATGTTACAGTTGCTGTTTTGTATCTTGGCAGGGTTCATCAGTCATGGCACTAAGGGCCTTGAAATTTGCCTCATTGACAGCAGCTGCTTCTGGCGTCTATCTGTATGGAAACAAGTTCCTGGATCCTAATGATTTTGGAGTTGTTCGTGTGGGCCGAGCCATTGCCACAGTAAGTTCTACTATAGCAGTGTGCAGGAAGATTCCTAGATGGGTAAGGGAGTTGACGTTCACAAGAACTTGGGATTTTCTGCATTCCCTGTCTGCATTTTCAGCTGACTTAGGAAATCAGAATGTCTGTGGGGAGGTCTTCAAGTCCTCACACTGTGAGGAGAAAGGAGGTGGAAGCATGTAAGGAATACAGCTGTTGTTAGCACATTTTGGAAAGAGAAAAATGGAGAGACTGAGAGCTGTGTCTGCTTCCCTGGGTAGGGTGGGACCTTCAGAGTAAGGGCTCACTTTGGGCTCACATTTTCATCAGCCACCCTTCAAGGTCAGTTGCTCAGGTGCTGTGTCCTGTTGCCTTTTAAGAGTGACTTAGGTCAAACCCTCTTCTCTGCATATGCCATTTTTGCATTTTTTTATAAGTATCCTGGCTGTGTTGATAAACTAGGGTAACCACTGCACTATGACCCTTGCTATGAGATTTGGGGAGAGAAGGACTGGTGTTTTGAGGATCATTCTCAAAGCAAGAGTAAAGTGAGGATGGGTGATTACATACTTCTGAGATTGGAGTGGTTTCCAGATGTGTAAAATGAGTGCTATGTCTGCCTAGCATCACTGATATTTCTCATAAAACTGGGAATGGACACTGCTGCCTTCTCATTGCCAATGTTCACTGATGAATCCATGAGCAGCCAGGAACATGGAGAGTAGAGGCTCTGGAGGGGGTATCAGTCTCCCCGTACCTCACTTGCATTATACATCTGTCACTTCAGGCCACAGTCTCTATCATTTACAGACCCCCAGTGGTAAGCAGCTGTCTGTCTGCGTTTTCTGTGACTTTTAAGTGCTTCGTTAATGAGTTTTACAAGGAATTTGCTCCTGAGGGCAGATGCAATAAGAAACAAGCTCTGTGGGTTGGCTCAGGTGCCATGTGCGTGCAGCATCATAAACTGTTGTGAAAAATGAATGTTTATTTTGAAAGGGTGAAGGCAGAAATGCAGACTGTAATCTTTTCTCCTCACTTAACAAGTGCTAAGCTTCATGCTCTGTCCCTGACCATAAGGTAGTGCTACCTGGTGGCAGGGAGCAGCTCTTTCCCTTTTAAAGTACAGGAAATTGAGGCATGGAGAAGGAATGCAGCTTCTTGTTGCTGGAGGAGAATCTGTTATTCAGAGTGTTTGGGTTCTCCGATGTGTCCTTCAGTTCTGCCTGCTTGACTACAGTGTTTCTCAGTCTTTCTTAAGCCACTGTTTTTGTGGTAATCTACTGTTTAGGACAAAAATAAGTGAGAAGTTCCAGTGATGAGGCTGTGCAGTTGGTCTGTGTTTTGAGTGATGGTAAGAGATTACTTTCCTGAAGAATAGGAAGTAGGGGAAAGGAAATATTCTTTGATTTAGATGGTGGCAAATTACAGACATGCCTGGCTTTCATGTTCTCTGCCTTCAGGGAGGTCACAAGTCATTGGCTATAAAGCGCTTCACTGGTCCTGCTCTTAAAATGCTTTAGAGGGTTCTGCACCCATAGCTGCAAGCAGTGACCCCAAAACCAAGTTACCAGTGCTCAGTCTTCTGTAGGTGATGGCAGCATGTGTTTAAATCTGTGTGTATACTCTTAAAAAAGAATGTTCTGTCTCTTTCTGAATTCTCAGTTTCCTCTGGGATGTATGACTGCATGCGTTTGAGTTGTTTCTGAGAGATTCTTTAGTCTTGCTGCACCAGTGACCTCTGCCTTCCCTGCTCATTTTTGGACAGTCAGAAGTCAGCTCTCATCTGAGCACAGGCAGCTTGAACTGCTGTCATTCCTTAGTCATGGACCAGGTGAAGCCAGTAGAGCAGACATGTTTACTTCTAGGAAGCTCAGCTTTGGGATTATGCTTTTTGCAAATGAAAGATTAATCTCTGTAGCAAGCAAGTGATTTTGGATATTGAATATTAGTGACATCTACATAGACCTAAAGTATCTGTCCTTCAATCTAGTCCTGCCCTTGCTTCTTACCTGGATGCTTGATTTTGTCATTGGACCACAGCCAGGCAAAAGCTGACTGTAATGAAGAGACTGCAATTCTTAAGAGCTAATAAGTTCAGCAGCAGCAGACACAAAACTTTAAGACAAGTTACAGCGAGGCAAACAAAACAAAACAAAAGACAAGCCTGGAGAAAAGAACATATGAGGATCAAGGAACCTGATGTACAACTATGAGACTCTGGGCAGATTTCCTCTGAGTTTGTTTGGAGAGATTTGAGTCTGGTTGTATTTTAAGCATGTTGGTTCAGTAGTTCTTTGCAGACTCCATAAGAAACTTGATGAAGCTCTCTAGCAGAAAATTTCTTTTTAAGCCCCTGTTTAGGGAACTGGCTGTTATGTATGGGTAGACAGCTATTCAAGGGGATCATTGTGCTATGACTTGGTAAGATCTGAGGATAGGTTTAGGAGCAGTGGAAGAGTGTACAGTGTTCAGAATTCATTGATACCAAGTGGGACATTTAACACTGGGCCGGATACAAGCTCAGTGAAATTAATCTGGCATCTGTAAAGGGAGGGATTGGTTGATTTTGTATATATTTTTATAACTCTGAGCTTCAGTCTCACACTGTAACATGAATGACAGCGCTAGTCTTGGATGAGAACGAAGTCAGTGGCGTGGGCAGCATCACGCTGCAGAGTGTTTCTGTATTCTGGTAAAATTAGAAACTGGCAGAGCCGTTGTGCATTTGCTGTATTCTTTTGAGAGTATACCAGTTGTTTTGGTTATGTGGAAGGAACATTCTGTGCAGTAGCTAGACACTGGGAGGGATTTGGCAATGTCAGAGTTGCCTATCAGGATCATCATAATATTAATTTAGTGTTTAAGATTACAGTGTAATTAGCAACCGCTTAATTAATTCCCTCTTCCTCTGTAATACAGGCCAATCTGTTAGCTGCTTCTTTTTGAGTTGGAGGTGATAATTACCCTTGTGGACCAGAGATAAAATAAGAACCAACTCAAGCCTTGATGCAAGACTGATTCGAACCTCCCTCCACTTCAAAGTTGTTCTTTGAGGTTGTGAAGTTGCTTTGAAAAATTTTTCTTCTGTATGGTCTCTGTATCTGTGCAGCTCCTCAGTTCACCAGGGGCAAGAGAGCCTGAAAAACCAGAAAAAAAAAATTTGCTGTGTTCCGTTTACAGTTTGGAAATCAGGAAACATGAGAAACCTAACTTCCACAAAGAGGGAGTGTGTCTGTTTATTGCTGATTCCCAGCTTGGTCCATTCTTGGATGCATTTCTGAGCTTTTGACTTTTTTCCCCTATTGTCAGTTCTGCTGGCTTTGTCTCAAACCAGGTTTGCTTCCCTTGCCTCCCTGGCTTTCATGATAGGGCTGTACTTCGTGCCCTTCCTGGATGTGTTTATGGTGAAAGGTGGGGCTAGTATCCTGTGCCAGAATGGAATGCTACCCCTTCAGTAGGGAGATTTGTTGAAAAGTGCCTTTCAATCAATGGTGGCTACACAGATGGTTCTTCATGGCAAGGATCTTGAAGTTCAAATGGCACATTAGTGGATAGGCTCCTCTAGGTGTACGTTCCCTTCTCTCCCTCCAAACATGACCTGTATGTTTCTCTCCCATTCACTGATCTGACTGTGGAAAGAGAGGAACTTTAGTGATAGGAATTGTGAAATACCCTACATTTATTTTCAGAAATCATGAAGTCACTTAAGAATATAATTCCCTTGTCTGTAGCAATGTCTAACTAACAGGCTTGAGCTGGATCCCATTGAGCTGGATCCTGTTTTTGTAATTGGGTATTCAACCCTTTGGCCCCACAGTCCTTTGTGCAGTTGAATATCCCCAAAAGTACTGCTGCTTGTGCTAATCTGAGTTTGTCTTCAGTCCCTCTGTTTCTTGCTGAGCCTATACACAGAGCAAGCTGGTTAGGCAGTTTGGAGCTGTGAAGCTGTGGGATAACTGATGGGGCACGGAGTGTGGATGACCTCTGTTACTAGCAGCAGACCTTACTGTGGAAGCCGCACATGGCTGACTGAAGATGGGAGTCTGCTGTGCAAGGTGCTGTACAGAGATTAGGGAAATGCTTTGAGCATCTCAAATAGAAGATAGTATTGGAGTGTCAAGTGTTGCTTACATATAGCTACATATCAGTGAGGCCCCTGCGCTTCTTTTTGTAAGTGTTCATTGAAGTTAAAATATTTTCATTTAATTTATTAATGAGTCTTTTGCCATAGGCTTCACTGTGGAGCCTGAACTTTGAAGCCTAAGGTACATGCATTCTCTTTAACAGAAGTCTTATTGTTTTGATGACTGTAGAGCTTGCTCAGCGTTTCTGGTTTCATTTGCAGACGGCAGTTATCACCTATGACTACCTCACCTCTCTTCGGAGTGTCCCGTATGGATCAGAGGAGTATGAATTCCTCAAATCACAGGTAGGTAATAGCACTGAACCGCATTCCTTGGAAACTGCAAGGCACAGGTGTGTTGCTGTAATGCTGTCATCTTAATAATTCAAAATGCTTTCTACTAGATTGTTAGCAGCAATATTAGATAACAACCCCATATTAGGACTTGCATTGCCCAATGGAGAAGGTCCTTTGTTAAAGGTAGCCATATGCATTCAGTGCTCACTCAAGTTCTTGGTGTATGCTTTTGGGCTCTGCTGCCAGATCTCTGCTGCCCAGACTGCTTGTGTGGCAGTCAGCTGCTGAGAGCGGCCTGGTGGTGCTTTCTTATTCTTCATATTGTTTGGTAATGGCCATAACACGAAGGCTGACTGATTTAAGTAAAAGGAGTGTGTTAAAAATGAAATAATAGAGATGAATCAAACTTGCAGATCTCTGAGGAAATGAGAATTGTGCAAAGTAGTGTACATCTAATTGCAAAACACACTGTTGTGTTTTGATATCAGTAATTAACCATAATAGCAAAAGCATTTCTAGTGAGAAGGAAGACAAGCACCCCCACTTCTCCTCTCAAGTCTTGTGCTGCACCTTTCATTCCAGCCTATAGCCCTATAGTTCATTGAGCTGTGAATGACACTTGGTTTTAGTTGAGTGCTTGTGATGTATGTTAGCTAGGGTTTCTCTTCTATTTGAGTTCAAGGCCTCTTTGCAGTGGGAAGTACAGCTTGTGCCAAATTAGGCCAGTCTGTGTAATGTGTTTGAAGTGAGGTCTTTAGCCTCATTTTTCTTCTTGGTGCATGTAGGATTTAGGCCACTGATGTTGTTGGTTACAATGCATGGAGTGGTAATCTCCAGGGATTCTCAGACTGGAGGGACTATAAAGCTGGAAACAGCCTTGACTAAGGTAGAAATCAGTGACATTGGACTCCAGAATGCTTTAGTATTCCTCTGGCAGAAAATCCACATCATCAATATGGTCTTAGTGTATCTGGAATGGTTTGCAGAATGGTTTCCTTGGGCTTGTTCTCATCCTCTGCTGTCTAAAGAACCCTAAGCTGTTCTAATGTAGATCCCCATCCCAAGTGAGTGACACTGATGCCCTGGCATAAAATGGAGATAGGTGTGTTGGAGTCTGGAGCTTCACTGTCCATGTCTGTGCCCTGAACCTTTGAAACCTGGTTTGCAGAAGGGTGCATGTAACTTCCTCGAGCAAAACCCAAGTTGTGGAGTTATCAGTACTGTGGACAGCTTATATTTTGGCAGAATTTGCAGCAGCTGTTGCAAATTCCTCACCTTTTGCCATGTATCTCCATGGTTTCATTAACCTCTGTTATGGGAATTTTGATGACTTGTCAATCCACACCCCAAGCAGCCAGCAAGGGCCCTGTTTGCTCGCATTGCACAGAGCTGTGCCCTCCCTGCTTGGCAGCCAGGACTAGCTGCCAGGACTAGTGAGCCCCTGCATGTGGCAGAGCCAGTGGCAAGCACAGCATGCCAGCTTGGCCAGCACTAGCCTTCAGCTGCATAAAGGGGCGTGAGCTGGGAGATAGGAGGAAGCTGGCACAGGCATAGCGTGAGTTGGTGAAACTTGTTGACCAGTGGAGTCCGGTCTTGCTGTTCACAGGTGTTATGGAGTGCCACCACTGAGCCTGGCAGGAACAGCACTTGTGGGTTCTTCAGCAACATCCCTGTAGAGCTTGTGCTAGTGAAGCATCAGTTTGACATGGCAGATACTTTGGACAATTGCACACCAAACTTTATCTCAGTGAAATTTTAAGTGGATGGCAGCCAAGTCTTTACCATCTTGCAGCTCTTTTAACTCTTTGTGGCAAGTGATTTTGTTGGTCTTGTACTAGCTCAGAATGACTTGCAAGAAGTTACCCTATTGGAGTTGGTACTTAAGATTAGTCACTGGATAGGGCCTAGAGGATGTGAATGTCCTGCCCAAATCAGTGTTGTGTTTTAACAATACTTATCAAGACATTGCTTCTGCTAGCTTCAGTCCTGGATAGATCTCTAGTACTCTCAGCCGTTCCTTGTACTCTCTTTATTTCTGTCCTCCTAGTGAGGCCAGCTCAACCTGCTTTTCACATACTGAGAGTTTGTAATTTTCTTGTCAGCATGTGTATGAATTAGCTGCTGATTTCCAGATGCAGTTTTGGTGCTGTGCCTAGAAGAGAGACTCTGTGAGGCAGGGTGTATCTCTGTGTATATGTGTGAGATTTGGTGACCATGGGACTGCTGATAGTGCCAAAAGGTCTGAATCTGGTTTTTGTGCCTCTGTCTCCAGTGCTGGGTTGCAGGTGCATATATGTCTGTGATGTGCTTGCAGCTGGGAGTGGAAAAACACTTTTTTCTGTGGATCTCCTCCTGGTACTCAGCATACTGGTAATGCTACTCTAGTGCAAATAATGCTTAACTTGTTCTCCGTGTATTCCCAGTGAGACATTAAACTGGGGTCTCTAAATTACTCATGGCCTTGCATGAGAGATGGGAAGGGTCAGTGGCAGCACCAGTGCCTGAGCCTACTGAGGCCAAACAGGAACATAATCATTGGGAAACAATTAAATGCAAAGCAGATTAAGAAGGAAATGGGTTCCCCAGGGATTTTTAGCCAGGTTCCTGCTTAGCTCCAAGGAATTATCTTCAATTTTACAATATATTTCTGTCCCTTGTGGACCAGTTTTGATGCTAATACTTTAAGCCCCTCAGTTCCCAGCATTTTTTATGGCTAGCAGATGGGCCATACTATGGCTAAAGTTTTACTAGTTCCCATGAGGTGGCAAGTAGTAGATGGGAATTTACTGTGTGTCCTGAGGTTAGTTTGCCTCTCCCTGGATCTCTGTCAGCTAGGAGATATGAGAACCCACTTGCCAGATGGCACACATTGCTGTCCTTCAGCAACAGCCATTTTTCATTCCTGCCCCTGCCTGAAGCATAGATGAGCCTCCTTATGTGCCTGGGCTTTATGTCCTTCCCAATGGTTGCTTCATTTCACCACTGATGGCTCAACCATGTCAGAAATTCAATCTTTCTCCTAAGCTAGGGGTCCTTTCCTGGTGTGTGGGCCCTTTTCCTGCATATGATGGTAGTGCCAGTGTACTGATGTCAAGGGCAGGTGTCAGTGGTTGGTTGCAAGACATTGTATGTCTGTAGGTCTAGTGTCAGGAGTATTAGGGGAGGTATGACCTCTCTTCATTTCATGTCTGTTTCATTAAATGATTCTGGACATCTTTGCACATGTAAGCTTGGGCATTTCATTTCTACTCCTGCTTGCACTGGGCCACAGGAAGAAGGAGGGCAGCCTGCTCAGTGCCATTTCCTTACCTATTGTTTTCTTAACAAAGCATTTTATTCTATAGAAGGCTACATTTCTCTGACATTATTCTGCCCCAATGAATGTTGGCCCTTCACAGTGTTTTTTCTCCTGAGTACCAAGTCAGCCTACCATGGGACATTCTCAGTGGTGTTCCTCTCAGTGTAGCATCTGGATGTCTTGGCTGACACTTCTTCATTGCTGGCATCAATTTCTGTTGATCCTGATGTCAGTCAGGAGGTGTGTCACCACATGCAGTTTGTTCAAGGGCTGGTGTCAATGGAATTCTGAGTTGTCAGTGTAGTAAGAGGATTGCAATGGGTCAGTTGTCTTTGATTTTGGCAGATTTTGGCACAAGTGGCCACAGTTGAAAATCTTGAGCAGGACATCTTTTTGTTGTTTTTCTCTGTAAGACAAAATATTGCTGCTGTGAGTTTTGTTTTTTTTGTAATGAAGAGAAGACAGCAAGGAGAAAAAGGATCTGTGGTCAAGGTATCTCAGAAGACAATGGGAATCCATTCTTGAATTAACTTTGTTGGCTACAAAATTGCTTTGTCAGGGACAAGCCATTTGGGGAGGTTAATTAAATGTCCTACTTTTGAGAGCAGAATGAGGATGTTCTCGTCATTCAAACTTATGGTTATTGGGCTGTCAGTACCTGGGCAAATATTTGGAAAGTATAACCTTGTGCCATCATTATACAGAATACCATTCCTTGCTCCTTGGAGGCTCTTCCTGGCTTTGCTATGTTTACTTCTCACAGTGGAGTGGGTATTTTCAAAATGAGTTTTGTCTCACCGTGAAGTAGCACAGTGGAAGGATCTTGGAAAGAAGAGGAATAAATATATATGTGTGTGTGTTTTCAAAAATAATCTACAGTTTCTGGATAGCTCAGAGCAATGAAATATCCTGTGTCTTTGAACTTCATATGAATCAGTTGTGATTCAGTAATAGCATGTGCCTTAAATATTAAGTGATGTTCAAAAATAGTTTCTTCCTGATGGACATGGGCTGCATCTGCAGAGAGAAGTCCTAAGGAACTCTCCATGGCATTCCTTCAAAAAGGCAGCTGTGAATGGGGACTGTGGGCTGTTCTCCACCCCAGCCAGTGTGTGCAGTGGTGGATCTACTTGTGCTTCAGTCTCTGGTGAACTGAGGTGAGAAACAAATGAACTTTCTTATGGGACACAAAATAGCCATTAGGTGGCAGTGACTTTCTGCCACCAAACTAAATGGGAACCAGTAATAGAGAGGTGAAGAGCTTCAGAGCCCATCCACAATCCCTGAGCTGATCATGTTTGGTTGGCCTATTATGTGCTCCCCAGGATATCTCTTCATCTAAAAGGCATGGTCAACACTAATGCAGTCTAAAAAAGCTACTATCAGGGCCAGCTGGTGGCTTGATGACTCTACATTTGAGCACTGCTGTCTAGCACACTTCCTGCCAACACATAAAGCATGAAAGCTTTCCACTGAAAACATAACAAGCTGTAAAATAAATCTTATAATTATAAGACACTTCCTTTTCCTCCTTGTGCTTTCTGGAGTGGTGTCAGCTGAATGCTCTGGCCATAGCAACTCTGGGTTTTAATTTTGTAGCATTGAAAAGGTCCATTTTTTGTGGGGTCTGTGCCTATGAAACTAGATGTTCTTCAGTCATGTGCAGTGATTTATTCAGAGAAATGGCCCATCTACTATGACATTTTTGAAGGAGGAAGAAGGAGAGAAGTGAGGGTAAGGAGGCAGTGCCTCATGTATTTAACGTTTTTTTCTTGGCTGTGCACGCTTGTCCCTGAAGTGCTTTGCAGGAGCATAAGTGAGAATTGTCATGCACTCGGCTTGCCTGAGTCGTCCTCTCTCAGCTTCCCAGGAGGAGTGACACAATATGCCTGCGGAGCATTTAGCTCTCTTTCCTCCAGGTGGGGCTATCCCTTTTCAGTTGAATCCCTGAGGACGTCGTCACATTGTTTCTGTAGAGCTGCTGGAGAGGTACATAGTAGCCAGAGTTGTATTGGGAAGAACATCTCATCTGGTAGAGTGGGGAAACCATTAGAAAGCCCTGGGAGGATGCAGGCTGCAAGGAGCTTGCATTGTAAGAAACATTATAAAAGGAAAAAATGAGAAGTGAAGAAATAATCAGGTTTTATTTAGTGTTTGACTATGCCTTGGGTCCCAGTGTGAAATGAACACTCAGCAGTGCAAAGTCAAGAAGTATGGCAAGAGATGGTATTTTCTCTGAAGGGCTCATGGTCATGGTTGGTTTGCCTAAATTTTCACCCTAGATGTGAGTGGTGCAAATACACGCAAACATGGGGTTTCTCAGAGGTGGAAGGCCTCTGTAAAGAGAGAAGGAGACAAAAGCAGAAATTACTTTGGGTTCTACTGTAAGTCATTTAACACTGATCCCATTGACGTCGCATCAGGCCCTGATTAGGAATGTTTTCTTAATGAAGGACTGTGTGGCCTTGAACTACTGACCAGTTTATATGGTTCACACAACACAGAAACAGAATATTCAGAGTTGGAAGGGACCCACAAGGATCGTTGAGTCCAACTTTAAAGGGAATGGCCCATATGGTTGTTGGTGGACACCTGTAAAATCAGTAGAGCTGACAGGTAGCCAGTACTTAATCTATTCTAAGAATGGGAAGACAACTGGCTTGAGAGTAAAAATAATCTTATCTGAGGCTAAGAAAAATAGATACCCAAGAGTTTCATTTGGGGATAGAGACATGTACTTGCAATGTCAAAGTGGACTTCTGAAGTGTTGTTTTGTTTGCCCTTTGAGTCCTTAGCAAGACCCATCTTGTGGGTTCTGTTCCCTTTTCTGAGGTTCTTGTAGTTAGCTTGCAGTGAAACACTATCTTGAAATACTTCAAATTAGAAGTAAAAATTAGATGTAAAATCAGGGGTGAAGAGAATAGGTGGCTGCAGAGGATATTTCATGTATCAGTCCAGGTTGGAATTTCAGAGCAGGACTAAATATTGTAGATCTGCTCTGCTAAAGCAGTGACCTTATCACATTCTCCCCAAAGTGGATCTGATAAAAGAATGTGCTGGAGGGCAGCTCACAATTACCTTACCTGTTAAGAAAGTGATTTCATTTAGCTGGTTAAGTCAGTGGTGAGGGAATTGCTGTGGTGGGTGGTGTCTTGCAAACAGTCCTCTGGACTTGTTTGGACTTGTAATGTGGGAGGCATCTTAGTAGGTTCCAGGCAAATCCTTTTAACATATGTGGGGGCTACACCCATTTGCATACTTGAGGGAAGGGTGTCTCTGAAAGAAACTGCTGTATTCTTCCATCTGATGTCCCAGGGCCAGGCAGGACTCTGTCAGGAAGGCCTGTGGACTAGGAAAAAAAGGAAGCTATGTTTCTCTTGAACTAGAGTAGTTGATGATTTAGTTCTTAGGAGTAAACCAACAAGTATTGTTCAATGTCAGGTTTTAAAGCTATCCCTTCTTTATTTACTAGTGTTCATGTGCCCTGCCTAGAAATGTGCATTTTTGTACGTCTGGACAGGCTCATCTGCTTGCCTGTAGACATGTGCCAGTTTGTTCAGGTGGGAGTCCTTATAGTAAAGTAGCCATTTTTTGAACAGAGTCAAAGGTTCAAACATAGCTTTGAAAGAGTTAATCCAAGATGGTAATCATATTCACTGCCACACTAGTTTAGCCTACTTTTGGTCCTGTAGAATTGACTTGGGGTGTCTTTATTTTTGTTGGATTTTTTGTTTATTTGTATCTTTTTTGGCTTGAGAGTTCTGTCTCAGTGGCTGCAAGTTCTGCTGATGTTGCACCATTCAGAGCAGCTTGCTGCTCCTTCCTTGCAGTAGCATCATTTTGGCAGGTCTGACACCAGTAACAACTTGTTTTTGTCAGTGTACTGAGCCGATGTGACATGGAAGAGGACCACAGCCAACAGATAAACAAGAGTTGCCTTTATAAAACCTCCGCTATGTTCTGAGCTCCACTTTAACAGAGAATTTGCATGTGAGCTTGCACATGTATGAAACTGCCCAGTATTTTATGAAATGCCTTCTGCCAAGCCTGAATCCATTTACTATGTTGATAGTTTTGCTGAATTTAGAGGTAAATTCACTGAAAAGGTCACTAGCAGAATTGCTTTTCAAAAAAAAAACACCATCTCTTAAAATGTCTTTACTGCCTGTGCAGTCTTTGTTTGAAAATGTACTCATTTTGAGTTGCCTGTGAACTCTGTAACTGTGCAGCCTGTTTGTTATTGTAGGGCTTTTCTGAACACAAGTTGTTTTTTACAGAACTGCTGAAGGGCAGCAGGCTTTGTTTATCATAGGACTGTTGTGTGAAGAGAAGTAGGGAAGATAAGCTTTTCTCCCTCGGGCCCTTTCCTTTGCATTCACAGTCAGGCAGCACAGCCAGGCATTTCCAGAGCTCAGCAGGAGCTTTTTCATCTCTGCAATGCCCTGGCATTGCCTGTTCCTTCTCTCTTCTTCCTCTCCAGGACAATATTCCTGCTTGTATTTCTTGTAGTAAGCTGAGGTTTTGCTGTGTCAGTCTGAATTGGGAATTATTCCATGCCAATATACAGAATAGTGATCCTTGGCTGGGGAATGTTAAATTGAAATCCTGAGTGATGGGGATTGAGAAAGAGCAAGGCTGTTAGCTGGAACTGCACTTCCTTCACTCTGAGCTGGTGCTAGTTCAGGACTGTGTGCTTGAAGACAAGAGGTGACTGCAATCAGGTGACTGATGGGCTCCCAAGAGCAATACTAGCTCCTGCCACCCTGACTGGCAGGGTTGTATCCTCTGCAACTTCCTTGACTTCCAGTCTTCCCAAAGTGGACTGAATCTGTACCAGAAGTGAAGGTGACGTTCAATTCTTTTAAACCTATGTTTTGATGTTAGGGTTAACAAGTGTTTGGTAATGTAGTTAAGTACTGAGCAAAATGCACATAGAAGGAGCTTCATGCATGTATTCCTCCTGGTGTATCCCCATCTGAATGCATGCAGCTGCCCACACTGGCCCTACACAGCTGAGCTCTCTGTTCACTTCTACTGCCATCCTGTACCAGGCCTGAACCAGCTTCTTGCCTGCTCCAGCTCTGTCCTTCCCTCTTCCCAGTGATGCCTCAGCCCTGGCTGCCGCCTCCCTGGCCACTGCCCTGGTGGCAGATTTGATATAGGCTTACTCCACCTGGCCTTGCATTCCTTGGTAACTCATGCGGGGAAGATTTGCCGCAGTCCTAATTTTCTGAGAACTGAGACCCAAGTGCTGGGAGGATACATTTCCGAACCCAGGCAGGACACCTCTCCAGTCTGTGGCTTTGCACGCTTGTGTCAATGGCAGCCAAACCAGCAGGTTTCCCTTCCCAGTCCCTCTCTGGAGTAGGATTCCTGGCTTTGGCACAGCTTGGTCCTTGTCTGAGAAATTGAGCTCCACAGTGTGTGTGCCTTAGTTTCATTCTTGTAATCTCACTCTGGAGACAGTAGGATGTCAGGTTTCACAATATGCTGAAATCCACCGAGCTCACTGCCCAAGGAACTCTTCCGTTTACAAATCGTCTAAAAACCCACTGTATTTCCTGTTAGTATGGATGGAGTGAAGCGACTAATGCAGACATGTGAATTTTATTTGAAGGATACTACATTTAAATAAAGTAAAATAAAGAGGTCAAGCTCTGTCCTTTTGCAAAATCTTCGAAATGGTGGGATGTATGGGTATCTAATAAAGGAAAGTTCCTTTAAATAGTGTCACTGCTTATAATTGTTGGACATATGTGTAGTAAATTAAAGAAGTGATATATTGGTAAGACCATTTACCCAGAGGACCTCCATCCCAGTGGCAGATGCCTCTCCTTCCACCTGCATTGCTTAACAAATTTCTTCTCAAGAGGGGAAATGAATTCTCAATAGAAACGTGCCTAGTAATTACCCACACTGTAATTCTGATGTGCAGTGCTGTCACCCACCATTAGGTGGGAGTGGAAAAGGCACTGCATTTTGTTGATGGTTGAACATTTGTTTCCCTCATCATTTTGACACCAGAGGTAATTGCCATTCCTGAAATATTCTCTTGCTACCATTACAAAGCAACTGTTAGGGACAAACTAATTATGAAGAATCTTGTTATGACAGATTAATAGGCCAACAGAGGGGATTTCTTTTTTTTCTTTCAGGCAACTGAGTAGTAAAATCTAACAGCTCCCATATAACTGCTTGAAACACATGCTTCTCTGTAAGACAACAGATTTTTTCTTAGAGATGGGAGATTTGAAATACTAGGACTAGAGTGTAGAATGGGTTTCCAAGCTTGCTTTTACTGAGCTTTTGGTTTCCCAATATTATGTGCCAATATGATCTAGAGTGGGGGCATTGCCATATGGAGGAGAGGTCTTCATGGTTGGTATTGGACCAGCATCTTCTATCTCGGTCATGGTTGAGCAGCATCATGAAGGCTTGAAGTGAAGAACGCTGGACTTGTGAATTTTGTGCATTTTAGAACAAGACACAAAGTCATTATCTGGACTGCTTTATTGCCACTAAGGGTTTTCTGTGTCAGGGAGGCCAAACTGATGTGCTGGTTGAATTCCAAGTGGCCAGTATGCTTGTGTCCCTCAGGAAGTTCCAGACTACCTGCTCCAAATTATTCGTATGGTATACTCTCTGGGAGCTGTTGTGATGTGGCCTGAACATGTCTGCTTTCCTGCAGTAGAGGGGACTGTGACACCTTGCCTCCCTGTGACTGAACCATTCTGTCAATGCTGAGAGGAAGAGGACTTTGAAATACCTGTATTTCTCACTTCTGTGTTTAAAAGCTCACACAGTGTATGAATAGTTTGGACAGCAATCCATGTAGACTTGGTAATTGTGCTTTCAAGGAGGTAGTCAGGCAGTCTCATGGCTGACTGGCTACTATGGGGTGCTAGTGGATGCCAGGTGCTGATGAGCAAACCATTAAGAGGGAGCCAATTATAGACTTCAAAATAGAAGTAATGTAGATTTAAAGAAGCTCCTGGATGAGGTCTCTTCATGTTCTCAGCTTTGCCTTGATATCTCCCTCAAGTTGTCATTGCAACTACAGATCAAAGGATCCCTATAGTTGGCACCTCTTACCATCTCCAGCCAAGTGTTTGTCCCTGCAGCAGTCTGTCCAGAAAAGGAGTAAATCTTCAGAGGTAATCAATGCACAGCCCCCGTTCATGCCATGAGCTCCTTAATGAGAGAAGAGGGAAGCTTCGTTCTTTTCCAGAGACTGAACCAAGACCATGTTTATGTCATTTTCTATCTTCTCCTGCCTGCTGACATCAACTCTCAGTTTCACTGTAACTTCATTCTTCATGGGATCTCTGTATGGAGTATGTAAATGCTTTAATATTAAATATTTGAGGCTAGAAGTCATAGATAGTATTAGTTTTGGATTATTAGCAAGTGCTTTAATTTCTTTGCTTCATGTCCATCTTGTGTTGTGCAAATTGTTTAATGTCCTTTTTTTTGCCATGCAAATGTTGTTTTTGGGAACGTACACAGTGATTGTACTTGGCCAGCAAGATCAGATTCTTTGGAGAATCTTTGTCAGTATTGTCATTCTGTCAGGTTTTGCACCAATATCTTTTGTCTTGAGTTTACTATTTGCCTTCTAGCCAAGGTTTGACATTGGCTATCTTTGACTAGCCTGTTGATGGAGAAATGTTGAATATCTACTTTTATATAAAGATGATCTCAGCTTTATTCTCTTCACAACCTTGGTGAGCCTCAGCCAAGTGCAGGGGAAGCATGGACAATATTATTCATTGTGATACCAGCTGTAGTAAAGGCAATTGCCTCTGGTGCTGCTGGAGGTAATTCCTTCTGCTTTTTGTGGCAGCAGAAGTAATCTACTCTGGGTAACATGTGGCCTCATCTGGGCCTTCGTTTCATCTTTTTGTTCATCTCAGTTTGGTGCCATGTCAGATATTTGTGTTTTACTTCATTAAATTGCTATCTCATGCTATATTGCAGTGGCAATCTCGTAGTCAATATAGGTGCTCTCTCTTCCTTGTGTTCCTAGCAGCCAAAAGGATTCAGTAGACCAAATTCTACCTTCACTGGCACCCACATAAGCCAGTTTTATCCAAATTCTGCTTCTACTGACACCTGCAGAAACCTATTGTTTTCAGTGAAAAAGCACAAGACTTTTGTCTTGTGGATTGGATTGGACCTTCTAATTGCAGTGTAACAAGTCTGTTGTGTATGCATCAGAAGAGACACCAGCTCAGTCTCCCATACTGGTGACATTGATGGGATGCTAATAGACACCAGCTGCCTTTCTTGGTGTGGAGCTGTGTGGTGTCAACTAGATGAAAAAGCTGGAGTTATTTATATATATTTTTTCACTGAAGTCAGCAACTCTGACGGATACCCAGAAGGGAACAGACCTGCTGAGTAACAAAGGGACATTCCTTGTGGTTTTTTTTTTTTTATTTTTTTAACATAGGTACTTTTTTGAATGTAGACCTGCACTTTGCCATTGGTGATGACTTACTGGCACTGCAGCCACTTTCTCTGTTGGATGTGGTGCTATGACAGTCACTGCAGTCTTTTGGAATTGACAGCGTAATCCCATGGTTGTTATCTTTCCTGACTTCCTCGTCAATCCAATTTAATCACTTGTAGGTATTTCATGTGTTACTGTCTCTTTCCTCTTCAGGCATCCTGTTCCTGTGGGAAGAGGTCTGTGCTTTAAAGGTCAGAGATTCTCAGATTAAAGAAGGGGGAAGGAATCTGCCTCTGTCATTTTGGTAAGGGGCTGTATTCTCTTTAGAGCCACTGCAATAAAAACCCTTCTTTCTGGGATCTGTCACCAAGGTGAATTCTGGTGTGTGTCTGCATGGCTGTAAGAGAGGGAGCAGGCTTGCTCTGCTCCCCTGGCTGTTGGAGTGACCTGCCAGGAGAGAAGTTACATATGTACAAGGGGAAGAAGCTGCTGTTGCACGATTTAATTGCCTGACGTTGACTCAGATAGGTCCTGACTGGAGGTCAGCTGTGACGTGCAGCTGGTAGGGTGGGATTCGACTGCTGGGAAGAGAAAAATGCCAGCCCAGATTCTTCAGCATTGACAAAGTGGTTGTGATGATTTCGCCCCTCCAGCTGCAGCAGCTGCCTCTGTGCTTCCTACTTTTCTGCACACCCACAGTAGGAGAGCAGACTCTGAAGCTACCCTGTCTGGACCCTCAGCTGAACTAGATGAGACTTAGCTGAGCTTTCTCAGTGGTGCTTGGGCCATCCTTCCTCATAAAACTTACCTTTCAGTGTGCCTTTCAGTCTGTCTTCTGCATGTTGCGGCTTCCTGTGGAGTTCATGGCTTTTCCAGCTCTATTTTATTGCAGGATGGAGTGTGGGAACTCAGGGAAGAGGCTGTCAGATCTCCATCTTGGATCCTGCTGCTAGGATTCTTCACTTAGCTTTGAAAGTGTTTCCAAATCCGTATGAGCTTGAGTGACAGCTGATTGCTACTGTGGCCTTGTTTGAGCTCTTCCCCCCACCCATGGTCCAAGACCTGCCCTCACTTCCAACGCTACAGCTTTTACAGAGTCTTCTTCTTACGTGGAAATAGCTGTCTGGGGAATGTTCGCCCTTCAGATAATTTTTACTGCACAACATCATCTCTTGCTATTCTGTCAGTAGTATGCGGTTTCTGCAGGGTGTGTCAGCAGCTCCTGTTTAGGGGACACTTCTGAGTGTAATACACATCTTTGTTGATACTGTTGTTTACAGCAACTGAAAACAGCAAATGAAACAGGGCTTTCTAGGACTGATGGGAAGGTGTTAGAGACCCTCCCCCCCAGCTAAACACATCGCTAAATAACATGGTGTCTTTACAGTCTTCACTGGCATACCACGTGGTTTGATCCAAGCTGAAGTGAATTAATTTTGTTAGCCAGATTTTGAGAGGTGCTGTGT
The DNA here is from genome assembly GCF_015832195.1 of Motacilla alba alba. NCBI lineage: Eukaryota > Metazoa > Chordata > Aves > Passeriformes > Motacillidae > Motacilla > Motacilla alba. Next base: position 40,661,225 of record NC_052020.1, read on the forward strand.
CAAATTTATTATCATTTCACCTGCCTCTGTGGAGCTGCAGGCTCTGTGATCGATGGATCAAGACATGTGCCTCATTTCATTGTGGCTTCTGTGAATGTCTCTGTGCCTTGTGCAGACATGCTGTTGAATTACTTTCTATCCTCCTTGGGTCCTCTGCAATGAAGCACAGGACAGATATATTTGTATATCAGCTATCAGGACAATAAGGCAGTGAATGCACTTTTATGAACCCGCTGTCTTTGCAAGTACTATATGTTTGTGTCTGCATGGGTCTGAACCTTCTGTCTTGGGCAAATCTGGTCTGATCTTACCCTCATGTTTAAGTAACCATTCACAATAATGTATGTGCCCCACAAGAGAGCTTGTGTGAAGGAGCTCTTGAGTAGTTACAGGGTAAAACAGCCTCAAGAGCAGAACCTTGTTCACCAGAGGTAAAGTCTGTGGGTGTAGGGTACTCAATGCTCCGATTCCTGCTATAGGCACAGAAGTTCTACAGCACAGTTATTTTAGCATGCTGTTTTCCCTTTGTCTCTGACCAGCCCTTCCCTGTACTCCTTGTTTTCCTGGCTCAGGAGACTTACATAGAACAGTGCATTATGTCACAGGGGTGTCTAGAGGGGAAACAGCTGCTCTCTTCAGATTTTTATCCTGAACTGCCCCACAGATAACTAATTGCAGCTCAGTTGCTTCTATTAGCTATTTACCTAAAATTGAGCTGGCTAATGAAAATGTTTCTAATTAATACGAGGCAGATTAAAACTCATTACAGCAAGGTCGTCAGTAATGAGAGATAATCAGAGCACAAATGACCGAGCTTGGAGTAAAATGAAGATGGAACACAAGCAGGCGATCGGTGCTGGTTGTGCATGCACCAGCCAGCAAGGGCAGGGTCCAGCAAGGTGACTGCTGGTGCTCTGCCCTGCAGTTGAGAAACTCTGCTTTCCACTCTCCAGAGCAGCCTGGAGAGTGACTGGCCAAAGAGGTGGACCTCAGTCTAGTGTAATAATGTTTTCTGAACCAAGTGGCATCTCATACTACTGGTTTGTTTCTAGGCCAGCCTTCGGTCACCTATATGAACCAAGTTGTGAAAAGGGGCTTTAGCAGGAAGACTTGGGAGTATGCGTGGCGCAGGTGGGATGTCAGCACTTGCATGCGCTTGTATGTGGAAATTCAGAGTCCTGTTGGCTTGGAGGGTGTCAGCTTGCATATCTGTTCAGTGTAAAATGTGTTGGCCTAGGTTTGGAAAAGTCCATTGTGATCTCCAGGGAAGTTTTGCAGGAATTATGAAATGTGTTTGCTTTAATTTCAGCTACCTGTCGCACTACTGATACAAGGCCACAACACCAAAATTAGATTTCAGCTGTCTGTAGGCCTACTGTCTATATTCCATTAGTAGTCAGTTTACTGGCCATCCTGCTAGTTGTGTGACTCCTTGTTTCTGTGTTTATGAGACTGAGAAGCTAAGAAGTTGTCAGTTTAGTTAGGGGATCATCTCCTTCCTTAATCCTTTCCAAACTATAAAGCTTTCTTTCTCACTTCCTTTCTGTCCCACTGGCAATCACCTATTGTGCCAGAATTTCTGAAGGATCTTACTAAATTAAATATAACTCACACAAATAATGAATTATTAGGTAGTGAGGTACATTGCACCAGGACTTATTCCAATTCCCAAGGCGTGGATCTATCCATCATCAGCAGTATGATCAGTTAGTGTTGGTATAAGGAAGCATTTGAATGGCAAATATCTAGTGTGCCTAGGAATGAGCTTTCATAAAAGTAAGTAGGAAAGATAATACAAAAAGCAGGCAATAACAATTCCATTTAGAGTTGTGTGTCTTCCTGCAGCATCCTTGCTGCCAGTCAGTTTGATTACCAGGCTGCTAGTGTCAGTGAAGGGTGTAGTAGTTTATATTTACTCTATGCTTATTCAGATTAGTTAAAAGAGGAGATAACAGCCCCTTAGACAGAACAGCACTGTCACTGAAATGGGTTCTATGTTTTGTATTGCTGTTTTTAAAGCACCCAAGTACCCTATTCACATCACCAGTAGCTGTATCCTCCCTAGACATCTTTACAGATCTTTTTGGCGTGGCCACTGATTTCAGTTTCTCACTGTGTTAAATTGAGTTGGACATATTTTCATTTTTCTCTGGTTTGTGCTGTCCTGGGTCATCTAAAGCTGTTTCTACAGTTTTACTAGTCCTGTGCATATGGCCCTGTCATTATCAGGGGTGGAAGAGAAAAGGACTATGACCAGATTTCTTTCCTATATTCTCTGACAGGTCTTTTCTCCCTACATAACTGTGTTTTGGCGATGCCCACCACAGAGGTGATGACATCCTCTTTTCCCTCTATAGGGAGTCCAAAGGACAGCCTGGCTCTTGCAGTCCAATCTCCTTCTGCATTTCTGGAAGAGTGCTCTTGTCCAGGATGACTGACAGCATATATGCTTGGGATGCTTCCACCCACTGTGTGCCACAAGTTTCTTCCCAGCATCCCAAAGGCTTAATATGAAAGACTATAAGCAGCAGTTCTGTTCTGTGGAAAGAAAGCAAGTGTTCATCGCCAATGTGACAAGTCCTTTGAATGGCAGGTAATTTAGTGAATATGGAAGACCCTTGGAAACAGGTTGACCTCAGCAGAAGATTTAACCAGAATTTGGGAGCTGGATACACCAAATAGGTTCTCTAAAGGTTTTAGTAATGTACCCTGTTTGCGTTCTCTCATTGTGGCTAGACAGTAGGGTAATTTTTGTCTTGATGCCTTGAGCAATAGTGTTTAAAACCCTTTAGACATTTTATTAGCTGTAATGTTCTTATGAGCCTGTAAAATGGAGAATAGCAGTCCTGAGTTTTGTAAAGAGCTTTGTAAAAGCACTTTTAGAGATGAAAAGCTCAATATAAAATCAGGTATGGTTGTTTTATCATAAATATCTAAAGCCTTTCTGAATTCCATTAAGCTCTTGGCTTCTCTATCCTCTGACAGTGAGTGCCACTGGTTAATGCTGTATTGTGCAAAATGGGATGTAAAGAAAAACCAACTTAAAAATGGTTGTTGTTTTGTGGAATGCCCCATTTATGGGTTTATGAGAGTTGGAAATAGGAATGGGAGTGATGTTCTTGTATCTCAAATAATTACTGAGTTTTCCTTTCACTCTTTGTGAGGATATTTATTGAAAGTCCCAATAAATACCTCTTTTCTATTGGCTATTGTATTAACAAGCTCACAGTATTTTGGTGGACTGGTGAAGAATGATTTTTTTCCCCTCAAAATCCCTGTTGGCTTTTTGTCAGTCATATCACATTTAGCTAGATGATTTTTAGTACTCTCTGTAATTATTGTCTCAGGTAATTTAGTTGATACAGAATTAAAGCTTGCAGAACTATAGTTTCCCAGATTTGTCTAGATTTTTCTTAAAAACAGAGCAACACTTTTTCCCTTTCAGTCCTCTGCAAGTTAACAGTTTTAATATGAGATTTCCTTTTATTATGGTTATTAGCATCTTAGCTACTTTTTGAATTAATCTCTAATTTTTATGTGATTGAAGTTTTCCATTTGTTTTCTGGAGACACACTCTCCGCGACAGTATTTCAAGAAAGGTATCTCCATTGTAAGCAGTGATGAGCAGGCTGTTCTCTCTGCATTCCTAATCCTCATTTCACATTTTGCCAGCTAAGAGTATGCCCTGCACAGTTGGGATATCTTTTTTGAGGGATTTCATATGAGGAGTTGCTTCCACCACTTACTTTACTGTCTTCAGTGGCCTTTCTGAGCACTTTTCACCACCAGGTCTGTCACCATATCTTACAAGTTACCAGATCTGGTAACTGTAGATCTGTTACCAGATCTACAAGTTCTCACTGGTAGATTTTAGTCTGAGTATTTATTTTCTTCTAAATTAATTTCTTTATTTTTAAAACCAGATTAACACCTGCCAGTTCATGACATGTGTACATCTGATGTTCTGATGAGCAATTCTTTGCCAGTAATCTTTGTGAGTAAAGGCCCCTTCAAAAACAAGCAAATTACTTGAGAAGCCAGGTCTGCTTGTTCATCAAGCATAAATGAAATTATATCCCTCTGCAGCTTTGCGTGCTGAGCGTGTGCTTCATCTCGGAGTTGCCTCTTCTCTACCTAAGAGTTGTTACTTTCACAGTTTTAATAAGCAGTGTTAATCCTAGTCTAACCAGGGTGTAGGTAAAGCAGAGGAGTCTGATAGTCATGTGGGCCAATGTAGAATTTGTCCTGCTGAAATTTGGAGAAGGGATTTAAGACAGAAAGAGATGCCCATGTGGACTGAGGAAAGAGCTGTGTACACAGACAGCATTTGTGATCTGAAGGTCTTTCTGACGGAAGCTTTTTCTTGAGAATCCTCAGTACATGAAGTTTCCTTTCTCTGTAGTGTGCTCCCAGGGGTGATGCATACAAGTATACCTATGTAGAACTAGGTGTTGTTTCCAGCTCTTTCCTCTGATAAAAACAGTCTTCAAAGTATTTCTTGGACAACAAAGAGCAGTATCTTGAAGAAAAATTCTGAGCCATTCTGGGGATTTCCATTTACCTTGCATTTTCTTCAAGGTGGAACAGAAATGTGGGCCACCACTACTGGACACTAGTAGGAATGTGATGGTCTTTGTCTATGATTAGGGAAATGTAGTCTTCAGAGGTGCAAGTGCTGCATCTGGACTGTGACCTCTCTTGGGGAGATCCAAGAAAATAATAGAGATCATTAGAAAATTTTCTGCTAAAAAACCTGATCTGGTTGATAAGAAAAGAGTCCTTGGAAGCTGCATTCACAGTCCTGCTTCATACTCAGAGTACTTCTGCCTCTAGTGCAGACTGGAGTGTTGTAAGATGTAGGGATACAGATTTACTTCTACTGAGACAAGCTGCTTGGTAATCTTGTCTCTCTAGAAGCGCAGGAGCTGGAATTCCCTGGGCCAGCCAGCCAGCCAGGGCATCTATCTCTTTGGAGTTTAAGCCAAGCCAGTTGTGAGAGCATTGTAGAGGATGCTTTGCAGGAGGTTTTGTTCTGTTTTGTTCCTGGAGTCCTCTGTAAGGATCGTCTTGTCCAGGACTGCTGCATTCATGAGGCCAACCAGCTTTTCAACAGTGAGGATAAATTTGTGAGGGAAAAAATTTCCTCTCACCTTGTGCTAGAGGAAAAAGGGCTATTGCCACCTCCTTCCCAGCAGTGACCCAGATGTGAAGATACACCCTGTATGCAACTGTGTCTACAAGCAGTTGCATTTTTAGCTACATGAGTTTTCCAGCCTGTTTTTTCCATCCCCCTTGGGAATCCATGTGGTGTGGGTGATGCACTGGAGCCAGCACCTCAGCTACCCTGAGCTGGCTGCTTGTCCTGACACCCAGCGCTGCACTACAGCCCTGGGCTGCTGCTGCTCTGCCCTGAGTCATGCTGCAGCCTGGAGTCATTTGATGGGCTCCTGCGTGGGAGATGGCAGGACCCTGTGCTGGCCTGAGCTCAGTGCTGGGAGCTCAGTGCTGGGTTTCTTGGAACATATCTGTGAAGAGCCTTGCCCCTGTTTCCTGCCAGTGCCTTTGGCTATGGCTGCCCAACACCTTGAGGTGTGTGGTTGGCCGCCACTCTCCTTCACTACTGGCAGGGGTTCTCCTCCACAGCTGGAGGCAGTGGGTAGAAGATGACTATTGGAGCTGCAAGAAAGCTGTTTTTCTGTGATGGGCTGCACTTCTGGTGCTGTGACAAACAACCCAGCTGCATTGGCTCCCTCTCCCTTTCTCTTCTGTCCCATTACTCCCACCCTGGTTTTCTCGCTCTCTCATCTTCTGTTATAGCTTCCTTTCCTTGTTACCTTTTGGCCTGCTTTTGTTGTGCACACAGGGAAGGAGAACAGGGGAAGAGCCAGAGCAGAGGCTTTTAACAGCAGGAGCTTCAAAGCTGTTGTGTAAAATGCAGGAGAATGATGTGGGAGACTTGAGGCGTACTCATGGGTGTTATTTGCAGCCTATATATGTGTGAGTGTTTTTGAGCTGGCGGTGTGCTGGGGGAAGCTCACCCACCTCCATGAGTTACACGTGCCTGTGTGTGCCCACTTAGGAAAATGCGCGCGTACGTGTGTGTGAGCACGTGTGCATCAAACTGTCGAGTCTCCCACTGAGGGCAAGACTTGCACGTTAGGCTTTCTCTTCACACTCCCCTAGGCCTGTGTTTCATGCAGTTGCAGCTTAGTGCTCAGTCTGCCCCTGACACATTCCCCAATGTGAGACACTCAGCCTGTCCCATTATGTGACACGGCACTGCTTTGCACAGAGAGCAGAGATAGCTACTGAGTGGTGTGGGTGTATGTGGTGTTCATGAATGTTTGTGGAATCGTTCCTTTTTGTCACGTATTTCAAGGCATTTGCTGGAGTCCATCACCACAGGATCTTGTGCAGATGAGGGCTGTAGACACAGGATTTGACCTTCAATGACGTCTGACACAGAAGCCAGAGGAATGAGGAGACTTCATGCAGATTGGTGTCAGGCGTTAACAGGAGATGGGTGCACAGTTATTTTTTGTTATTGATCTGCGTAGGTTTTATTAATGTATCAGAGTAAACTTATTTGAAGTTCATTAAATATTAGTCAATATAGCTGTGTCCTTGGCAGGAGGCTTTTCTAGTGACAGTAATAAAGGGAGAATAAATCATTGTCACCGAAGGATGTGGTGGCTGGTATATTCTTGAGGAGCAAAATGAACCAAAAGAGCTGAAATACAGACCAGGCAAGTGGTTGGCAATGGGTTTTGTCATTTGGTAGTTGCATTTTGGCCACTGTGAGCACAGCTGGCAAGTCTTCTGACCCTTAGTTGCTCAAACTACTGTCATTGCAGACTTTGTTGGCAATGTAAGCAGTAAAAGACCCAAGACCTGACTGGACTGGAGGGATGTAATTCCCCTTGTGTGTGTAAAAGCGAGGTGAGGAAGATGAAGGACTGCCTGTATACTGTCCTCCTCCCTGCCAAGGAGAGATCTTTAATTTTGATTTTTAACACTCTTCTTCTGAGTTCCTGGAAGTCTCTGGGATGGTACCTGTGGCTTTCTCCTCATTTTAATTCACTGCACTCATGCTCATCCTAAGAGTCTAACATAATAGTTGAGGTCATGATTTTTGTCTTTTGACGAGGAATTTTCAAACTGTGCATCCATAGTGCAGAATCACAGTGACAAACCAGTGCTGCCCTGTGGCCAGACATTTTATTCTGTGCAAGGATGGGCCAAAAACTAATGTGCTGTTACAGATCATGGTGCCTATACAAATAAGTGTTGAAGCCCTTTATATTCTGCAGCATCTTGTCGTGGTCTGGTTCAGACCCTTTAAATCCAGCCAGAGTCCCAATAATGAACTGATATGCTAGATGATGATGCCCAGAATCAAGAAAGGAAAACCCTTGTCTGCTTAAATACTGGACAAAAAAAGATGTGTATGTGGACATGTGCAAAAGGGCTTGACTGATGTTCTGGTCTCTTCACAGGTGCACCTGCGCTCTGCTGAGCGCCTCCGGGAGCTGTGCTGCTCCAACCGAGGCACCTTCATCAAGGTGGGACAGCACCTGGGAGCGCTGGACTACCTCCTGCCTGAGGAGTACACCCGCACCCTCAAGGTGCTGCATAGCCAGGCCCCGCAGAGCACCAGGCAGGAGATTGAGCAAGTTATCCGTGAGGATCTGGGCAAAGAGGTAGGAGCAGCCGTAGCTTTTGTTGGCTTCTCAGGCCTCAGCAAGCCCTGAACAGCTAGAGGAAGGAAAACTGCTGTTTCTCGGCTATAAGAGATACTGAGGGGAGATACATCTTCCTTGCTTCTGGGTGAAGGCCATGTGAGTTTTCCCTGTCCATCAATGGGCATTATTGGTGGGCTTTGGTGAGGAGAAGATAACAGAGGAGTAAGGGTGTGAAAGGTGCCAGATGGAAATGGCAGGACTCAACAGAGCAGTGTACTCTGTATGCCAAGATGAACGGGGTTGCTGGAGGTCAGATGGAGCGCTGTCTGCCACACTGAGGAGTGGGAGCTGGAGGTATTGATGTTCAGGACAAAGATGTATTGGCAGAGCCCTGTGAGGGATGACTGCTCTCCTCTGGCTGCACTAGACCAATTCCAGCTAGCACTGACAGCCCTTTACTTTCTCAAGCCCCTAATTAACCCCCAAAGAAAATAATGGCATAAATCACTTTTGGTGCTGCAGTCAGGTAACGCAGTAGCTCAGGAGTCAGTGCCATCATTAACCCTCAGCAGCCCACAGCACTGACATCAGTAGGTAGGTGACTGTGTTCATAAGATGTAAGGGAAGTAACCACAGTAAATTACAGAGGGTGTTCTGCTACTTTGCATCTTGCTCTTTACAAGATGTCCCCTCACACCGTAGCCCAGGTTGAGGAGAGGCATTTCAAGGATCACAACAGACATGGTAAGGAGGGAGGCAGGAGGCACCAGTGCACAAAGGTGATGCTAGGCGAAGTGTGTGTGGGGGGGGGAGGAAGACAGAAGGTTGAAGAAAGGAAGCTGTGTGTACATCTGTTGTTTCTCATATATAGATGGTTTTGGGGCTGTTTTGGTTGTTCTGGCCTGTCTGACTGTGTGGTAAGGAGGTGTGGGGGAAACATGAGGTAAGTGAAGTATTTGCACCTAGAGGGTATATTATGGGCAGATTAGAATGGGGTGAGTCTGCCTCTGTGTAGTTCAAGGGTCTACATATTGTCTAGCCAGGAATGACCATTAGTATTTCCCTACAGTTCAATGGCAGGGTTAATGTCAGCCCCTAGTCTGCAACATGCTGCCTCTGTCAGCATTCCATCCTTGTAGCAAGGCTGGTACCAGCCATGTTTCGTAGCTCAGTGGATAGATGGAGCAGAGCAGGCTGGCTGCTCCCGGCAGGCCTCTGCCTCTATGGGCTTCCATGTGGAATTCTCCCTTCCACAGGAGCTGTGGAAAGCCACCCTAAAGTTAACCCACATTAAATTACCACACTAGGCACCTCTGGCACAGGGACATTTTCCCTCAAGTGTGTGTTCAACTGCCACTGATAATCCCTGGTTTCTTCGTGCTTCTTGGGAGCTAGAGGAATGCTCTGTGCCTCATTGATTCCCAGTGAAGCAGCTCGAATACAGTCTCTGCAGCAACCTTACCTCATAGCATTCACTCCTTTCACATGGACAGTGCTGGGCAATATTTAATTTTAAAGTTACAGGGGAGGGAAGGTAGAAAAGGTAGAAATGGTAAGAAAGTGATGGAGAGGAAACGGTAACAAGGGAAAGAGAGCAATGATAAAAGAGATAAATGAAGAGAATAACGTGTAAAAATAAAGAACCTTGTAAAACTGGCCAGTATTAAAAGCTGATGTAAATGCCCGTATCAATAATTACAAGGTACCAAATCAAGATATTTAAAACCAGAAAGGATTTGGGAACCTAATACATCAAAGCTGTCATTGCTGGAGCCTAGAGGGTTTCATAGGGTTGCTTCAGGAAAAAAATGAATTCCAATGTAGCTACATCCTCAGTATATTTTAAATATGATATACTTATCTGAAATATAGGTAGCAGAGAGGCAAGGTGGAGTATCAGGGCAGGGAAGAGTGCAGAGAGGGATCCTGAAATTTTCCCTCCTGGGGCCAGCATTACACCTTAGAACTTGCAGATGAATTCAAATAGAAGAAAAAATGACAATGAGGGAACCTTTTCAGAGTGCCTGGGCCTAGTCCTGCTGCTCTCAAATTCAGTGGTAAGACTTGCAGTTCTCCTGTCAGACCCAAGAGCAGGGCTCTTCAGATGAATCTTAAGTGTAGGCAAGAAGTAATTACATACAGCTTGGATCAGTGCAGAACAAATGGGACCAAAAGCAACTGGAAATACAGAGTACCTAGGGAGGAATGTGACAAGCTAACAAATTAGGCAGGAGCTTGCAAAAGGGTAGGAAGATCAAAAAAAGCCAATTTCATGTACAGAAGCATTATATTTTCAGTCAATTAGGAATAGTCTGCCTTCTGATGTGACCTACTCCTGTGAATCTTATCACAGGCTTGGATGTTTGACAAGTGTTCTGTGGGAAAACTGGCCTAAATGGAGACCATGCAAATGGGACAGATATTTGAGCAAAGACAGAGCATTTGTGAGGTGTATTTATGGCGTTCACCATGACTTTGTTGTCCCCACACAGACCTACTTGATAACCCTGCTGATGGAGGGTCTCCCATTTTAGGCCAGCATCATGGCTGGGGACTGGGAGCTGCAGCATGTAGCTCTGATGTCAAGGCAAATGGCATATATTGGTTTGCCACAGAAGCAGAAGCATCATATATGCTGACTATTGGGTTGTCCTGTCCAACCCTATTTTAAGTCCAGGGCCAATTTGTGTACCTATCAGGGATCACTGGAATAAAAATAATCAGTAGTGAGAAAATGCTGGCTTTTTAATCTCAGCCACAGTGGTTTGGATGAGTGATGGTGGGAGGTGATAATTCTCTGGAGTGTTATATGCAAGAAGTTGAGGTGGATGGGGTGGGATTCACAGGGTAACACAAATAGTAGCAGTGGGAGAGGCTGTGCAAAGAAGTCTTTACAATAACCTGGAACCTACAACCTCCTGGAAAAAATCACCAGTGAGATCACAGAGCAAGAATCTTTTGGGGAGACAGTGGAGATAGTGCAGGTTGAGCTTGTTCTGGGTGTATTTCTTGGAGCAGTTGGGAAAAGCTGTGTTGATAAGAATGGGTGTTAAGATATGAATGGAAGTCTCTCCTACCTCTATTTTTATCTTCCTTGCTTGAACAAGATTCTGAAAGTGAAAAGGTGTCAAGCGTGGAAAATGAAAGCAAGCTGAATATGTTCTTTCTCTGCAGAACTATTAATGACAGAGGGAGAGACAGCTGGTTCAGCTAAGTGCTCTAACTCAACGAAGTGCCTGCAGAGCAGTCAGGCAAGTTCTGGTAAGAAGTGGACACCATGCATTTAGGGAGAAAGACTGATGAGGAGTGCTGGAAAATAAAACTTTCAGAGTGGGTGCACCTTAAAAGCACAAAATCTTTGTGCTTAGAAACTAGAAAAGGTAGAGGAAATTTTGACAGCACTGGGATTAGGGACATTTGCTCCCTCTGGTAGGTTTGTTTGAAACAACTGTCATGTGGCTGTGGGATACAGGAATTTTGGGGAGGTGATGCCACTCTGTTCTGATTAAGGGCATATCACATTATCCCTTTTCATCAGATGGAGTGGTTGCAGAAGGATTTGTCAGCTTTTACAACCCCAGTCTTGCAAATATCCCTTGTACCTTTGTTGCCTGGCTCCACTACTGGCCAGTGCATTCCCTAATATGGGTCTCCCTTCTCTGCTGCTGCACGGTGCTGTCAGACAGCATACTGGAACACAGTGCTGTCACAGATATGGACATCTCCTTGCTTCACTGTGTACTCTTCTCTACATCAACACACACTTTTACCTCTTTCTAGTCCCAAAATACCTCCTTGTATTGCACATCCCAGTAGGCCACAGCCTAGGTCTACCCACTCAGCAGCACTGTATTGCTTCTCCTGTGTACAGCAACATGTCACTTTTCACAGCCTATTGCTCATCAGCTTCCAGCCCATCCTTACACATTGGCATTTTTAAATCAACTTATTGACCTTTTCCCTAAGGCTCCTTATTCTCCCTCTTGATATGTTTGTGTGCTCCATACTCTACCCAAGCCTTAACTCATGTTGGAGGTAATTTTCCTTGGTGGGAGACACTTCTGTCACTCTTTCCTTTCAAAAATATCCCAGTTCCTGCTCCTTTCTGTCAGGTTCCTGTTGGGCAGGTTCTCTAGTCATTGCTCCTGTCTCTGGTGTGAGGTTGTTTGGTTGGGGATTAGGGCAAGGATGAAGTTTGCACCTCCCCCATCTGAGGGTGGTCTGGTCCCAAGCAGGGTCTTTCCCATGTTGATGGGGTGCTTGTGTAATGCGGCTGCCCAGGTGCTGTGTCCAGGCTGTCATTGCTTAGGGGGTGATGGGCTGCTGTAAGGCATGTGACTAGCCAAGGGAATGAGTGTCTCTCCTTGTCTTTTGACTTACCTTCACATCTAACAGTTGCTGAAACTGTTGCAGAGGAGTAGAAATGGTTGAAGCTGAGCAGTCTCAAATGTTATCAAAAGATCACGGGTTAAGATAAGAACAATTTACTGGAAAAAGCAATGAGATAAGAAAACAAACAATAACAGCAACAATATTAATAATGAAAGTTATAAGACAAAGAAGCAATTTATGTGAAAAGCCCCTGACAATAAACAAAACCTGACTGTTCGGTCCACCACTTTAACTCGATTGGAAGGAACCCCTTCTCCTTGGAAGAGAGGGTCCCTTTCTCCTGCCACTGGCAATGGCATGAGGTGGTATCAAGTAACTTTAGGGTCCTAGCCACACCCCTCCCGGCTATTGTAAAAAACTAACCTAGTCCTGATTGGAACTAGGGCACTCCCAAAGTTCTCAAAGTGTTTTTTTTGGGTTGGGTACATGAAATATTATTAATCTTTTTTTGAAATGTACCCATATACACCTGGGAATGTGGTCACTGCAGTGATCTGCAGTGGTGCCACATGGGCATTTGACAGAGAGGGACAGAAATTGTATGCCCATCTGTGCTGCCACAGGAAAGACAGAGAATGAGACCATAGCAAGGTGCTAATCCCCAGTGCAAGAGATTTCCCTGTCCTCTTACTGCTCTGAGAGTATGAGAAATAGCACAAATAAAAAACCCTATTTTTATTCATCTTTCTATATGAGTTCTTGGTATAGTATGGCAGCCTTTGCTGTGCCAGTGACAGGGAGAAGGATGGACTTGATTCCCTGATTCTTCTGGAATTGTTGATGAGTATTTTAAGCTCTGGCAAGACATATGCTTATTTCTGATTTGCAGAATGATTCAAGTAATGCTCAGCCCTGTGGGAGAGGAGCTAGGCCTTCAATAGGCTCTTGGGTATTACACTGCATGTCCAAGTACAGCATCCAAGTTATTCCCAAGGTAAAATGAGCCACTTTCTGTAGCTGGATCCATATGGCGCCCTAGAGAAGTTTCATTTACTGTTCTAGATCACAAGGTCTTCATGTCATAATGAAGGTTGCTGCACGTTCTATTATGGCTCCAGAAAGCCTTTTCCTGGGTGGGCAGTGTTGTCTAACTCTTCCAGGATGCCAGGATGTGTGCCTGCTTCCTGAAGTGTTGCACAGCCTTGTGGTTGAGTGCTCTGCCCACAAGCACTGATGTATGCCACAGTGCACAGTCCCTCTCGGGGTTGCTTGGGGCTGTGGACTGACACAGAATGGCTTTGCTGAACACCCAGGTCTTCTGTAGCTTGTGAACCTGGTTCTGTCCTAAAACACCATCTCCAGCAATGCTGTGCCATGCATGGTCTGCAGTGATGGTTTGTGAAGTCCATCACTGTGCATTACATCGCTAACAGACTCTGGGCAACCAGATCTAGGTCAGCAAGAGCCTCTTCGCCTGCTCTGGGTGTTGCTGGTCACAGGAAATCTCCTCATTCTGCTTTACTCTCCAATACCCACCAAAGTGGAAGCTGAGCTGTGGTGGCCATTACTCTGACAGTGTTAGGGGCTGGAAAGTGGGGTGGGAAGATATGGCCCTTCTGCCACCACTCTGAGTCTCCTGCAGTACACCCAGCAGGGCTTCCAAGCAGACGTCAATAAAAACCACATTTTTATTAAAACTGTAATGACAAATAAAAAACCTTCACATTTCTTTCAATAACTTGGGATATAAAAAAGAGATTTTTATCTATTATGAAAAGGATTTTGGCCATAAAAAGGTAATTTAAAGAGTCTGAGATGGATGGCGAATAGCATTAATGTCACCCAGAACAAATGGTCCTGCATTACTCAACTGAAAGGCACAAGTGGCTGCCTGTGCAAGTCCCGCTGCTGCTGCAGCCTCTGCTGTGCTTGCCCTGCCTTGTCTCTGGTAAGAGGCCCCAGTCACTGGCAGATCCCAGTGTGGCTGCCTCTACACCGAGCCCTTGTGTGGGCAGCAGCTGTCCAGAACTGCTGCTCCAAGGGCAGCTGGGGAAAGCAAACAGAGCTTTATGCGGCTCAGGTAGTGAACCTTGCTTTGTTTCTTGTGTCCCTGCTCCCTCTGTATGCAAGCTCCAGCATTACTGACCCTTACCATCGTGCCAAGGACAGCCTGCTGTCCTTACTGCCAGGGGAGCTTTTGAAGAGGTTACTGCCTCTTTCCATGGGTTTTTTCTCCACTCAGAGCTCCTGGGAGAATTTGGCTAGGTCCTGCTCATGGTGGCCTCCTCCTGGGTACTCTAGACCCCATAGTGTAAGAGAGGAAAGATTTTGAGTATAGATTAGAGGATAACCTCTTTTGACTTCTTTCAAATTAGTAAGATTTCCAATATAGGAAGTTGGACAGTAGATTTTCTGAAGGATCAGAAAATCTACGTTGGAGGACTTTCTGTAAGGAAGAGAAAAGCTTCAGATAGGAAGTGCAAAGGGGAATGGCCTGGTAAAAATAGTTCTGAACTGGATGCTTAGTGACAATTTTGCCTTCAATTTACAAATTCTTTAGGTGCCTGGGGGTTAGTGTATGACATACCTGCATGGAATTTGTTGGCTCAGTGCCTGTGCAGGCGGTAAGCTGTGTTCAGTACAGTTTTCTTGGAGTTTTGATTATACCTAAGTGTTGCTTGGCTGACAGTACACATGGCAGCTGTGTCAGGCTGTATTCAGTGTCCACATCCTGCAGAGGTGGTGCATCTGCTGCACAGCAATGCTCAAGCCATTGACAGAAAACACTTTTCAGCATGTGCGTAACCCTTCCAATTTCAAACAATTGCTGGAAATTGCAGTCTGTAACTGGGATTAATAGTCCTTATTCTTGCATATGGAGACTTTCTTTTTTCAATTGTGTATTTCCTTTGCTCAGCAATCTCCAGGCATTTCTGACACAGCAGGATCTGTGTAGGGGCAGAAACATTGAGGTGCTATGTTGAGGGACTGGCTTCTGTTTCAAAGCCCACTGCTGATACCCCCTGAAATATTCTTGATGCTCTGATCTTGACGCAGGCTGGGTTTACTATGCCTGATTTTTCTCTGAGGGAGTGAAGAATCCCATCATCTGCCTGCCCACTGATCTTTTAATATCCTACTTGATGCTGCCTAGTTATTATCTCCTAATTTCTTTCAGAATTTTACATCTGCATAGTTACTTGGCTCTTGACCCATCAAAAACATGAAAACATGATGCAGTGAGTCAGGCAACTTTTGGCAATAGGTTATTTGTAGATGAAACAAATGTCATAAAATGAAATAAGGAGTTACAGGGCTTGACCTTGACATATCTGTATTTTTCTAACACACAGATTAGTCACATAGAATTTTTATGAATTTATAAGATGTACAGTGATCTAAAAAGTTTTGTTTTATGGCACTTCTGGAATCTGTCTGACAGGCAGCTCTTGATTCTATGTAAGGATGCTGAGCCATAAAAAACACTTCAACTCTGCTTGCAGGTTGTCTTCCCTGTGAAAATACTGCTAGTAGCATTGGAAATTCTCGTTATGATAAGTCACACACTCAACATGCTTTTATGTTTTGAGAATTGAGGCAAAAGTTGGGATCTAAGATGTCTGAACATTCTTTACACCATTAGTCAGCAAAGTGTGTTTGTTCCTTATAGGCAGACCAGCCTGAGGAAGTTTTGTCATGTTATGTATGTGAACATTAGGCACATTTTGCACTTATTTTCTGTAAGCTTTGCAGTATTTAGTTTTACAGGATGTGTAGTTCAGAGCCAAACCTCTGAAGCTGTCTGTGACAACTGAAGAAGTAAATTCACGTGACCTATTGCTTGTGCCAGGAGAGCTCAGCTGAAGCAAACCTACAAGTTTCTCCCTTACAAAGCTCACGTAACCACTGCATCTCTAATTGGCAAGTTCTTGGAAAAGGCTCTTCAGCACCAATCCTTCCAAATTTCAGATTATTAGTAGAAAATTTACATTCGCTAGCTCATTTTGGATAATGAATGAAACTGAGGTGGTATCAGTTGTGCATGGAGAACAAAGCTAATTTTCTCAAGCACCTTATTGGATGTAGCTGATTGGTTCAGGTCTATTAACTGCTATTCCCATTTATCAAGACAGGCTAGAAGGAGGCTAGAGCAATCAAAATTACCAGGGCTTGTTGAGAGGGGTTATAGTAAAGAAGTCTCTCCATATAACTTTTCCTGCCTTGCCCTTTGTAAACTGCTAATGTCTTTGCCCTGGCTGCCAAGAAAACCTATAAGCCAATGCCTCCCTTCTGGTCCATCTTTTGTCCTTTGGACCATAACCTAATCTCTCCCTCTTTTATTTTTTTTTCCTTTTTGTTGGAAAGAGGTGTGAGGCTGGTTCTTAATGGGATATCGTGGCCAAGGCCTTTGCGGTTCCCTTGCAGTCATTAAAGCCAGCTCAGGAATTACAGATTGGCTGCTCCAAAATAAACATTTGAGACAGTGGGTGGTTCTCAGTGAGTGAGCAGGAAGGAATGGAAAATTATGGAGCAGACTGGTTCTGTGGGCCTTATCTCTCTAATGACTACACAACCACAGCACACTGATCACAATGTGTTGGACTGAGTGTCTCCAGTGACATAGTATCTTGTACCTGATGAGGAAGAAAGTGCAGCCTGACCACTCTGGGATATTCTCTCCTGGCCTTGCTCTCCACAAGACATGTCTAAAGTGGATCTCAGTACTTGGCCCCTCTTTGATGAGGCGAATCCTAAGTTCTAATGAGGTGCTTTTTGAGATGGTTACAATAGATGGAATCCACCAAACTGTTTATCTTCATCCACAGAAGCCCAAATATTTTGAATATAGGAAACAGAGCTACATACCAGTTAGTATTTAGAGGCTTCCTGTCCCAGTCCTATTCCAGAAGATGACTTTTTTGCTCCATCAGCCTGAGGGAAGGAAGAAAGGCAGTTGGATTCTGGCTTTAGAATAGTGGGTTGCTAGATTACTTGGAAATGCATGTGAATTAATCAAAATTACTCCCCAGCTTTGTTTTCATAGCCCACTTTTGTCCTGGTAACAACCTCTAGCAGTACACACTGGGGATGCCAGAGGAGAACTTACATTCAAGCTGTTTCCTACTGCACCATGGACTGTCAGCCCTTTCCTTTGCAGTACTTGTCACCCTGCAGTGGCAGCAGCAGTGCTAGGCCTGTAAGTGTAGTTGATTTATGTTAACTGTTGAAACAATAGTGTTTAATCTGTAAAGTGCTAATCTATTTTTTATGTTGATTATGAATAGGCCAGCTGTGCCTACTTTCCTATTCATAGAGTTTAGCGAACAAGCTTGTTTCACAGGCTGGGTTTGGAGGGTAATTTACATGAGAGCAGACACTGCTTTAAGGAAAGAAAATCAGCTGGGTACACCCTTGAAGCAGGGATTTGGCAGCCCTGCACTAATATCTGGGGACAAGGAAAAAAAAACATAGGAGGAAGAGGAGAAAGACAGATAATAAGTGAACTGTAGAAGGGGCAGACAGATCAGAGCAGACATGTGAAGAGTAGGGGAAATATGGTCAGGAGAAGAAAGGAAAAGTTGATATTCTGAGGAGAGATTGACAAGAAGGAAACAGGACAGGATGTGGCTGGTTTAGCATAGGACTTTTCTCTTTGCATCAGTGCAGAGAGCTCAGGGCTTCATGGTTTGTATGACTGGTCATTAGGGATGATCTAATGCATGGTGCCAGTGACACTATTGGTGAAGTCAGTTGTGGATTTAATTTGTCGTGTAGTTGTCTCTCTTGAGGGACTTTTATTGATCTCTGTGCTTTCTTTTTTCCTGAGAGCTGGCTGCAAAGGATACAAACTCCAGGGCCTCATCCAGACCTCTTTCTAAGTTATTTTACCTCAGCTTCTGTGTGGTCCCTGCACCTTGGTCTCTGGTGTGGACTGCTGGATAGCTGTGTCTTTCATATTGACTTGTCTGCCATGTGTGCTGGTGTTTCAATACCCATCAAGGCACAGTTAACACCAGTAACTGGCTTATGAGCTTTACATCTTCAGCAGAGCTTTACCACCTTTTAAGTATAATTCTTCTAAAATAGTGACCTTATTGTATCCCTTTCTTCATACCAGTTCAGTTCAGGCATGGCTGCCCACATCTGTCAGACTGCATGTACTTCGAGGTCCACCTCAGATCCCTACTTCTGCTTCCCTGTTCTATTAATCTGGGGCAATGTTGTACTTCAGTAAGACTTCAGGCTTGCTTGTATCTGTATAATTCTAACCAAAGCCACAGAAAAGATGTAACTGGGCAGAATCTGTCTGGGACTGGGCTTTGCCCTCTGCATGTCATCATTGTATTGTGCCTCTGTCCACCCTGGTGACAGGCTGCTGGGTTGTCCAATGCTGCTTCTGTCATGCCTGCCCTTTGTCCCAAGATCATCAGAGGGCTGGAACACCTCTCCTGTGAACACAGGATGAGAGAGTTGAGGTTGTTCAGCTGGGAGGAGGACTGGAGGAGGAGATATCACAGCACCTTCCAGCACCTAAACGGGACGTACAAGAGCTGGAGAGGGACTTTTACAAGAGTGTGGTAGTGATAGGACCAGGGGGAATGACTTCCAACTGAAAGACAGTAGGTTTAGATTAGATATTAGGAAAACATTCTTTTCTGTGGTGGTGGTGAGGTACTGGAACAGAGAAATCATGTCTGCACACACACTGCAGGAACCCTCCACTCCTCCTGCACACCCTGCCTCTGCACACACACCAACACCGTCCTGATCCTATTCTTCATTTGCCTCTCTGTGGATGGATTTTGCCTACCATTCCTCATACAAGCTGTGTACACAAATGCCTTTCTCCATGCTTCCTTTTTAACTCTGTGCTCAAGCCCTGGCACAGCTTCACTTCCTGACCAAATCCTTGTACCCGACCTCTTCCAAACATCCCCTCATCACACTCTGTATAGTCACATAGAACTGCCCATACACACTCCCCCCCAGCCCCCCTGCTTTGTCTTATATACATCTTGAAGCCCCCAGGCTCTCAAAGCTGAATCAGAGGCATTTAAGATGAGGCACAGGTGATGTGTGTCCCATATATCCTCAGGCTCTGGCAGCTGGTTATTTCTCACAGGAGTGCTGCTGTTGTGCAGGCTTACTGCTGACAGGGCCCTTGGGGCATCTCTGCAGTCCTCTCTGAGCCTCCCCCTGCCCCTGTGACTAACATGGAGCTTGTTTATTGTGGCTCTTTGATCCTTTCCTACACAGGTTTCAACCAGTGCATGGCAGGAATGTGTTTATATCTGGAGTCAAAATGGTCTTGGAAGTTCATTTGCTTCTGGGTGTTTTCTTAAATCTAACCTTCTTGCTTATGTGGCAACTGGCCCCATCTCTGTGGCATTTCGAGTGAGGCTCTATCTTGGTACAGGTAAGAAATTTTTTACATTGAGATCCACCAGTCATGGCAGCAACTTCCCAGGGATGTGGTAAGAGACCTTATCAAGGCTTCCTTTTCCAGGAAAAGTTAAACCAGGCTGTCTTTTGAGGTCCCTTCCAACCAGAGCTGTTCTGTGATTTGATGATTCTTTACAAATGTTCTGTCTTTGCACCAGGATGCTGGCAGCTGTATGGGTGATATGTTGTGGGAACCCAGGACATCCCTCTGGGTGTCCTGGATGGCCAGAGCCGCTGGCAGGGGGCTCTGAGACCCTGGCATGCAGCCAAAGACACACATGGGGTTTTGATCTTAGCCCATGGAGCAAGTTACTAACTCTGTATGAAGAATTACAAGCCACACACACAAGTTTAGATAGCATAGTAGAAGTAATCACAAAGTGAAAGGAAGGATTTTTGAGTGCTGTACAGGGGGGTTTTAAGCCTTGTACGCAGGGGTCCAAGTTTTGTACATGGGGGTCAAGAGTTCTAAGATGGAGGGATTTGGGTGTGCCCTGTCCTCTTTCTTTCTCCTTCCTAACCTCCATGTCTTTGGTGATGTTGGCACTCACAGATTGGTCTAGAGTAGAAAGTCACTATTCAATATAGATAGTAGGTATTGGGGGAAAGGTATAAACATGTAGTACGTAATGTATGATATAAAAGATGGCACCAGCCCCCTGGGAGGGCAGTGTGCCTTTGTCTGAGCTGCTGAACGGGCCACAGCAGTTCAGGAGAAGAATCTTTTAGATAACCAACAATAAACTACCTTGAGAACAGACAACAGAAGACTACTGGAGTCTTTCTTCGAAGGCACGGGTTGGAAGAGGGACTTTTCCATCTTTCGGGGTCACCCCAATCCGGGGGTGAAACCCCACAATATGTCATTTGGGAATATGTCTTCAGGAATTCAGCCAAGGGGTTCTGTGTGTCGGGGACCTCCACATATCTTACTACATGTGTAGCTCAAGAGAAATTGGAACTTGGAGAGGATGGGGGACAATTGGCTTGTTTTCACCTGTCATTTGTGAGCATTAGCACTTGATGTCTAGATGCAGGCATCAAAATGAGGTCAATGTTAATGAAAAGGTCAAGGCTGCAGGCATGCTCGACAGAAAGTTAGTGACATTCTCTGTTGTGATGAGAAATGAGATAGAAGGCATGGCTTGACTGAGAAGATTAGGAACTGTGCTTTAGCTTTGTTGAATGTGAACAGAGATATGACTGAAAGAAGATGACTGAGAAACAGGCTGAAATTGTAGTTTGGCTAGAAGCAGGCTGATGTAGAGTACAGAGCCAGAACTACAAGTCAGCAGAAAGGAAGTGGGAATTTTTTGTGAGCTATTATCCAGATGCAGTGGTGGGGGTAGAGGTTGTGAGCAGAGCTTTGTGTAACATCTCCAGAAAGCTGGAAAAGGATAAGCCAGCTGCTCAGAAATACTAAGAGAGCAATTAAAGGAGCAGAAGGCTGAGGAGACTTTTCCCTTCCTTAGGAGCTACTGGGGTATTCCTGCTATGTTAGCACTTTCAGCTCTATTGCTTGGGAGCTGAAGAGCTGCAAAGAACACAGAAAGCCTTGAAAATCTTAATATAAAGGGACCACTACTGCTCTACATCAGACATGGAATAAGAATCCCTTTGAGCAGAGTTGTCTTCTGCTGTGCTTCCACTGTGCACTGGTGTAATAAATGAAACCCTCCTTTGTTAGCAGGGGGGAGGAAAGAGAAATAATGCTTTCAATTAAAATACAAAAGATTGCTGGGAGGGGTGTCATTGTGTGCTCTTGAAGGACTGTGATTTCAGTTTGTCTGAACAACTGACCAGTGTGGCTCCATCCTCACAGACAGGAGAGATGCAGAGGAAGTAGTATTTCCCCAAAAAGAGAGAAAAGAGTGCATTTAATGAGCATTGCTCAACTGGGAGAAAGATAAAAGAGCAAATTAAACAGGGCATTTGTATGTGCAAGGGAAGAGCAGGGAAGCATCTGCCCATGGCCTGCACTGTTGGAGTGAATAAGTAGCTCACAAGTCACTATTTTTTTTCAGCATGATGGAATGGAAAGCAAACGGGATTATATATGTATATACACACCTTGGCTTTATTTTGCTTTGGTCTGTGCATTTTGCATAGGCTATAAGATACTTATGTCATGCAAAATAGATTGCACAGTGGCAGTGTTTACTGTGCATATAGACAGCAGTTTTACGTCTTTGCTTTCCACACAAGCCTAGTTGTTGGTGGACTTTTTGTTGACCATAGGGATGAGGAAGCATTGGCTGCTGTTTGAAGCCAGTCACAGACAGGCTGGGCTGCAGAAATGGTTTCGGGTATCAGGAAGATGACTAGCTGCACAAGATGTTATTTTGAGATGGAAAAGTGGGATGCTGAACAGGTCACAGATCATCTGCATCTGGGGACAGAAAATAAGCATTTTCTCAATGTCCATGCCAGTTTTAGAGGGACTGTTAATCCCTTTGTTATCACTTGGGGATTCTGAGGAAGTACTTGATTCAGTCATGCAAGCTTCTTCCACCTTCCATCTTTTCCACAGGGAAGTGAACTGGATTTGCAGCTTAAAATTATGCTGTAGCTTTCAACAGCAAAACCTTTCCCTTGGTAATGGACATTTTTGAGAAATAAAATTTACTGGAATGTAATTCTGTGTATGAGATTATAAATGTGAGGGAAAGCTACCTGGATGTAGTACTTTGACCAGGAATAATGTTCACACACACACACACACATAGATGGATTAGAAACTTATTTGGAGACATCCCAGCTTTGCTCTTTCCTTTCTCTGGTTTCATCTATATGTTTGTGCTACCAAAGATGTTGTGCTTGCCCTGCAGATGATGGCTGGACTCTGCTTTCTTATAGTTTAGCTTGATATCTGCCTTACATCGAAAGTATCTTGTGCAGTTTCTCTGCTTTCAGAGTGCTTTGTCAGTACCTGGACAAAGAACAGCCAAATGAAACTAAACATGGAAGAGGCTGTGGTGAAATGCTATTGGAAAACCTGTAGAACTCCAAGCTGTTGAAAGCATCTCTGGGTGCTGAGCTAATCTGTTAATTTTAGCATCCTGTGTCTCTGGAAGGTAGTAGGACATCCAGTAGCTTAATTGGTGAAAAACATTTATCTCCTTGTGCCAGTCAGGGTGATTTTCCTGAGCCAGTTATGTTCCAGTCTGGCCTTCACAATCCTTGCTTTTGTTAGGCTGAATGTGGTTTATTTGTGGGAGCCATGGATAAGTGGCTCACCTTTTAGAGAGATGGGAGATGAGGTCCACCTCACACACAGGGTCTCAGAAGACATACATCTGCTCTGTCTGCTCATTGCTCTTACTGCCTGTTGTAGCTGTCACCACTGAGAACCAGGTTTCGATCTGGGATGAGTGATAGTCTCAGACAGTTCTGCCTTGTCTTAAAGATCTCACTTACTCAGGAAAATAAATGAAGCTACCATGAGCGTGCCTGAGCACAGACTATTATGCAGGAGTCATCAGGGATGGAATAAAAGGTGCCTTTCCTCAAGGTATAGCTCTGTAAAGGTACTATAGCAAGTCAAGTAGGCTGATACTATTGCTGCACAGCTCAATGGGTGGATGTGATGAGTACAAGAGTGGCTTCAGGTAGGCTTTTCCACTGCTTGAAGTAGCCAGGATCATAGGTATCAGACAATGAATGAGTGAGTGAATGTTGGCCTCTGACTGAGGGGAATCAAGGACTCTTCCTTTAGCAGAGTTCATTTTCTGTAACACTGATGCCTTTGTAACTGAGAAATACTGTTGGTAGGATCCCAGAGAAGATTCACAGGGTTTTAGGAGGTAGTGGGCTTCAGAGGTCCAAAGTGGTACAGGGTAGAAATAGCAGGAAAAAGTGAACTTCACATCCGACCTGAGTCACAGCCCTTTTTCTGGAAGAAATTCTGATGGTTGATCAACAGCCCTGATTTTTGTGCTGTTGTTGTGAAACATTAGCAGTGATTAACAAAGTTAGCAGTGATTGGCATGCCAGGAACAAATGTGTACCATTGGCACGTGAAGTGACATGTTTGTGGCTGTATGTAATAACTGTTGTATATGTATCATACAGATAGGTTTTTAAAAGCAAAGCTAAAAATTTGGTCCTTGTAAATTAGACAAGGGCAGGTTTCTAGCTGTGTTGACAGTCCTAATTCTGTTCATTGAAGCATGAGTGCTGCGACATGGTGTGGCCCAGCGTCACATGGAGTATCAAGGAGAAACAATGCTAGACCTCAGCTCTTCCAAATTCTAGGCAGGCACCTTATTGCATATCTCCCCTTGAAAAGAACCACCTTACTTTTCCATCCTGTGCACTGAAAGATGCAGGCATTTTCTGTAATAAGCCATAGGTCATTGTTTCAGTGCATGAAACACACAGATACCTTTACCTGCATTCATTTGGGTGCAGCATATACCTATCAATATATGCGCACGTGTGTGTAGATGTAATATGAACATCAGCGAATCCATTGAAAACAAAACCACTGCTCTGTATACATCTACAATATTATTAAAAATACTGAATTAATAAATACATGTTCTTGACAGATGAATTTAGGAACCATCAATTAAGTTTGGCATTCATTAGGTGGGGAGAAGTCCAATCAGATTTCACTGACTCAACAAAGCCGCCTATAAATTGTGGGCTTTTTGTTCTGATGTTTGATGAATTATTCTTCATAATCCACTGTCTACTGCGATAAATCTAATCTTTCAGTTTTTGCTGTCTTAATAATTCTCAGAGCAGCACTGTGACATTTTGTTTTCGTAGAGGGGATAGAACAGCTGGGACGATGGAAAAAACCCTCGCTGTCTGGGAAGTATATTGCTTGATGAAAAAGTAACATTTTTTTCACACTTAGAGCTCTGGTCTTGTGGACTTGCAAGGATCTGTGAGACCTTGGCAACATGAGCCATTATGTGTATCTTGTTGAAAAGATGACCAGTCTAGGATGAGGTTCATGTTCCTTAAACCAGGAAGGGCATTTAATTTGAGAGCAATAGCGTGCTAGTGTTGATAAACTGAATTCCAAAAGTCCTGCTGCCTTCTGATGTTAGTGATCCTGCATCTCACTGCTTCCTAAATTTATCTTGACCAAACTACTGACACATGGCCAACATTCATCACAGTGGCAGAGCAGAGCCACCACATCTCATGTAGAATGATGTTCCATAATGTTGGGCTGGGAAAGGGCTCCATGACTTAGGCTCCTGCTCCAGACCACTGTGTTAGCAGCCTTTCTGGAGAGAGAAGAGAACATACCTCTCTGTGAAGTGGGCCAGTTGAAACCAGGCAGTAATACTCCATCATTTGCTGCAAAACATGGATATAAGAAGGTTGGGATTAAGAGGCAATATATTTCAAAAGAAATTAGCTAACAAGACATACACATTTAACTGCTATGGTTTAGAGATTAAGATATCAGGCTGGAACTTGGGATATCTGGGTTAAATCCCAGCTCTGTCAAAGACTTCTCAGAACATGCTAGGCAGGTCATGTAAGGTAATACTTTCAGAAAGGACTCAGGATTTGGAAGCTTAAATCCAATTGATTTCCAGTATCTTCCTCAGTGTTTAAGGACAGGATTTGCAAAAAATACTGAGGCATCCTGGTGCCCAGTGTTGTGGCATCAGGTGGTGTATGCTGCAGACCTTGGGAAGAGCAGCTGTGCTTTGGGAAAGCACTTCAGCATGTGAGGAAGCCTGTAGCTGACATCTGGGAATTCTTGGAAAGCATGAGTTTTGCAGGGCCCATGGTAGCTGTGCATCTCATACCATGGCACTCTGGGCTTTATGTGGTCTCTAGGTGCAACCTCAGCACAAATACATACTAGTAAGTGTCGAAGTAGATAGATCCTGTTGGAGCTTTTATACCAGTTCCTTGAGGTGTGAATACTAATACCAACAATTATGCATATTTTGCATGTTTAAAATTAAATGAGCTTCATTCCTCAGAATTAAACAGTCAGGGCTGTGTTTCCAGCAGGTGAAGTACAGCACACATTCATTTGCTGGTGGAGCATGTGCTTGAGGGGGACCTGGCTTGCCGAAGGAGCGAGGGAAACCACTGTGTGCAGGGACACCGCTCGCCTGTACGGCTGTAAACCTGCAGCTGGCTGTCCTGTTCCTTTGAAAGAGCAGCCCTGAAGTTCCTTTTAGACTGTTATTAAACCTGTCGGGAAGCTATACCTGTTTCATCTCCTGCCAGGATTACAGATGGTAACAATGAGTTTGATGAGGCCATTTGAGACCAGCTGTAGCCTGGAAAAAACTTGAGAGTTCCTGAAGTCAGGTGCGCTCCAAGACTGTCCCAGACCTATACTTGCTAATCATCCATTCTGGAAATGACAGTTTTTCTTAAGAGTGCTTGTGAACAGTAAGAGCCTGCAGCCTGTACCAAGAACTCCTTCCTTGAATGAAATGGGTGCAGCCACCTTCCCTTGGAAAGACCCCCCTCCCCAGCAGGCAGTGTGGGACCCAGGCTCACCTCTTCTCTGCTTCCATGTCGCTCGCTTTTGTGCGTCTGGGACACACAGCCTGCAGCAGAGGCATTAGCTGCCTCCAGCGAGCTGAGAAAAGACAATTCCATAATGAACGAGGGTCATTTGCTAAGTGGGGGGTCCTGGAGCCCAGCCATAATTGTGCTTCTGTTTTATCTCAGCCTCACACCTGCTCGTGTAATGGCTCAGCTGTGATCTGCTCCCTCCCCATGTGTATGCTCTGCCCCTCTGCTCCTGGGGTATCCATCAATTCTCTGGCCCTATTGCAGTCCCTTGCCTTGCTGTCCTTGTCTGCAGCCTGTGAACGTGCACAAAATTGCCCTGGAATTGTGGGAAGGCCACTGAGCTGGCTCTATCAGACATGACTGCTAACCTGACTTCCATGTCCTAAGTAGCAAGTTTTTAAATGAAACTCTTCTATCGAAATAACTCCTAGACACAACTTTTTTCAACTATGTTTCTTTAGAAAACTTAGTCACACGATAATGAGGTATATATTACTCCTGCCAGAGGGAACGTGTGCAGCTTTTTTTCTCCCCTGCATGCATTCGGTTCTCGTGAAAATGGCTGGATTGACAGTGTAGGCAATTAAGAGGTTTTGAAATCCAGAGCAGATGGAATTTTATCCAATTTATATATGATCTTACTATAAATGTACCTTACTGGATTCAAGCCAGTGAACTCCCAAGTCTGTGTTTTAACCTTTGGGGGATGTTACACAGCTTTATGACAGTTAGAGTAGTAACCACTTTGTAAAGGGTACATCCCTCTGATTCAAGGATGTAGGGTAGTGAGGGAGTTGAAGAAAATCCCAGCTCGGCCTCACGTGGCAGGTTCTCTGTTCGCATTTTTTTCTTCCTTATGGGAACTTACAGCCCAGCAGGCTCTTGGCCACCTTAAATCTTTACCCTTAACAGATCCTTTCTTCAGGGAATACATAAACTTCACATAAAGGTAAAAGTCCCTATGTCTTGAACACATTTTCTCTTGAGACACAAGTGTCAATAGGTTTGAATTATGGACCTGCTGTAATTAAAAACCACATAACTAGTTGTTTTTAATGCACTTGTTTTACTTAATTGATTTTGCCGCCAGGACCAAAGAGAATTAATTAAATAAATAAAATGAACCTTCCTAGTGAATTACTGGAGGCAGCCGAGTCTGTGTTGGTACCTAATTACTGCAAATGCTCCAGTTTGTTGCTAGCAATAGTTTTCTGTGGAAGGGGCTGGGAGAGAAGGGGTGGGGTAGGGTGGTGTGGGAGGGGGCTCATTCCTTGGCAGCTGCAGGAGGGAACAGGCTGCTCCTTGTAGTATTTTTCTTCCTTTTCAGCAAAAAGAGTATTCGTTTAAGGCTTTGCATGAAGACTTTGCTTAGAAGGTCTTTATTCATATTTAATTGCTAGGTTGCTGCAGCTCCCATCTTTAATTACCTTTTAAAAAGCAGGTTATAAAAATGCACTGACATTCTTTCTTTTTTGTTACTGCATAAATTACAGGCTTCTCAGCTGCTCACTTGAAATCAGTTGAGCCTGCGAGAGGGGTAGGACAGGTTCCCTTTGCTGACTTCTGGAAACCTCAGAGCTTATGTTCACCTTGACCTACAGAGCAAAAATCCTCAACTGGCATTACATGAACTATGCCTGAAGCCACATATCTGTGTTAGCCCTTCCTGTGAGCTGACTGACTGCGTGGAGGGGCCTGGCTCATCAGCTAGGCTCAAATCACACTACCATGGTTGTAGTGTTTGCAGAGCCTGTGCTGCCTGGTGCAGCCAAGAGGGTCTCTAGCAGGGGAAGTGGGCCTTTGCCCTCACCCATGTCTATCTTGGATTTTGCTTCCTGGACCTGGTCCTGGTAAATCTACTTCATTGGCAACTTTCCTTGTAGTCCAGTCCTAAATTTTTCAGCCAGAGCTTCTAATAATTTCCTCTCCTGCTTGTCAAGTGCTTTGCTGTCCCTGATTGGTGCTTCTTCTGAGCTGAGAGCACTGGTTACTTTTATGAAAGGTGCGGCAAAGTTCACCACATTAAACATGTTTTCAGGCCAAGTTGTCACAGTTGAAACAGCCATTTTTGTCCTGCCCTGAATGCAGCCCTAAACTACTGCTCCCCAGTCATGTGCTGGCTTTCACCAAGTAAGCTTGCTGCTGCTGTAATGCACAGGAATACACACTGTCAGGTTTCAGGGGTGATTGTGGGTGGTATTCAATATCTGCAAAAGAAATACATGCAAAGGAACAGCTGTTGGCTTCTGCACCTAGGATGCTGACCATAATCACTTCAAGCCATTTTCGGGACAGCCTGAAGAAGTCTCTCAGACACTGCCTGGCCTCTGCAAGTCCAAGATGAAACCTGCTGCTGGGACTCTGTCACAGGTTTCCAAAAGCAGAGTATCTCCAGGGCATTTGCATGTTTGGCAGGCTTCACTCAGAGGCCAAACAATGACAAGGCTAAGAGGGGGGACAGAAGAAGTATGAAAGGGTTGAGTCTGCCCAGCTTTGGCACATGAACTCTCTGGCCTGTGGGCAGGGCTTTCCTGAACATGGCTTTTGTTACCCCAAGCTGATGCCTCTTTCTTTTCTCTTGGCAGATAAAAGAGCTCTTTATGAGCTTTGAGGACACTCCCTTGGGAGCAGCATCACTAGCCCAGGTACACAAAGCAGTGCTGCAGGATGGGAGAACTGTGGCAGTGAAAATCCAGCACCCCAAGGTCCAAGCTCAGAGCTCCAAGGATATTTTGCTCATGGAGGTAAAATTACATGTTGACTTCAAACTTACAGAAAAATTGCCATTGAAGTGTATGGGGACCATGTTAATCTATGTTGTAAGCAGGTACAACAACACCAACCTGTGGCTTTGAAACCTCCACAGAGATCAATGCTGTCTTGCAGGATTAATACAGAAAATTGGTGAGGATTGCAGTGCTGGTGATTGTATGGACGGAGAGATGAACAACAGGGTAAGAGGGAAGGAGGGCACAAGGAGAAGACAGGTAAAGATGAATGACATTATAGTAAGTCCATATAAGACTTAGGAAATAGAGAGTGAGTCCTGAAGTCTCTTTTCAGCCTGTGTGCCCATTAACTGGTCTCAGGGACCATTAACTGGTCTCTTGTAGTCAGGCCTATGTGGTCAAGGGAAATCATTGTTCATGATTATCTTGTTTTTCAGTTAAATTTTAGTTGATTTTAAATTTTAGTGGATTCAACAGTGGATGAGGTTGCTATGATTCAGTTTTGTTTCTTGATCAGCTCCTTAATGCTGAACTGATTAATGGTAGAAACAAAAACACTGAAATACAGAGAGGGTCACCTAACAGGTGCAAATACACAAATGAGGGATTCAGCTAGGAAAAAAGTTTCAATGCCTACCTCCTGTTCCTCTCCTGAATGGTAGGTACCACTCTTATTTTTCAGTGCAGTGTTGTAGCTTTTCCCAACTTCTAAGTCTAGCCATGGAAAGGAGGAAATGGAAATGAACTGCAGCACTGTACTGCATTGCAACAGACAAAGATGCCAGCAATATACTATTGAACACCAAATGGACAGGGCTGTGGTGGAGGAGATGGGAAGGATTAGGTCTGCAAGTGCTAACACCAAAGCTTTTTGCTCTCCTAATAAAGCATATATATATATATATATATATATATATATATATATATATATGTGTGTGTGTGTGTGTGTGTGTGTGTGTGTGTGTCTGTATATACAGTAAGTGCACATTAATTGGCAGACAGGTAGGTCCATGATACTAAAGAGGGGAAGCTTAAGCTGGGGAGTTCTGATGAGTGTTTGGAGGGTATTGGTGATGCGGTAACACACTTCTCCATCACAGAAGATCAAAAATCAAAGATTCTGCCAGCAACCTCTCAGAGCACTGTGTAGCTCAAGCTTCTTTAGACAGTTGAAATACCCTGTTTTGAGCAATCCTAGTCTGTATAGAAGCACATCTTGTTCCAGCTGGGGCACATAACTTGTAGCTGAGTATTTAATTTGAACTCATAGTGAAGGAAACTTTTGGGTACCAAAGAGATCTTCCAATAAGATGGAATCAGTCTGTTTCAATGCTGGTTTGAGAACACAGAACTGTTTGAACTGGCTTTGGGTCCAGCTGTAGATTTGAAATTGATTCAGATCTTCTCCAGGACTCACTGCAGTGATCTGCCCAATCAATTTGCTTCTGTGAATCATCACATGCATAGCACTTCTCAAGGGGCTTATGACATCCTTGTCTCCCTCCCAAAACAAGGTGACAGACAAAGAGCAGTCAGGGATTAAGGATGAGCAGGTAATGAAAGAGTATGGGATCAGGGTAATAAGAGGATTCTGTGTGAATGACCCAAAACCTGTGTTTACCTTGGGACATTTGCCCTTCTAATAGTGGATATCATAGGAACATAGCTCCTCACACCATGTTGCTGTGATTGCTGGTTATACTGGTAAGAGATGTTAAAACAAATTATTTTAGAATAAGTCCTGTCTTTTCTGGCTTTAAACTATTCCTTCTGGGAAACTTGGAAATAAACCAATGTATTTACTTTTGGTAGTTTAGTACTGTCCTTCTTGTACAGACAGTCTGGTTTACCATTCACATGTTGCCCATACACAAGTGTGGAGAAGTAACTCAGTAGAATGTGACAAATGCAGTTTTGTTTTTAAAAGGCCTCTCTTGTGGAGTCTTGGCTTACATGCATCATTGTATCCTTGTGTGGGACTGTTTTTGTGTAGACTGATAGAAAGCCAGATCACATGTGCTAATGTTCTGGTCCTTTAAGAATCAGACAGATATTGCAGCTAGGTAAAGAGGTTGATTTAAATATTGATGGAGATGGTCTTATCCAGAGACTGATGGGAAAGAATCTGAACAAGAAAAGGTAGCTGGAAAATTCCTAAATTCACTTGAGGTTTCATAGCATCAACGCTGACTCTTTAAAAATCAGTACAGCATCTGATAAACCCAGAGAGAGATACCTCACTGCTCTCTATATATCAATACATAGTTCGAGACAGTATGTTAGACAGGTTTCAGAAAAGGGGTAGGCAAAATACTTGTTAGGATGTCCCTGCTGATGGTCAAGTTGGCAAATTGATTGAAAAGAGCATTTGAAGAAAGTGAAAAAAATGCTTGAATTTTCTCACATCAGGCATCAATGCAATAATCTTGGAGACCCTATGAAGTTTATGTTCATGTTCGTGAAGATTGCTGGTTACATTTCATTTGAGTGACATAAATTTGAAAGGATTTATGCCTCTAGATATAACAGTAAAAAATACAATTCAATAGTGTCTGGAACCTGATGATTACATTTTTAAAGGAACATTGAGTTTGCAACTGACATTTAGATAAGAGAAGCTGAGACGGGGTGGAGAACAAATGTTGTCACACAACTGAACAGGAGCAGTGATGGTTCATAAATTTATTTTTGTCATGCATTTCAATGTTAGCAGCTTCCTGTGTATACTTTAAATGTTCCTTCTGCGGTACAGGAGTTCCCACCCCTGTGGTGGAGATCAAGAAGGGGAAACTGCAATAACACACACTTGAAAGCCTGTTTCTGTTTCCAGATGAATGTGCAGAACAGGTAAAATAAAGACAGCAAAGTGCATTCTATTTTTATGAGGTTTTTTACTTGTTTTATGACTAAGTTAGTTAAAAACAGCCAAAAAAAATTTCCTTAAGGTATGGTCCAAATTGTCATCTTGTGTAAATTTGCAGCTCTGGTGGAGAAACAGTCCCTTTGTATGAACAGAAAGCATACTTGGCTGCTGTGCTGCTTTGATTATGCCATCCAGTTGTGTAATGTTGATTCACTTACCCCTTAAATGTTGCTTCAGTCAAATGTTTCTGGGATTTTCAAGGTGCAGTGTCTCTGAATATCTAATCTCTTTAAGAAGAAGAGCATTCCATGTGGTGAATATATGATACTTGGGAAATACCTCCTCAGCCTTGTGAGAATGGCTTTGCCTGATGCTGAAGAGCAACTTGCCCTCTGAGCTCCCCCAGAAGTGTTATTTAATGATCTGTAGCCTACTTACTGTATCCAAACTCCTCTGTCTTCTTTGAACTGCCCAGAGGATTTTCTGTGCTCAGTAGTGGAAGAAGTAACATAGAGGTGGCAAGTATTACTTTTGATCTTCCTCATCTACATTATCTGAGAGCTGTTCAAATGAAGTCAAAGAATGACTTGTAGAATTATAGGACTCAGGAGATCTCAACAAGGGCAGCACCCTTGGTGAGATCTGGCCACGTGGTCTCTTCTCCAGAGCTTTGTTCTTACTTCTAGGCAACAGCCAGCTGCCCTCCCCTTGATATGTGGGCTATCATTTCACTCCTAGATGTGCCTTTCTTGGTGGATGTGTAGGCCAGAATTTGTGTTACATGACCAAGGCATGACACTGTGTTGTGATACTGCAGGAACCCTAAAAGCACTTGTTTTTTTATTTGTAAGTTATGTGGAATGATCCTATCAAAACAGCACTGTGTGTAGCTGTGTGGCTTTGGAGCCAGGATGCAACTGATTGCCTGTTTCTTTGTTCTCAGGTTCTCCTCTTGGTTGTGAAGCAGATTTTTCCAGATTTTGAGTTCATGTGGCTGGTGGAAGAAGCTAAGAAGAATCTGCCCTTGGAGCTGGATTTTCTCAATGAAGGCAGAAATGCTGAGAAAGTTGCTCATATGCTCAAAAACTTTGACTTCCTGAAGGTGAGGAAGCACATGTTTCTCTCTATGTATGTGCATTAATAGTCTCCCTTTCTGTGTCTTATGCCTCTCATTCACCAAGTGGAGGAAACATAAGGAGGGAAAATGAAGTTCAGCCCCTCTGTGTTGTTCATCCTAGACTGCTCTGCTGTCGGACCAGAAAATGCTCTGAGACATGCTTTCTCCTTGTTTGTTTCCTACTGAATGCACTCTGTTGGGTCAGGATGGGACCAGCAATCTCTGGAGCCTGCTGCTCATTTTCCCAAGTTTTCTTTCTGAATTTCATTTAAAATTTTTTTGGAGCTTGTTCAGAGACTGTGAATTTGCCATTCTTTACCAAGCCATCTGGTGGTACCTTTTCTTGGGCTCTATCTCAACTAAGGGCAAGAAATGGACAGAGAACAGAAAAGCAGTGGCTTCCCATAGACAGACAGCTAAAAGCCACCACATGGAAGGCCAAAGGCCAATGGTTTTGCTGAGTGGGCACTTCTCAGAAGTGATGCACCTTAGAGAGTGTGTCCATTACGGCTGTAAGTAGCATACTGTGAAGTAAATCCCTATGGAGATGGCAAATCACCTCCTTGCTGGGGTAAGGAGCTATCATGATATCAATATGTGTAACAATAACAAATGACTTGAGATGGCTAAATAATGGATCCTCCCATCTGACCTGCCAATTCAGAGATGTGTTCATCACCTAAAAGCAGCAGAAGAATTGGGCTTCTGTATCATAAATTTTCCTAAACATGCCAGAAAGCTGAGAAGTAGATTTTGTGCTGTGAACCCGTTTGAGCTTTTAAAGCCAAAGATAAATTATTTCCACACACAAGCATTAGAGCCAAACATCTGTGAGTAATTAAAAAAAATCACTGAAGAATTTGGCTGTGATTGAGAGAGGCATCTCCGACAGCATGAATAGAGCTTTACAAGCCCACTGACTTGCCTGTGTAAATCCTGAGACAAGACTGATTGTCATCAGAAGTGAGCTAAGGGATCAGTGAGCTACATGGGATGGGGAGCTGTTAGTTTTGGAGTTAGCAGGCTTTCTCACCAATCTAACTGCAAAGAATGGGCATGCAGATAAGCTGGGAAGGCTGTGAGTGTCTGGATCTCCCTTGCTCATAGAGGATCTATGGCATCAAAGTCTGAGCAAGGTTCACATGCAAAGTATAACCAGGGGTGTTGAGTGATGGGACTGAGGGATGCTGAAATTGCTCAGCAAAGGAGCCTTTGATCTAAAATGGCACACACATGGTAAAGTAGAAGTGGTCTCTCTAGGAGAGGAACAGGCGGGAAGCAGCTAGTTTGTAAGGCACTGGGATATTGTCAATAGTTAAAAGCAACAAATGTTGCTTGTTCAGGAGCTATGATGACCTACAGTGGCCTGGCTGGCCCTGGTTTTGGTCAGTTGATGGACGACACCTCTTACCTCTTCCTGTCCTGCCCTAAGGTGCTGGTCCTGAGTCCATGGCTGAGTCAGGAGGGTGAGGAGAGGGGACTGCACAGCTGGCTTGCCGTTTGTATGATCCAAAATTATGATGTCTGTCATAGTAATGGGGGACACAGTAATGAGAGTGAGCAGAGCTCCCTTATGTCTTTGCTAAAATGTACATATGTGGCTTCACCCATGTGCAAAAGCAGATTTGGGCAGATTGAGGGTCAGTCAGCTCAGTAACATGAGGAATTTCGAAAGGGAATTCAGCAAAATGGCTCTTGACAGTAAGGACTTCAGTGTGGGAGAAATTTGTCTGAAGAGAGAGGCTGGAAAATGGGGAGCCAGCCTGAGCAACACTTTTGTCATCACCTCCCTGGATGACACCAGACCTCTTCTCTGGTACCTCACTCAGCTTGATCTACCACAGCTTGAATGAAAACTGCTTTGACATTTTACACTCATTACTGTGTTGTTGGCAATAAGATAATTAAGGGTCTCACAGGGTTTCTGTGACAAGTCCCTTATTTGTGACACTTGATTTTTCTCCCAGTTCAATTGCAGATGCCTAAGTATGCAGGGTTTGTCAGCTCAAAGGCATTCGTGTTCCAAGGGGCACTGCGGAGATACAATTTATGACGATGGCTTATAATTTTTAAAGCTGCATAAGTGGACGCTGTGCATAGCAAACAAGATGCAGTTCCTGTCTAAAGGAGCTGAGTGCATGATTCAGAAACTTAGGTTTCTGAATAGGTACTAGTTAAACAGCCCAGCTAGAGGAGCTGCAGAGCAGGTAAGAAAGGTATCTTAGACATCACTGGGAATGGGAGAGCGTGGTCAGAAATGTTGCATGAGATCAGATCCTACTGTAGTTGAATTGGTGTATTAACCTTCTACACATTGCTGCTGTCCTGTGGAAGAGGCCGATGGATGGATTTACCTCCCTTATGCTCATCAAAAAGGCCAAGTCCTTGCTTCAGCTGCTTTCATTTTTACTCCTTTTCTGGGATTTGTGTGATATATTCTCCTTCCTTTCCCAATCTGTTGCCTGACCTAACCTATCTGTTTCTGTTTCAGGTCCCCAGGATCTACTGGGAGCTCTCCACAAGTCGTGTCCTTCTCATGGAGTTTATGGAAGGGGGACAAGTGAATGACAGGGCCTATATGGAGAGGAATGGCATCAATGTCAATGAGGTAGCTTCTCAGCCATCTTTGAATTGGGTGTGCTGAGCTATGCAAAACTGATTTTGACCTTGGTGCAAAATGGAGGCTGACAGGACAGGATGGGATGGGACAGAAGAATAAGTACACACAGCTGTGAAGGGAGCAATCAATCTGAGAGTTCTCGGTTCTTGTGGTCTTTGGAAAAGTACGTAATCCCTTTTGAGGAACACTTTCCTGTGTAGGCTGCAGAGCTAGGAAGATCTTCAAGGAGACATAGTGCAAGATGACCATCCTCTTACATTAAAGACAC
The DNA here is from genome assembly GCF_015832195.1 of Motacilla alba alba. Classification (NCBI taxonomy): domain Eukaryota; kingdom Metazoa; phylum Chordata; class Aves; order Passeriformes; family Motacillidae; genus Motacilla; species Motacilla alba. The sequence continues at coordinate 40,696,786 of NC_052020.1, forward strand.
TCCTGGTTTGTTCCAAGATGGAAGTTCCTGTTATCCTAAAGGAGCAACTTCAGTTTCTGATTGTTTTTATCTCATGGACTTTGTTATTAAGGGAGATTTGAAAAGTTCTACCTGTAGCAAAATATCGTCAGCTCCATTCATCTGGACAAGTCAACTGGTCCAAAGTGGGGGAGTTGTTTCTTTTAGTGAGTTTATCCTATACTTCTGCTATAGGCAGAGGTGAAATCTAGCCCACACGCTCAGATAGAAGAGGGAATATTCCTCAAGTCTTGAGAGTCAGAAGGGCTTGTTTTGATGTATTAACACAAGGGCTCTTGAGCAATATGTACAATCAAGATTACAAGCAATCTAGATTTTGAGTTGGGCTTCTCATAGAGCTCAGACAGCTGGTCCATTTTGAGATTGAGGTAGTTAGCATAGTGTAGCTCCCTGGGATTTTTTTGTTCTCAGACTGCTGGAGATAACACCGTTGTAGAGAAATAGCTAATTTCAGTTTTTCTAACCTGCAGAGGCTTTTGCTTGTGATAGGAACAATGTAGGGTGAAAATTTCTGCTAATTTTTTTTATTTATCCATGCCTTTGGGAAGGTTGTTTTGTGATGACTTGGCACAATACATCCATGCAGCAGTGAAGTCATGTACTTTCCTGAGTCTGAGCTTGTCTCTAAATAATAGCTAAGAAGTAATTTTAAAAAAGTTGTCAACAGACTTCTACTACTGCAAAGTATAAGCCTCGGAGTTCCAGCCATCCATCAGGTAGAGGATGTTACTCAGCTCAGTGGTAGGACTGAATTTTCTTTTTTCCTTTTCTCTCCCCACCACCTGAAATTAATGATTAACTTTTACTGATTGCCAACAAAGCAAGGTAGAAAGGATGGAATACTGAGTCAGTCAGAATAATGTGATGGGAAAAGAGATCTGTTATTATGGCCACAGTAAGATGAGGTAGGGACAGTGCACACCCCAGACTTACCCTGTGGCAGGGTACAGCAGATGGGGACAAATAATGCCTAGGTTAATTATTGGCTGCTGCTGTTGTTGCCCTGGGTAAAGGACTGCATGGCATAGTGGGGAGATGAGCAAGAGGCAGCAGACCCGGAAAGGAGCATGAGGAGGGGGTGGCAACCCAGGTTTCAAAACTGTGACCTGGCTTATAATATAACAGCAATCTTGGCTTTCAAGAGATGCATTAGCTCCCTATAAGTCATCCGAATATATTTATTTTATCAGTCCTTTCATCATTTTACTCCATTTTGTTTTATGGTGTGGGGGAAGAGGAGTCTTCACTAAGCAGGATTTCTTTTTTGTGACAATGCAGCCTTGAAAAGCTAGCTGAGCCTCTATCCTCTAAATGGAAAGGATCCCTGAGGTGAAAGCTCCCTTCAAACCAGGTTACTGACATTTACTTAATACCGTCTGTAGCAGGATTATCATTAAAGCTGCCCAAAAGCACATTAATCTCTCTGGATCCGTCCAAGTGCTGGATTGTAATGGCATTTAATCAGAGAAGGCTTTGATTTCTAAAGACAAGTGCAAACATTGAAATATCTGCCTGTGGAATAGTTACTTATTCATGTACAAGTGTACTTGTACACTGTAGTGTAGCTGAGGAGGAGCATGCAACTGGGATATTGACAGTGAAAGGGAAATATGGAGAGGGGAGTTACCAAGAATGAGCTGGCAGGAATATTAAGGGAAGACTATAACATAGCAGGGCTAAGAAGGGGACATCAGGAAACTAAAATAGGCTAAAATAGGCTTTTCCTATTTTAAAACACAATAACATTTGCAGTCTTAGTAGGGAAGGTATATTTGGAAGAAGTGGGTAGAGCAGGGAAGAGAAAAATTAGACTGAGCGGCTCTCAAGGTGTTTGTAGCATACTGTATACAGAAGGAAAGGAAGGGCAGCAAGGCTACTTAGAGCATGGATTTTTAAAGAAGATCCCAAATGGCACAAACATTCCTTTTGTAGTCATTCTGATTATACCTGATTAATTTGTATTTGTATACAAATCTTAACATTATCTTTGGTCTACCGCATGGGTTCTCCGTGTCCTTCTTTGTGAGTTCTCTGCCTGACTCTGCAGAGGCTGCTGTATCAGCGGGCTCTAGGACCTGTGGAGCTTCCAGATGTGCTGATGGCATGTGCTGTATTGCCTCAAACTAACCAGCCAGCTCAGGTAGCCAAGCAAAGAGTCCCCATGATCAGCCTGATGTGGGTATGAGTCAGGGAAAGGAAACGATGCCATGTACTTCAGCTTGCTAAGAGCCGGGTCATGAGCCGTGGTTGATTCAGAAATCAGAAAAGTGTTTTGTCCAGCTGAGAATTGAAAGCAAATGGCTAAGGTACTTAAGAGGAGCTACTGTGCGCAATTATTGCCATCTGGTACTTCATCCTACTGTGTTGTTTTCCTTCTTTCTGTTACTAAATGGATTCTGCACTGAAGCAGTATCTCTTAGCTCAGTAAAGAGCCTGGTACCTTCCTATAGCTGATGACTTTGCAACTTGAAATACGCTTTCAGTGTGGGATTTACCCTTCTGCCAAGAGTCAGGAGCTGTAGCTGTGTAGCCGCTAAAATTTAAGTGGGATTTCCCAGGGTGGGATCCTTTTGTCAGCAGGGGAAACCTCTCATGTCTGAAGTATTTGTGCTTATAACACTCAAGTGTTAGATGAAGCAGAGCATAGAGAAGAGCACTGTTTCTAAGGAAAATGTCTATTCTTACTCTTCGCACTTACTGAGTTAGTCTGAGGAGAGGTTTCTTTGCAGATTCTCTTACATTTCATCTTGTCTGAAGCTTAGTAAATTCACAAGGCACTGATAAGACGGAGTAGTGACCTCCGGTATTTTCAGCTTTTGAACTGGGCACAGACACCAGGTAAAAGAGTTAAATTACACACTGAAAGTTGGTGTTGAGCATCGATGTCAATCAATTGCTTAAGTGTCAACAAGATGGTTTACATTAAATCCAAGGAAATACAACTGCATTTAGAACTAAGGGAAATGATCACCATGGTCATTTTGGGTCTGACAGAGATGCAAGAAACAATAAAAAAAAAAAAACAAACCAAACCAGTAACTATTCTTCTCTAGCTGTGCCCTTTTGAGAATCTGTGCAAACTTGACGAGTTAGTCCCTCAGTTCCCTGGGTGGATGAATCAGAGTATTTCTCCCCACTTATATGCCATGGAAAATGGAGCATTGAGCATGAAAATAATTTCCTGAGTCCCCAGCAGAGAACACAGGGCATGCTGGGAGTGCTCTCCAAGAGTCCTAAAAACTATTCCTGTATCTTCAGGACATCAAGTGTGTTCAGACATCATCTTGCTGTGATGATAGATCACTCACTGCATAGTAATAGTACTGCCTAACAGAGCACTTGTGATCCTCACAAGTGATCACAGAGTATGAAATCAGATTTCTTGTGTGACCACCCTAATCTACTATGGACCAGAGCTGTTTCAGAGCAGAGGCAGAGAAGGCTTCAAATTGTGGCTATTCTCCATCCACACCCTTTGCTAATTTGACACCAGTTTAATTGGCCAGAATTGCCCTAGCAGGATTAAGCAAAACCTTAGACAATGGATGTAATAACAACAATGAAAGCAAGCAAAAACCCAATACAGTCTTCAATCCAATTAACCTTCGATTAAGGTTCCAAAATCAATGCTATTATTTTGGCCGGAGGAGGTAATATTGAGCCCTGAGAAATGAGCTGCACAACGACCTTTACTTTTAATGAGATCAATAGAAGTTAGTGTCGCCATCTCTTAAAATAATTGGCAAATATTACAGCCAAATTAAGGCCACAGACTAGTATCTGCTCCTGATCTAAAGAGACAGTCACAGATGGAGGTGGGATGGGAAGGGATGATGTCCTATCAGGCAGTTTTGTCTGGGACTTATCAGGGGCAGGCAGTGAGATCATCTCTATAGGACCATGACACAGTATTTTTTTCTTTGCTTTTCTTCTTCACATCAGTTAGAGGCATAGAGCCAGAACCCCTCCAGCTTGCTCACAAGTCCAGGAAAATATCAGTGACTTTCCTCAGATAACCCAGGCTGGTTTGTTATGTTGCATTATATCATGCTACCATGAGCATGATATATGTGCTTTTTACTGTAGGAATACTCATGAACTCAAATTTGCATGCATTCTTTCTTTTCTGAGAGGTTTCTTGCTAACTCTTGTGTATTGGTGTTTTTAAAGATACTCAGTTGTGATGGACTTTCTAGAGTTTTGTTACTGTCACGTTGCTCTGTCAGTGGATGTGCTGATTTGTTGAGGGGAGAGTTGCACAGAGGGACAAGGGTGACAGGTTGTCTAGGCTTTCAAAACTGATAGCAGCAACATATTGTGGCTGTATATATCGCTGCTGGTACCTGCACTGCAGCTTGGGATCCTCTGAGTTAGGTGACAGAAATGCAGTAGGTGTACTTGTTAAAATATTTGGTACACTGGATATGACTCCATTAATGAGGAAAAGTGGGGATTAGTAGGGAAATTGCAAAGTAGATAAGAAACTCATAGAAGCAATGAGATTTGCTCTACAAACAGATCTCATTTAACAAGTTGGTGATGAACTCAATACAAACTCTATCAAGGAGGTTGTTGGTGACACCAAACTGGGAGGTCTGACATTGTAGAGGAGGACCAGAGTAGCAATAGCACTTGTTGGCCTTGTGGACTGAAGTGGTAGAAAGAAATAAAAAGGAGTGATGTCAAATGAAAAGTCAGATTCAGTAGGTAAAAAGCACCTCATGTTTTTAGGTTGCTCCGAATTCCAGCTGTTATACATGTATCTGTCACTCCATTGCTTGATTGTTGTCAGCAATCTGTTTATTCCTCAGGTCTGGTTTTTTTCAAAATGAAAACATTGGGCTGAAAATGTGTGGTTTGCCTGATGTGGCGTCATGGTCATGTCACATAATTTGGCAATGGCAGGTTGGTATTTGCATTGACTGGTAAAGGCCACAGGCTCACTTGGTGACTGTAGTCATCATGTTCTGCTGCAGCACAGACAGGCAAATTTAGCTTCTTTTAGGCAATAACACTCCTTCTGGCAATAGGCAGGGACATGCCTCTGGCCAGACCCAGGGCCTGATGTCATCCTAATAAATCAAGCTAAGCTCTGCTTGCTGATCAGCATAGTTTTTGTTCTTATGTGTTATGCCTAAATTATGCCATTCATGATGACACCTGCTTTTGCCTGGTTGTATTTCTTGTAGGACCTACAGAACTACAGATGCTTCTGCTTCCTTGCTATTCAAACCTCCTAACTGGTAGACTGTTCCTCCTCTGCCATTCCTTAGCCAGCTTTGGAATCTTCAGCTCTTTTAATCTTTATCCCAAGTAAATGCCTCCTGCATCCTGCTCATTTTTTTGCTTTCTCTGAACTCCCTCTGTATTCTGCATCTCTTGAGCAAATGAGGTCTCTGGAAGTGAATGCAGAATTCCAGGACTGATTACTATTTTTTTACAGTGTGCAGCAGAACAATGCTGGGGGACACTGGTAATGATAAAAACCTTGGTTTTTTTGGATGATAAACAGGGAAAGGACTGATGACCTCTCTGTGTCATAACAAAAAGCCTGTGTGTTAACTGTGGTCTTTGCTTCTGTAAATCATTGCAACCTTTTTTCTAATCTGTGATGCACCTTCACCCTGAGGTCTTACATAGCCTAAATGTATGCTGAATTCCTCCCTTCTCCTGAGCAGAGATTTTCATAAGTCTGTTTTTTCATTTCACCTAGCCGTGTTCTTCCAAAGTGAATTCTGTAGTTATTATTTATCCAGTGGCCTTCTCAATAAGGGTGGAATAAGGACCTGAAGTGACAAGGCACAGTACTGAAGAATTAATGTATATAAAGGTTTCGTGTTTTTTTCCCTAAACTTTTTCTCAAGAAATGTGAACTCCCTTTGTCTGAACTATGATGATAGGTCGCTATTCCCATACTACAGTTTAGGACCTAGAGTGTAAAGCTTCCAATTTTGTTTAGAACTTGACAGTATTGTTGCTTTCTATCTTAATTTATTTTGTATCCTATTTTAGAGGTATGACAACAGACAAAATTATGTGAAAATACTTTAGTGTGCACCACAGCTCCTTGGTAAATTTTTCCTGAAAGTGAAGGCTGTTTATATGCTTGCATCATAAATCCCTGTAACATATCTTCTATATGCCAATGAAATAGTACAGAATACATTCATATGTCTTAAAGGAGTCATAAAGTTTAGTTGAAGATACTGGAGGTACTCAAGGTTGTATGTTGGGGAATGGGTAAATATAAGAAGAGCGAGAGGATGGGGATCTTGCAGTGAACATTGTCTTTTACCCATGAACCAGCCTGGGAGTCTGAGCAGAGCTATGACCCCTCTGTTTCATGGGAAGATGGGAAGATGGATCTCAAGCTGCTTTTGTGTTGCATTATGAGCTGCAAGAGGCTATGACCATAGATCAATTAAGTCGCTTTTCTGCCGATGGTGACTCAGGACAGTGGGACCGTCTTTGCATATGGAACTTGCAGCCATATCATAAGATGCTGTTAATGAGGGTGGCATGGATAACCTGCTGAGAGGCGTTTTTATAGGATCCTAGGATATTTGGGTTTAGAAGGGAGCCTTAGGAAGGTTTCTATCAAATCTCCTTCTAAGGCAGGGTCAGTTATGAGGTCAGACCAGCTTACTCAGGGTGTTAGCCAGTAAGGTCTGTAAAACCTCTAAGGATGGAGATTGCACAGCCCCTTCAGCCACGACCAATCAATAGGTTTGCAGAACTGCCAGCCCTTGTCTGGACTTGTGTTCAGTGGGTATGAGGCATCATGTTGGGCCCCAGATTGTCCCCAAGTCCTCATCTTCTAAAATTCTGTGTTTTTCCATGCCCTGGCAGGATGAGCAGCTGAGACAGTGAGGGCTGAGTGTGGTTAGCCCAGTGTGTGCACCAGAGTCAGGGTTGATGCTGTGATCGGTCATAATGTCTGAGTCCATTCCTTCTGGTGTATGGGTCCCTGGGAGGCTTTGTGAATGAGTTATGTGATGGGCTTAAGGCAGACTATTTGGCATGTCCTTGGGCTGTCAGCAAGGGCTACTCAGCTCTTGTATGAGATCACAGCACCTGGTACATTGGTCCTATCTAATTTTAGAGCTTGTCGATCAAGGAGACTTGTAAGGGTCACTTCATGGCTCTGGTGATCTCTGCTGGTGATTCAGAAGGGAAACATCACTCCCCTCAGTCAGTACTTAAAATAACACCTGCATGGTGCTGGGGAAGCTGCAGTACAGGAGATCACAGGGCTGTGCTGTTCGTCTGTGTGGGTGATTCATCATGGGGCGGGCCAGCATTCACGTGATTCTGCAGTGGTTCCCGGTCCCACCTGAAGGACAGAGGATAGTTTCACCTGACCCTACCACTGTCCCTGTTGGTGTGCTGCAGGAAGGGTTCTTGTTCTTATTCCTCATTTGTTGTTACTTGGCCACTATTCATAGTGAATGCTCCTCTCAGAGGTGGCCATGTTTCAGAGGTGGGTGAAACAAGCCCTTTCTTGTCTGTCTGGTTTTCTGCAGGATGAGCTATCATTACTATCCCTGTTACCTCTTCTACCACCTCTGCTTATGGGGACAGCTGCCAGTTTGCTGCTTACAGAGTGTGTCTGGAGATATGCTTGGAATAATTTATAACAACTGTCTTTTAATTGCTTGTTCAGCACTCTGCTGTGGAGCACTGTGCCTCTTGGGATGGCAGGGAGGGCTGCTGGTGGGATGGCAGGGCAAGGTTGCTGTGTTAGTGCATGGCAAGAGACTGATCTCATGCCCTGGGGATGTTTGCTTTCTCCTAGGAGGTTTTTAACTTTAATAACATCTCTTGGTGATAAGGAGCAGTAGTATGGAGGGACACAGCAGTGACAGGATGTTTTAAACAACTTTTCTGTGCTTCTTCGTCTTCACAGACATTGCATATCAAATAAGCATGGGTCTGAGGAAAGGAAGAGGGAAAGTGGGGGACAGTGTGATGGAGGGTGGGGAGAGGGAGCCCATGTTCATTCTGGTGGGCAGACTGACTAGCTGAGTCTCCCCTCATCCCTTCTTCACTGTGTCCTGCTGCCATCCATGGATGGAAACACCTCAGTCTTCCTCTAAGCAGTCTCACCCACCCAAGGAGCAATTTTCCTGCCTTCCATGTGAATGCATGTCTGCCACTATCTGCTGTCCCACTTTTCTCTTCATTGCCAGAAACCCCATTCCTACCCACAGGTACTCTCTTTTTTCATGCTAGACAAGTGTCTTTAAATAACCCATGATCCCACAAACACCTTCATGGTGCTCCCTGCATGGATCCTTCCCTGAATGCTCTGGACCACCCTGCTACCTGTAGATGCCCGCAGCCACCCTCTCCTCCATCAGTGTGAGGAGCTGCAGGTACAGACCCGTTCTTCCTGGGTTGTCACACAGAGGCTGCTTCCCCTCCCCGGCAGGCACCCTACTGTGGGTGGCAGTGTGTGACCATCTCTTGTCTCCTCACAGATCTCTCGCAACCTGGGGAAGCTCTACAGCGAAATGATCTTTGTGAATGGCTTTGTGCACTGTGACCCACACCCAGGCAATGTGCTAGTGAAGAAGTGCCCAGCCTCTGGCAAAGCTCACATTATCCTCCTGGATCATGGGCTCTACCAGGTATGTAGGCACGAGGGGCTTCCAAGGCCTTGTGAAGCTGCCTTTGGGCATCAGGCTGCAGCCTTGCCCCTCTAAGCACATATTAATAAGTTTTTCCTAATACTTCCATAACTCTCTAATGATATTTTATGACTCTGAAATGGAGGATAGAGCACAGGTAAGGGATGGAAGACTTTTCCCCCAGTTTCCTGTCCTCTGTGGGCTTCTGGGGACCATGTCTCCCTTCCCAGGTGCTGAGCGAGTCGTTCCGCATGGACTACTGCCGCCTTTGGCAGGCCCTCATCAAGGCTGACATGAAGAGGGTGCAGAAGTACAGCCGGCGGCTTGGGGCAGGGGATTTGTATCCTCTCTTTGCCTGCATGCTGACTGCCCGATCTTGGGAATCTGTCAACAGGGGCATCGACCAGTCACCAGTCTCTGCCAGTGAGGTAGGTCTTGTGTGTCCTTCCCTAATGTGTGCCTCTGTTTCTCCTCAATACCTTCCTATGTTGAAATCACTTGCACACTGATAGTGCAGCAGTGCTGGGCAACCCCTGGCAGCTCTGTAGCAATTTCTGCATTGATAGCTGATCTAGAAAAGAGCCAGGACTCCTGCAATATGTTTTATAGTGGCTGAATTTAATTTCCCAGATTCACTTGTTGTGGGCTGCTTAAATTTTGTATAATATTTTAATATCTATGTATTCACCATTTCTGGCTGGGAAAATATTAGTGGATTGTCCTTTTCTTAAAAAATATTGAATGCAGCTGTGCAGGAAACCATCAAGGAGGCTAGGATAAGGTACAGGAGACATAAAGGTTTAGTGGGAAGACAAGAAAAGGATAATGCATTATCACTATTCATGTAAATGACTATCAGCACTGATAGAAACTCCTAAAAAACCCTGGAAATTACCTCCCAATCAAAACCCCTATTAACTTGGAGTCAAGGTTGCTTAACTGCAGATCCTGTCAACTCAATCACTACAAATGTGGGAAATTGCCACTTACATTTTCCACTCTTTGGTATCCCCACATTCTGGGATCCTTCTCGCTCCTCCTTGCACACCTGATACACACAATACCCCACCTTAGGAATAGTAGCAGCCCTGCCAATTGTGCTGTTTCTAGAGAAGAACATGAAGTGCTGTGATTCTGCCAATGGACAAGTGTCTGTAAGTAGAAGTGTGTTGTATCCTATGGTTTGCTTTTATCTGCACACATCTGTAGTGGAGTGGATGAAATTCATATTAGTAGCATTATAATATTGTCCTATGAAATTCTCTTCCAAAAGTTCCTTCATTTTGATGGATGTGGCAGACTTTGCTGTACTGGCTTGCCATTATCCGTAGCAATGAGTAGGTCAGATACCTTGGGTAATGGACCCCCTCCCTCCCAATTATCTGAGTTAATTTTTTGCCCATCAGAAATAATATAATGACTATCTAACAGACCTGTGCTTGGTCTGGTGAGTTCTGGAACTGGTAGCTCCAGAAGAAAATTCAGAGGTGCTAAAGCAAATTGGCACAGCATTGACTCCAATACTACAAGGCCAGTGTTGAATCTGAGTTAGTGAGCAATGTTTATTCCCACCTTGCTTGTGAAGGTTACACCAGAGGTGTAGCTGCAGCTTCGTGGTACCCTGTGTGTGCTAATGAACTTTGTCATTGAGTTGAATTGCATGTATGGAACCAGCTCTGTTGTCTTTGCCTACATGACACAATTAATGCTGAAACTAGATAATCCTGCAGCAGATAATGGGGAGCTGAGCAGATTTGCTGTGGCATTAGGAAATGAGCTGCTGCTTGCCCTTACTTTAGAGGTGAATTTGAAAGATTTTATCAGCAGCAAGAGCTGAGTGCTGTGCAGGCAGGTACTATCAGTGCAGAGCTCCAGAGAGTGTGCCTGAGGATGTATCAACATGACAATAGCCTGTGGGACAAGGAAACAACCTTCCTGAAACAAAATCTTATCTGTAGTGCTGTACTCAGTCTGGGATGCTACATCTTGAGAAAGGTTTGATGAAACTGGGGCAAGTCCAGTAGGAAATCTACAAGGACTAGTGGCCAAGCAGATAGAACCCATGAGGTAAGTCTGAGCAAGTTAGGCCAGAAAAAAATCTGGAAAAGGCAGGTCAGAAAGAGCTGTAGAAGTGATTTTCTAGTTTCTTAAACAGTGCTGCAAGCAGGACAAGCAGTAATGGGTTTAAATTCAGCTAAACATGAGAAAAGCCAGATCTTGTGGCAAAGCAGAGGAATGCCAGTGCAGATGGTCTGGGGAGGTTTTGATTCATGCTGCTGGAGAGTTTTAGGTGCAGGCTGGGCAAATGTAAGAGGATTGCCATAGGTATAGTTGTTCCTGCCTTAAGCCAGGGCCAGGCAGCTGATTGCTCAGGGTGGCTGCTGGCCTCATCTCATCTGATTTAATGATGTCTTTTGCTGCATCCTGCAGCAGCCTCAGCAGCTGCAGCCAAGGGGCTTTTCTCAGGTCCTGTGGCTTAGCTTATTTCTTCCTCTGCACACAGGCTTTGCCCTTGAATGAAAGTGACAGTTCTGATGACTGATCATGTGGTTGTTCTGTGATGTGGACAAGCAGCTGGAGCTAAAAATAAAAGGAAAAGAAATAGAAAAGAAAACCTATGTCTGGAAAATAATGTAAGCTCTGCAATGATGCTGGCTGCGGAAAGGGAGGAATTTTCTGCCAACAAATAATGGAACAAAACAACATTTAGGAGAGTTAAGCATCTTCTTGCTGAAGCCTTGTGTATGTGGTCAGTGATGGAGGCAGGAGGACACAAAGATTGGTTTATCAGCAGCAACCATGGTGGTGTGTGAGCTGTGTACATCTCTGACCATCATGACCGGCACACTCAGTTTGTGCAGGTCTGTTCCTTGATAATAAGTTTGAAGTTCACAAAGAGAGAGTGTGAGATCCCATGTCATGCAATATAGGCCATCCCTCATTCCAGAGGAGAGAAGGCTTTAGAGCTGTCATTTCCCACAAAGGAGCCTTCTTCCTGTATGAAGTTATTTACTGTCCCCCTGCATGTCTCTCTGGATTTTGTAGATTTCAGATGTTCCAGGGACTTGTCTTTGGGATTCATGTTATGGCCTCTGTAGGAAGAGGTAGGGACATGGTATGCATATAGGATCAGCTCCCAGCTACACTGTGCTACATTTACTGGGATGGTGAGGGAACTCTCAGATCTAAAAGCATGAAGAAGAAGCATGGCTGACTGTCTTGCATGCTCTGATGACTTGTATTTGGAGAGGAGCTCATCTTCAATGGCTCAGGCTGTAGTGCCTAAGTTATCACTGGGTTTTTTCAGTAGGCAATGTGTTTGTTGGAATCTGGAGAACCAGAGAAAAGGAAGGATTGCCTTGAACTTACACTGTCTCTTTAATTATCTGCTACTGGCTGCTGTCATACAGGATATAGATCTAGATCTGACAGATGACAATTTGATGATTTTTATCTCTTGGGTTAACATGATGCTAACTGCATAATTTTTTTCTCACCTCTGCTGAATTGTGTTGAGTGCAGAGGACTAAACTAGACCTTGGAAACAGCTTCATCAATATAGCATGGAGTCATGAGTTGCATGGGGCAGCGAAGAGCAAGCAGCTTGGTTGTCCTTGCAGCATGCTTCCACCTTCCTGAGCAATTCTGCTGCCTGAAACTCTGCCAGTTTTGGGGCTGGTGAGGTGAGAAGTCTCCAAGGGTAGTATTGAGATCTGGTTGCTGCAGGCTGCCTAGGACTAAGAACCAAGACAGCAGTGAGTGGCTGTTCTCCTGCGAGGCTATTAATCCTGCCAGTGAGGGGATGGGTCCTTATCTCACTGAGGGGCAGATGGGATATGGCAAGAGCGATCTGTGCGATGAGTGCTGTGCCCAGTGTCTGCAGGAAAGCAGGACAGAGCTCTGTAGCCTCTGGCCTGGCAAATCTCAGCTACATCTGGACCTGAATTTCCCATGTACTCTCACCTTCTCTCTCCTTTCTCCCTGACATGACCTGGCTGGCCACAGGACATGGAGATCCGGTCCAACGCTGCTGCTTATTTGCCCCAGATCACCCAGCTCCTCAACAATGTTCCCCGGCAGATGCTGCTTCTGCTGAAGACCAACGACTTGTTAAGGGGGATTGAGTCAGCCCTGCACACACGGGCCAGTGCCAGCTCCTTCCTCAACATGTCTCGCTGCTGCATCAGAGCTGTTTCCACGTGAGTCTCTTACCCAGGCATCAGAGGCCAGACAGGGAGTAGCAGGAGCTGCAGGACAGACCCTGAGATGGTGGTCAGATCCAATCAGAAGTTCACATAAGGCAGAATCCTGGTGATGGGGCAGGTCTAAGAACAAACCAGAAAGTCAGTCTGTAGATTATGTCTGGTGGTTGTCAGGCAGGTCCATGGTGACAAGACGGGGCTGAGGTCAAGCAAAGAGGTCAATATGTGAGCTGAGGTCCAGGCCATGGGGCTTCTCAGCAGGGCATGAGCTGAGGTCCATTACTCTTCCAGTGTAGCTCAGGCAGGAACTGAAGGTGCAGGTCTGAGATTAAGTGAAGTTCCTGGGCCTATAGCAGAGCATTGGGGGTGGCTCCAGGCAGTCAGGGCCATTAAGGCTTATTAGGGCCCCACTCAGGGTGCCTGACAAGGCTCTGACTTAACCTCTTGACCTATTACTGTTAGCTGTGGATCTCTTCCCTTCATTGTGGTCCTACCCCTACTCAGTTACACATCTCAGCCTCTGTCTGTGCTGTTCTTACATCCGTCACCCTCTCCAGAGGACAAACATATCACTCTGGGGCTGGAGACAGGGGTAGAGTTGGAGGCCTTAGGTTAAGGGTTTAGGATTTTTCCCTCCAGAGGAGGAGAAGGGGCTTCTTGCCCATTATAGGCATTTCCACTAGGCAGTATTTGTGAGTAGCATAGATCTGAAAGTTCCCTGCAGCCTGATTTAGGGGATTGGGCTGACTGAAGATCAGACTAATGTTTAAAAGCCAGGAACAGGAGTTGTGCAAGTGATTTCCTTCTGTGAGTCTTATGAATCAGTGCACTTCTGCCTCAGATTCTTCTTCCTTGTAGATGAAATAAGAGTTATTTCTTGGGCTGATGAGTGACCCATGAATCCCATTTAGCCCTTGCTAAAGAAAGGTAGAGAAATACTTTTCCTGGAGTCTGTGTGTCGGGATTGCTGGACTCTTAAAAGTGTGCTACCAGGAGAAGCAATAGGAGTGTCTCTGTGAGCTGAGGTGAAGCTGGGCATAGAAGCAGAGGAATGCCATAACGCAGGATCACTACACACAGTGGGAAGAGAACTGAGTTCTCAAGGGAGCAGGCTGTCTCTTCGGCCAGATTCATTCTAAGAAAGGTGGTCCCCAGCTCCTCAGAAGCACTGCTTAGAGAAAATCCCTGCTTCCTGGGGATTCTCCAGTTGGAGGATATTGCCCATCCCTGGGGAGGGTCAGTTGTGCAGAAGAGGTAGGACAGGTCTCCTTCCTCCTGGGCTGTTTCCTTCTGGATCTAATGCAGCTGTTTCTCTCATTCTAGGTACCAGAGGAGCAAGAGTCACTCGCTTTACAGGAGGGTCCAGATCTCACTCACAGAAACCCTAAGCCTGTGGCAGATCAACTTATATGAACTCTTTCTGTGGCTGAAGGGGTCCCAGCTGGGGAACTGGGTCATTGCTCTCCTGAGACGGATGCACCATTTCACGCACTGACATGAACTGGTGGGAGAGGCCCGGGTGCTCCCTCCCTCCCTTCTGCTCTCCATGGCACATTTGTCTTTCTGACTATTTCTGTCTATTTTTGGGTCTTACTCCACATTACACACTGCACTGTCCTTTTCTTTTACAGCATTAGCTTTCTCTGTGGCACAGAGAGGTTGAGTTGGTACCAGAGCCCTATTTTTTTGTGGTTTAGGAAAAGTAGGTGCATGATACGTTGTGCCAGGAAAGACAGGAAAAAGTACCTTCTTTCCTTATTTGTGCAGGTTAAGTTCCACTCAGATTCTAGTGGGATTGTGCTGGAAGCAAATGCCTCTTCGATTCTTTCTTAAACAATCTTAAAGAATTTAAGAGAATCCCAGCCCTACTTAGAATACCCCAAAACATTTCTTAGACCCTCAGAGATGGTAAGTCCCTTTAAAATGCAATAGGGTTTATATTAGTTTGTGCAATCTCCTTAGTCTGATTTCTGTTTAGGTGTGCAGAAGGTTTCTCAGAGGAGTGAGACCTTGTGGAAAGCTGTCACTAGGGTTTTCTCTTCCAGCACCAGATGAAGAGGACTCAAATGGTGAGAGTGGTGGACTGGGAGTCCAAGTTTCTAAGGTTCATCTCCAGTCCTGTCAGCAAGTGCCTCTGTTTTTGGACTTCTCTTGGCCTGTTTCTTTGCAGGTCAAATGGGGGAAGGGGACAGTGATCTTGCCTCCCTTCTGAAATTCCAGGAAGGCAGTAGAAATGACAGCTCAGGGCTCTGAAACTGCTGGTAATGTATGTGTACTGTACAATACTTCCACAAAACAAAATAAATGTGTTTTATCGAAGACCTTTGGGGGAGGGATGCTTGGCTGTGCACTAGAGTTATGTTTGGGCCTCTAACCTAAGTCCTGTTTTCATTTCTCTACAAGGGAGTGATGCCAGGCAGTGCCAGCAACTCCTTGTAAGCAAAATGTCCACTTGGTCTTTTCTCTGTCCAAGAGGTTTGTACCACATCTGAGTCCTCTGGTACTGCATCAGACGTGCATTGGGATGGAATGGAGGAGCAGGCATCTTTCTGCTGGGAGGACACCTCACACCCTTCTTCCCAGATCCACGCTGAGCCTGCCTCCTCCCTGCCTGTGGGAGTGCGCTGCAGCACATCTGTGAGATGTCACCATCCCCATGCCATAGTGAGCATTTCACCTTGTCACTGCCTGTGATGTTTTACTGCTCTGGCCTCAAACAAAAGCCTGCCATTTGCTCGGTGGTGCAAGTGACAGGTCTGATGGCTTTGATTCTGCAGTTGTGGGACAGCTTCCAGAAAGCCTCACCTAGAGGTCTGCTTTATGTGAGATGTATTTGAGATACTGGGATACAGTTCTGCTGCTTGAAAGAATTCCTTTTGCCAGGAAGGGTGGATGGAGGTAGCTGCTTACATCATCTCAGCTTTTCTCATAAACTGTCTTGGTGAAAGGGGACATGAAGGACAGAATGGGAATGTCCATGTACTGTTGGAAAACTTGCTAAGCTGAGGGTTACTCAGGCACCAAACTGTGCCTGAGAGCAAGCCGCAAGAAGGCCATTCACTCTCCTAGTTTCCATACAATTTTCCAACTTGCACAGGTGTGAGACCCCACCTTGAAGTGAGTTTGTTTGCTTGGGAAGGGAAGCAGGGGACAGAGTGCAGGTAAGTGTGTGTGTAAGTCCCTAGCAAATCAATCATCTTGCTGGCTGTGCAGGAAAGGGAAGGAATGTAATCCAGAAAAGGTACCTGGCTGCTGGTGGGCTTGGGCACCAGGGTTAGGGACTGCAGATGTGCTGACAGGGGCTGTGTACATGCACAAGCATGCAGGCAGAACTGGCTGGCTCAGGACTGCCAAGAAGTGCTGTGTGATTGGCAGGGTTCTGGACACAGCATTACTGAATGTGGGTTTTAGGTCTCTTTGGGTAGTCAGTAACCTCATCCTGGTATTAGCTCTCTGAGCTCTTTCTACTCTGGGGGCAGCAGCAGGAGTGATGTGCTCTCTGATCTTTGCTAAGAGCAAAAGAGAAAGCCGGTAAGACTGAATGTCCTTGAAAAGCTTGTCTCCAATCCATGCAATGACAGGTCAGAGATTCCCTTAACTTCTGGGTCATATGATGGCATCAGGGAGTGGAGTGGTGGTAATTGGAGGATGAGACTCCTGAGTTGACAAAGAGTCACTGGGGCCCTGGAATACTGGTGCTGCAGCCTGTACATGACTAATCTTTGCTTATGTGAGCAGTCTGGCTGAATCAGTGTCTTGCTCAGGCACTTAGAGCTGGTAGGCTGGCCAGCATGGGTGGACCTGACTTATCACAAGTAGAGCTCCTCTCAGAAAGCTGGCCTGGTGTGCCTTGTTGAAGGCCCAGAAACCCTCCAGTAATGATCACCAACTGCACATCCTCACCTTGTAGCTGCCTCTGCAAATGCCTTTGCCTGCTCACGGCTGGATATACTGACCAGAGCACTGTTTTGGTTTCTCATCTGTGAGTGAAAGCTCATCCCACATTTAGGCCCTCACTTCTAGAGGATCCCATGTTGTGGAGAGGCTCCCTGTAGCTGTCATTTACACTGGCTGTCAAGCTCACAGCATGCTCTCAGCTATGCATGTTCTTTCACTCCTTCAGAATCCCACCGCATGACTGCTAGTTCTGCTATCTGAGGAGGGTCCTGACTCTAAAAATGGTAGGGAACCAGCAGCCCCTCAGACTGGTTTTTGACAGTGTGCAGCAGGTAGAGAACAGGGAATAATTGGCAGAGCTTTGTCTGTTGTAATTCGTCTCTGCTGGTAAGCTCTGTGTTGCAATGTTAGCAGAGGGACTCCTCCAGCAGTTGTGCTCAGCTCTCACTCTTCCCACAGTCAATCAATGAAGGTTTGTCTTAAGAAAGAACAAGCAAACATATGGTGTTTGACCCTGTAACATCCCTGCCTTGTCTTTTTGCTGAAAGCTCTCAGAGGTGAACGTGCTAACAGGATTTCAAAAAGACACTTTCTCATCCCAATTTGCAGTTGTCAGACATGGGTAACCTGGACCGGGTTTGTGCATGTGACTTCTCCTTCCAACCTGCATTTAATGGTGTTTTCACCACCAGCAAACACAGCTTCTGCTGCTTTGCTTACAGGCAGCACATAGGCTGCTGTCTGCCCAGATTCAGCTGTGAGCAAACTGAAGTTTTGTGCAGACACTAAATGCTGGCCTTGCAGCCCACCAACTCTTTCTCAGGACTAACGTGGGGGTTAGAGCTGTGGCCAGAGGTGCAAAACTGATGGGCATCTTTCAGCTCCTGTAATATGAAGTACTTCGTTTTAGCCTTATGGCATCACCAATCCTAATGCTCTCAGTGCTCTCAGATGTCTTGGGAAAGACAGTGGACATTTCATCTGGCATTTATATGTGCCATCATCACATCTGCTGGAGGTGGAAAATGGGGCAGTCAGGGAAAATGAAGTTGCTGTGCAAAACTTCCAAGAATCTCGGGTATGAAGTGAACATGCTTTTGCACATCCAGCTGAAGAAGAGCCAGAGAGAGCATTAGTCTAGACTAGACAGCATAGCCTTTGCCTAGCCTGTCTAGTGAACGTTAATGATGGCAGGCGGGTGGCATTTAGATTTGCAAATCAAGGCTGCATGGTGCTGTCTGCCATCTTGCAGGGGTGTACAAACCTCATGCAGGTGCCGTGTAGAAGCTTCAGAATGAATAACATGCTGCTTCCCACAGCATATGTCTTATGAACTGTGACTTGAGCGCAGCTTGGCCAGTGTCAAAGTCATTCCCTTCACAATGACTCCCCTTCCAGTGCATCACTTGGCAGGGCTCTTCTCCCACCTCCACTGTGCATCCCTGCATCCCCCTCTACTATTCCATCCGCCCCTGTACCCTGCGTCCAGAGGGGTATGGGCAGCCTGCTGGGTCCTGGAGCATGCAAGAAGCTGTCACACACAGTGGGCTGTGCCACAGTGCCCAGCATTCAGATGGGAACAGAGAGAGGGATGGAAAAAGGAAAGGAGAGGAGAGGGAAGGGGAAAGGAAGGGCTGGCCCTCAATCAGTCCCACGGCAGGATGTGGGTCATCCTCCTTCCTTCACCACCTGCTCAGGTGCTGGCCAGGACTGTAAAAGACCTGGGCAGTAAGAGACTGACATTTAATTAATTAATTAATTATCTGCCTGAGAAAAATTACCCTTTCCAAGAATCATACAGGTGATGGTGACATACCTCACATGTTACTCTATGAGGTATCACTAGAACTAGGAAAAGCTACTAGTGGACTAGCAGCCCTGCAGGAAGGGGTTACGAGGGACCCCACGTAAACACAAACTTACAGTGGAAGTCATGTCCAGGGCTACTTGTTCTCCTCTTCTGCTTGGTGCTACTGAGTCCTGAAACTATGTCCTCTTTCAGTTCTGTCTCTGAAGACAGGTGTTGGAGAACTGTTTGGTCTGGTGGAGGGCACATGACATGGTCAGGACCTATTCGTATAGCCTGTAAGGGAGATGGACTTGTTAAGTCCTGGAAGGAGGAAGTAAAGGGATGAGCTGATAATGACTGGAGGCTCTTAAAGAGGATTAGAGCCAGTCTCCTTCTGGCAGTACCAGATGAGTAAACAAGGGTTGATGGCCACAAGTCAGAGTTTGCACAGTTAGGAATGAACTCCACCAGGAGGGTGCTGCAAAGCCAGGACACATCACTCAGAAAGGTGGTGTCTCCATCCTGGCTGGCCAGCAGAGTGGCTCAGCTGGTCTGCTGGCTAGAGTCTCCCTCAGAGCAGGAGAGGAGTCAGATGCCCAGTGGGCTCTCCCAGCCAGCCTGTTGGTGAAGCCATACAGCCATGGCATGGAGTAGGCATGGAGCTGGCTCACATGGCCATTGAGTCAGTGCTGTGGGATGAGATTGGATCTGTGTTTCAGCTTTCTCAGCTCTCCTTCTGTGTCACTGTCTGTGCTCAGACATGAGATAACATCCCTGACCAGGTCTTGTCTTTGCTTTGAAGTCCAGGCCAAGGCTTACTAACTGTTTTTGTTTAGTTCAATTGTGGAGCTGGGTGTGAGCCTGCCTGTGCTGGCAAATGCCAGCCTGCATAGCTTGCCTTGCAGTTTTTATCAGCCAGCTGCCTCTTGTGTCCTTCTTTCTTGGGCAAAACCTGCATGTCCAGGGAACAGTGCAGTGGTTGCCTTCCCAGGAACTTGTTGTGGCTAACGCAGGCTTTAAATAGGTTTTAAACCGGGAGGGAGTAAATTATATGCAAATCCAGCTGAAGGCTTCCTGAGTGAGAAGGATGCTCAGTGATCTATGTGTGATGGTAATCAGGTCCCATCAAGACAGTTTGAAGTTTCCCTGACAGAGTATTTGAAGCTACACCTGTCGGGGTAGTGATCAGTGCCTCTGTCCCCTGCAGGGAACATGGCTGTGTGTCCATCCACAGCAGTGCCTGAGGGAGCCCTGGGCAGAACTGTTGACTGTTCTCTTACCCACATACCTTCTGCCCGCTGTCTGCAGCTCATGGTGACCTTGTCAAATGCTAACAACCTTTTTGGGCTGACTTGTGTGACCCAGCGAGCACCATCCTGCACCATCCTCCATGTCACTCCAGATCAGCCACGATGTCAGAACTCAGGATGCTCTGGGCACAGCTTCCCCTTTGAGCTTACTGTAACCAGGTACTCATGACTTCTGGTGGTCTGGTAAGGACTCTTTACCTAGACTGCATGAACAGTGGAGTAGGGGAGGAGCCATGGCATTTTACTATTATTTTATTTTGTTTTACTTTCTTTTTGTTTCTGTTTGATTCAGAGTCTTATTTGCTGAGGCTACTTTTCCATACTCTGATACATATGAGCATAAAAAAACACTCATAAAGTCTCTTCCTGTAACTGAAACTCTGCTAAGAAAGTTACAGGACTTGAGCCTGACCTAGCAGGACAAGTCTGCATGTAAAATGCATATTAGCTGGTGGTGGTTTGCAGGCTTGCAGCTTCAGGCTAAGCATAATGTACACAAGCAAGCATCTCCCCAGGGTGGCTGTACCATGAGCCCTATCTCTCCTTTCACCCCACAGCCTAGCAGTAGATCTAGCTTTAATAAAGCAAAGATCGAAGAGGTTACTAAGTGGTAGCTAATAAACAAAGTGGCATGCATGAAGCCTGGTAATACCATATTGCTCTTAATGAAAATGTGGAAAAAAAAGTCATGGGGGGGGGGGGGCATTGTTATTGCTGTCTTGTACTTCACCAAGGCTATACTATCCATCATGCCGATAAGGCTGAAAGGAAAACTTGGCAATATGAGACACATACATCACAGGGCAGTGAGTCCCATGGCTGCCTGCACTGCACCCACTATGTGCTAGGACTGCAGTAGCTTCTCTGTGCCATCCGATAAACTGGAGCAGGGCAAGCCTGTACCTGTAGTATCTGTGAGCAAAAGGTCAGTAGGCAAATAGCTCTTCTGCAACAGCTGGTTGGGAGACCTAAGAAATAAGGTGATGCAGACTGAGGACTTTACTTTGGGCTATCAATGTGCCTAAACCACATTGGTGTGTACTGGAGAGAGCAGCAGAGAAAGACAAAGGGAGGAAAGCAGACAGATGTGGTGCAGGAGTCAGCTAAGTGTGGTACCACTGATAACTTTGCACAACAGGCTGAACAGTCAATGTAATGGGAGAAGAGTCTTACCCTGGAGAAACCATACTTGGTTGTTCAGTTGTGCTCCCAGGGAATGACAGTTCCTGAAGCCAGTGAATGTGATGGAGAGCTATGCAGGCTGTGTCAGGTTGCCCTTGCAGCCCTTGCTGGCTGAGGGCTGTTTGCTGCAGTTTGCTCTTCAGTCTTCATCCTGCCCAGGTTATGTGGTTGATGGAACTCCTTCGTTTTTGAGACTGCTCCATGGTCTTACTCAAGGGAGCTGTGTCCAAGGTCTTCTTCCCATGGTTTCCTTTGGTTGCTGCATTTGCTCTCTTTGCCAAGCAGTGACTGCACAAGAAACGGATCCTGTAGGGGTCTCCACGGGAGGGTAGCTTGGGTGTCGCAAAGCTGCTTGGGTGCTCCTGTGACATGTGCATTGGCAGCACCCAAATTTTGCTATGGGAGCAGGTGCTCCTATGGCTCCTACCCTGAAGCCTTCTGCAAAGTCTGGGGTGGGGAGTCCTACCCTGACGTGGACGGCTCTGGGTGCACTGCATAAGCTCTCTCCACAGCCTGTTTTCTGCTGGGAGTGGGGAAGGATTATTTGCCATTCTGTGCTATGGGGGAAAATCACAACTACATGTGTAGCAGGCAGGCAGCAGAGCACAGAGCTGCCTGGTACCATTGGCAGTTACCTTCTCCACTGGCTCAGGAGCCTGCAGATGTCAGAGCACGGCTGCTGAAATGAAATGCTCTTAAACCTGGGACATTAATCATGGGCACAGTGCTGCGTGAAGGCTGCCCCTGGCATTTAGCTTGGCCTTGTTGCATCAGTACCATAGCAGAGATGGTCTTTTGCACAGAGATCTTGCTGGGCTGGGTCATGATCTGTGTCCATGCAAATGCATCTATTGCAGTGGCAGCTCAGCAGAGCCAGACGCGGCTCTCTGCCTCTTTCCCTTCCTTGTTGCTTTCCCTCTGGGCTGAGCTCCCATGCTGCCTTGCCTTAGCTGCAGCCAGCCCAGCCTCTGGCAATTGGGGGAGGTTTCAGGAGAAGATGGAGCACCCCCTGGGAGAGAGTTGCTTTGTACTACGGTGGCACACCTTGGTAGAGCATAAGGAAGATGTAAAGAAAAGCCTTGGGAACAGCCCAAAGCAAACTGCTGTCAGACAGTGGCACAGTGGTGTTACGTGACACCAGGGTCATTCCCAGCTTACACCAGGATGATTACCAGGCCCCTCCAGGACCTTGCCAGGGCATGAGTGTTGGCAGGGAGCACAATATGACCAAGCTGCCTTCTGACCTCTCAACTGAGGCATGGGCATGGGGTAGCAAAGGTAGGGGAATAGGGAGAGAGACTGGCCAAACTGTCCAGCTCTAAAAATCAGCAACACTTCTGTCTCCTTTGGGGCTGCTGGTCATGAAAACTAACAGTGTGACAAATGCCAAGGGCTGGGGCTATCTCTGGATAGCTCAGGCCATACTGTTTACTCACACTCCCCACGCCTCACATATCCCTCTTTATTGTCTTGCTCCTTTTCTTACAAGCTCCCATCAGGCCAGCAGGGTCACAGCTGCAGGACACATAGGGACCCCATTGCCATCCACACAGCCTTGGGCCCCTCACAGGTACCTGCCAGGATGGGACACACCGTGACCCACTGGAGCCAGCCTCACAGAGGTAGGTCCCCGTCAGCTGCTATCAGCCAGTCCAGGGCATGCCCCTCTTCCCCATAAAGCAGGGTTTTGGCGCTGGCTGCCACTGGGGACACCCAGCTGCTCCCTCTCAGGTTGTGACAAAGGCAATTACCTCACTGCTGAGCTCCCTGGCTGGCTGCTGAGACACTTACCTGAAATTAGCTGTGGCCAGTGCGTCGCAGAGGTGAATGCGGTTGTGATTATGAATGCACTTCTTGTTTGTCTTTTCAGTGCCGAAATTCTGTCAGCGAGGAGAAGCGATAATAACATGCTATTAAGTTCTTTCTGGATAATGTAATTCAGGAGTCAGGAGGCAGTTTGGTCATTTATGCCTTTGAAAAGCTCAAAGCTCAGAATAATTTTCAGTGTCATTATCTTCCATTTTAAAGAGACCGTTTCAAACATCAATACCAAGAGCTCTTCTCCTCACCGCCTCCCCCCTGCTTATGTGGTTTTCTTCCAGTTTTTGTTCCTGTTTTCTCTGAGCTTTCAGAGATCTGGGGTTTGTTTCCAGTCACTCATTCCCCCTGAAACAGACCATATCCAACCCTCTCTTTCACCCTTTCTCTTTTTATCGTAGGTTTTGGAACTCTCTGCTATTTTATTCAGCATCTTTAAGTTGTGGTTAGTGAAACATCCCTTTGGGAGGTGGGGGGAGCACTGCTCGGGCCTCAGCGGCTGTGAGAGGAGGGTGGATATGATGTGGATTCAGGTCTGCAGGACTGCAAGGGTTTGAAGCTGTGTCGCCATGGGGCCATCGAGCAGGTGGGCAGAGCTGTGGGGGAGCACTGCTTATGCTGGAGGTTTTGGTTGCCTTGGGATGCCCAGAAGCAAGTCCTACTGCCAAGGCCATGGCACAGGCTTGGTGCTGGGGAGCCCATGCATCCTTGCCACTCTGCTCACAGCCACTCCCTCGCTGTCTTTCCAGGCACAACCGTAGCCAATGACTTATATACAGAGCTTGAGCCTTATGTTTTTTTGCTCATGCTTTTGTTAAATGTGTGCTTCAGAGTAAGCAGTTAATGGATACTTTTGCCCTGAAATAGCCCCCAGGATAGGGAGCTGAGAAGCTCCTTAGCAGATGCAACTTCAACACCAGCTTACACTGCAGGCATGAAAACAGACAGATGTCTCTGAGTGAATGCAGCAAAAATTATTATCCAGAACTGGGGCAGGAAAACAATCTAGCTCCTCTCCAGCATGCACAGAGCATGGCTGAAGAAGAGAATTTTATTCATTAAGTTAACTGGCAATGATCCCTGAAATGTCAGCCTTGGCCTGAAGTTTGTCTCTAGGCTTGGAAAGTATCCTAGTCCTTCTGTTTTTAAAAGAGGAAGGTATATGGCTCCTTCCATTTTTTATGTGCTGGCTCTGCCAAAGTTTCGGTGCAAATAGGAGGGATAATGCCCTTCCATTTGCTGCCTACTTCCTTCAGAGGGGAAATGGGATCTCCCAAGCAGAGTACAGAAAATCCACTGGGAGCATGCAAGAGTCGCATCCATCATTAAGCCTGGTTCGTATTGTTCAGCAGCTTCTGAAGGCACTGTCAGGCACTCACGTGACAGCAAAGTCAGCGGTGGAGTCAGGCTGTGACCTGGCTTGAGCTTATTTGCGGAGAGGGTGTGGGAAGACTTGCACAGAGAGCAGACTCGTTGGCCTCGCTCTGCCTAGAGGATGTGGGAGCATTAGCAGCACAGCGTGGCTTCATTAGAAAGCTGCCCAGCATTGTTAGCATAGAGGATACAGTCTCCTTGGGACAGATGTAAAGAGGGACGAGAATGCTCTTTCCTTTGTGAGAGATGGAGAGGCCTTCTAAACACTTTTGGCAGTCCCAGACATGAATGCACACTTCAGGGCTGGCCAGTGATGCCAGGAAGGGAACCCACATGATAGACTGGGTGCAATGGATGCATCTGCTCCCAGATGCTGTGTCTACTGTCTGGAGAGAGGCCACAGACACAGAGACCTGCTGCTGATCCAACCATCATCAGGGGCTGTGCCTGCCTCCATCGCCTACTGACTTCCTGCTCCATATCCAGCTGCAAGTGCCGTTTTGAGTGCAGAGGCAAATTGAATGTGTTTCCTATGTCCTGCAGTAGTTATGGGATTTCTTCTGCAAAGGTTTGCTGGTACTTGGTATTTTAGCTTGCACTGCAGTCTCTTGCAGTGGAGGTGTTTAGAGAGTCCTCTCTCCCCTTTCCACCTACCTATTTTCATTACATTTAAAAGACTTTAATTATCTCTGGGATCTGTATGCCTCTCTTGGTTGAAACTGGAGAAAGATTTGAGTAGATGCTTGTCAGTCGGAAACTTGTAGAGGTTCAGGCAGCTCAGTCCCTCCTCTCAGGGCAGCTTGATGGGCTAAGCTGTCTGCCCTTAAAAAAAATTACTAATAAGGGAAACACAAAGGAGAAAAGAAAGAAACAATGGTGAAAAGTAGAGGAAAATGGATTTCTTAAATGGCTTGTTATATCAGCCAGATGTCCATTCACTCTGCCAGCAGCCTGGACAGCTTAGCTCCACTCCCATCAAGAAGCTTGTGTCTTGCACTTTGCCTCTCTTCTTGCGTATTTGTTCCACTTGCCACTGGTTTTCTGAGCCAAATTTCTCCCCAGTTTCTGCTACACTGGAAGCCTGTGTGCCATCACTTCATGGCACTGCTGGCTGGTGCTATGGGCACAGAAAACAAGGCACAAGGAGGGACTGACAGCACGGGGTACAGCTTCCCTTGGCTCCCTGCTTTAGCCACAAGGCAGATGTTGCCCCATCTTGGCTGCATGAAGCTGGTAGGGTTATGCCCACCTGCCCAAAGCAGTCTGCATGGTAGACCCATGTGTCGAGTCATTTCCCTTTTACTTTTCTTACTGCACCCTTCCCTCTTGGCCCACTCTGCAGTGATGTTTCTCTCATGCTTGTTAGCCCCTCCAGGCTGAAGGAGACTTGGCTGTGGATTGGGATATATTGTAAAGATGCTGATGTTGCTTATCAATTGTCCTTGTTGTGGAGGGATATTGGGTGTGGTTTAGATCACTTCAAAGACCAATAGTTTAGTCTTTAATACTGGTGTAACTCAAACCTCTGCTCAGCCTGGGCAGTTGGGACAGGCACAGCAGTCAGGCTGGAGGCATTTTGGCAAGGCTATGAAGAGAGCCGAGTCTGCAATGCAATGGCATTGTGAGGCCAGGAGTTTGTCAACCATCCTGTAGAAGCACCAGCTCTGGCAGGGAAGTCTTAGAGCATTGCAAGAACAGGGCTCAGGGAACCCTGTGTGCTCACAGGATGTGGGCTCAGCGTATTTGCTTTAGCTAATAACACTATTCAGGTTCCATAAGTCATCTGAAAACTCTACCTTGCTCTTAGCAAGGAGAATTTGTAACGGAGATCACTGCAGTATGAGAGCGGGCAAGTTGTCTCCTGACAGCTAATTCATTCCTGTGCTCCTCTTCCAGCCGTCTTCTGGGATTTGAGGCTGTGGAGCTGCTAGTATGAGTGTGCATATGTGTGCTGATTTTTGAGTGTGCACATGCTGGCTGCAACACTGAGCTCCAGCCTGTGCCGGTCTTGCTCCCGGTGCGCTGCCTTCTCCACGCTCCGCCGGTTGTGCAGTCAGAGACCTTCTAGCACCAGTGCCAAAGGACTGCGACAGACCCCTGGGTGGCAGCAGGCCATTTGGTTGATGGATTATCCACTCCAAGCATGAGACAGTAATCTTCAGAGGAACAGGCACAGAAAAAGGGGCAGAGTTAATCACTTTGAGCATGGACAACAGTTGGAGAAGGAGGGACTGAGCAATTCTAAGAGAAAGCAGTGTGTTTTGGAGGGGAAGAGGAAGCAGAAGGGAAATTAAAAGCATGCAGCAAAAAGTCAAGGGCTCTTGCTTGGTCAGGAGAGACAGAAAATGACTGGGTTTATTACAGCAGGGTGGGGCTCAGCCTCCATCCACACCCTCATTTTCTCATTGATTTCTCACATGTCCAGTGGAAAACAGCTGCCCACTGATCTCTCCACAGTGAGACACTGTACCCTCTGCCCATAAATAAACACACACTGCACAGTTACAAATGGGAGAGGCTGGGGAGCAGAGTGCTGTTTAATCTCTGACCTCACTGCCTGTATTGGGATAGCAATGAGAAGTGCTCAGGCAGGTATATTATGCCTTATGGATTCAAACAACAGATTCTGCTTGAAACTATATTAAGAAGTGGGGAATTTAGATTACAAAGGCAGCTCTATGTTACTACAACATTCACATAAAGATGTTTTTGAACTCCATACTGCATTACTCCAGGAAAACCATTCTGGGCCTCCCACCAAACCAGCTGTATGCTGGGCAGAGGGTTTTTCACTTTTCTGATCTGCAGCTGGGTCAGTGAGTATATTAGCCACTATTTCCAAATCTTCATGGGTTATCTCTAGGCTTCTAGCAGCCTACACAGCATCTCTCATTTCACAGAAGGGCTTTGATACATAGGGGTGGAAAGCATTGCAAGTCCTGAGTATTAATGCCTGAGTTAAAAATTGCATAACTAATATCAAGAGACAGGGTACGTTTGTATTGTCATGGCATGTGCCAATGGATGATCCCATTACACACAGTCTTTCAATTTGTTTTTCTTTTGTTTGGCCACAGAAGGGTGTGATATGGCACAGAGATTTTGCAAGGTTTGGGACAGAGTCGAGACCTAAACTGAGAGCCTTGTAAGCTCCACTGTTTTGTTGTGGGTTTTCATCAATGTCAGTTCAAAGGGAAATCTACACCAGTCCTGGACTGAGGTCCCTGAGAGCACTGGCAGGCTGTTCACCACCTCTGCTCCAGGGCTGCCCGTATAAAGCAAATTTGTACACTATTCCCAGGCACAAATCTTCTAGTTCTCTTTTGCTGGAAGGACAAACCACATGCTCTAAACATCTGGCATTACACAGACTAAAGGACAATGGATGGAAAAAAGTAATTAAAATATTAGCACTAGTTACAAACTTAAAAACCACAATTTGTAAGACTGGAATCTTAATGGCCAGATTAGACCAACGCTCCATTTAGTCCAGCCTGCAGCCTCTAAAAGTAGTTCTGTCTGGCCGATGCAGAGGGCAGTGGAAAAGCCGCACAAATGGACAACACTTAAAACTTGCCAAGAAGAGCAGTTTCTTCCTAATTTATACTTCTGTTTATAACAGGGCTAAAATTATAACAAGAAAGTTTGTATCTCTTAACATTTATGAATATATATGTATGTATTTACATATATTGCAGCTGTGCCTGAGTATGTTGAAACTGTTATAACCAATGCAGGGCCCAGTGACAAACCAACTGACTGTGTCTTTCTGGGCCCAGCTATTCCTTGTGATACAACAGTGGCAAAGACTGAGTCACAGTGGTCACCAAGGTGTCCTGTCCAAGCCTTCCTAGTCATATGAATCACTTGGCTCCATCACCAGATAATCTTAGGCACTTAAGTTGTGTGGGCTGGAGTTGAATCACCAAGACCATATGAGGCATCTCAGTCCCAAGATCAGTTCAGTTGCTCCAGTCAACTGCATGTAAATTTCAGAGCCAAGCCTTCCTTTCTTCCTTTCTTCCTTTCTTCCTTTCTTCCTTTCTTCCTTTCTTCCTTTCTTCCTTTCTTCCTTTCTTCCTTTCTTCCTTTCCCCATTTCCTCCTTTCCTCCTTCCTTCCTTCCTGCCTTCTTCCTGCCTGCTTGCCTCCCTCCCTTTTTCAAAATCTACCTCCGTGTATACTAAGGGGCTAACTTAAACTGATTTCCATACCAAGTGCATCAGTTGTGTTAGAAAGTAATTTGGGCTTGGAGAACCTCTCCTGTCCCCTCCCACTAATTGGCCTGGTGTTTGGGATGCTGGGGAGCCAGAGAAAAGATGCTGCTGGTCCCTGTGGAAGAAGGAATAATTTGATGAGAAGAACTGCTGTCTGTCATGGCTTTTGGAGAGAAAGTGAAGAGTGCAGGCAGCAAGGGTTTTGTCTGAAGAATTTGAAGGAGGAGGAGTTGAGGGCCTTGAATTGGAGACAATGGACAGGAGATGAAGGTGGAGGACTCTTCATCTATAAAGTCCCAGTCTTTATATATGGGGTGGAGAGGGGCTGGCCTCTATTGGTTGTGAGGTGGGCCTGCAGTGCTGGGGAAATGTGGAGGCTGTGGAGGGACAAGGTCTTGTGGGGACATCTGTAGTTCCAAGCTGAAAGAAGACAAGAAAACTCTCAATGTGATTCAGGGAACAGCCTTGCAGATGCACCACAGCCCACCTTGCAGGGATTCCCCTTGGGATGATGGAGCATTTGCTGTCATGACCTCTCTGGCTCCTCCTGAAGCTTCCAGCAAGGAGGATATCTGGAGAAAGTGTGATAGCTCCTGAGCTGCGTTTCAGCCTTGGGAATCCTCAGCCCTGTGGTTACCATGCGGTATTGAGTGCATGTTTTTTTGTAAATACCTATTTTGCAGTTTTTCTCTGCAAGTGGAATTACTCAACAGTACTCATTGCTTCAGCTGAGCAATTCTTTAATAGCTACAATACAAGGGAAAAAGAGCATCTTGGTTCCAAGCACTTGTTAAAGGGTCCTAAAACCCCTAGCCACAGCACATTCTCTTGTGCAATGTGACTCAGTGTCTTTGGCTGACGTCTTTGGTGACATCTCTGATGACTAAAGGTTTTTCCCAAGCAGCAGAAAGTTTAACCCTGATTTATAGCAAGGCCTGATATATTGATACCAGCAGTATTTTTCTTTTGCTGTTGTCAGGGTGTGGCACAGAAGGGGAAGAGTGAGTATACCTCTTCCTGCTGGACTGAGGGTAAGAGATACATGCAGCTGTATGAGCTGTAAGAGATACACACAGCGTACTAGAAGCTGTCCTGCAATTATGGCTGGGGCAAAAGAGGAGGCCAGCCAAATTCCACTCAAAATAATCAGGAGATCACTAAAGATTCTAATCATGCAGAAATATTTTCCCATCAACTCATTACAAATTATAATGAGGTTGCAGCTCTGGATTTTGGTTGCATCTTCTCTTGCTGAAGTTAATGAGTGCATCTGCTGAAGGCTTTGGTAACTCATTTGGTGTGACATGTGGGCAATGTGAAGAAGGAAGGGAAGAAGGGGTAGGGGGAAGAGCCCAGAGCAGGGAGGGTCCCAAGGAGTCGCATTGTTTTGTCTGATGACTTGGAGAAAGGTGAGTATTTGTCTACTTCTTTGTCTGGGAAAAAAACAAGGCAAGGGTGTCTAGTGGAAGTGCTGCTCCTGGAGATGGTGGTGGCTTTTGAATATGACAGTGTATCTCTTCTTGAATTTCTTTGTGAGCCTGACAATGAGTACATGAGGGGACCTTCATCCTGTATGTTGGTTGTGGGCATGGATGGTATGTGATCGCCGCTGACGACAAATGAGAAAGCGTGAGAAAAGCAGTGCAGAGACTTTTGGATGGAGCTGTGTTTTGTGGAGGTCTCTGCCAGTCTATATTCCTCATCACCCCATGCCACTGAAGAGAAATTTGATTGAGTGCATCAATGAATTTCTTACACAGACAAAAAACATTGTTGCCTATTGGCTCACCAGCACCTTTGTTTTCCTCCCTGGTCTTCTATAGAATTTGGCCATGTGAGGAGAAGCTTGCAGTAGAAACATCTCTGGGAGACTCAAAACGTAAACCATGTTTTACTTAGCAGTATCAGACTTTTGCTGACACCAGTACTAGGTCTTAATGACTGACCAAAGCTACCAAGTCTACCCTGAGAGGCTGCTCTTAAATATGAAGGTCTGTGGTGGGCTGTATTTCTTATGAAGATAACCCATGGTCTTGTTAATCCCCTTGTGTCAACTACTCAATAACCTACCTCACAGATTCCTCTGTATCTGTGAAGCCATTTGTCTGCTGAGACAAATGTCCTCCTCTCCTACCATCAGTGGCAAAAGTCATCAAGGTGGAAGCAAAGAGCTTCTGTGAAGTGATAGGAATCTGTGGCAAAATAGGTATTGGATATATAGTTCTGTAAATTCAGCACCTACTTGGATGTCAAAATGCTAAAAAACAACTTTTGTCTTTGCAGACCCTACAAAGCAATCTTGACTTTAAATATTTTTGTCTTAGCCACAAGGACTTTCTGGAAACTGGAGGAATGAACAATGTCAGAGGAGTAATATCCAAGATGGAAGGAATATAAGCATGGCTCTGAGGCTGCTATCCAAGAAGAGTTTGTAAATAGGTAGGAATTTAAGAGGGTAAGCTAGAAATGCACCCTTGAGCTCTATGGCTGGCTCTCCCTTCTTGCAGAGTTAGGAAATGAAGAAGCATCTGTTGATGAAGAAGCATCTCAGAAGCATCTGTTGGATTCTGTTAACATGTTGTGGTGCATCTCTTTGGGCTCTGTTACCCTCCCAATAGCTTTTGTTGAAGGGTGGATAGCTATATCTAGTTGAAGGACATGACTGAAGGCCCATTCTTTCCCTGTTACACAATTTAATGTCTTCGCAACATGAATACAAAAGCCACAATAGGAGTTAAAATGACACTACTCCTCCTATGGTATGTAGGTGCTGGCTAGCAGCAAAAGCTCTCAAGGAAAAAGATGCTTGGAGTCTGTGTGTGGGAATTAAATTAGATTTACTTTAATTTGGACAGAAGAATGCTAAGTACAAAAATTAAAACACAAAATAATTAGCATCTGAGGTTTCAGGAAGCAATTCATTTAGTAATTCCACTGTGAGCTTGCTGGGTTTAAGATTCTGGGGAGCGTTCTTAGTTTTTTTGCTTCTGGCACTCTCAGCTGCTATCTCTATGCTACATTACTTCACACCTGGATTGACCTGCCTTTATAAAGTGTCCTTGACATCCAGTCAAGGTGGTTTTGAAGCAGACCCAGTCCTATTAAAATGCTGTTGAGAAATCTGAAGCTCTTTTTCTTGTGCTATTAATAGTGGGTTTGTATCCTCCTCTAATGTGGCTGTGCTTTCATGCTCCAATCTGAGCCCCTCCAAGGATTCCTGGATGTGTCTGCCAGAGATCCTTGTTCTAGGTGTATATGTTGGAGCAAATACAGGGAAGGGCCACCAACAGGGCTGCTGTCCAGTCTGAATGTGGTGAACTACCTGAAGACTAAGGACCAAACCAGACTTTGCAGTAGCACTGCTGCTTGCCCTCTTTCTCTGGCTAGAGATCTCTGTGAATGGTTCCATATCTCCACAAGAGTGCAAGGAAGCAGCTAGCTTGATGTGGTAACTATGAAGGCCTCATGCACATCATGGGATTTAGTTAGGAGACTTTTAGATTCTTGTGTGAATTCCTCTCTGCATATCCGGATAGTATCCAAGGAATGTCACAGCCAAGCCATGCTGAAGTGGCTACTGAGTACAGCAATTGGCAAGTGGTGTCACCTGGGAGTCTGTATTGGGAGCAGTGTCATTTAATGTCTTTGTTAATTACATAGATGAAGGAATCAAGTGCACCCTCAGCAAATCTGCAGGTGACAGCAAGCTGAGTGGTGTGGCTGATACACCTGAAGGATGGGTTGCCATCCAGAGGGATCTAGATAAGCTCAAGAAGTGAGACCACGGGAACTTCATGAGGTTTAACAGCGTCAAGTACAACGTGCTGTACCTGGGTTAGGGCAACCTCTGGTATCAACACATGCTGGGGATGAACAGAATGGGAACAGCCCTGCTGGGAAGGACTTGGGGGCGCTACTGGATGAGAGGTTGGATATGACCCAGGTCTTGGAGCCCAGAGAGACAGTTTGTGTCCTGAGCTGCATCCAAAGCAGCGTGGCCAGCGGAGTGAGGAAGGGGATTCTGCCCCTCTGCTCTGCTCTGGTGAGAGCCCACCTGCAGTGCTGTGTACAGCTCTGGGGTCCCCAACACAGAAGCTCTAACATGGACCCGTTGGAGTACATCCAGTGAAGGATCAAGTTCTTTATAGGGATGAAGCACCTTTTCTGTGAGCAAAGGCCGAGAGAACTGAATTGGTTCAGCCTGGAGTAAAAAAGGCATCAGAGTGACCTAATTGCAGCCTTCCAGTACCTAAAGTGAGCCTACAAAACAGATGGGGGCGGACTTCTGACAAGATCAAGTAGTGATAGTGTAGGAGTGATGGTGGGTAGGACGTACAGAGACGAGAGATCTCTGAAGCCAGGTCTTGGAACTTATGGTTTATTGCAAAGGGCCTGGGTGCAGGAGCCCTGCTTGGAGCTGCCAGCTGCAGCTCAGAGCAGGCCCCAAAGAGGAGCCTGAAGCAGAGAGAGAGAGGGAGAGAGCGAGGAATAAGAGGACAAAGTTCCTGTAACAATACAATAAATAATCTTCTGTGCTGAATATTCTAATTTTCACTAACTAATCTAGTACAAGATACAAATTCCATAGCATTTACATACAGCCTATAAGAATCATTACATTACCATACTGTGTTACATTTTAAACCCTAAAAACTACTCTTTGGACCCCTTCTGAAAAGCTAGTAGGGTCTGCTCTGACCCTTGGACCTGTCTGCAAACAGAAGGTATTGTTTCATCAAAAGGGGATTACCTTCAGCTGGCCATACTATCCTTTTCCAGTTGTTCAGTAACTAAGGCTTGGTATCTCAAAGCTTGCTTTCATTTCAATCTCGCTTATAGTTTCCATATTCTCAAAATCTTTTGCCAGGTAATCATATTTATAAGGCTTTCCTGTTTCATCTTCCTCAACAGATAGGACAAGGGGGAATGACTTCAAACTGAAAGAGAGTAGGTTTAGATATTAGGAAAAATGCATTACTGTGAGAGTGATGAGACACTGGAATAGGTTGTCAAGAGAAGCAGTGGATGCCTCATCCCTAGAAGTGTTCAAGGCCAGGTTGGATGAGGCTCTGAGCGACCTGGTCTAGTGGAAGGGGCCCCTGTCCTTGTCAGGAGAGTTGGAACTGGGCGATCTTTAGGGTTCTTTGCAGCCCAAACCATTCTGTGATTCTACAAATTCCAGCAGGCAGCCTGTGCAGGCTGTGGAAAGGAGCATGATGAGCAATTATGTACTGTGTTGCAACACAGCTACACAGGGAGGTTTAAATGCCTCTTTCCAGCTGTTGCCTGATTGCTGCTGTGTTAACAGGAGCAAGGATCCTCACTCTTTTGGCATTCAAACCCTGCATGTTCAGTACATTTGTAGCAGGGACTTCAGCTTTCAGCTAATATTGCTGCTACTTTTGCAATCTTCTACCTTCACTGTCATCTCTATCCTTCTTTTCTAAAACAATGTCATGCCTGCTATCCATCTATCTATCACAGCCCCTTAGCACCTGCTTCAGGATTTTAGCACCCATTGGGGTGTTAAAAAGCAAACACATTGCTTGGCATGTACAGTTTTTGTAGTAACAGATACAAGTGAAAGCCTTAGAAAAGGCACATTGGCTGTTTTATTAATGTACTTGGCTTTAGGAAAGACAAGACCTACACTAAAGCAGAGGGCTTAAATCAAATGCTTCAAATGCGTAATGATCTTCAGGCTCAGAACTTTGGAACAGCTACTACTGCAGATTTTTTTTAGATGATTGTTTTGGGTTTTGAGGCTTTTTTTCTGTATGCTTTAGGATGCCAATTAAAAGGACTTGAGCAAAAAAGTAAGGCTTCACTTTGGACTGTGACCTTCTCCCACCAATATACTTCGTGTTTCTTTTACATCTATATCGGATGGGAAAAGTGGGGGGGAAATGGAGCAAGTTGGTAAGATAACCTGGCTTGCTTTCTCTATGAAGATCTTCTGTTTCCGGATGTATTACTGTCACCTCTTCCAGTATAAATCACTGACTGAGGGTAGTGCATGTCCACCAAATAACCTGTGAATGGCTGCCCATCTCAGTGTCCTCGCCCATCAGCTGAGCCACCTGCCCAGCCTTAACTTCAGATGTAGATTCTGTGGAGGGGACAAGAAACCCAGAAGTACCTGCTTACTGGGTTCTAGGGCCCAGATCTGGAAAGAAAGACCAGATTAATGTCACAAAAAGTGAAAGAACAGCCACTGAACAGTTAGCATAGTGCTTGGCACTGGGCTGGGATGATGGAGGCAGGGAAGAATTGGTGCAGATTTGAACATGGTAAATCCATCTTAACACAAGTCTAAGAAAGTGAAGTTGGATTGGGTTTTTTTTTTCTTGTGAACTAATGGAGAATGCTAAGCCTTAGAGAGGGCAAAGATCATATGGTGTGGAAGTAAACACCTATTTTTGTTACAAAAAGTTTGAACTGTTCATCTTAGCCTTCTAGTCTCCTGGCAACAGTGAAGAACAGACCATGCTGGGACCACTATTTTAATCAACCTAATTGTAGGTCCTCTCTCTCCTCCCCCAGCAATCAGCCTCCTGGGAGATAGAAAGCCCTTTTGAGCACATCACCTAAAGGACTTGGAGACCCTTTAGTTTGCCATGCTGCAGTTACATGTTTTGCAGCGCAGTATTCATTTCATATTTCTTGCCTGGAAACAAGGCATTACTTTGGGGGGTTTGCATTTTCCCATCTGTTACATTAAAATGAATTTTTTGCATTCACTTCACAAAAAAATATTCCCGTTGGATATTAACTGCAAACATAAATGCTTTATCGTTCCAACATGTTTCCCTGACTGCCTCTCTTACTGCCCATCATGTTCAAAAGGCCTTTCTACCTCCTGCCTCTGTCCAGAAAAGTGTTCTCTTGCCTATGCAGATATGCAAAACAATAAATATTTTGTGTATAAAGCATACAGTGAAACATTTACTCTGATAATGAGAAGCATTAACTATTTTCAGTCTTCTTAAGTACTTCTAGTACTTTATCAAGGTTTATCCTAACCTTCTCAGCCTCCTGGACTTCTGCAGCCCCTGGGCTGCTTTTCCAGCATGGTCAATGAGAGAAAGAAGCCCTGGTTCTGAAGTGTCATCACACAGTGGGAAATTCTGGCATCTGGGATGATACTGTGAACAAGCTCAGAAGTGTGTGTCTGCGCAGAACAATTGGTGTAATGGCTGGTGTGAAACTGCTTCAGTGCAGTGTAATTAAATTGCTGCACTTAGTGCAAAGGAACAAGGCTGTCCCTTTGCCTCTCACTCTCACTGTTTTGGCAGTAAAAGGCCAACAGTTTTGTATTTTTCTCTTCAAAACCATATCCACAGTACTGGGTGACAAAACCCATCTGCTCTCCTTTGCTGCCTGGCAGCACTATTACACTGGTCCCAGTGTCAGCTGGCAGGGCACATCATAGCTTCCTTTTCTTGCTTTCGCTTCTTCTTCAGAGCCCCTGCAAACAATTAGGAAGCCATTTCTGCCCATTTTTTTTCTGGTTACACTTTTTGCCCTCTGTGTTCAAAGGATTGACCTCAAATCTGTCCTTATCAGACAGGTGACCTGAAGTGCATGCTTCTAGCCACAGCTTTCCCAGGGTCACTGCTGGAAAGCCTCCCAGGCATGAAAAGAGATTTCTGTTTCCACAGCTGCAGATCCTGCAGCACCCCTTGTACACGAAAAACCTGCCCAAGAAATGGGTAGGACCCACACCAGGCAGAGTGGTTGCTGGTGGTTCATGGTGCCTGTGTCCATGTGGGCATCCTGCTGTGCTGGGAACACTGGATGCCCAGGAAGCTCTCCTGCCTTTTTGCAGGTGAGCTCTCAAGCACTGGGCAGTATCTTGAGGCAATTTGGCAGGCACTGGGGGAGCTTGATGCAGTTCTTTCTTTATTCCCCACTCTGTTGTAGTGCTGTAACCCAGCAAAGGCCTATCAGAACTGGGAGCAGCATGTAGCCCTCAGAGGGTCACTAAATAAAACCCCATGGGCTGCTCAATGGCGCCTCAATTTCTGTTGTATTGTTGTTGCAGGAATCATGCTTTCTTTTTTCATTTGTATCCTTGCTCTCCCTACCGCTTTTTCTTTTGAAAAAATCCACGGAGTGATTAGATTTGCAAATGAACGGGCAGGGAAGTGACAACAGAAGTGAGCTGGAGCTGAGGAGCACAGGTATAATTACTGTAATTAACTCAAGCAGCAGGGGCACAGCCAGTGTTGGGAGCATCGCTGGGAGCTGCCGTGGGCGAGAGATGGGAGAGGAAGAATGGGCAGCTGCAGAGACAGTCTGCCCCAGGGGTCCCCATTCCCCCCTCGAGTGCATTGACAAGAAAAGCGTAGCTGTGCCCTGTCCCTGTGGCACGTCCACTTAGGCTGCAGGGACCCACATCTCCCCAGATGAGGTGCACATGGGCTGCTTCCGTCTTGTACCAAAATTATTTAATGTCCTGCTTGGGCAGCCACTTAAGGATATGCCCTCATTTCCTGTAAGTCTCCAGGAGGTGGGGACACCCAGTGTGCAACAGCAGTAGCCCCCTGCCAGACAGACAGAGCAGCGGAGAA
Organism: Motacilla alba alba; assembly: GCF_015832195.1. Classification (NCBI taxonomy): domain Eukaryota; kingdom Metazoa; phylum Chordata; class Aves; order Passeriformes; family Motacillidae; genus Motacilla; species Motacilla alba. Next base: position 40,733,816 of record NC_052020.1, read on the forward strand.
GCAAAACCCCTCAGCCACAGCTGAGCCCTTGCAGGAGGAGCTGGGACAACTGCGGCCAGCTGACAGCTTGTCTCAGAAGCTCTTCAGCATGAAAATATATTACTCATTGACTTTGCTAGGTGTTGGTCTGTGACTTTATGGTTGATCTAAGAAATGGCCTTAAAGATCTTCATTGCTGGCAGACTGAATAGGAAGTATGACCTTCTCAATTTGGAGAGAACCACCATGGGACCATGAGGAGACACGTATGGCATGGGAGATGGTGTTTCATGCGCTCTTGATCATAACATCATGAAAGTTTTATGATCACTAAAGAAGGAAGCAATATGTCTTTGTCTGCCCTCATTCCACTAGTTACAGTCCTGTGGTCACTTTTCTCCTCTTGGTAGTAACCCTTCCATAACCCGTGTCATGTTCCTCCAAGAGCACTGCAGGCCATGATGCTCCCAACACATGCTCCCTGCCCATCTCCACGAGCACACTCTGCCCTACAGCAGAACACTGTGACAGGTCTGCCTGCACCACAGATCCTGCAACAGCTCTAGCTCTTGGCAGAAGGACTACTCCTCTTTTTGTAAAGAGATGGGGGGCTGACTTCAAATACAGGTGTTACAAACATAGTTAGGTCCTATTCTTGGAGTCTGAGTCTGACAGTGATTTTAGGGTTTTATAATCTTTATAGATGTGACTGTAATTTGTTGGTTGGGTGCCTTAGATTTAGGGTGTGAGAAGTTCACCCAGGAAGACATAAACAAAACAACTCTGTATTTTTGGAATATGCACAGACCAGCAAGCCTGGGATGTAAACAGTTTTCCTAGCTGGGGCTATGGAGTGAGGGGGGTGTGAGCAGGCAACCATGGAGGTTTGAGGCTCTGTAGTCACCTCTAGGAACAGTTACACAGGCTTGTTGGAAGAGGACTATAGTTTTGTTGCTGAAAGATTAATGTTCCAGGCTCTGCTCCACATAGCGTTGAGAGCACATAAATATGTGTCTGGCATATTTAGAAAAGAGATTTGCTGAAGCTGGGTAGGGAATGGTGGGTGTATTTTTCTGGACTGTAAAAAACTTCAAAACTCTCCCTTTTCATTGTGGAAAATATCTGATGTGAGAGTCGGGGAATGCAGAGATGTGTGAACAGCTTCAGTTTAAACTTGCTACTACTATAAAAAAAGCTATAGGAAATAGGATTGGAAAGGGCTTTGAGAGATCATCTAGTCTGTCTCCTTGCCCACGGCATATCCAGCTGCACATCCTTTGCCTTTGTCAATATTTTGACTGAGCTCTGGGCAATTTATTCCAGTGCTTCCCTATTCTTAACAGATTAACCCAAATCTTCCATGCTGAAGTTGAATTTATTGCCTGTTATTCACCATGGGCATGGAAAACTGATTACCTTTTTCCTTGTAGCAGCTGTTCAGATATTTGAAAACTGTTATAGTGTGCTTCCCCAGTTATCATTTCTTTATCTGGACATTCTCTGTTCTGTCTACTCTTGTTGGCCATGGATCCTAAACATTTGTCCATTTCCCTTCTCTCCTGAGCTCTCTCCAACTGGCCTCTGTCTCAGAGTGGAACAGCTAACACTGGACATAATCCTTCAGGGAAAAATCTACATCACAGGTCTTTCAGACTGACATTAGAGTCCCAATATGATACTTGTTTGTCCTGTGGTGCTGAGGCTTGTTTTTTACTGCTTTTCAGACTGTGTGTGCAGTAACTTCCAGACCCCTTTTTGTAGAATTGCCACCTAGACAGCTGTTCCTTTTTCTGTATTAATGAAGTTGAGTATTTCTGCTTAAGTCTAATTACATGAATATGTCCTGGTTGAATATTATCTTGTGTTCTCAGATCATTTGTCCAATTTGATGTGATTATCTGGTATTCTGTTTCTGTCCTCGGGTGCATTCAGTCCCACTCAGCTTGATGTCATTGGCAGATTTAATAAGTATACTGTTTTTTCCATTATCCAAGTCATTAATGGAAACACTGACTAGTGCTGGGCCCTCCAATGAATACCTGTAAGATCCACTCAATACACCTTTCCTTTGGCAATGTAATAATGATAACTATTTTAAAGAAATGTTTTTCTAACCAAATGTTACTATCCCTCAGTACGTTCTCCTCTTGAGACAATCTTCTCTTGAATATCTTGAGTCATGTGTCAAAATGTCAGGACATTGGCACTTGCTGCCTCCCAAGCCCTGTTACTCTGTTGGAAGGGGAGACTGGATCACTGTGACTAGAGATGCTCTTGTAAATCCTTATTGTTTATTTTGCTGCTCTCTAGGAATAATTTCTACTTTATGTTCAAGGTGCTCCTGTTTAAAGGATACAGTTCAGCACTTTAAACTAATGGCTCTCAGCAGCTTCATGTGTACTCATAAAATCCACTTCATACTTGGAGGTAGTTACTTACTACTAGTGGTATTTATACTGAAGTGAGGACTGAGTCCCAGGAAACTGATGATTGGTCACATAAAGAAGGTTGAAACTAAGAGCCCACCCAAGGAAACTTGCTCATAGATCCTGGTCCAAAAACCTAGGTCAAGTAAGGCAGGTTACAATGGGCAGCAAATTCTGCAGCAGCATCAGTAGCTTTCCTCAGGGATGCAGGCACCAAGCAGGGCTGGCTATGACAGCCAAGCCCCCTCGGGCCATGGATGCTCCCAGCTTGGGTCTTCAGCTGGGCTGGGTGCTGGGCTGCCTAACACACACCATGCTGGGGCAGTGCTTAAAAGAAACAGTAAGCAGAGTCCCACGTTCCCTAAAGAAATAACTTGCACCCTAATCCAGGAATGAGGATAGATTGTGTATCCCAGTTGCTCAGAGGTGTCCTGGGATGAGAGTTTGGGCAGGCACCTTGCTCCAGGCATGTCCCCTTTCCTTGTGCACATCCTGCTGCTGTCTTTGGTGGTTTGTGGTCCCACTCACTGTGCCTTGCCCAAGGACAATGAGGGCACTATCTCCCAGCCGCAGGTGAGGAGTGGAACTGGTATCCTGCCTGCTGGCTCTCTGGGCTGAGCCTTGACACAGCTGGGTGTGCTACCAAGCACCTCAGACACGCACTAGCTGGACTCTATTCCTCGACATGTTCTGCAAACGGGCATTTAAATGCTCTGTGTTCAGCAGACAACTGTCTGGGAATATCAAATTGCAATTATCTGCCTCTCTTGATGCTCGGATAATTGGATGGTAAAAAGCAAAATACCGATTCCCCCACCACAGCAATAGGTAATACTATCTAGGTATTTTTAGCAAGCAAATGTGCCAAAATTTAGAAGCTACTAAATGTAGAAAGTCTCTGCAATTTTTTCCTTTTTTTTTTTTTTTTTGTCTTTTCTTGAAATCTTATTGGCAAGAAATCTCTCTCATGTACTTTGGAAAGAAATGAAGCAATCAACAGCAATATATATTTTTTCCCAGAGTGGGGAAAATTTTTTATTCTGACCCATTAATTCCCAGCTGTATTCCAACATCACACTGAGTGGTGTTAGCATTACTGAAAGGACTCTTTCTAAAGTTCTAAAATGAAGGGTTTTAATTTCTCAGCTCTGCCAAGGAAAGACTCCCCTGCCACTGCACCGTGCTGTGAATGGGTGAGAACTGGATGAAAAACTCAGGAGAAAGGGAAAAAAACCAGTAAAAATCACAGCAATGAACATGTTGAATGGTCTCTTAGTCATTCTGGGGTTTGCCTTTCTGCCTGTTCCTTGTTCATATTCATATCTAAAGCCCTGATGCTGAAGTCAAGTCTACATGTGTATGTGTAGGATCAAGGGGCATAGATTGGAGCCTTTCAGGGCATTAACCCCTAATTATCTGCTTGAAAAAGTCATATTACACTTCTAAAAATAATTTTTAAAATAAGAGCTGATCCAAATCTGTAATAAAATGGTGTGACTCATCAAAATGTCATCAAATTACATTAAAAATTGCTTCTTAAAGTGACTTTAGGCCCAGTAAATATACTGTAAGCTGTAGATGTTACTGGAGCATGTAAGAGTGTCAGCAGAAGTGGGATGCATGTTTGCTGGTACAATAGGCCAGGTGACCAGAGTGGATTTAGTTTTCTTGTGGCTTATACTATTAGAAATTGAGAGTGAAGTAGAAAATGGGTGTTCTGCTATAAAAGGGAGAGCATCTGGCCCTGGATCCCAAAGACCTGCTTCCACATGACTTCCACTTTTTTTCTAAGATGTTTCTGATGTTGACATGTTGCTTAATTTAGCCAGAGCCCTTAAGGCAAGGCTGGGGTATGGTATTTGAAAAGCATAAAGGTTGCTCTTTATGGAGCTACCTGCTTGTAGAAAAGGAATGTCTAGAGGTCCTTAAACAGAACATGCTTTCCCAGCTTGCTAGACAAGTGGGAGCTGGATTAGGCCTTGTTTCCCTTTTGTCCTGAAAACCTCTTTCCAGATGGGCATAGGCCTAGCAGCAGAAATCATGAGATTAAACTGGGAAAAGTGGAAAGCAGTAGAGCCTTCTCATCCCTCTCTGGTGTGCAGCACCCTGGCCACACACAGCCTCTTAGGCTATACTTCTGCCCCAGTTTCTTGTGCAATCCAAGTCAGTGCAGTAAAGGCCCTGCTGCCTGGGAAGATCTACACAGCTCTCTGTAGAGATCCTCTGTAGGATGTAGCCATCCTCTGGCAGTGTGTGGGGGGGCTCAGACTTGCAGGGCAGCGAGAGTTTCTTTAAAGATGATTGCTGAGCACTTGGGTTTATGCTTGTTCTTAGCAGGTTCAGCTCGCTGCCATCTCTGATGTTAACCTCAGAGAAGGGGACATCTCTAGGGCATGAGCTCAAAATTAGAAGATGAGCAGGTATCAGCACAGAGCAGAGCATGGGGATCCATGGCTTTGGATCAAATTATTGTGGTTTTGCACAATTGCTGGCCGAAAATATATTTTTCAGAGTTAGAGTTTGAACTTTGTGACACATTCATTGAAGCACTCTTCTGAGTTCTCTGCTGGTGTTGAATTTACATTTCACATATCTTAAATAGAAATTTGGTTTCTCTTCTGTTGTTGGTTTGCCTGTTTCCATGAATCTTCTCAGATAGAGATGTACCTGTGTCATAGATTTAACTGAAATTTGTCCACAAATTAAAAATCTCTGGGGAGGTGGGGGAGGCAGGAGGAATGGCATGCTGCTGCAGGTCACACACAGTATGTATGTGTGAGCCAGCCTCCCTACAAGCAGTCTGGTGCATTTAGCAGCAAGTCCCAAGCAGGCTCTTCCTCACTCTTGCTGTTAGTACCCAGAGGGTTCTTAGAGCCTGCCTGCTTGGGAAGCTTGGGGATGGAATCTTCTTCCTTTCATGCAACTATTGCAGGAACTCCTGTCTTGACATACTTCCACAACCTCCACATACCCCTTTCCGTAGCCAGAGTCCTCTGCCCTTCCCTGCATTGCTTTCATCTCTCTTTTCAAAAAATCCTTATTCTTCTTTCCCTCTTTGTCTCTCTTGCCACTCTTCCACCCCTCTTACAAAAAGCTGCCTTGGGGAGCAGCAGAGAGAGTTAAACCTGCAAGGTCTCATGGCTGGAGAAGCTTTGGTGGCCTCATGCATAGTAAAGTGCCTTTTTGGCATGCAGAGCTGTGAGCAACTACCCTCTCCCTATTCCCCTCCTCGGGCTTTGTGCCAGTGGGCAAGCATTTGCAAAGCAAAATTACAGAGCTCTCTGGGTAATGATCTGCCCGTTCATTCTGTACAGCAGGTGGCTGGAGGCTGAATCCACACCACTCCCTCTCAGCTCAATTCCCATGCACGTTGGGAAGAGACGGCTATTCCTCCCTTACAGCTGCTTCCAGGGAAGGGAGGCCAGGGGAGTCACCCTCCCAGCAGAAGGATGCCGTGGGGGTGAATCTCTTTCTGCAAGGAGCCACAGTTGGCTCTGACCAGAAATGCTGGATTCAAATGCCAGGCATGTGCATGAGCAGAGAGGAGATGGCATCTTCACTCTGATCATACAATGTGGCAGTGCAAGAGAGCAGCACCATTTCCCAACCTGCCAGCTCTCCTCAGGGCATCAGGGTCAGAGAGTTGGGATGCATCAGGCATGTCCCTTCTAAAACCTCTGTTCCTCTGTCTAAAAACTCTGATCCTGTGAGTCATAGACTGGCTTCAGAGACCCACCAAACTGGTGTCATCGGGAGAAGTTGGGAGGCTGTTTCAACTTTCCTGCAAAGCTCCGGGATAGCCCACAGTGCTCTCTTCTGATCCCAACTGCTCACCCTCTTGCATTAAGCCAGGCTGGATAAGGCCTTGAGCAACCTGGTGTAGTGGGAGGCATCCCTGACCATGGCAGGAGGATGTCAGGACTAGGTGATCATTAAGGTCCATTTCATCCCCTTAACATTCTATGCTTAATCTGTATTTCTCCTCTGCCATTAGCTTACTCAAAGAAAGGCTAAGCAGGTGTGTGAGGAGTCTGCAGGGCCACCAGTGAACAGGCTAATCCTGACTGTGATACATCCATGTGATTTTCCCCTCGTCCCTTCCCTTCATACTGCTGCGGAAGGCTTCCTGTACCAGTGCCATCCTGCTTTTCCCTCCTGCCCAGCAAAATCCTTCTTGGAGCAATCAGCCTGTAGGATTCCCTTTCACAATGTTGAGAAGCACAGTATTTTTACATCAAAAGGAGGGAAGGAGTGTCAGGCCACAGACAAAGATGAGCAAAAGATCCCTAAGCATGTCATATCCACTTTCTTTTGGTTGCTGGGGAATAAACTCTGAGAATTAGGAGGTTGAAACTATTTCTCTTTTACACTGTTAAGAAGGATGGGTGATGTATCCTGTTCTGGATAAGAACTCAAGCTGTACCTCTGTACACATTTTATCCTCTGTAACTCTTAGCTCTCTCTCCTTCCAGAAGGAATCCTGTTAGGAGTCTCTCACCTGCATTTATCTCACAAAATAAATATTTAATAAACAGAGATAAATACTGTTAAAGGGCATTCTGAGACATTAACTTATTCCCCTAAGCAATAGAACAAACAAAGCAACTTCATTAGCAGTAATATAGCATAATGCCCAAGTGTCTTGCTTTGGGTGGAAAAGCTAGGCTTGCTTAGGTAAGCCAGGATCTCTGGGGACTAGGATGGACTAAATTACATGCACAAGGATGGAGACTCTTCCACGACACAAAAGTGAAGCTCTCCTTCTTGGGGAGTTCAGCTTGGTCTGGCAGTAAATCCTGTGTGGTCACAGAAATGACATACAAAGCTGGGAGAGTCATAGATTCCTATTCCTGTTGCAATTCCTAAAGGCAGTCAGAGCATCCAGAGGAAAAGATGTGAAAGCTGCCATCCTGGTGTGGTTGCCTCTGGGGCCCCACGTTATTTCTTACACTTTCTGGCTTCTGTGTGAAAACAAAACTCAGTGAGCAATAACTTCACAACAGCAGACAGGAAGACAGGGTGAAATGGAGGATAACAGAAATGTGGATTGTAATGAAAGAGGAAGTGAGGGGGAAAAAAAGACGATATGGAGGGGATGAGTCCAGGGGATAGAAATCTGAATTATGACCTCTTCCCACTCCTCCAGAACTTTAGTTTTTTATAATGCAGTGTAGGTCCTGTAAGAAAGTATCTGTGATAGAGCACATCTTTATATATATTGATACATGAAGTACTTTAAAATTTGTTATAATCTGATAAAATGTTACATGTATTGCAATATTTTTCCTGTCTCTTGTGTCTTCTTCCTTGTGATCTTAAAGCACATTGCAAGCTTTCCATTCATTAAGTTTCCCGGCATCTTTGTAGGGCAGCCTTATCTCTGTACTACAGATAGCAAAATTTAAACTAAAAGTTCAAAATGCTAAGCTGAGAAAATGACCCAGCATCCCCGGCCCCAGCAATGCTGGTTAATTTGAGGTCTGTCCATCAACACAGTCACCCATACATATGCACAGGAGGGGCAGTGACTTGTGCAGAGCCCATGGAAGAGCTGAGGAAGATGAGGTTCTGCTACCTTGTATTTTTGCTGGCACCTCTTGGGAAAGCTTCATTCACTGGCATGGAGCTGACTACAGCACAGACGCAGCCATGTGAGCAGTCCCCAGAGGGAATTGCTAAGTGCTTAGGACACAGCCACTGTGGGCTTTGAAGTCTGTGGCTGTGCTCAAGGCAGGTCCCTCATCACCAGGGCTGCCCAAACGCGCTCTGGCTCCTCCAGCGTTTCTCCAGTCCATTTCTTCCTGTCATCTCTGCATCACTTAGTCCAGAAATAAATGCTGCTGCCAGGGATTGGGTGCCCACATGGGCTGCCTTGTTGGTGGCAGCCTTGGCCAGTTCTCATTTTGCTCTTAGCACTATCACCCTGTGGAGAAAATATTGTGGCACTGGTGTAGAGAGGTCTGTCTGCCTTGACACGTGGTGTACTTTCAGCAGATGAAAATTTGGTACTTTCAACACAAGAAAAGGCAAAGCTGGGGATGGGTGATTCAGTCTCTTTAGACCTCTCCCCATCTGTTTCTTTTTCAAGAGTGGTGGTTTCTCTGCCTCTCTTTGCTGCTGGACAGCCCTGTCACAGCCTGTTAAATCAGCAGCATCTCTCAGTACTACCCTGGTGCTCCCTGCTGCCAGCAGCCTGTGTGCACCTACGCTGGAAAAGGACTGAAGGTACATGCCCTGGGCATGAGTACCCTCCAGACTAGCCCGGCAAGACTGGGCCAGCAGTGGTAGTTTGCTGGTGACCCCTATGGGCATTGAGTGGGTTGTTTGCAGTCCTGTTCCTGGGACACTTCATCTCAGAGATTGCCACCTACAGGAACGTACCCTCCTGCCTGACCTATTCCCTTCACTGCTAAGCTTTTAGTAGAGAGCAACAAAGTGGGGCTTGCTGCAATGTTGCTCCAAGAGACAAGAGCTTCCTCCTTCCAGGCAAGTCCTACTGCTGACTCAGGGCTTGGATCATTTCTGTGCCTGAAGAGAGAAAACAGGATTGGGTTTAGATCTTGGATGCAGCTGCACTAAGCCAGAAACATTGGTCTGGTAAATCAGAGCTGGCACAGGCCCTTGGGGCTATCAAAGCGATGCAATTTTACCAGTATCAAATCCTCCTGAAAACAAAACATGTTCCCACCTCCTGGGAGCATCCACTGTGGAGCCAAGTAAGTCTGGCTTGGAAATGTGTACTCAGTTCGGATCTCGGTCCTCTCCTCTGACTGCTCTGCAGTACCCACTCCTGAAAGTGATTCTTCTCAATCCCTTGCATTTGTGCCACTGACTAAGGAACAGGAGATGCTGCCAGAGTTCACACTGAGTGCCACAGGGATCTAAAATAAATACTGCCATGTAATAGATTTTTATCCACTGCCTTGCTGTAATCCCCATCTGAATCCCTTCCAAATTGCAGTCAGGCAGCTGTTTGTACAAGTCAAACATTGATTCAGCTGCTCTCAAAAGGGATTCAGGAGGTACAGACTGGAGGGAGTGCTAGCCAGGGTGCTGGAACAATGGGATTTATTTGTTATGAGCTGAAGGGTTAAACTCTTCCCACAGCACCCAGCACCAGAGTATCTCTCCTTTCCACACATGAGGAGGAGGTACCCACACGAGGAGAAGGTACGCACAGAAAGGATAATTGCTGAAGAAGTGAGCCTGGCACCTTGAGCAGCTCTTGTGCCCTGCTTGGCAGGGCTTCAGAGGGTAGGATCACAGTTGCCCATGGCTGGCTTGTAGGGCTTACAGGCTGGGAGGCCTCCTTGCAGTGTTAGGTATTCACCTGCTCCTCTGGGGTCAGAGCAAACAGCAGTTTCCTCAGCATGCCAAATAGCGTGTGTGTCGGGCTTTGCTTCCTGGGCTGTATTTGAAGTTTCAAATAGTCCCTGCTGAAACCCTTCGCAAGGATTGCTCTTCTTCCTAGAGGTGGCTGGTATCAGAGGCATGGCCAGGTGTCCAGAACATGGGGACCCTCCCAGGTTTCTTTAGCCCATCTCAGCACCTGTGTAATGGGAAGGACCCCAGAAAAAGTCCTGGCATCTTGGGCAGTGGCTACCAGCACCGCCCTGCTCACGCTTTCTGGCTTTCCTAATGTATGCAATGTTTTTTAGGGACAGACCTTTCAAGTCCTCACTGTTCTATTTCTGCTTCATTTCATGCCCCCTCAATGGGCTTCAGCATTGTACTTTTCTCTTCATCCATCACTTCCCTGGCATCAGTGGGGTTAAGGCACAGGGCTGTCACAGACATGGAAAACCTTGGTCCTTGGTATTCCAAAAGTTTCAGGCTCATACAGGGGAACATGGGCTCTGGTTCAGGCCAGCTCCTCATACCAGCCTACCAGCTTCCAGAACATGACATTAATGCCTACCAGTCAGGATCAGGACTGTTTGCTCTACCAGTGGTGACTTCTGCAGTGCTCGGCCTCTTGCAGACTTCTATCCCTATGCCGTGCTAGAGAGCATAGGAGGAAATCCAGCAGAGCCAGTTGCAGATTGAGTAAGCATAGCTCACTTCCAGAGATGGGGAGAGGCTGGAAAGAAGTGTTGTGGTGGATTATAAGTCATTGCAGTAGATACCAGTGATTTGCCTGTACTTTGTACAGTGCGGAGCTCAGAACTGAGTCTTCAGTGAGTACTTTTACAAATCCTCTGTCCCTTCTGCTTGATCTTACAAGGGTTCTGCTGGTGTTGGATTAGCCATGCAGCATATCCAGCAGGTTAAGAGCTTGCTGGAGGCAAGCTCTCCATAGTTCTCAAGGTTCATGCATGACTTGTGAGCACAAAGATCGTGGGAACCAAACTGAACTGTGCTGAACCATGCTGTCTTAGGCACTAATTCTAGGTACTTCAGCCTCTGCTCAGCAGCCATTGCTGCTGCCTGCAGCAGGGCAAAAAGAACAAGACAGGAGTAAGCAGGAGGAAAGCATGCAAATTCCATAAGTGACTGCTGAGTGTTGTTTTAGAACTAGGGGCTAGGTAACTGGCAATGATGGTCTGCTGGAGCAGGGAAAAGATTTCCCCTGGCAGTTGATCACCAAAAGATGAACCAGAGAAGTTCAATCTAACCAAAACAGATCTGAGCAAAAATCTCAAGTTTAGCCTAAGAGGAGTGTTGAACTATCAGTGAAATGGCTTAAGAGTTTTTGTGTGGGGTATTTAGGCTCATTTCCACAATTGTAGCAACCAAGCAGGATTATGGTGTGAGCCAGAGTGCCTGAGCTAAGGGGCTCAGGCAACCATGTGTAAGGGAACAAGGGGATTGCTGGCAGCATTTGTGTCTTACTTGACTTGGAACTTTGCAGATCAAGTCAAAATACATTGAGGGAGAGGAAACAATTTCATCACCTGATTTACAGAGAATCCTCCTGCAACCACACTGGCCACAGACTCAGGTCATCTCAGGTTGGGGAGGGAGAAGAATGGGGCTGCCCACTCGCCAGGAGAGTGAGAGCAAGAGGCTTAAGGCTCCTCAGTGCTAGAGAAAGTAACGGAGTGCCCTGCAGCTCACAGCCCTGCTTGAAAATGATGGAGGCTGACAGATCTGGGATTAATCTAAAGGTTTCAGCTCTCTGAGCACTGAGTGGAAATTCGCCTGGAAACCACAGCACAGGAGCTCAACATGATGAAAGCACTAACTGGAAGGGGGGAGGCAGAGGCAAGTGTGGGTCAGATAGCTCGCCCCACCTGATTATGCACAAAAGCTAAAGCCCTCGTCTCTTGCTCTCTCTTCCATGTGTCTGGGTAGAGAGGGAAGGTATTTAGTGCTAATAAGAGCATTAAGAAATAGGCCAGTTTTATTTTGTACGTTAGGCAGGCTCTGCTGCGCGTGCAACTTTGCATTGCTAATTAGATTGAAAGGCAAAGCTATACTCTCAGTGCTCAGCACTCCTGATTGTACCTGCTCATGCTCTTGGAGGAGCCAGGTCAGGCAGCCTGCACAAATACTGCAAGCTGTGGTTTTCCCTATGCAGGTTTGTGTAGGTGCTATGCTGCTTGTGTGGGATGAAAAGACAGAGTGGAAAGCTGACTAAGAGCTGGAGCCAAGGTGTGCTCTGCTGATGCAGACTTGCACTTGTCTTGGTCATCTTGTCTAGCAGCATATGTGAAAGGCTACATTCTGCTCTGTCTATAGCTTTCCTCTGAGACTAGGACACTGACCTAGTCCTGCATATGGAAGGCCAGGATTTATCTGATTCAGCATCCAATAGAACTGCTGGTTTAGCCCATACAATTATGGGGACATACCAACTTTTTTCCTACTACAGTGCAGTTTGCAAGAAGGATGCATATGTCCCCCCCTTGCCCTCAGAGACCAAGAACCTTTAGCTGAAGCTGATGGAAGTCTTTTCTCAGTGCAAGAAAATCACAAATTCTGTACATTCTGTACTATGTGAGTCTCCAAGTATTAGCACAGCTGTCACCCTTAGCCATGTCTGCACGTTCATGCCTTCATATCCAATTCCAATACAACACTGCCATCACCCCTGTTGCTCACATCAAAGGACTGAATGCATCACAGTGCACAGTTTTAACTCCTTTCAGTTTAGCTTGCTCTATAAATACATAACCCACAGTGAGTAGGCATGTGTAATATATTCCTGTGTATGGTTCCACTTAGTGCTGTGGTTGGAGCTGCTGATCTGATTATTTTGAAGTTACTGGGCTACATCTGCTGTAGGTAGAAATTGGTACAGTACAGTGGTGTTGCCAGTTGATGCTAGGTGAAGATCTGGCCTATAAATGTGAATCTATAATAGAAACTTGCTTGTGCTCCTGAAAAGAGGAGATATTTTCAGTGTATAACCAAATTGGCATTCTTATCCAGGCTTCTACATGGTATAATTGTAATTCCAAAATTATAAGTGTTATTAAATTATTAAATAATGTACCAGTGGAAGGTTAGTCTAAGGTTGTGCTTTTTATCTATTTCAAATTATATTGTTGAACTGAAATCAGCATGGTGACATGTCCAAGCACACAAACTGGATATGTACCAGAGATGAATGAACACAGGCAGTTTCATACCAACCAGCCAAATCTGAGCACATGTCCTCTTCTAAGAAAGAAGTTTAGGAGAAATAATTTTCAGCTCCATGATCTACACACCCAATCATTATCACAGACATTATGATGGTCTCTCCCTGCTGACATTTTAGAAAAGCTCAAAGCCTGAATTGCAATACAGTCGTTGCTAATTCAGAGTAAGTGGGTTACTCTGCAGCTGGTATCTGTTTGCCCATCTGATGTATGAATAGCAATCGATTTGGATTTTTTCTCTAAACATGGTGTGACAGTGAGTGTAGATCATTGCCAAACCTCCATGAGGAATTATGCTTGGTTTGGCCAGAAGAGTGATGCAGTTTGGCCACCCTATTAATGGGTGAAGCACACAGGCCTCTCCAGCTTGGGGAGTTGTTTTTCCATGGGCATCTTCCTCTGTATTTAGTCTCAGAAACTATAACAACTTACAGCAAACAGAGGAAATAAGTGCTCCAGTTCTGAGTCCTGTTGTAAATGAATTTCCAATAAATGTATGCTAATGCTCATGCTGAGTTTCCTTTATTACCTTCTTTTTGTTCTTTTCTATTAGATTTACCCTCCTATAACACCTTACCTCTCCTTCTCAGAGTCTGCCAATATTTGGAGATGATTTCCTTTTTATTCTGCTATTATATGATTATATATATTATACATTATATATATTATTAATATATATTATTATAGATATATTATTAGATTATACATATCTCCTATATTATATATAAATATAGTAATAGAATCACAGAATATCCTGAGTTGGAAGAAGCCCACAGGGATCATCAAAGTCCAACTCCTGCCTCTGTACAGGACAGCCCAAGAGAAGCACATGTACCAAAAGTGTTGTTCAAACACTCCTTGCACTCTGGCAGCCTTGGTGCCATCACCACTTCATGTCAGTCCCTTGGGTCCTGCCACTGGTCATCAGAGAGAAGAGATCAGTCCCTGCATCTCTGCTTTCCTTCACGAGGAAGCTGTGACTGCAATGAGGTCTCCCCTCGGTCTCCTCTTCCCCAGGCTAAGCAGACCAAGTGACCTCAATCAGTGCTCAGAAGGTTTTCCCTCCAGACCTTTGCCATCTTCTTAGCCCTCCTTTGGATACTCTCTCACAGCTTTATGTCATTCTTATATTTGGTTACCAAAACATTCTTATATTTGGTTTCCAAAACTGCACACGGCCCTTGAGGTGAGGCCACAGCAGTGCAGAGTAGAGCAGTTACTTAATGGCAATGTTGTTAATTGCTATCATAAACATACATACACCCAACACAGTTTTACAGCTATTCCAAGCTCTTTTTAACTTTCCTGAAGTCTGTTCTAGGCTGTAAATCTCATTCTAGGACTGAGGTGTGGGGAGAAACCCTTTTCCCCACCAAGCTGACAGCAAGTCTGCTGCTCTGAGATCTTAGGAGACAAAGCACCAGGTAAGCTCTACACACTGTTGGGAACATCACAGAAGTAACTCTGTGAAACAGCACTGTGGTTTGTGTTTATTGTCCCTGGGTGATAGCTGCATTAAGGCACTTCGTTTACAAGTGATGACAAAGTTGTTTTCTGCTGCAAGCTGAGCCTGAAGGCAGGAGGCCAGTGTGTGATGGAAAAGATGGAGCTTCTCAGAACAATACATTGCCTTTGCTTTCTCATAGCACAGTTTTGAGGAGGAAATTCTTTGGCTTGGTGTGTAAGTACCAGAGACAGAATCAGTGATGCTAGGAAGAATTCAGGGGTAGAAGGTAGGTAAATGGGCTTGGATGAATCAATAACAAACTTGAATCTTTGATCAAAACGTGAAGTGACATGCCTGCCTCCTTCCCCTCCCTGCTGCTGTCTGTTCCTGACTTGGATAAAGCTCGGGGAAGTTGGGGAGTTAACAAATCTTTTTTAGTAAGTGACTTTGCATCTCTACACAATCTCCACATATGGGGATATATTGTGCAAGTCCCTAGGATGATGTAACATGACAAGTGAGGAGACAAAAGATATATGAACCTCATGCAAAAGACCATGTGCAATTTCTGTCTTTGTGGAGCGAGCTGTACTGCAGACAGGCTCTCCAGCAGGGGAATGTTAGAGCTCAGCTTTGTCTGGGTTCCGTTTTCTTCTGTGCTTGTTGAACATTAGGTTGGAAAAAAGCTAAGCTGCTGGGACTTGAGTTTTGGTGCTTTCCCTCACCCCACTGCTGCTGTTTCAATTCTGGCCTTCCTTGCTTAGCTTCTTCCGTGTGTCTCACCATGGGTGGTTGGAGCACACTGCTGCTTCCCTGCCCTCTGCCAAGCCTGATGCTCTGTGGCACGACTTCTGGTACTGCCACTTCCAGGTGGATATGGAGATAACCAGCGATGTGTTGGCTCTTTCCCAGCCAGTCCCTGCCAGGGAGACAAAAGCAGCACTTAGAACAAACGTTATCTTTTGCAGTACATGAAGCTGTGATAAGTTGGGATGGTACTCGTGAGAAAAACAGCAATGTGTGTTGAAAGCAAAAAGGACTGTCACCTCAGACCCTGGCCAGCTGAGTGTCTGCTTGCTGGCACGAGATCACTGCTGAATTTTGAAGAGATGTTTTTCCACGCAGATTTGAGAGCTGCTAATGCCATGACTTAGCATCGTCAGTGTTACAGAAATGAGTCTGTGACATTGCAAAGAAATTAAAACAGAGAAGAAAGCGGTGGAGCCTAGCCCAGTATCCCCAACTTTTGAAAGCAGGCTTCAGTTCCTGTAAGGACCTGCTTCCAGTGGAAACTCCCCTAAGCTTATGCCTTTCTCTGAGGCAAAGTTTGGAAAATATCTCACTGAGGCACTTTAATACGGAGGTGCTGTTTACAAAGTGGATTGCTCCAACATGTAATATGTTGGCATGATTTTGGTCACTCTGTATGCTACAGTCTCTGCACAGTCTACAGTATAGAGGCCGTTGGTCTTGTGTTAAAGGTGACGGTGCTGATTTATGGTCCATTTCATACCACTGTGTGCTGGCCAAGCCAGGATTGCAGCCTTGCAGTGGTGCAAGTATAGTTGGTCATGCCTGGGGGCAGGGGGATGGATTATGTAACCCTTGAAGTCTCCCACCTATTTCCTGTGACTGCAATGCTCATGAATCTTGGAGGAAAAACTGACCTGCAGTGCCATGGCACTTTCCCCACCAACTCTTCATTTGATGGCTCCTTTCTAGATACAAATCCTTCACCCATTCTTTCCCCTGGTCTGCAGCTCTCTAATCCTCCAGAAGTGACTCCGTAAGTGCAAAACCACTTCCATGGGAATAACTGAAGCCTTTTCCCCTAGCATCAGTTTAGCTGTGTCCCCTGCCCTATGGTGGGGCACCCTGCAGCCAGAAGAAGATACTCCAGAAGCAGTGTCAGCTTTTTTCTGCCACTGAGTTGTTTGTTCCAGCCCCTCTTCCCCAGCTGCTGCCGACAAGGTAGCAATTATGCTCCCATCGATCCCTCCTCTTCAGGAATCACCCTGTGCACACTGGCACACTGTCACAATCGATAGCCCAGCCCTTGTGCAGAGACAGCAAGGGGGCCAAAGAGGCAATTTGCTCACTGGACAGGTTATGATGAAATAATATTGTGTCAGGAGGTGAAGTGGCAGAGTGGCTGGCACTAAATATTTCCCTCTGTATTGCCACGGGGGAAGCTAGGGCTTGACGAGATTTAAAGTCAGGCTCAATACCTGCTGCTTAGATCCTGTTGGAGATAAAGTGTAACTGAAAGAATGTGGCGAAACGATTGTTTAGGAGACAAAATTGATGTGGGCCCTTAAACCTATCACTTCAAAATCGTTCTTGCTAGGACTGAGAGGAGGAGATTAAATACCTTTCATTTTTGACCTCTAGCTGATAGGTATTAAACACATACAGGGTTCATTCTGGATAAAACTCATGGCTTCCAACAGCCAAGCTCAATCAATTAGCTCATTGGTGAAAGACAAATATTGCTGGCAAAAAAAGGAATTTCATGCCTTGACAGTCACTGCTGTCATCCCATCTTAGAGGCATATTACAAATTAGGCAATCAAAGGTATCACTTTCAGCCAATTTTTAACAGGCTAAGTAGAAATATTTCTCTGAAGTATTTCTATTTTGTTTTCAGTAGCCCCTTGATGTTGTATCTCAAATAAAATGAGTAAAGAGCTTTATGCCTGTTACTCCCTGGTGCAAAGCTCGTGCCTGATACATGGTAGCCACCTCTCCTGAGTGAAGTATTTACAGTCTTCAGCTTTGCTGGGCATAAGCAGAGGACACTGTGGGTGCTGCTTAGCTGAAGGGCCTTGGTGACCATATTACCCATTAGCATGCACTGCTCTTCTCTCAACATACATCAAATACTTAGAAATACATACAATTACTTACCAACACAATACTGGTTTCTGTCATGGAATCTGTGTTAATTTGCACAGGATCACTGTGGAGCACTATTAATCTGGGAGCTGCAGAGTCAGCACGAGTCATCCAGGGGCCCTGGGAGCAGCCTGCATTTAGAGTGGCCACAGCCTGCCTTTCAACACACAGGGACCTTATCTGAGGCAGCACTGGGGTCCATCTCTGCAGTGTGCTGTGCCTGAGAGCACTGTCCCAGAGAAACCATGGAGCTGGAGCTGCAGGAAACCTCAAGGGCTTAAAGCTCTGTTGAAACAGAGGTTAGTGTATGATTGGAAGCCAGTGATAACAAGGCGTTCAGTCAAATGTGGGTTCATAAGAAAAGAAAGCTTAGTGTTTTGAGCTGGGAAACTGCCTGAAGACTGCTGCTGCTCCCAGCTACGCCTCACACATGCTTTGCCACCCCAGATGTGTCATTTAGGCCAGATTTTTCAGAAGTGCCCAGTTATTTGGAGTGCTTCATTAGTGCTAACCCAAGTGTGGAGCACCTGCAGATGCCCCTCCATCAGCAGGACCTAGCATGCCTCTGTACATCTGTTCATCAAGTCAGCCAGCATTTTGGCATCTCGCAGTTGTAAGAGAGGCTTTCTGCTTTTAGCATCTCTCAGTTTCCACCTTTGTGAAATGGAGGCAATGCTGCAGGAGATAAACAGCTTAATGGGAAGCCCACATGGCAGCAGGTAAACTTTGGGTAACTTGGCACTCCTAAGAAAACCTGGGTCTTAAGTGCCGTCACAGGTTGCTAACCCAGCTAAGCCCTTGGAGTTTCCTGCAGCCTCCAGCCATCCCATGGTTTCCCTGGGGCAGTGCTCTCAGGCACAGCACACTGCACACCATCCAGAGATGGACCCCAGTGCACCCACAGATAAGGTCCCTGTGTGTTGAAAGGCAGGCTGTGGCCACTCTAAATGCAGGCTGCTCCCAGGGCCCCTGGATGACTCGTGCTGACTCTGCAGCTCCCAGATTAATAGTGCTCCACAGTGATCCTGTGCAAATGCAGTACAGGCCCTTTGTGAATAAATGGGGCAGCAATGCTTGAGCCAGGCCTGGCAAAGTAAGGAGCAATTCCCTGGCAAGCAGAGAGCATCTGGCTTCCCCCAGCCCTGCAGAGGCAAGGGGCAAGGCATGACCCACCCTGTCTGTGCTGTACAGCTCCCATCTCTGCCAGATGAATGGCGCTTATTTGTCAGCACAGAAAGGAAAACCCAGCCATGTGCAAGCCCAGCATCTGCTCGGTGGGGGCTGCCACTGCTTGGTGCTTGCCAGCATGGGGCTCAGCTCTGTTTGCTGGACCCCACACCAGCTCCCTGGGGGTTTTGCAGCAGCGCTGGCTGCAGTGCAAGAGGGGTCAGGGGTGCATGTGCCTCCCGCCAGCAGGCTCAGAACTGCTGCATCAGAGCCTAAAGTGAAGATTTAGTGGCTGTGTAGGGATGTGAGCAGGGACTGGCAAGCTGAGGCCGGTGGTGTCTGCCAGGGCACGCCACCTGCCTGTCTCTAGGGGTTAGGAGGAGCTGGGCAGTGTGGGCTGGTACCTGACAGGTTTTTGGCTGCATTTCCAAGGGTTTGCCATGAGAATTTGGATGATGCCTCCCTCTTTCTGTGGGGTTTTCTACCTGGAAATGATTCAAGAAGACATTTGAAGATTTCTTTATTTTTGCTCGTTGCAGAGCAAACGGATCTGACTCAAATCCTTAAATGCCAAAACTTTTTTGGTACTGATTTATCTCTGCCTATGACACTAAATGTCTCCCCCTCTCCAAGATACTGCGGTTAAGTTAAGCCATGGCATAGCCCTGCCTGAGGGCAAAGGACAAAAGGAATGGGTTCCTGTGCAAGGCAGGAAAGCTCTGCTCCAACGATGGGGCAGCATCAGCCCCCAGGACACAGGGGTATGGTGGGGCACAGGTCTCCCCTTGTTGAACTGACGAGTCCACGCCTCTTATCTGTATTTGTGTAGTGATGAGGGCTTTCCACTAGAGAGAGACATGAGTACACACAGAAAACCTGTTTGCTATTAGTATCACACAGTTCACCTGGCCAACATGGTCCAAGAAGGAATGGCTGGACCTGATCATGAAATGAGGTTTTCTGCTCTGCTGAAATTTTTACTTATCTTTTCTGACTGACACTTATCTTCAAGATGGGGTTTGGCAAAGAAAATCCTGTTTGTTTGGTTTTTCTTTGGTCTTGCTTTAAAATGACCCATTTTTATCCTTTGTAGTTCTTACAGAAGAGACCAGAATATATTGAAATATTGGACAGTCTTACGATAAAAAAAAAAAAAAAAAGAAACTTGCCAAAAATAGGACTTTTTTTGGAGAAAATGTTCAGCTGGTTGCTGTTTATCTGACATGAAACTGGATATTACCCAAAAAAATTTGGTAACTCTCATGTACCTTTTTTTTCCTCTATAGACAAAACCCAATTCAGTGACCTCTGAAATATACACATCTTGTGGAAGGACCATGATGGTGTTGAACACAATACATTTAAGAGCAGAAGTAAAGCATAACTTTCTTAGCTGAAAATCCTAGGGAAATAGAAATGTGGCCAATGACAGTGGTGTTAATACTTTGTTCATGTGCTGTGTTGTAATCTGTGTAGGCAGCCAGG
This sequence comes from Motacilla alba alba, assembly GCF_015832195.1. Taxonomy (NCBI): domain Eukaryota; kingdom Metazoa; phylum Chordata; class Aves; order Passeriformes; family Motacillidae; genus Motacilla; species Motacilla alba. The sequence goes on from NC_052020.1 coordinate 40,753,801, forward strand.
CCTGTGCTTTGCACAGAGGAAGCTGGTCCTCTCAGCTGTTTCTCACCAAAGACCCACAGAGCCAGCAGAACCAAATGCTCTGAGCGTGGCTTTGGAACAGCACCCATCTGAAGGAAAGAGCACTGCTGAGTGAAGTGTCTTTAGCACACCATGTATTGTTGAATGTTACAGGGTTGGTTTTCCTCTGGGGCCACCTGCAGCTCTGAGTGCAGAGGGTGCCTGGCACCTAAAGCTGCTTTGCCTGGGATTTGTGCTGAGCGTACAACTCCGGGTGGCAATGTTGTGAGTCACACAATTTCTTCTATTTTTGGATCCTGCTTTTGAATGCTTTCCCCTGTGGTATATGGGTGGTTGGAGGAAACACACACGTGCAGGCTTCACATACTGCAAATAGAAAGTCTGCATTTAAAGGCCTCCTATTGCTTACTTGCAGATCCTGCCAAACTTCAACCTGCTAGTCTTGATAAACACAATCTCCTGGGGTGTTGCTCACTGGGAACAGATGGTCCCATGGGAAACAGATGGCCTCAGAGCTGGGAACTTCCAGGAGCTTTTGTGGGAGATGGGATCCCATCCTTTACCTCAAAGGCCCATCCTAAAGGCACAGTGAGAGCATTCTCCTCTAGCACATTTCTTATCCCATGAGAAATCTTCTTTCATTACCATCAGGTGAGAGTGGGTCCTTGAAGCAGGGAGTTCCAATGGACAGGCAGTGTCCAACTTCTATGAAGGACATAGAAGAAATCTGAGGAGTGAAGAGGGAAATAGGTAAATACAGACTCAAAGACTATGAAGTAATGGCAGTATTTTTTACTGCCTCCCAAATGGCTCCTTGCCTGCAGATGAGTGTCTTGCACTGCCTAAGGTAAGATCACCACACACCTCCATCATGACGAGTCTGCGGTGTAAATCCATTGCTTTAGGTCTCTTGTGAGCTACCATGGATCTGAACAAGTCACTTTTTAATATTCACTCTTGAATTACAGTCCCAACTTTGCTCTATTTTATAATCTTGGGAAGCAGAGGTGCTGGATTTAACTGATCCCTTCACCATCAACAGCCATTCCTGGAAATGAATCACTGCCTCTTAGATTGTTTCCCTGATGTTTTCGAAAGAACATCTGATATCTTGAAGAGATGTTTTTTCCTTTTGTGTTTAACTAACGTGGAGCTATTATGACTGTAGTGGCTCCTGGATTCAGAACACCAGGGGCAGAAAGCCTCTCTGAATCCTGCCCAAGGCACCCCTCTCCTGGTTGTCTGTAGCATTTCTTGAGGGATATAGCCTAGACCCAAGAAAATTGTTAAGCTCCCAGTTCATATTTGTTCTTTATTTTCCCTTTGAAAATTGGCTCTCAGCTAGTGCGGTTTTCTCACAACCTGCAACCTTTTGTTATACTAAGATGTTTTTTGCTCCAGTTTGAAGCTCAGTCTTTCTGTGGGGAAATAATCCCACATATAGGGGAATAACTGTAAAGAGATACTATAGTTGGGAAATTCTACCTCAGGATCGTGCTTTGTTGTATATCACTTCATCCCTCTGTAACACCACTCTGGCCTCCTAACAAATGCCTCTCTCCACTTCTTTATGAACTTCCATTCTATTTCAGAAATTTGGTAAATGTAGAAGCCTTTAGACAGAAAATGTAGACTAAAAGCTGTTCTAACCCAATGTTTCTTGCCTCTTCTTTGAAAGCCCAGTGCACATTAGATGAAACTTATATGCTTCTTGAAGCTGCCTGTGTTATTATTGGAACTGATGCGCATTCACTCCAACCAATCTATTTTGTTTGAACCACTTACTCTGTATGAAACCAAGCATAATAACTACAGTCAATACAGGTATATTTGTTTTTATTTAAACTCCTAAGTGTGCTAAAAGCAAAAAAAATGCTTTTCTCCGTGAAAACCAATATATATGTATAATAGGCAGAAAACGTATGGATCAGTCAAAGCAGGAGCGGCCGGTGGCGCAGGGGCCGCTCCTGCCATCGCTGGCACTGCCATCCATCGCTGGCACTGCCACTCATCGCTGGCACTGCCCCGGGGACCGGGGCTGCCGCAGGGGTAGGAGGGGCTCTGTGGGGGACAGCAGCGTCCCCTGGGAAGCTGGCAGCTCTCCCTCCCCGGAGCGGCGGGAGGGGAGGGCGGCGTGTCGCGGCGCTGCGGGCTCGGGGCGCGGGCGGCTCGGCCGCTGTGAGAGCCCCGCGCAGGACGAGGGCTCCTGGGGAGCCTGTGGCACCTCCCCACGGCATTTTTTGGAAAGGCCGGCAAGTGCCATGCTCAGGGACCAAGGAGGCAGAGCAGCAGGGGGGAGCGAGGGGAGTCCAAGGCCGCGTTGGAGCAGAGCAGCAGCTGCGCCGGGTCGGGCGGGCCGGGCTGGGCCGGGCTGGGCTGGGGCGGCAGCTGCAGCCGGAGGAGGCGAAGGCACTGACCCCGTTCTCCTGCATTGTTCTTACTCAGGGCCAGTCACAGGAACGGCGTATAGTGTGTGGGAAGGGGATGGGGGAGAAGAAAGTAGGGAAGAGAGTCTTAGCAGAGGCAATGACTGCTTTCCCCGTGTGCCCATTTATTTGTGTCAGTACCGGAATCGATAGAGCTTTGTTCATTGACAGTAAATTAAATTGGTTGAAAACCCCCCAAATCAGTAATCTGATTTTGCCCATGACATCAAAATACCTCCATGAGTGGATAGAAATGAACACTTTTTTAAAAAATTGGATTTTACCCCAAAAGTTAATGTGGAAGTTAACAGGCATCTTCCTTCTGCACTCTCGGGATCCGCTCGTCTGCGTTCATTCATCAGGCAGCTTGTCACTTTTCATCATGACATTAATATGCAGGAGAAGGAGAACTTCAAGAATTATCAAAATGGCTTATCAAGCTTGGAGGTGCAGTCCAAGGTGGTTTATATCTATCCCGGTTGCCTTTGAAATGCAAGGTCATATTGCCTGTTCTGACCGCACACATCATCAACTACTACTTTTGTAAGGTACAAGTAACTGCTTTCTTCCCATCCTTCCTCTGCAACCTTACCTTATGTCAAAGCTAGGAAATGCTGGGATCTGATGAGTGATCATGGCTGGGTCTTCTTTGTTTTGCAGCTCCTCCTAGAGCTCACCGACCATCACCTGTGTTTTCCTATGCCCACACCCATCTTTTCTGTTAGAGGAGTCCCCTCTTCATGTGACAGCTTTAAGACAACTCTTCTACAAAGACTCAAAATCTTCAGTTTAGTTATTCTGTTCCCATGCTCCTAGGCAGTCAGTGCTCATTACCAGAACCTCATTAAACGCACTGAATTGTGAATGGCTTGTTTCCAATCACATGGAGTTATATCCAGCATGCCACTAGACCTGTTCTGAACTCCACAAAAGATTTCACACCATTAGGGCAACATAGACCATTAGTTGGTATGCAGAGCTGATTGATCCAGGAGCATCTATTCGGGCAAGCTTCAGACCCCAGTACCTCCCTGCTAATCCATTTAGCACTGTGTTTGCATGTTTGCTGAGGCATTCAAAGGGGCTTTATGGAAAGAAGGATTTCTCTATAATGAATGGAAACAAACAAGATCAAAAGGCAGAGATAAGCAAACAGACAGGATTTCAAACCTAACCTGCGTTTAAACTGAGTGGCTGTCAATATTAATAACATAAAAGCAGCAGTGAAGTGTGGCTGACACACGCCAGGTAGAGAATGCTTAGAGACATCTGAAAATCCCATCAGAAATTGCGAAGACAAATGTAATTAGCATGTCTGGAATTGTATTAATTCCTTAGGTTTATATTGTCTTGAGAAGCTGGCAAGGATCCTCTGCACATACTTTGTGCATGCACAGCTTTGTCCTTTCCCAGTCCTTTTACCCCTTTTTGGCAGTCTATAAATGGAGGTAATGGGGTGATGCTAACACAGGATGTTCTTGCCTGTGGCACAAGGCACTTTCTCAGTGTATTCAGGATTCAAGACTTGTTGAAATTGCAGAGTCTGCTTGTCAATTCTGCATGCTGGAAGAATTCGATTTTGCTCTGACTAAACATGCAGGTCAGAGGACAGAGGCATTACCAGGATGGTGTGGAGGCCTGTGCCTGGGCTTGCTGACGCTGATGTGGGCTGGGAGAGCAGAGTTGTGTGGGGGAAAGAGCAGAGAGGCCAGTGTGAGATACTGAAATGGGTAATGGCTCAAACATTTTTTAAGTCTCAGAGGAACTTTGCCCATTGTACCAAACTGTGCAAAGAAGCAACTGCTGGTCTGTGACACTGAAGCCCACTCCCCCAAATATGCCTTCTGATGGGAATTTGGACCATGAGTTAAGCCACCTGATGGGACAGGTAAACAAGGCTGGGGGAAGAGAATACATCCCCAAGGAAAACCAAACTCAGCAGGTGAGCTGAAAATCAGCTCTGGCTAGATTTGGCATGGGGAGGCCATATATTTGCTGAGGCTGGGTTTGCATACTCTCCCTCAGCTGAGGGAGGAGAGTTTTTGGGTGTGTCATGGTGTAACCTCTGGTCAGGATAAGACAGAGGGGCTGAACACCCCCACAAGATAAGCCAAGATACAAGCCAGATAAGAAGGAGACCTCGTGGAGAATCCTCCCTTGCACAAATTGGCTCAGTTGTCAAACTCCCTGTCCTGCCCCTGGAAAGGTCACATTCACACGGGACACTCATGAGAGGCAGCTGTTGTGATTTAAAAGGTGTCATAAACCATCAAAGACCCCCAAAGTGCCCCCAGCCTCATTTCTGAGGCATTCCAGCAGAGGACTGCCCATGATCCAAAGCATTGCAACAGATCCAGAGTTGGTTGCAAAAGACAGTGTAAAAGTCCTCCCTGCAGGATAAGTGCTGGGGCATTCCCACATATAGCTGGACTGTGTTAATCCACAGAACTCTGTGTTTTGTGGGACCCACACCACTGAGAAGACTAAACAAGAGAACCAACAGGATGCCACTGGGCCCACAGAGTTGTGACATCTTTTTACTTAATCTGTCTCTCTCTCTTTCTCCACTTCTCTCCCTTTTTTATTTCTTTCTATCTGTCTACCTCACATTTACTGTTAAATAAATTCCTTACTATTGACTTTGGCATGTGGTCTTGTTTGCTCTTTAATTTGGGCAGAAGCATCTCTGTAATAATTTCAAACATTGGATCTTAACAGCAAGGGACGCCTTTAGTCAAAACCAAGGGTGGTTGGATTGACTGTGGGTGTGCACTGCCTCTGTGGGAGCAGACCTCAATGTAGACACAGCACAATGAGGAGTACAAAACCAACAGGTAGAGGGACAGAGTGGAGAAATCAGGTGTAAAGGAAATGCAGGAGCTGAAACTGCAGTTTAATGTATCTACAAGTGCACATTTAGCAGGCAGTGGCTGATGACAACATAGGGATTTGGGGTCTCCACAGTAAATCTCCAAAGCCATTTGCTCAGCAGATTAGTGCATAACCTAGGAAATCAATAGCCAAAAAGCGTGGTTTATGTTGAAACTGGCAAACAGGTACAAAATCACAGTAAATAAATGCAGAATGACTACACTCTCATGTCTGAAGAGACCTATCTGGTGGAATTGTGGGAGGGCTACAGCGCACTCAGCTACATTTTTTTGATGGGACTTTGGCAATGGAGGGAGAGCCCCTGCAGGAATATTTGGCAGGATTTGAAACTGTGGTGGTGGGAGTACCTTGTGAGCTCAGGGTGCAGAGCAGGCTGCCTTTAGTGTCAATCAGGCCACTGGCCCTATACAGGATGGGTCAGGACCACAAGTGTCAGCTGTAAAGAGACATGATTTGATTTAATGAACTCATCCAGGCAACTAAAGGGCTAATATGGTTCCTGAAAGACAAACACTACAGGGAAATCTATTAACTGTGACTAAAATAAAAGCCTAGCTGGAAGTGAATCACAGACCCAGCTGTCACAGAGCAGTGGTTCCTGGCTGCTAAGTCATGAGCACAGTACACAGAACACAAGTGAATGGGCATTGCTAACCCCGAGACTCCTGACTAGTTCTGAAGAATATCTGCTATTTCTAGTTGGGTTTATGTGGCACTGCTGACACCATTTCTTTCCAGAGCTGGTAAAGAAAAGGTGTGACAGCCCTGCAACACCAAGCCAGGTGGAGAAGCAAGGTGAGTGAATAACACAGTTTGGAGAAGGGAGAACACAGCTGTGACAAGAGCTGAAGTAGAATGAAAGGGCTGAGGCTGTCATACAAACAGATGCAAAGCATTGCTTGATTTCTAAATGAATCCCAGCTGTAGAAATGCTGTTATTGAGCCAACAGGTTGCTGCTGTAGCCTGGATCCACAGTCAAGGAAGGCTGGTGAGAGCGGTGGGCAAAACCAGGTTTTCTGTGAAATACCTGTGTGGAGGTCAAGACAAGCTCTGGGTGAGTAAGGCCAGACAGAATGAGGCTGGAATCAAAAACAGAAAATGGGATGACAGCAAGAGACTACAGACCATCTTTCCAGGTGATGTCTTGGTTTGAATTATCTGTGGCCACACTGGCATTGAAATATCAAGTGAATTGCTGCTCTTGCTTCCCTGGGGGCATGGTCAGAGCTGAAATAACTCAGCAGCCCTGGGTTGGTGGATTTGTTTTTATTTCAAAACATAATAATATTATTTCTCTCCTCCTACTGCCCTTTTTTCTCCAGTGTTTAGAATTGGTATTTCTGCTATAACTAGGTCAGGGAACCTAAGTAGGTCAGGGTGACTCTCTAAATGTGGCAGATCTAGAAGCAAAGCTGGAGAGGGAAGACCTGACTGTGTGTATAAACAAAAGGTGGCGAGCTGGGTCTGGTGGGAGGGATGATTCCTCAGGAAAGTGGTGAGAGCTGAGAAACACCTGTGTGGGAACTGAGACAGGAAAGTGAGGCGTGGGGCAGGGAACAGGGTCCAAGGGAGCAAGAAGGTTTGGGAATGGAGTGCAGGCTGATGGGAGAAGTAGGGAAAAGAATGGGATTACAGCTGTAGATGTGAGGAGAGCAGAGAAAGGGTGAAAGGGTTAGAGAGGGGCTACGGCAGGGAAGAGTGAGATGTGTAGGTGGGAGCAGATTAGAAGGACTGGGAATGGGATTGCATGGAAGATAGCAAGTGGCAAAACGAGGGGAAAAGGCTTAGATGGTGAAGTGTATCTGAGAGGGAAAGAGTGTGAAGGGCACAACAGGGATGATGTTGTTAACTAGAGAGTGGAAAATGAGAGGTCAGGGAGAGAAGAATGTGGTATTCACGTAGTGTGAAGCTGCCAATCCCAGCAAAGGTGTGGTGAGGCTGTCATTGTGTCCTTTCCCCCCTCTCTGGGAAGGGTGAGCACGCTGAAAGCAAAATTACAGAAGAGAAGGGGCCTGTGACTGTGCTTGTTCTCCTCAGTTGCGCCTCATTTTGCAGGGGCATTGCTGACTTTGATGTCAAAGCTCTGACTCCCATCCAAGGTTTGGTGTTCTTCCGCTGGAGTCATCAAAATTTGCTTCCCTCAAAAGCAAAGATGATGAAGTTGCAGCAATGGGAAGAGATGTTTCCATCAAAGGGAGAAACCCCCAGGGTTTGAAAGTTAATAATTTTTATGTGTCTAATTTTGTGTCTTAGTCACCCAATGCCTTGCACGTTTGGGGTTGCCAGGTTGAAAATGATGCACGTGACCCTGTGGGACCCCTCAAATTATTGTTCCACGGAAATGTGACTTCTTTTCCCCCTCTGCAGCATCTCCCTCTTTCTTTTATCACATTTTAAGTACATTCATGGGTGTAAAATCTGTGCCTCCATGCAGGCTGCTGTGGGAGGGCGTTGTGGGTCTGCTTCACACCCTTGGGAATCTCCAGTCTGAGCTGAGAAGGACACTGCAGTGCACAGGACCTGGAGGGCTCTGGGGTCTGCATTCAGCCCTGCCCCCACAGCTCCCCTCCTGATAATGCTTGTGCATTATGTGGGGCGTGTTTCTCAGAGGACAGTGCAGCAGCCTGGAGGGAGAGTTGTCCTGTTTCATTGTCAGCCCTGGCTGTAAGATCCACTGGGGCAGTGTTGGCAGTGGGTCAACCAGAGCTGTCATCTGAGGCTTGTGTACAGAGATCTGCTGTGCCTGAGCCCTTGTCAATGGTCCTTAGTCCCATAGTTGCCCTATTAATACTGAAAGTAATTTTAGTTTTCTCCTTCCATGGAAGTTAGTAGTCCTGACCTAGCTGCTGCTCAAATTTTACGGGGTTTAGCTTTTTCTATTTGTTTTGGATAGCTATTACATGGTGCCCTACTGAAATTTGCCTCTTAGGGCTAAGAGCAGTGGATTTGGAAGAGAAAGAAAGACATCTAAGAAATATTTGTTAAGGAGGGGGTGAGTCTCCCACTGATAGCAGCCTGGTGAGCCTTCCCGTTTTCATTAGCAGAGATGTTGGCTGTGAAGGGGGTGTGCAGCTTTGTTTCTAGCAGCCAAATCCACTGATCAGCTTCGGGCCATTGGCAGTTCTGGAGTATTAGATCTATGAAGTTATCTCTGCAGAGGCACTGTAAACTGATGTAATCAGTGGGCAGTGGTTAGATAGACCTGTTAGGGATACAGTGTTGTATTGCTGAGATATTAATAAAAAATGTTCAAGATTATTCTTATGTACCAGCATATACATCCTCCAAGAACAGGGCAAGAAAGGCTTTAGGATGTTGACTTTAAGTTTTTTTTTGTTGTTTGTTTGGGTTGTTTTTAAAACCAAAATCGCTATGTGAATGCAGGAGCAAGACAGGGCAGCAGAATTTTCTCTTCACTGGCAGTAGAGCAGATTTGTCTATGGATACCCTTCAATATTGCCATAGGAGTAGAGGGTAAAGTTGGGTTCTTCTACAGAACAGTTGGATATGTAATCTGGGGATGTTCTTTAGGATGAATTAAGCCTTTGGATAATCCTAACTTGTTGTAATTCCAAAGGTGTAATTTGGTGACACGCTATAGAGTAATAGAGCTTAAGAGTAATGTTTTTGCTTAGGCAAAAACTCAAAAAAAAAGTTGAGGAACATAAAAAACATGTTTGGTTGTTTCTTTCCCCCAGTTATTTCAGAGTTTTTTTTTCACAGTGAAAATTTTCCGCAGTACTTTACTAGAAAAAATTGAGTACAGTTATTAACTCCCTTTGGGCTATAATTTATAGCCATTTGATCTTTACTCCAAATACTACTTCTGACCATGAATACTTACATTACTTTAAAAAAATGCAAAACAAATACAAACTTATTTTGATGGTGAAATGTGCCTTGAAATAAAATATTTTAGTTAGAATATTTCCAAATTTTTTTTTTGATTAAACACCATAGAATTATGTGGAAACTTGACTGCAATATGGAAAGCTGAGCTGTCCAAGTGAAGCAGGGAATTAATGTCACAAATTTGTAATTGAGTTTTTTGAATACAAACACAAATTTTACTCATCAGTAGCAACTTTTCAGAACTGTGATGAGAGCGTCTGATTTGTTATTAATACCCTTATTATTATGATTGTCAGAGTTAAGCTTTACCCATCTGCTTTCTTCTGTGCACACATGAAGAGCAAAGGCCACTCTGGGACTTCACAGAGAGTTCAGACAGCACCAAAGCAGTGTAGCAACATGCATTAGACATGAGGAGGAATCATCACAGACCTGAGGCAAACACCTGGGATTAGTGATGAGCAGAGCCACTAGAATCCATTGTGGTACTTGTATCTCTTAAAAAGAAGCACAAAGAGTTGAAGAATTACAGAATACTGTTGTGGTTTGCCTGGTTGTTACGAAATCAAAGATTTCTGGGGCTGGTGTCTAGCTGGTTCAGATCTCCACTTGAATGAGTTTCTTCCTCTCTCAGCTCTTCACCTTTTTTATGTGCTCCTCTCTTAGTGCCTTCGGAAGTGCCTCCCTGCCCTGCAATCCAGTGTCACTTCCATAACAGCTCAGCTCTGTGCTGCTTCCCAGGCATCTTCCTCATACCTTGCTGGTTTCTTAAGGAGGCTTTATGTCTTACAGGACCCCTGCATTTCCCCTGCAGAGACAATTTTGTGTCACTCCTAGCTTCAAAATGCAGCAGATGGAGGACCCACATACCAGTTAAGATCATAGAATGGTTTGGATCAGAAGGGACCTCAAAGATCATCTCGTTCCAACCCCCTGCCATGGGCAGAGGTACTTTCTGATAGATCAGGTTGCTCAAAGTCCTGTCCAACCTGGCCTTGAACACTTCCAGACATGGGGTATCCACAACTTCTCTGGGCAACCTGTTCCAGTGCCTCATTTTCTTTTGAAAGCCTGAGAGCTAAAAGCTTTTTAGGGAGAGATATGAAGGAACCTGTTACACCTACTGGGGGAAGTCTGATTACATGTATCTGCTGGAAGCATCTGCAAATGAAAGAAGGAAGGTTAAAAGAGTGTGTTTGGCAGAAGTTTGCACAGCAAGTAAGATATGATGGTACAGATAAATAATTATTAAACTATTGACACTACCTGAAGCACTACCAAAATCTTTAATCTGTTAACAAGTCTTATGTTAAATTACAAAGATAAATCCATGGTTGCATTTTATGATTTCTACACATTAAATATAGTGTTGATGTCAGCTTTTGCCCTGGTCTAGTAATATGCCCAAGAGAAGGCTATCAGGGCATATTTGCTTTTATAAAATTTTGAAAAGGCTTTTAATAACTTTTCAGGTAGTGTTGCTTTCCTCTTTGCCTAATCTTTGATACTTACCCGATTCTTTGAAATGTATCAAAATCTTCCTACAGATAAACAACATGTAAGACGTGTCAGTAGCAGTGACACACACATTCCTACAGAGGGTCTTATGGTATGCTGGGCACCTGATCTTCACTGTGCCACTAGGGCAGAAAGATTTTGTGTTCTGGGCCTTGACCTGCAGCTCTGGAGATCTGCATTTAATTTTCAGTTCTGCCACATACTTCCCAAGTGACCTTGTGCGAGTCATTTATTCTCTCAGCATTTAATTATCACCCTTTTGCAGATGAGAAGTTGACACTTCTCTGCCTTCCAGAGAGTAATGTGAGGATAAATTCATCAACCTTCATGTTCTGCTGTGAACAATGGGAGTTCACTGAGGCAAAGCAAAGTCCAATGAGGAGATGAGACAGCATAGGGAACCAAAGCAAGGATGAAGCCCATTTTAAGTAGCTGGAGAGCTGTCCGGTATGAAGAGAGGATTTACATCAATCCTCGGAGTGTGCAGCGCTCTGACCTCAGTATCCTAGCCTTCATTCCAGTGACAAACTGGAGGGTGGGGGGAACACGGGGTTCCTAAGTCTCTTTTAGTAAGTAGTCATCAGATGGCTCATTCGCTTATGTCACTTTTGGGTGATGCTCCTGCCTTTTCATTTCTGCAGCTAGCCTGAGTCAAGCATGGAAAAATGGTCATTTACTGAGATTACAGAATGTGGGCTGCGTCACAAACAGGAGGAAAAGGTGCAAAGCATAAAAATGCTCTCTTGGAGAGAAAAAGTTCCATGTAGTCTGTGTTGTCATTGTGATTTATTGTTCTAGAACAGTTGAACATTTCTGTTCTCACTGCCAAAGGACTTCAACTGCATGGGGCATTTCCAGTGCTCCCTAAGGAGATGGCTTTCATTTTCACAGGTGACAGCTGTGGTTCTGGATCACATAAACATATATCTTGACCTTGGAGTGAAGTTATTAAAAAAGCAGGAGCAATTCAGAGGAGTAGAACTGCTGTTGAGGTGTTGGAGTCAGCTGCCTACGTGTCTCTTGACTGTGGTTAGTCACTGAGTGCGTACCATGGACACGCAGCAGTCCAGACAGTGCCTCCCTTGTCTGGTTTCAGCTGGAAACTTCCAAGGCTTCCAAGCAGAGGACTAGCTGCTCCTTCCTTGGTAGCTGTGCCTGCAACTAATTCCAACTTTTTGACTGGCATTTTGCAGCTGTTGCTCTGCTAATGTCCAGAAGGCTGGATTTCAAGTGCCTTTCTCATCTTGCTCCTTCAAGAGCAGGTGAGCATTGAGCATCCTTCTGTGTAGCCAGAACATGAGCTCAACCTTGAAGTCATTTGGGATGCCAAGTTACATGGCAGTTGGCCTCTTCTCAGGTATGGGTGAAGGCAATTTCTTGCCCTCATTATGGCTAAATACTATCAGACAGCTCTGGTCTAAGTTTTGGTTTGTTCTCCACAGCTTTTATTAAAGCCAAATGGAGCTTCAGGTTTTTAGCACTTCGGAATGTCATGTTACAAGACAGACCTCTTCTTTGGTAATGGAGGTTACTTACTGGGTAGATGGAAAACATTTATAACAAGTAAACTTCATTATTTTTATTATTTTTTTTAGATACTGAAAATCTACCTTTCCCACTTGCTGCTTGATATTATATTTAAAAAACCAAAAACCCAAACCTTGGTAATTGATTTAACTTCAGAATGAAGTTCTCTTGCTTTGCAGCTTCCAGGAAATACAGGTAGCCTGTTTGAATGTGTACATTTTGGGAACTTTTGGAAGCCTTCTGACTGTGAATCTCTCGGTTTTGTAAGATGATACTGTATCTTGGCTAGCAGGGTCCAAGATGCCAAGTAAAAAAGAGAATAGAGACTTGGGGGACCAGATTTTTGAATATTCAAGTGGCTAATGGTAATCCCTTTCAGTTTGAATAAGGTGCTTGTGTACCTTTAGGATGCAAGGTCTCTTGGAGAAGCAATTTCATGTGGGTGGGGTTTTTTTTGTTTGCTTGTTTGGGTTTGTTTTGTTTGTTTGGGGTTGTGTGTGTGTCGGTGTGTGTGTGTGTGTTTTCTTGCTTCCTTTCTGTCCCAATAGCATTTTAAAAATCTCCTTTCCAGCATTTCTAATGTTAGGAAGAATTCCAGGAAAATCAAGCAGCCTGTGAGAAGTAGATGCTGCCTTTGCTGCTTCTGGCTTCATCCTGGCTTCTCTGGAGTAATGTTGTAGGGGTATAAAACATGTTTCCTGTTAGGAAAAAATGTGCTGTAAAGAAGGAAGCCTAAGTAAATATACAATAAAGAGATGTATAAAAGTGTCTTCAAGAGACAATTCATGGCTCTGTTAGTATCACAAGGAGATTTTTGTGGGGGTTTTTAAAGGCCCTTGCTGTAGTACAGGGAATGACTCTAATGCCAAACTTTAAACCCCATGCTGAAAACAAACAGCCAGCATGTTCTCAGCCTTTTCAGCATCTGTTAAATAAGGCAGTATAAAGAGCTGTGCTGTGGATATTAGAGGCTTGGCACACTCCTGGTGTAGCTGTCACTGGGAAAAGGTATTTATAAAATGTGCTATGGAGCAAATATGGTATTGCTGCTGATAGTGAAGCAGCCCCAGCAAAAAGCCTTTGGAAGTCACATGAGGTATGATAATGCAACAAGACTTTTCATCAAAAAATTGCAGGGTGGGGAATGAACAAAACCTTCCTCTTCCTGCAGAGTGTCAGGTCAGATGGGTGGGTGCAGATGATCCTCAGGCACACGTAACAAAACTTGGCAACAGGAAGTGAAGGGAAGTCACATGCTTAGCAGAAACTTCAAGGGCACACTCAGGAGACGGAATGTAATTACTCAATTTGGATTTTAGCCATGACAGTGAGTTAACCCTCGGAGCAAGTATGGGTTTATTTATCTCTCTTCCCCATCCTGAGAGTTCTGAAGATTAGAGGTAGGCACTTAGGACCCTTTATTTAATTTTTTTTATAAGCTTTTTCTATGACTTGCATTCTTATAATACCTGAGCCTTAAAAACATGAATTAATTTAGTCTAATATATATCTGTGACTCTGAGAAGTATTTTCCCAGCTACCTTATCACACCTGGAAATGGTCCCTGAGAAAAATATAAGATTGGGGCAGTTTGGTTTGTTCCTTGCATTGGGGATTACAGTTTTAGTTGCTGTCCTTTTTCACAAGGAAAGGGCATAAATATCCAGGTTAGAAAACAATGGGTAATTTAATGAGCCTCAAAAGACCTACTGGAAAACAGGGCATTTCCCCTCACTGCTGCCTTTACTCATGATAAGTGCAGAACGAGGGGCCAATCGCTGTATATTTCATGAACAAAATATCAGGTTTGTTCCTGCATATTGTATGCTAGGCAGCTGGTCTGTCCCCTCTTCCTCCTGGCTGCCAGTAGGATTTCCTATCAGGTAAGGTTTCCTGTTATGTGAGCCCTACCAGTGGAGTACACATGGAAAACGTGCTCTTCCTTTCATTAAAGTGTTGTTTTTGATGAAAGAGATGAGATGTGCTGGTTTGGGCTGGAGTAAATGATCTTCGCAGCAGCTGGTATGGGGCTGTGTTCTGGATTTGTGCTGAACACAGGGCTGATAATAGAGGGATGTTTTTGATCATAGAGAAATGTTTTTGTTATTGCTGAGCAGAGTTTACACAGAGCCAAGGCCTTTTCTGCTGTCTGTACTGCTAAGCTGGTGAGGAAGTTGGGCATGCAGGGGATATTGTGAGGAGACTCAGCCAGGACAGGTGACCCAAACTGACCAAAGGGATATTCCACACCGTGTGACATCATGCTCAGTATAGAAAGTGAGGGGAAGCAGGAGGAGGGGAGGGATGTTTGGAGTGATGGTGTTTGTCTTCCCGAGTCACTGTTACATGTGATGGGGCCCTGCTCTCCTGAAGATGCTAAACACCTGCCTGCCATGGGAAGCAGTGAATCTATTCCTTGTTTTGCTTTGCTTACATGTGTGGCTTTTGTTTTACTCACTTAAACTGCCTTTATCTCAACACATGAGTTTTCCAGCTTTTACCGTTCTGATTCTCTGCCCAATCCTGCTGGTGGGGGAGTGAGTGGCTGTGTGGTGCCTGGTTGCTGGCTGGGGTTAAACCATGACAGATGTGTTTTCCCCCAGTTTTTTAGAGTACTCAGAACAGTTGCACAGTGCTCTGAGGCTTGCTGCTGGCCAAGACCCCTGTCGGCATAAAAATAACTAGATAGGTGGTGACCCAGAATAAAAAGATAAAGGCAGGTAAGCTGCAGGCAGGTTACCCTCCAAGTATTATTTAATTGATTTTGTAACCCATAGTCTGTAGCTATTCCTCTTGCCTTTCCCTGTCATAGGAAGAGATGAGCAACAGACTGCTTGAAGTCAGGTCGTGCTTCAGGGTGCAGAAATTTGAGTTTAGAGTGCTCCACAGAAGACTTCTGTACGCAGAAAGGTTTAGACCCATTGCACACACAGACCTGCTTGTGACTAAAACATAAGGAAAGACGCTCATACTGTGCGATCACAGATCACTTGTGACCCAACCCGCCTCCCTTCAGGAAGCATCAGGCCAGTAAGCAAGGGCGGCAGCATCTAGGCTGGGAGCTCGGGTCTGTGTGCTGAAATAGTCCAAGGAAACGCTGCAATGATCGGCATTGCAGCCGCGCAGCCCAGCCCGCTGCTCGCACCGGGCTGGTTCCGTGCGCGGGCTGGGCGCGGGTGAGAGCCCGCCCGGGGGTGCGGCCACGGGGAGAGCACAGGTGGGAGCACAGGTGGGAGCACAGGTGAGAGCCCGCCCGGGGGTGCGGCCACGGGGAGAGCACAGGTGGGAGCACAGGTGAGAGCAGAGGTGGCACACAGGTGAGAGCCCGCCCGGGGGGTGCGGCCAAGGGAAGGGCACAGGTGGGAGCCCGGGTGAGAGCCGCCCGGGCATCGCGGCCGCGCAGGGGCTGCGGCGGGCCGGCCCCCGGGCTTTCAGCACCCTGGAGAGCGGCACCGCGCCGCGATCGCCCTCACGCCGCCGCGGGATAACGAACGGGTTATTTCAAGCCCCTTGCCGCTCTTATAAAGTCTTTGTATGCCAAGCACTTCCCAAACACTTAGTAGTCTGAAGAGAATTGTAAAAAAAAAAAAAAAAAAAAAAAATCGAAGTTTTTTCACAAGAGCACTCAGCAAAATGGCAGGTTCAACAGTCAGGACTCGGGCAGCACTTTTCATGCAAGGGTTTCCACGCACTTTGTGAATATTAATAAAAATAAAGTCAGCTGCAAAATCTATCATTCCTTTATAACGTATGTAGACTTCATTATCCTTGTCTAGCTGGGGAAACTGAGGCAGGCAAGGATAATGTGGTTTGTATCGGCCAATATTGAACCCAGGAAATAAAAATGATGACCTTTATGCTGCCACTAATACAAAACCACACAGCTTCTATGGCCCTTCCTGTTTTGGTTTTAAGAGATGTATTTCCTTCTTCAAACTACAATTCTTCACTTAACTGATCTAGAGGCCAAGCTCATGGCAGATGATTTTCCAGCTGGCCTAATTACAGCAATTCTCACCTACTGCCCTTCTGTTTTTTTAAGGATTGCTGCTGTTTTCAAAGAGAAAGTGAGTCACTAGCCTTATTTCAAATGCACACCGGTACATGTGTGTTGCTGGGTTTGCTATTCCTGAAAATATTATTTTGAAGCAAAAACTAGCCGCTTTGATGCTTAGAAATAGATAAATATGTGTGCTATTTTGCACTCAATTGTCAGGCATGTACCATGGTGTTTTGTTGTTTCCCTGGACAGGTGGAGACAGAGCAGTTAGGCACTGACGGCTTCTGTCTGGTGAGCTGGCTCTTGATTGACTGATTAGCTCCTTTGTATGGCAGGCACTTCTCTCAGCTCTGTCATTAAAGATGCATCATAACCCCTTGCAAGAGGTTTTTTTGGCTTATTTTTTTTCCTAACACAGAGGAAGAAGGAAAGAATAATTCTGAATGTTTTACATAGGGAAACTTCTGTTAATATTGAAGGTCTTTAAAGATGGGATTTAGCCAGATTTCTGTCCTCAAAAATTTGAAAAAAAAACCAACCCAAACCTAAAAAAACTGCTGTCGGGGCTGTAACTCATCTATCTCCTCAAGATTTTTCATGTACAGCCTTCCATTATTTTTGTTTATAGTAGGTATCTTTAGTGTTAACTATTTAACTTTTGTAAAAGATATGGTAGGTGGTTGGAGAGCGGCTTTTCATTTTAAAATTGGATAAGATGAGGTATGAAGGAGGAGACTGGTTTGTAGACGTGGCTGCAGGTGTCTGGACCATCAAGTTCCATCTCTCAGTCATTTCAGCTTGACACCAAACCATGGTTTCTTCCGGAGGTAGGAGACAAGACCTGGGAGATGACCTCAATTCTCTGTCAGTGCTGGTATCTGATGTAGCTTCTTTCCTTTTTGCTGTTGATAATGCTATGAAAGTCCTTTATCTAATATGTTTTTGCCTGGAGAAGTGACACTGGTACATGTAAGTGTGAACTTAAATTGATATGCCGGTATAAATTCATTGTTTCTTTATAAGATAACTTTTCACAAGTCAGGTTGCATCATTTTGGAGGGAGCTTAAAGCAAGGAAAACAAGAAAAGGCACCTCCTATTCTGAAGCCAGCATTTACACAGGGGATTGTAACACTTCCTTGTTTAAAAGATTTCTGGAGTTACACTTATATGCCCAGTAAAACTTTATCTTGCACAAAACATAGAATAATTTACTTCTGATTCAGCAGCACTTTTTGCATGATTCTTGCAGATATTGTGATGAAATCAGAGATGACATGGCCCTTTCTGCAGTGATGATCAGTAATACCACAAGCAGGTTGAACTGTTGTTCTCAGATTGTGCCTGCCAAAAAGGGACAAGATAATCAATGTCTTCTGTCTGCAGGCCAGTATCTCAACAGCCAGCTGTGGTTTGTAGCTGCATGGGGTAGGATGGAGTCATCTGTTCTGGATTTGCCTGTGATGGATTCATCTGTTCTGGATTTGCCTGTGCATGGGGTGATCGTAAGCATGCTGCATATCATCACTGTGACTCCTTGCAGCTAGTGGAGCACAGTTTTTTCCAGACACTGCAGTTCATCTTTGACTGACACTTGCCTGTGTCTGGGTTATGAGAGTCCCATTGACTTAAGCCCTGGAGCCTCTTGCTGAGACAGCACTGGGCTAAGCAAAACTTAGTTAATTAGAGTCTGTTGGAAACCTTCTTGTTTATTAGGATGGTAATATGACATGTAGCAACTGCAGACCCAGTGGGTCTTCTGACTATTTCTTCCTTCAGCTGAAGGATTAGTTCCTGTTGGAGGATTCTGTCTTTGTACTCTAGGCCAATGCTGAGAGGCACTGCCTCATCTTTTAAACAGGTACGCCAATTATTTTATTGCAGTTCAAATCCTGACCCTAGGTTTGATGGGTAGAAAGCTTCAGTGCCTCCAGCTCTGAGTGCAGGTATCCAAATGACATTTTGCCCAGCACGAATCTGCTTGTTAGAGAAATGTAATGGTCATTTCATAGGAAGCTTGTGTGAGGATTCATGCATCTTTCTGTGTGATGTGAATGAGGTCTATGAAGGCACTGACTCATCAGCATATGGATCTTGGTTGGCTTCTACACATGGTCTAAATCTAGGAGATTTGTAGTCTTTGAAGCTGTGTTTTAAGATCATAGAAGAAGTTCTGTCCCTTTAGCGGTCTAGAGTTCTCCATTCAGAGCTAGACATAGCATAGGTCCATCCTGGGAGGAAGTGTTATGTTTGGTTTAGTAGAAGTGTGGAGAAATGAGTAAAACAATAATTCACTGGAGCTTAACAATGGCTCCCTTTTAATTGTAAGCCTTGTTGACTGGCTTCTAAGAATGTTTTATTAAGTCATCTTCAGTCAGGGGAATATTGATGACAATGGACAGATATCGAGCTGTATTTGTCGTGGTGTGAGAAGTACACTGTGGGAGGGCTGTGAAGGCCGCTCTATTTTTGGGATATAAAATTGCAGTGCAAGGAGGAATGGATGGCACCTTGCTGTGAAATAATATAATCCAAACCTGTTGCTTTACAGTACTGCCCTTTGAACAGGCAGTGACATGGCAGCCTTGTCTAAAGGCAGCTGCCCAGCCTTTCCTCATCCATGTTCAGTGCAGAGTTTTAGCTCTGTTAGAAATTGTTTGCATGCAGCAGATTTCATTCTCTCTCAGTTGCATTGGTGCAGTGCTTATCAACCTGGGGAGGAAAGACAAACCTGCTAACAGGAGCTTTTGCTCGTTTACTGTGTATTTACGTATCGCCTTCAGTCTTTTTTTTCCCCAAAATTTGAATATTTGATGTTAGTTCATTTATTTTTATGACATATTTTTCATTCCAGAAGCAGAAATCAGTGTAGATGCCAGAATCACGAGGGCATCTGTTCTCTTATTAGTGCTTTCCCCCACATTCACTTCCAGCCCATATACAGAGATGCATGACTCTCTTTTTTTTTTTTTTTTTTTTTTTTTTTTTTTTTTTTTTTTTCTTTCCAGCTACCTGTCATTCATTACAATGTGCCTATCTGGGTGTTATTCCAAAGACAGATCATCTATGAGGTCTTAAACACTGCTAAATGATAAATAAAGGCCTTTGCATGTAGTTGATTCCCAAGGGTCAGAGCCTCTCTTCTGTGGGGTGTGCCCTCAGAGAAGATTGTTGCTTTCTCCTGAAAGTGCAAAATACCGTCAGGCAGATTAATCATGAATCTGTTATTTTGGAGGTGTAATATAGCAACTAATGCTTTTTTTTTTTTCCCTCTTGTGAAATGCCATCTGCCCCTCCCCATGTAGGTTTTTTTTCCCATTAGTAAGAAGATGATCTTGTGCTCTTTTCAATGCCTTCATATCAAGTCATGTTTCAGAGATTTCAAAAGGTTCTAGGAGTACTTCCAGAACTAAGTCACTTCTTCTGGGGGTCATGGATTGTGTCTATTCTAGACCCCTTTGTACTTACTATTACAAGTTCAGGTCCAATTTGGTTACTAGAATGAAGGAATGAATCCACTAGGATGTGTAGTTGGTGGTCCTAGCTAGTTTTGCTAGGAGCCTTACAAAGATTGGAAGGAAAGGAAGAGTGAAAAACTTACATCAGGAAAAGGAAGCATAAAAGTTGGGCCATTAAACCATAACAGGCTATCATGAGTTTAATATGAGCAGGAAATATATAGATGTAATGGCCCTCAGTTTCTGTCAATGGTGAAATTTATGAGGCTCTCAAAGGGCATCAGAAGGGGGAGGTAGTGAGTGTAGTATGGCATAGGAGAGTTTAAGAGGTGACAATGGCACCAATAAATAGATCATGGGGAATAATTTTGTTCTGATTGTGAGTGGAATGGAAGAACTATCACCTTAGCTGATCTTTCTCACCTCTAAGTCTCATGTGGGTACAACACTTTGAAGTGCTGAGAACATCCATCAATATCCATTGAAGTCTGTGATAACGAAAGGCATGGATCATTCTGCAGTGAATGGTATTTCTTCCCTAGGGTTGAAGCATCCCTCTCTGTTTTCTGCTCCAAACACAGCTCACTTTTCTGCATATTTCAGCACTCTACATATTTTGCTTGCCTTACTCTCTGCTTCACAGCTGCTGCATTAAATCTATCCGTGGACACTTAAAAGCTGCTATGGAAATGTATTGCTTGCCTTCAGCGATAGCGGTGGTTGGCCAGCACATTGCTCCCCTAGCCCATCAGCCCCAGCACTGTGGTGCTTGTGTTTGCTGGACTGTTCCTTCTGAGTGTAAGGAGGTGAACACATGTTCAGTATTAATCTTCATTTCAATGAAGTTGTTTTAGTTCATGCTTTATTGCAGCGCTTTGTAATAATGCATCTGTAATGGCAGCCCTTGGGGCAGCAGTCGCATGTGGCAGGCTGAGTGCCTGAACTGCTCCTGAGAATGACTCCAATCATACAGAATGAGGCACTCCCTGGTGCACCATCTGAATTTATAATACCAATTTATATAGTGCCCTAAAGCAAGGTTTGTATTTGCTCTGGGACACAGGGGCCAGGCTATAGAAGGGGAACTGCTCTCCATTTTTTTTTTTTTTTGCTGTCCCTTTTTTTGAATATATGCATTTGTCTAGCTTTTCAACTGTCCTGTCTTAAAGCCTAGACTGAGCCCAGGAAGTGCAAGAATATGCCTTAATACAGAGTGATGAGTGCAGAACCTGTAACTGGGCAACACACGCCTGCTGCCAGCCTCACAGCATCAGTCAAACCTTTCACCAGGTGTGGAGGGGAGACATGCAGGGGGGCACAGCCCTGCAAGCAGTGCAGGGCAGAGTCCTGGCTGCTAGTTCATGATAGACCTCCTTTTGTGCCCGGGAGCCAGTGTTGGCTTAACCTCCTTTGAGAAAAGATGTGATGAGATCCAAGGTGGTGAGGGTTGGATTTTCCTAGATGGGTACTCAGTAGGATTTTCAGAGAGTGCTTAAGTAGCATGGATACCTAATGCCTATTAATTTTGAAGAAGAGGCATATAGTGCTCTAAAGGTCAAAAGCAATGCTTTAGGCTTGCCCTGGAGATACGCCACGCCAATCACCAAACAGAAGCTAAAGGCTTTTGTCAAAAATAGTGTTTGCTAAGTGAGAAGAAGGTATGTTTTACTCTTTTTGGTTCCTTGAAGAATTTGTTGAAGCTGCAAAATTCCCAGTGCCCGCTGTTTTATAGCAGCAGGAAGAGAATTTCCCCCCCTTGCCCTGGTTTTATTGGAGTCCTATTTGGGGTGTCTCATCTCACCTCAAATCTTCACATTATAGATTCATGCCAAAAAAAGACATTTATTGGCATCTGATTGTGGGTGAGGAGTACTTCCCCCTACAGATAGAATGATGTTTTGAATGCATTCTGTTTGTCTGCCATGTCAGCAGAGAAAATAACAGCTGTTCCATTTTTATCATGTTTATCCAAAATAGTGCATAAGGTTTTAAAATGAGATAACTGAGCCATTGGAAAGGCACTGGTTGCAGCAGTTGTTCCTTATCCTGAGAGCTTCCCAACTGATTAATTACTTATAACATGATGCTGCAAACACCTTTCAGGAGCTCATGGGATAAAAGAAAGGTTGCAGGGGAATCTACACTTAACTCAGACATGAGATGGGTGCTGCAGTCAGCCTGAGGGGTCTGCTTTTTGAGAGAAAGAGTGGGCAGTCTGTCTTGTCATGGCCCAGTGCTGTTGTTCTGCACTGATGTCTTTATTCCACCTGCTCCTGTTGGCCAGGAAGGGTTTCTGTCTTGTGTGGATAAGTGGCCAGCTACAGGTAAGTGTTTCACATGAGACTGCTAGGGGTTGGTTCTAAAGACTGCAGTGCCAGATACAAATTCCCAAACTGTGTTTCCAACATTGTGTGGAGTGTTAACTAGTGGATATAGCAGGAAATGTCTCTATCTAGTACCAATGATCTTGAGCAATCAAGGTGTTTGTACTTCAGGGTCACTGAAAAGGTCAAAGGCAAAAGAGAAGTAATATTTAATCTTCCTTGAGGAGCTGCTGAAGTTCTTCAAGGAGTAGCTCCTGTGAATGCATTACATTAGCATTTTGTTAAAGAGAGATTTATCTTTCACTCATGTTAAATCCAGTTTTTCTGATTGCATGTCTCTCTAGCTCTTCCTCTTTTAGTTCTCATCAATTCCTATTCTTACCCAGCCCTGCTGATGGACATGCAGGTATGACATGATATCTAATGAAAGAGAAGCACACTGTGATGTCACTGGTTAATTTTCATGACTCCATCTGAGGATTCAGAAACAAGGAGAGGAGACAGAGTTCAAGTGGAAGGGGTAGTAAGCAAAAAAGTTCTACTGAGTCTTACTGCAGGTGAGGGGCTAGATGACATCATGGAAACTGGAGTGAGGCCATGAAGTTATAAGATAGAAGAAGCAAGAAAGGATGGAGTTCAGAACTGGTAGAAATACTTGTTGGAAGGCTGTGCTTTAACTCTGAACTGTGGCTTTGGTTTTGGCCATTTCACTGGATGCTACCTGCTGCCCATAGGAAGTGATTCTCTTCCTTTTGGCCTGCACTGAGTCAGGGTCACAGCAGGTTTGTTGACAATGGGAGATGGCAATGGATGTAGTCTGTCTTAGGAGGAGATGTAGATATATGTCTAATATCTGGTAGGGGAGGTCACAAAGTCAATGTGACAACCGTGAAATTTTGTATTGCTGGCTTGAAGAATGTACAGCTTTTATTTTATTCTCCCTTGCAGAACTGAGCGTGCACCCACATGGCTCATCTGTTGTTGTTAATGCTTATGTGTAAGTACTCACATACAATGCATCCTCTTACAATGATGCTCTTAAGGATGGTGGAAAACAGTGTACGAAACTTTAAGAAGGGCTTGCATAATTTCTTTCCCCAAATCAGTTGATGCAATGAAATATACTTTTTTCCCTGACATGACTTGTCTGGAATTTGCTCTTGCAGCATTTACACACATATAACTTATTTAATCTCTCTCAGGCACTGTTCTCACAAGGAATCCTTTCACCTGAATGGGTTCACCCTTACATTCTTGGCTACACACAGCAAGGTTTTTTTGTTCATTCATACACTTCCACACACTCAAAGTTGTGTCCTGTATAGTTTCTGTCCCCTGTACACCCAAACAAAATGGTGCTCAGAAAATGATTTCCTGTACATAGTGTGTGCAGTTTCTATTAAATAAATGCAACAGGACATGCTTGGAGGAGGAAAAAGCCCGTGCATAAAGAATAAATGGCAATGTCCTGCAAGTGGTCAGACTAACTTTGGAGGTTGAACCTCCAGCTGGAGTTAAAAATGGTGTTTGCAGAAGAGCTTAGAACTAATCCTCTGAAATGATGGTAAAGGGAGTTCTGACCAAGCACTGTCATGATTACTTTCCCCCATCTCTGTTATTTCTCATTATTGTAATGAGTTTTGCTTTCTCAAGTAGAATAAGGTCACCAGCGAGATAAGATCAGCTTTGTTTGGCACAACCCAAGAAGATCTGATCACAATTTGGACTGCAGCTTGTAAATTCACCTTGGGTCTTAACTTCTGGGCAAAAAGACACTGAAAATGCTAACATGGCCAAAAGGGAAAAAAAAAAAAAAAAAGCCAGAGATAAATTGCATTCTTGCCATGTTGCACAGATTTCCCTGCCACTGCTTCAACAGCAAATTCCCCTTGAGCTTCATTTCCATTAAACTGTACCATGCAAACACTTAATTTCAAGATTTGGTGAATGCCATTTAGAGAATCTAAGGAGGAATACCAGGAGATTATATACTCTATGTGTCAACATTGCAGTGCAGCCCCTTTTCCTATCCCCTGCTGTCATACTCAGGGCATTTGTTTAGAATGATTCGTCTTGATCTTGTGGTGCAGCATTTGGACATCCTGGCATGATGGATGATGCCTCTAGCTTCTGTCTCCAGAGTATTTTCTAGGAAGATCTAGTCTGATCCCTCTCTCTCATCACCCCTCAACAGGAAAGGGGGGGAGCAGAAACTGCTTAGAATGGCATGAGCACTTTCTGTGGCATCAGGGAGATGGGTTCTCCCTGTGAGCCAGCTCGCTGCTCTAGCAAGACCTAAGCAAAAGCTGTGTGTGGTGCCTACTACAGCTGCTGCCCTGAATTAGCAAGCCCAGATCTCAGAGCACAACAAGTACCTTGAAGATGAGCAGTCCCACATAGCAATTTATTGAAATTGCGCTGACTGAATTGCCCCAGTTTATGACAGCATTTTGTCTTTCAGTTCTAAAAAGCCCATTGGCTTGGTAAAAAAACTTGTGGAAATTTATTCTAAAGGGAACAAGCAAAAGAAGATGAATGGCATTTCTATGAATGTGTGCTCTTGCCTTTGCCTCTTCTCTCTGTGGTGTTGGGAGGGAATTGTCAGGTGCCTCGGTCTATAAATCTATGTCACTGCTAATTTTTAAGGCCCTTTGGAAAGGAAATTGGCTATTTTCTTAATGAAGACACTGAAAAAATCTGATGTATCTAATTATCTTCTAGATGGGTACAAAACACTTTAGAGCATGAAAAGTCTTACCACAATGCCAGTGACATATACTGGAGAGATGAGTAGAATTAGTGGGTTCTAGTACAAACCTCACTGTAGGAATCATGTTTTTGTTTTTCATCTCCAGACAACTTATTTGCAAACTGCACGGCTAGAATGAGAGATGAGAAAGAGAGAATTAGAGGAATCAATCAGAAAAATCCACTCTCTTGTTGAGCAATTATAGCACTGCTTGCTGGACAAAGAACTTCTCATGTTGCACTGCTTTCCTCTTGTCTCTGTTTTGCTTCACACCCCAGCAAAGATGTACCTTGCAACCTTAACAAAACTTCCCTTCCCTTCTAATATTTTCTCACTGTACTGTGCCTATTTATAAAATGATGTCTGCTATTTTGGTGCCTAACTGTAACAATTTTTCAGAAGTACAGGTCTATGTGTCCGAGTTAGGCACTCTAAGATTTTTTTCCAGAGTAGTTGTTATCCTCCTTGGTTCCATGTTGCACTCTGAATAGAAGTTTCTCAGTTAGATGAAGTCTTCTCTCCCTTTTTCTAATTTTAGACATTTCATATATGGGTGTCCTAGGCTTTTCTTTTTCCAGTTGAAAGGATAGGATGAAAACGAGCTTATTTACCCCAAATATTTTTGGACTAACTTTACCCTTGGTGATGAAGCTGGTTAAAACTTACTAGTTTGTTTTTTCTCAAAAAGGACATTCTGTTTTCTGTCTGCTAAACCAAATAATTTATATTTGGAATCGGAAGTGGAGACAGTGCTGTTGTCATTGATTTTACATGGAAGACACTCTGTTGATAGGCAGCCAGATCAAAATATGATGCAAGTATGTGTGTGCATGGTCTGAGAAGACCTTGGACAGGGAAGGGGTAGAGGTGGTGCAGTTTCAGAAGACAATCTCAAGAAATCATTACTTTGATTAACTGCAAACTACAAAATGCTAGATTGCCAGAGCTACCAGCAAGTGAAGAAATGTATGAGAAGCCAGATTTTATTGTCAGATGCACTTTTTAACTAGTTAACTACTGAAGTAAATGAAGTAATACCTGATTTTCTTCACAGTAATTGAAACTAGGATCTAACCCCATGCCCTAAGGAGGGATTGATAGTTCTTACTGTGATGTTGTCCATATAAAACATGTTAAAAACAATCAACAATAACCTGCCTTTGCACAAACATATAAAGGGATAAAATCTAGCTCTTGGGATGCTTATTTTGGGTTTGGAATATGCCTTTTTGCTGAACCATTGTCACCTTGTTGAAATAGGTCTCTATCATCTTTTCTGTGCATGTACATGAATTTGTTAGGGTGTGTGAAGGACTGTGTTTTCCAGAGAAACTTCCCAAGGGGCTCCTCATACTTCTTGTAACTATTATTTAGTGTTTCTATGTGGCTATTATCCCCCTCAGACGCAGCTGCATTTTGATAGTAGGAAGGTGATCAATACATACTGTATAAAATAATAATTATTTATTATTTATTGAGTACTGTGGGTAGGCTGCCTGCTATGCAAAACATAGAAAAAGACAAAAACCTTTGGATACGTGATCAGAGGGGGAAGGAAAGACAAATAGCTTTGCAGTCTGTCCCTAAGGCAAATATATTCCTAAGTGTCTGGTGTTGCAGCATGAGCACCATACACAAATTTTACAAGACCATATAGTCTGGAGAGAGGGGCAGATAGTTTGATTCCTCACTTTTGGGTTTGTGTGCACCTCATGTGCATAATGTGCCTGTCTGCTAGTCCTCTTAGAGGTGGAGTTTTAGCACGATACCACGTTAAAAATCGTTACATACATGTTCCCCGCAGTACATTTGCTGTTGTACTAATGGTGATAAAATGATAAATAACAATATCTAGGATGTACACTCTAAATGATTGAAATAGTGACCCCAACATAATCGATAATGTCTATCAGTGGTTCTTGTCTCTACTTTTAGAAGTAAGGAAATGAGTGGATAAAAAGTTTGAGATATTTCTACATGGAAACTTAGTGGCTGCTTTAAATGAAAGAGGCAGTGTATAAATTGACCTGAAATATGCTGCAGGTTTGGGTCAAACTCTGAGCTGGAAGGTAAAATTCTTTGTGAACTTTAAGGGTTTTGGGGTACTCATGAAAGTGATTGTCTGAGGCAGACGCTTTCTCTGCTCTGACGGCTGATTCCTGGTAGCAAACTGAAGGGAAAAAAAAGCCGCGTCTGCCCGGCTTCGCCTTGCTGGGACCAGAGGGGCAAGAATCCGCCCTTGCTGTGCCGGCCCGGTGAAGGAGCGCTCGAGGAGCAAGGGGCTGATGGGCCGAAGGCGGCCGAAACGCCGCCGAAGCTCCTCGCAGGGCGGGGGCGGCGGCCGCGCGGGAGGCGCAGCCCGGCGGAGCGCCGCTGCCGTGCCCGGGGCCGTGCCCGCTGTCGGGGCCGGGCGGACCGTGCCGGGGGCCGGGGCGCGGACCCGCGGTCTCTTTAAAAGCCGGGGCCGGTCGGGCGGGCGCGGCGGCAGCAGGGGGCGGCGGCGGCGTGCGCGGGGCTCGGGCTGCTCCGGCACCGCGGCGCGCTCAGCCCTGCGCAGCTCCGCCCGCGGCCGCCCGCGGCTCTCCCGGCACGGCTCGGCTCGGCACGGCCAGCCCAGCCCGGCTTCCCCGGGACCCCCGCAGCCCCCGCGGCTGGGGCCACGCTGGAGCCCCCTGCCCCGCAGCGCAGGCGAGCCGCGAGTTGGCGCGGCGGCCGGCGCCCGCCCGGCTGCGGAGGTGAGAGGGGCGGCGGGCGGGGGGCGGCTCGGCTCGGCTCGGCACGGCGCGGATCGGAGGGAGCTGCCCGCCCGGCGAGTGCTGGGCGCCGCCGCTCCGGAGCTCCGCGGGCGGGTTTCTCCTCACCCTTCCCACGACAACTGTTTCGGATGGTTTTATCCCTGTCCCCGATCCTTGCTGCCCCGGCGGGGCTGGGCGCTGCCCGCCTGGGCGGAGTGGGCGCGCACCGACCCTCGGGACGCTCCGGCTCCTTTGGTCAGACTTTTTGGGAGATCGCAGTTCCCGCGGCGGGGCATTTTGCGATGGAAAATTGATGTGGGGGGGCTTTCGAAAAAGAAGACACTACGCTGAGTTACAGCAGGGAGACCCTTAGAGTGAGCCTGCTGTTTGACTAAAGCTCAAGGATTTTTTTTTTTTTTTTTAATACTAACGAGAAAAGAAGAGAGGCTGAAAAGGAAAGTTTTTTTCTTTAATATTTTTTGTCTCTTCCAAGTCTTCGGATCTATTACGGTAGCGCCTTTCTTCCCCGCCTTCCATTTGTTTGTATTAATGATTTAGTAGCCGTCTTGCCTGAAAACTTCCACCGTGAGTGACTGCTGTGGGTTTTCAGGCAGTCAGTGACCTTAAAGGTTGGTTCAGTGCTTTTTTCCTGCAAAATCTATGTGAAATAACGGCTTTATAGTTTTTTTCTTATCGGGTTTTTTCCTGTAAGAAAAAAAATACACCTGCTTTATAATTTAAAAGAAAACACCATTGAATCAGGGAGTGATGTAATTCTCCTACCTAAGGGCACCGACTCTGGTGCTTTGCAGGTGACTTGTCTTTTGCTTACTCCTAAATTTATTTTAATGATAATTTTTCGTGGCTACGAAATAACATATTTAACAGTGCTGTTTTAAGAATGTATTTTGTTAAAATTTAACACTTTCAGGTTTTTTTCTTCCTGATTTCTGCCCCTCCTCCCTCAAAAGAAAACAATAAAAAAGATTAGGCATGAGATCAGCGGCAGAAAAACCAAAGGATTGGGGAGGCAGAACAGGGCTAAAAACACTGAATCGTTTATAAAAAGCACACTTTCAGCTTTTTGCTTTTCCGAGCTCTCGTTCCACCTTTCTGTGGTCAAACTGTTCAACACTTCGTTGCAAATAGTTTTAAGAAATTATTTTGTTTTTTTCTAAAATTATTTGTCCCTCCTGTATTTTTATTACCCGTAATTGTTCTGAGATAAGCACACAGCCCTCCTAAAAAGGTGAATATTGAAATAACCGCTCACCAATACCTCCTTATTGCAAATTTTGAGGGGCTATTTTTTGAGGGGTGAACTCTTAACTAGACTGGTGAAAAGTCTAAGAGAAACGTTGAGTAGGTGGGGGAAAATTTGATCACAAAAGGTTTTGTTTGCCGTGATGATACGGTCAGTTATTAATTATAGCGTTAACCAGAAAGGTGTTACGTCTGTCACTGGTTTCATTTGAAATGGTCATCAGTGTTACGTTTAGCAAGTTTATATAAGGGTTAGTAGTATTTTGGGGGGAGGAGGTTGCAGAGATTATTGCTCGTGGGTTTGCGACTGAACGCACTTTATCAGCTGAATGAACTGGATTATTGTATAGACATAATTTTCCATTTCTCTATCAGTTTCTTTTCAGCACTTTCTTAAACCTTTATCTCTCGCTAACAAAGTGTCTGGTTTTCGGGAGTAGGGAGGTGCAGCTGGGAACACTGGAAGTTTGGGGATAATGTGAGCAACAGGACTGTATTTATTTATTAAAAAAAAAAAACCAAACCCAAACCCCAAAGTTAGGAGGTGAGGATTCTCTTTCTGGAGCATTCGGGCACCTTCTGGTGGGGTATGTCTCTAGGCTTTTAATTATTTATTTTACTTTTGTCCTTTCAAAAATGAAGTAGAGCGAAACCAAAATGAAACAAAGTAAAATTAGAGTAAGCATTGAAAAATAAATAAATAAAGCAAGGGAACGGCTGGAAGCCCAACACTTGATTTCATCAACCTGGCGGCGATGGCTTCTCGATAGAAGCGATATCTGCCGATATCACCCCTGTTCATGGCTGTAGCCTGGCCTCATTTTACGCTGCGTTTCCACTGAACATGTTGACGTGCTGCTGCTTATATAAGGGGAAGAACAAATTCAAGCAGATTAGTGCTTGGGATTTTGAGATCGGCTACCCGGATCGCGCTGTGGGTTTTTTCCTTTCCTTGGGGGAGCTGATGGGGGAAGGCTGGAGAATGACGGGAGGGGATGAAATCAGAATGTGTGGTTGGGAGAAGATGGGGGTGATGCGGGGAGCAGCTTATTCGCATAATGTCTGCGCTGCATCCCTTTTTCTTTTCTTTTTATAAAACCCATTATCTCTAAAAACACATTATTCTTCAGCCGGGTCTAAAAAAAAATAGTGGGAGGGGTTATCATCGTGAGGGGGTTTGGTATGGGAGTCATTAGACCCACTGCTGCAAAACCAAGATACAGAAATCCATCTGCACCAACATTTCGGAGGGAGGGAGGGCGTAGAGAGGGGGGAAGGGATGGATTGTCTATCTTGGATTAGCGAAGTGGAGCTTTGTATTCTTCATTTTCCTCCCCATTTTCTGCCATTTTCCCCCATCCCCCCCATCCGCACACCCGCTTTCCTCCTCCCAGCCCCCACTCCCCCGAAGGTTTCTCATCCCTTGACGAGAAAATTCTGTGTTACATCCTGATGGCTCTGCGGCTTTTTTTTAGTGCATCACAACAGTGGCACGATGACCTTTACTTCATGGCGCACAGATTTGGGCTCCCGATAGGACTGTGACCGCAGCTTGGGCACACGCGTACACCCGTAGTCGTGTACCTTGGATAGTCGGTGATTTAATTTCGATTTTTGCCTGTGCATCTTTGTGTGTCTGTGTGGTTGGTAAACGCTGGCAGAGGGTAAGGAACGCAGTACTTGCCAAAGGCACGTCCATCCATTTCGCCAGCCCCTCTTGCCGTTCTCTTTTCCTGGACATTGTGTCACACATCATGAGATTTTGTGCTGGGGAGGGGTGTGCCCTGTGTAGATGGCAGGGGCCTGGGGGTTGGAGGGATTGTATGTGTACTGGGGAGGGAGAAATTGTGTGGGGGAAAATGGACCTGACGATGCTAATAACATTATTTTGGTCAAATGAACGTCTGGTGATAATGATGCAGTGTAACCATCCGTGAAATACATGCTTGCGACACACTGGAATAAAGGTTACTCCAGGGAGCTCCGTCACAGCCAGGCATGCTCGAGGGACTGTGCTGTCCCCTTGATAGGGGAAACAAAATTCATAAGCAATCCAGGTCCCCTCCCTTTCCAATGCCTCCTTGCATGTCCGAGCTGGAGGGCATTGCGATCGAGAGAGGGGGTGGGCTGCACTGGAACCAGGACGAAACAAAGCATTCCCGCCTCATCCTCCCATGCCATCCTCTCTTGCCCTCTTTGAGCTTATCCGTACTGTTGATCCAGACAATACAGGAATATCGCCATTTCCACGCAGTCCCTGCTGGAGCCTGGAGGGTGGTGAATTGAGAGGCGGAGAAAAGCTCCTTGTGTTTCTGTTGTAGGATGTGCAGGAGAGCCATGGCTTTTCAGGTCTGAGTGGAGCAGGGAAAAGGCTGGGGTGGGGAAGCAAAGGGAGGTAAGAGTCTCTCCCTCCATCCATTGTTGCCCTCCTTCGTTCCCCCAGCTAGAACATGACAAGCCTCAGTGGGTGGCTGTAGTGGGGATGAGGGAGCTGAGACAGCGAGAGGGAAGCTTTTCCTGCATTTCAGGATGTTCAGAACCCTCTTCAAGGCTCAGAACGGCTCAGCACCCTCCTTTTCTGGGTGTGAAGGACTTCCATCTTTGGTCATGGGCTGCTCACACCCAGGGCGAGGGGAGCTGTGGCAGGAAGGTGCTCCCGTGGTTCTGCCAGCTGCTACTTCTCATTTCCTCTGCGTGGCTGTGCCTGCTCCGAGGTCTCCATGTTTCTGGATCTTTCCACTTCATGAAACAATAGCAAAAGTTGAATAAATAGATCAGTCCAGAGCTACTGGTGTTTGCCTTTTGCTTTTCTCCTTTCTCTGACCTTGAGGTGCAGTGATAAGCTACAGGCAGGAGGGTGGGGCAGGGGTGTGTCCAGTGCCTCACATGGTTGCTCTAAGTGATGCCTGGAGAGATTCCTCTGCTCCCCTGGTTTGTGCTCATCAGAGCCAATCTTGCTTCAGCTGCCCAGCTTCACCAGTAGTTACCTTCTGATCTCTCCCTGCTGTCCGTCTTACCTCAGTTACTTTGGAAGTGGTTGTTGTGCTGCAGCTCCTGTGCTTGTAGGAATCTTACCATCATACAGTATCCTCAGCTGGAGTCCAACTCCTGGCCCTGCACAAAACACCCCAATAATCACACCATGTGCCGGAGGGTACTGTCCAAATGCTTCTTGAACTCTGTCAGGCTCGGTGCTGTGACCACGTCCCTGGGGAGGAGCCTCTTCCATTGCCCAACCACCGTCTGGGTAAAGAACATTTTCCTAACATCCAACCTAAACCTCCCCTGATTCAGCTTCAGGCCATTTCATCGAGTCCTGTCACTGGTCACCAGAGAGAAGAGATCAGTGCTGCCCTTCCACTTCCCCTCATGAGGAAGTTGTAGATCCTGATGAGGTATTCCCTGTCTCCTACAGACTGAACAGTCCAAGTGACCTCAGCTGTTTCTCATAAGGCTTATCCTCTAGGCCCTTCACTGTCTTTGTAGCCTTCCTTTCAATGCTCTCTCCTACCTCTTTATCCTCATTACATTGGGCTCTTACATGGCTGCTCTCTAGGATAATGTGGTGGCCATCTGAGCGACAGGCAGAATGTATTGCAGGGCCTGTGTGCCAGCTCCCATCCTGTGGGGATTGCCTCCCTCGTATCTCCCTGATGTCCTGAAGGGCAAAGGTAGGCCCAAGGTTTTATGGTTCCTCCTTTTCCCCAGTGATTCAGACACAAGGAGGAACATTGACATAGTGCTGGAATTTACCCCAATCCTGAATGGTTTGCATCCTTGAATTAAGAGGAGAACTCAGTTCCTGCAAAGCAGTCAGAGAAGGAGAGATGGTGCCAGGGGTAATTTGTGGAAGCAGTGATGGTGGAATTTAAGTCCCTGTGCAAAACCGAAATTATTACACCTCCTCTGTACCTTACTACCTTACTTTCTTCCCTTTCTAAGCAAGTTGCCAAGCCGTCAGGTACAGGCAACTTTTTTTTTTTTTTTTTTTTTTTTTTTTTTTTTTGTGTGTGTGTGTTAGGATTGGATTTAAACCCTCAACCTAGAGGACACCTTCAGGCTGTGCAAGATGGTTGGGCTCCTGTCTGGATTATTCCTGGGAAGGTAGAGTTTAGTTCCCTTTTTCTTGTATCAGCAGTGGTATTTTGGTGGATCTACTGAAATTCTTTTTCTGCAGCCTCTTCCAGGGCTTTTTAGAGTATTTTTCTTGAGAAGCAGAGTGTCTTCCCCCCCCCCCCCAGTCTGTTTTCCTTTGCCCTCTCCTTTAGCTCTGTGCTGTGGGCATGTGCAGGTGGATGTCAGGATACTGGCTGAGCTGTGATAGGCTGTATCAATGATGGGGACACACAATGATCTGTCCAAGAACAAACTGAAGGAGTGAGAAGTTTTATGATGACCAAAAGCCAGGATAAGACATGACCTTTGATGATGATGCAGGAGACATGGTGCTTAATTTAAAAACAAAATGCATCCAGCTTTATCTGCCCCTGCCCCCCACCAGCATGAAGAGAAGACAGGCTTTATTTTTGGACAATTGCTGAAGCTGGAGCCAGAAATTACCCAAATTTTGGTTAAGCTTTGGAAGTTTCTATCAGCTCTCATCTCTCCCTCATCCCCCTCTTCTATAATAATAGCAATCTGTCAGTCTAGCAGAGCTGGTTTGTAATTCATACCGTAAATGATGGGGAAGATACTTTTAATTTTTGAAATCAAGATACAAGAGGTATCTTCTTAAAACCAGTACACTACATAATCTTGGTTCAGGTTGTTTGCTTTTTCTTTTGTTTCTCCTCACTTGGGCATAGATAATGGCAATGCATGTGTAAAGGACTCTGAGAATCAGAAGTGGTATTTTGATTTCTCACTGCCATCCAAACAGCCAGATGAAGACACTTTCATAGAAAGATGGCATGGGAAATTTGTTCTGCCTTTCAACTTGTTGTGGGCAATGGATGGCCCTTTTAGTGCTCTGTTTATACCCTTTTGTGAATTTTTTTTTAAATGGAAAAAACATGACTTTTGGTTGGGCTAACTTGAGTATGGTTTTACTGAAGTCTAGTAGGGATAAAATGCAGTGTTTCTGTAGTGATGTTCTTGAAAAGTTGAGCAATAGGACTCCTACTGGCAATACACTAGTGATGTTGGAAGATCCTGCGTTCTCCCTTAAGGGAAGGTGGAAACAATTTCTCTTGTTGCCGTTCACAGAAAGCAGTGCTCTCTGAGCACCGTGGACAGCTCTTGTGAACTGTGCACCGCACAGCCAGCTTGGCAAAGTGCTCAGTCTGGGCTAAAGCCTTCAGCCTCTTTGGACTCTGGGCTGCTGTGAGTATCACTATGTGGCTTTTCAGAGTGTGGTAGAGGTTCACTTAAAGCTGTCAGAAGTTCAGCTCTTTCTGAAATATGGTCTCTTGCAACAGGGTGGATTAGCCCTTCATCTGCTTTGCTTCCCCTTGTCTCAGAGCTTTCTTATTTCTCACAGCCATGTGCCTGAGTTCTCTCCCAGGCATACTCCCCTGCCTGTTTTTTGTCTGCTGGCAGAAGGACCGAGCTGGGGTGGTGGGAAGGGTATATCGGGGATTTTGGGGCTGTCAGCGTATCCGTCGTTTCTCACTGGTGTGCTGAGCTCCCGTCCTTTCCAAATTCCTTTCCTCTGCCCTTGATGGTGAGGGACGGCTCATTTCAAACACAATCTGCTTGTGTCATTCCTAGTCCTGCCGCTTGTCATCCATCACATCATGGGAACTAATTAACACTAGTAGCTTTGGATCCTGGGAATGACAGTGCTGGGATGGTAAACTCCTTCAAAGATCCTGATGTCTCCCTTCATAACTAGGGCAGCTCAGCCCAGGAGTTCATGGACTCTGCTGTCCTTTGCTGGCTGCACCTGCCCTGTAGTGTGGGTGCCTGTGTGTGTAGCAGGGAGGGTGCTCAAGCCCTGGGCCTGCCTTATAATGCCCTTGACAGTGCTGCAGCATCCCCTGCATCCAAGTACCTCCCAGCAGCGGTATGAGAGCCAAGGAATGGGATAGAATAATAATTGATGAGGATAGGGGGAGGTATGATGTAAACTTTTTGAAGCTGCCGGTACCACCTCCGCTGCCTTTGGTTGCATACAGCTCCAGGATCAGCTTGTGAGTTTGACCCTCTGAGAATCCCCTGCTCATGGCACAGCACACTGTCCTGTTTCTGCTCTGCTTGCTGTGGCGATGGGGTGGTCATCGGGAATCAGTGTGCTGCTCCTGTGGGGATGGCAGGATTAAGGATGAGGCCTCAGTCATACTGTGAGGCTACACAGAGAGCACTCGCTCCCCTTCTCCCTCTACTTAGTCTTTTCTGCTGTTGTGGACCATTCCTAAGAAAGGAAAGAGTCCTTTGGGGATGGAAAGAAAGGTAACTAAGCAAGAGGATGATGTTTGCTGGCAGCTGAAGGAGGATGAGGAGAGGAATAACTTTTCCATTGGGGTAATTGTCTAATGGGACTGGCTGCATCTGCAGAGCAGGGTAGTGCTGGCTTTGTTTCAGTCTGCTCTTGCATCCCTTTTTTTTTTCCCAATAATGTGTTAATTAAACATTGATTTCAGGGGGAAAAGGAATCTGCTTGAACTGCAGAAACTAAATGGACTGTGGAGGAATGGGATCTGGTGAGGGATGTGTGGAAGGACCTTCTGTCCTGTCTTCATGACTAGTCATGGAGGGACGCAAGGCAAGGGCTGTAGAAAAATCTGTGCACCTTAAGCTTAGGGTTCTTCTTTCATCTTAAGTGTGAATCTTCTTCCTTCTGTAACTGCACAGTTTTCAACTGATATGAGTTAGGGAATTACCAGATAAACAACAGTATTTCTTACAAAATACTTCATTTTTATTAAAAAGCAAAATGGAAGAGAGATTCTTTTCAAGGCACTAGAGAGGTTTTTGGTTCAGTTTGATATTCTTCTAATTTTCTACTCTTATAGTTACTGTTGTACATATAAGTGAATCAAGTTGTGGTGCAAGTTAAGCCACATGCTCTTGTTACCCACAAATATCTAACTGACCTTCATTTGCTACATGTGGGTGTCAGTCACTCAACACACATATAAGGTTGTGATGTGCACTTTTTGATACTTTCTCTTCTGGTCCTTGGAACATTAGAAAGTGAGAAAAGATTATGATATATCTTCCCTTGCTTGGTTGAATGCTCTTCTGTTCATTAGACTGGAAGAGTCAATGGAAGGCTGTGCTGCCCTCCCTTTGTGCTCCCAGGTGTTGGGGATGCATAGAGAAGATAAGAGTCCTTGCTTTAGTCTGAGATCTTATCTGGAATAAACTTCTCTGCTGATGTGAGCAATATATTCTTAGCAGTATTAAACAGTTTCATTTGAGTTTTTTTGACCACTGTGCTTTCTGTCTTCACTAGTTCTGGGAAGTAATGGAAAGGAGGGAATAACCTGTCTGACCTTTCTGAGCATTGCATAAGTCTGAATTAAAGTGATCTCACAAAGATCTCAATCAGTTCATGCAGTAAGTGAAATAGCAGCATTGTCCTGAGAAGGAACCCTAGCTGTTAAATTCCTTTCTGCACCATCTGCAGTTATCAAAGTACAGAAGGATCTGCTATAGCATCAGGAGACATTTGAAAAATAATAGATTAGGCCACAGATCAACTATTTTTCTAGGAAGATTTTTGACCTGCTGATGTCTGGTGAAAATCATAGAATGGTTAAATTTGGAAGGGACTCTCAAGGTCATCTGATCCAACCCCTTGCTCAAGCAGGGCCACCCAGAAATGATGACCATGTCTAGATGGCTTTTGAATATCTTCAAGGAGGAAGACTCTACAACTTCCCTGGCCAACCTGTGCCAGAGGTCAGTTACTCTCCCAGTGAAAAAGTGTTTCCTGATGTTCAGGCAGGACCTTCTGTGTTTCAGTTTGTGCTCATTTGCCTCTGGTCCTGTCACTGGGCTGCGCTGAAAAAAGCCTGGCTGTGTTACCTTTACACCCTGTCTTCAGGTAATTATGTACATTGGACAGTGCCCACCCCACAGACCCTTTAGAGTATTTTCTCCTCCAGACTAAACAATCTTAGCATTCCCAGCCTTTCCTAATATGAGAGACACTTAAAATCTTCTTCATGGCCTCTGTTGGATCCCCCCCATTATGTCTGCCTCTCTCTTGTGCTGGGGAGTCCAGAGCTGCACACAGTGCTCCATGTTTGGCCTCACCAGTGCTGAGTAGAGGGAAGGATCCCCTTCCTCAGCCTGCTGACAACATTTGTAATGCAGCCCATTACAGTACCATTAGCTGCCTTTTGTGCAAGGGCATGTTGTTGGCTGATACTCAGTGTGGTGTCCAGCAGGAGCTCAGGTCCTTTTCTGTAAGGCATTTCAGCTAGGTGTTCCTCAGCATGTACTGATCCATGACCCATGAACTTCATTACACTGGTATTGAGTGTCAGCAGAGCAGACAGGATGGTCTTTAAGTATTAACTTAAAAAGCAGAAGTCTGGAGTTCTTTCCCAGAGTGTGTTTAACCAGTTTTTCATAACAGTCATCACTTTTGCCATTCACCGAAAATTCAAAATTATGATTTGTAAACACTGAGTTCCATGAAAGGAAAGCTTCATATATCTGATAGTAGAATAGAATAGAATAGTTCCAGTTCAAACTAGTCCAACACTTCAGGGCAGACCAAACATTAAGGGATATTTTTTAAGGGCATTGTGCAAGTGTCACTGAGAGTCGTAGGGCATTGACCACCCCTGTAGGAATCCTGGTCCAGTATTTGGTCACTCTCTCTGTAAAGAAGTGTTGCCTAATATCTGGTCTGAACCTCACCTGCCACATCTTTAAATCATTCCTTCATGTCCTGTCACTGAATACCAAGAAAAAGAGCTCAGCACCTCCCTCCAGTTCCCCTCCTCAGGAAGCTGTAGATAGCAGTGGGCTTGCCTCTCAATCCCCTTTTTTTCCTAAGGAAATAAACCCAGAGTGCTTAGCCCCTCCTCAGAGGACATGTGTCCTAGTATTTCAGCAGCTTTGTAATCCTCCTCTGTACACATTCAGTTAACATCCTTTTTAATTTCAGGGTGAGAGAAATTCTGGTAATTTATTGTTCTCTTATGATGGCCGGTTACACACTGCATTTTTTTTGTAGACCATAAAGAAAAGAAATTTTAAATTATTGATTACTTTGACTTTTTGAAGGGGGATAAAGAGAGTGCAGAAGTCCTGTGGGGAGACTAAGGCCAGCCTTCTTGAGGGACTTAGAATGCCTGTTAATTCATTGATATCCTGGTATTAAAATCTGCCAGTTTTGTCTGGTCAGCTCAAGCAGCATTGTCAAAGAGGGTATGCTATAATATAATTTCAGGTATGTGCATTAAAAATACATGCTGCATATCTGGGAATCAAATGCTAAGGACTTTATGGAGAAAATACAAAGAAACATTGATCCTTGATGTAATTTCATATAGGTGATTAATCAAATACATATTAAGGGTCTATCTAATACCAGTGGACCAAAATTCATAATTTTGTTGAGCCAGGTCTTAAAGATGTAGTTCAAATAATTAGCTTTTAAATATGCCCCTTCTCTTCCTTGTTGGTTGATATGGGCTAATTAGTTGCTAGCAGCTCTGTTTGGTACTAGCTTGGGTCGTAGAGTGATGTGGTGCCTAGGATGTTGCTGTACCTTTTTGGCAGCAGATTGTAATTTCATTGAGTGAATGTATTTTATGAGGCTAGAAGGAGCTACTGTTAATATACAAAGACCACTGTGTATCAGTGCATTGGGCTTGCATGGCCAGGTTTTGGTAGCTGGGGAGCTGCAGGGTGGCTTCTATGAGAAGCTGCCAGAAACTTCCTCTATGTCCAGCAGAAGCAATGCCAGCTGGCTCCCAGGTGGATGTTCTGCTGGCTAGGGCCAAACCAAGGAATGATAGTAACACCTCTGTGATATCGTACTTGAGAAGCATAGAAAATTTTGCACAGAAGCAATTGTGGCCAGAAAGGAATGGAAGGAGAATATGTGACAATAGCAACTCTGCAGACACCAAGATGAGAGCAGGGCAGGAGGGGCTCTGGGTGCTGGAGCTGAGATCCCCCTGCAGCCCACAGTGAAGATCATGGTGAGGCAGGATGTGCTCCTGTGGCCATGGAAATGCACTGGGGTGCAGAGACCCACCTGCAGCTCATGGAGGGAACCCTACACTCGAGCAGGGGGAAGGTTGTGATGCCTTGGAAAACCCATGCTGGGACAGGCTCCTGGCAGGGACCTGCACATCCACGGAGAGAGGAGCCCACACTGGAGCAAGTTTGCTGACAGGAATTGTGATCCCATGGGAGCCCACGCTGAAGCAGCCTGTTCTTGAAGGACTAAACCCCATGGAGAGGGATCTGTTGTGGAGCAGTTCGTGAAGAACTGTAACCTGTGAGAAGAAATCATGCTGGAGGACTTCATGGAAGACTGTTTCCTATGGAAAGGACCCCAGACTAGAGCAGGAAAAGGACCCTTCTCTTTGAGGAGGGAGCAGCAGCAGAAACAACATGTGATGATCTGCTCATAATCTCCATTCCCCATTTCCCTGCACTGCTGGTGGGCAGAAGGTAAAGAATTGGGAATAAAGTTAAGCTCAGGAAAGAGGGAGGGATGTGGGGAAGGTGTTTTTAGGTTTCACTTCTCATTATCCTGCTTTGATTTTGATTGTTAATAAAGTAATTTCCTGAAGTCGAGTGTGTTTTGCCTATGACAATAATTGATGAGTGATCTCTTACCTCAACTCATGAGCCTTTCTTTATATTTTCTCTCCCTGTCCAGTTGCAGAGGGGAGTGGTAGAACAGCTTTGGTGAGTACCTGTCATCCAGCCAGGGTCAACCTGCTAGAATCAGGTAGAATGCAGAGTGAAAAGGGAGTAGTGAATTGCTAAGCTTCTGATAAGACAGTAACTCTTTTTAAGAAGTTTGAACACAGCAGTTCTTCCTTTCATGCTCTCTTTGTTTCCAATGAGGTTGGAAGTTGATCGGCTTTCTTGGCACAACATAGATAATTTACCAATTAAACTAGAAAATGGTCTAAATTTGATAAGAAGCAATTTATTAAAGACAAATGAAAAGTACTGTACTTGGAAAGATCTACTCAAATGCCTGTACGTAAAATGGGAGATAACAAGCCAGGCAAGAGAACTGCAGAAAAGGATCTGGGAGGCACTACTGTGAGTCAGAGTCTGAATATGAGTCAACGGTGTGGTGATGTTGCAAAAAAGCAAATCCCATTTTAGGGTATATTTAACAGGAGTGTCACGTGTAGCACACAGGCAGTAGTTTTTCTACGCTAGCAGCCACTGCTGAAGCTATAGCAGAGCATTCCATCCAGGAGAGCAGGAAAACCAGAAGCAGTGGAAGGAGATGAGGAGAGAGCAGCCAGAGTGGCAAACGCCGTCTGCAAGGAGAGGATTGCTTGGGTTGGTTTAGACTGGAGAGAAGATTGACGAGGGAAAAGCCGTCCAATATTTAAAAGCTTGTTTTAAGAAGACAGTGATTAATTGTTCTCTGTGTCCACTGGGGATAGGACAAGTAAGTAATCAGCTTAATTTGTAGCAAGGAAGATGTGGAGGTAAGTGCTAGGAAAAGCTTTATGAGTATTTGGAAAGTTAAGCAGGAAAACAGTGTCCTGAGGGAGGCTGTAGTGCCCTCATCACAGGAAGTTTGAAGAGCAGATGAGACAGGAGACACATAATTTTATCTAGGTTGTTTTAATATAGTTTTGACAGGTTCAGAAGGGAATGGGCTGCCTGAACTCCTGATGTCTGGTCCCAACAGCTCTTGCAGTGCCTGAGAGGCAGGCTTGTCCCCTCGCTGGCCGTTGTGGTGGGAACATGGGGAAGCAGAGCCAGGGTGAATCATTCCCTCTGCAAATTGCCCTACAGCACCTTCCATGCCCCTGGCATAATCCAGTTTTACAGTGCACATCCCAAAAAGACCTGAGGGAGCTTGCGTGTTCAGTGGTGTTACATTAGCATCCAGCATTGTATGCCTTTCTATTTCGCAGATAAACAAGCAGAAGGCTGGGCCAACTTCCTGCATCTTCATAACTAGGAATTGGAAGTTATTGGAGACTTTTATCCTGGTTACTGATTAATTTACACTGGGAAGATTTGGTGAAATTATTTGGGGATGGAAAAAAAGGCTTACACTTCTGCTTCACCTGTCAAAAACCACCACAGATTTTTATGGTGTGTTAAAGTTACAAGATAATTTTTCTGTGCTCTTCTATCAAAAGAAATAGACAAGGGCAAAGGATTTTCCTCACTGCAACATATTTCTTCCAGTGTCCTCAAGCAGAGTTGTGTGGATGAGGCATTGCAGGAGGTGTCTTTGCACCCAGTGGATTTGAGAAGAGAGAGCCTAATGCTTGATTCAGTAGACATATGCTTTGGTACTTGTGAGAGGGGCTCATGGCCCTTTAAGAGAGGAGGGTGTTTCTTGGTGAATGGGGCTTTTCTTCTCTGAGAGTTCAGCAGAACCTTTCAGCTACTAGCAAGCAGTCCAAGACATACTATGTGGCATGTTACTGCTATCTTTTCCTGAATCTTAGATTTACATTACCAGCCTGTCTGGATGCAGTTGGGCCTGGGAGTGAATTTGAGTGTCTCCAGTGCAGTGAGCCAGATTCCCTAGCGAGCCTCAAGGAAGGAAGATTTCCCCTTTAGTTTCAAAGAACACCTGGGAGTATATGCTTGTTGAAGTTGTACAGTGCTGTGCTTGGCCACAATCTGTGTGCACAGTTTATAATGTAACTGTTTTCCACCACCTTACATAAACTTATAACTGCAGCCTTTTGCCATTCTTCAGAGGGAGTAGTGGATGAAGATACTATACTCTTCTTCTTGGCTCTAGGAATGAGTCAGGCTTGACACACCAAAGTAGGAGGCAACAGTTTGTGTGTAGGAAGCTTGTTCTGTCCAAAGAAAATCTATGGGTTGTATGCAGGGTGTTAGTCCTGCTGCACTGCAAGGATGGTATCTTCTGCTGAAACTGAGTTCACACACACTCACCATTTGGAGCATATGGAGAGCTCAGCAGATCAGCCCTCGAGGGATGACTGGTGAAATGGTTGAAGGTAGGTTGGGATGTAATTATTTGTTTATGAGGCCCCATATTGCACCAAGTTATAATTGTTTATGAACACTGCTGTGAAGTCAGGAGGGAAACATTCCAACCCAAGGAGATACTAAGATATAACCTAATTATTGTTGTTATTTTTATTCCTGCCTATTGTGGTAGCACCTACACAATGCTTGTTCAAACACAGGGCAAAAAATGTTCCCTGCCCCAAAGAGCTAGTAAGCTAAGGATGAGACAGGAGACAACAGATGGACACAGATAACTGGGGGAGTACAGAAAACCCAAAGATTGGTCAGCAGGATGGGTGGTATGATAGCATGTTGACAGCTTAGCTGTTGTCAAGCTTTCTGTAGGCATGTGGCAAAGAATTATAACAATAATTCAAACTGCATCCTTTGCTTTGGTGGTGTTGTGTGTGCATCTTCCATCTGTTTAAATAAAACAGCCTAATTCTCAATGTAGCTTTTTCTGTCCCAAAACTTCCCATCATTCATCTGGTATAGATAGGGAGATACACTGGTCCAACAATGAAGTGTCCATTGCAGTTTTCAAAGGAAACTGTAGTTTGTTATTGTGGAAAGGGAATGAAGCTAAACATGGGATTTTGGTGCCCTGCATTTTGA
Source organism: Motacilla alba alba (assembly GCF_015832195.1). Lineage (NCBI taxonomy): Eukaryota > Metazoa > Chordata > Aves > Passeriformes > Motacillidae > Motacilla > Motacilla alba. The sequence goes on from NC_052020.1 coordinate 40,796,288, forward strand.
AGGACACCGTGAAAAGACTGATGGATCTCTGCAGGATGAATATTCAAAGTAAGTGGCATAATGCAGGAGGTTTGTTGGGTGAAGTGGTGTCTTACCAAAGTGTTGCAAAAACTATCTAATGCCATCCATAGGCAACCTGAATATTTTCTTTTTACCACTGGTTTCTTATTCCAGTCAGCTTTGGGCCCACAGATTTCTTAGTCATGCTTTTGCTGGCAGGGTGCATTAAGAAGTCCTTCTTGATGCCTTTCACATTTTATGAATTTTCATGCCATTTCAAGCTTTTCTAATTTTCATCCTGACATGCTGAGGCAGAGTTTCAGTATTCTTCCTGAGAAGCACACCCCCACTTTCACCTTTCATTCGCATCCTTTTGTGTTTGAGTGCTGTCAGGAGTTTCCCATTCAGCTGCCTGCTTCCTTCCACACCCACTTGGTTTCCCACAAATTGAATTGAACTGTTCTTGTGCTTTGAGGAGTTTGTTCTTTAAGATCTTTAAGGTCTCCTGGGTCCCTTTGCTAGATTATCCCATGTAAGAGCTCAGTGAATGATTTCTTAAAGCTCTCCAGTGATTATTCTGTCACTGTAATTGTGCTAGAAAAAGGATTCTGTTTGTAAACTGATTTGTATGTCATTTCAGATTTGGTTGTTCTTCTCTGTAATTTTTGTTTCTCTATATGTTAAACAGTTTATACCTCTTCTCTCTATTTCCATTGAAGTCTTTCCTGTCTTGCTTCTGGTGGTTTGACCCTGGCTGGATGCCAGGTATCCACCAAAGCTGCTCTGCCTCTGCTCTCCTCAGATGGACAGGGAAAGAAAAGATAACAAGTGGTCCATGAGTTGAGACAAGGGCAGGGAGAGATCACTCACCAAGTACTGTCATGGGCAAGAGACTTGACTTCGGGAAGGCGGTTGAATTTATTACCAATCAAAATCAGAGTATGATAAAGAGAAATTAAAAAAATCCTAAAAGCACCTCCCCGCAGCCCTCCTTCCTTCACAGCCTTAGCTTTATTCCTTATTCTCTACCTCCTCCTGCTATCAGCGGTGCAGGAAGAAGGGGAATGGGGGTTACAGTCAGTTCATCCCGCATTTCTGTTGCTGCTCCATCCTCAGGGAGAGGAGTCCTTCCCTTGCTCTAGTGTGGGCTCCCTTCCACAGGAGACAGTTCTTCACGACCTTTTCCAATGTAAGTCCTTCCCACAGGCCACAGTTCTTCACAAACTGCTCCAGCATAGATCCCTTTCCGCAGGATGTGGCCCCCCCACAAGATCACAAGTCATGCCAGAAGCATGTTCCAGCACAGGTTTCCCAAGTGGTCACAGCCTTCTTTGGGAGTTCACCTGCTCCAGCGTGGGTCCCCTCCACAGGCTGCAGGTGGATCTCTGCACCCCCATGGATTTCCATGGACTGCAGGGGCGAATCCTGCCTCACCATGGTCTTCACTGTGGGCTGCAGGGGGATCTCAGCTCTGGTGCTCAGAGCACCTTCTGCCCCTCCTTCCCCACTGACTTTGGTGCTCTGCAGAGTTGCTACTGTCATATAGTCTCACTCCTCTCTTTTCTGACTGCAATTAATTCTGTGCAGAAACATTTTTTTCTTCATAAATTGGTTATCACAGAGGTGTTACTACCATCACTTGTGGGCTCAGCCTTGGCCAGCAGCAGGTTTGTCTTGGAGCTGACTGGCATTGGCTCTACTGAACATGGGAGAAGATTCTGGAAGTTCTCAGAGGATCCACCCCTGCAGTCCCCCAGTTCCCAGAATCTAACCATGCAAACACAGCTTTATAGCCTCTTTTTGCTGAACTCTGTCTAGATATTTTCATGTGTTTTATTTTATGGTGAAGTTGTTCTTCTGTGATTTTTTTTCCCCCTGACACCTCCCTTCTTTATACTGTTAGAGGTAAATAATCAAATGGAAAGGGCAGGAGGCACAAACTTTCTTTTTCATCCTGCCATTGAGTTATCTCATGACAAAAGCAAATTGCTATCTCTATTTCTTATCTCTGAAAAAGGTCTCCAATTCAATAGACTGAGTTTAAATTATTTTTCTTGAGGATCATAGACAACAGACCGATTTATTTAATCACATTTGGTGCACTCTTCATCTTAGAATTGGTTTGAGATAGTGTTCCAAACTTTTCTCAGTTAATGGTTGTCAGACGTATCAGCAGATGCTGCCAACCCACAACATTCTGTGTTGTGCACCATGTGCCTTTGTCCTCCGACTTGTAATAGTTTTGCAGTTAAAAATCCACCTGGAATGATACTGTGGACTAACAATAGATTAATTGCCAAGACCCTAATGATCACATGTCTAGCAACTGAATGAATCAAGTTACATATTTCATGTAATAGTGTTGCCATCTCTTTATGGATATTCTTTGCCATTGCTTAAAAGAATAAAGACATAGGTTCCTTGTTTCAATTCTTTCCTGCTCAACCCTCTCATGACTAAAAGAATGGGCATCCATCAATACTGCAGTCCTCCAAATTCTATGGAGAAAAATCCACCTTAATATTCTAATTGTACAGAGAGGAGTCTAGTTGTAGTGACAGTTACTCTATTGAATTATATTACTGTATTACCCAGTTGTACACAAGAATTTTGTTGTGTGATGCTGCCTAAATGTAGAACAAATGGTTTTCATCCTAAGAGATTTGTGTCTCTAAAGCATGCCCCTCTGTGGCCTCTAATAGAGATAACTTTCTGTAATTGATTGAGCCTCAAGTACTGCGCCAAGACGGAATGTCCCTGAAGGCTAACCTGCAGGAATAAGTGAGTCAGATGAGTATTTGTTAGAATATTAGCAGCACACTGTATTATACCAAATTCCTGTGGGCCTTCCCAGTTCAGGTAGGTGTTGCAAGGGCCAGAGAGCTTCGTTTAGGAAAGGTTCTAGAACAGAAAATTACTTGTGCCTCCAGATAACTCTCCTTTGGAATGAGTAGGGTTGGAGAGGATTTTGCTGAGTGCTGTGGGAGCTATGACACTGAGTTTAAAGGTGTTATCTGGGCATGCATGCAATACTAAAAATACTGGTTAAATCCCTTAGTTCATCTCATCTGTATATTGTGCTTTCCCTTGTGCTCTGTTTCCAGCACTAGATGGTAACAGTGAATAGTGGCAGTACACGCTGTGCACCTGCATATCTGTTTGTAAGATCTGGCTTTAGAGTAGCCTTGCAGAGAGAGGAGCGAAGATGGGCGAAGCAGCCTTTGCTTTACATCTCTGCTGAAGTCTACTGCACAGTACTTATTCTAATGCCATTGGTGTTGTGTCTAATCTGAAACGTGAGCAGACATAAGGCTTAGTAAATTGATGACCTCACTGTCTTGCCATCTTTGTCTCTGGATAACTAGATGTCTAAGAGGCTCAGGCAGTGATAAAGCTGGAAAACTCAAGCTCACCTAAATAAAGCTTGCATTTTGGATGGCTTAGTATACTTAATTTGTTCCCTACAGTCCTGGCTTCAAATCCTGGTGCGACCATTAGTGAAAAAGGCATGTGAAGGTCTTCAGTTATTTCCTGCTTGGTGTATATCTCTGTGACAGAAGTAGCCCAGGAAATCTGGTGTATGCTGAACGTAGAAGAATCAAGAAGATTGTGAGGAAGTGTTGTGCTGGAAGATGGGATGGGTTGCAGGCTGTTTGGCACACAGCTTTCCTCTGCTTTTCCAAAAGTCAAGCAGGCACGTGCTCAGCACTTGCAAAGTTTGCACATGTGCATGCTCTGATTGTACACCCTCCCTGAACTCTCTGCCCCTGTGCCAAGATACCACTTGATGGCTCCTACTTTGATAATGTCTGCTGGCTTCTGCCTGTACCCAGCACAGCTGAAGCCCTTTGTGGTGCAGATGCTCATGCTGGCTGTGATGGTGTTTTCATAAGGCTCAAACTTTTATTCTTTACCTCGTTCCTTTGAACTATGCCCACTCCTCTGTGAATACTAACACCAGCCTATAAATTATCCAGCAGAGCTCTGGCACTTTAGCAGTCTGTGTTTTCAGTGGCGTGCATGCATAATCGATCCGGGAGACTGCCTCTGCTTTTACTCAGGCATTTGCAGAGACCTTAGACTTGCAGAGTTTTCAATCACTGCTGCCTGTATGTTTATTCACTTCTCTGACTGCCTTTTCCTCTGTCCCCTGCACGCATACCCTTCTGCATCTGCCCGGGTGCAGTGCGTCATGTCACAGTGTAACCTGCCAGAAGTTTGGGGGTGTTGTTATAGGCAACTTTCCTATAAGGTGTGGAAGCAACAGGTCATTGCAAACAACTTTCATGTGGAGTATTGTACATCAAGATTTCAAAGGCTCTGTCCTGACCCACTACTTGGGGGTTGGGGGTGTGTGTGTTTTGGTCCCATGATGTGCCTTATGGAGCAGCCTAGTGAGCAGATGCTACTGTCTTTTTTTCTCTGATGTTTCCAGGTGAAACTCTTAGCATCATAGATGCTGACCCTGTGACTCATTGCTCTTAGCTACTCTAAGTAGCTGGAAAGTTGCCTTTCTTTCAGTCAGTTGCCTGCTGACTGTAGAGTTTGAACTCTTTAGAGTTAAATGGTTGCTCTAGTATTTGGCTGATGGGGTAGACTTCTGTTGCCTCAGAGCTTCTCTATGTCTTTGCTTAGCTCTGTCCACAACCAAAGTATCTCAGTTGAATCTTTTTTCTCTTATGTTTCTTTTTTCTTTTATGATAAGTTGCCCAGAATGGTCAGCACAAACCTTTGTCTAAATGCAAATGGAGTCAACCTTGGTTATCAAGGTTTCACTTATCTCTTCCAATCAGTTCATACAAACCACCTTCTTAACACACACATCATCATGTGCCCCTGTGAAAAGGTTTGGCTGTTGCATCCTATAAGAGTGGTCAGTTCCCAGTAAAAGACTGTGCCATTTAAGAGAAGGAGGGGACAGGGTATAGGTTTGATGTCTCTGTGATTGGGAACTGACAGTGCTAGGACTCAAAGAACAAATGAGGAAAATAAGTAAAAAAGGAATCTAATAAATGATTTAACTGTACTGTAGATGTGGTTGGCGCTGACAGCATAGATGACAGCCTGGTAGCCAAAGAACCCAAAGGAAGTAGCTGGAGAACAGGGAGGAAAAAGGAAGTTTTAAAAGCAAGAAATAAAAACATGAAAAAAAAGTACGAAGGTTTTGGTGAGGCAAAAGTATGTAGGGAAGTAGAAGAGGCTGGGAGGGAGAAGGACTAGAGAAAAGGTTTTTGAATGAAGAGCGTGAATAAAGAGAGCAGAAGGCAGGTTTCTGATTTATGAAGTGTAGATCTAACAGAGCTTCATGTGTGTGCTGACCCTGCTGACATCTGCACAAGAACCTGTCCAACTTCACACAGAAAGGAAGAGGGGAGAGCCAGGAGGCAGCACTGGAAGGGATGTCTGGAAGGAGCAAGGTTGAAAAGGAGACAATCTCCGGGAAGGGAAAGAATATCAGGTGGTGGGTTGGACCTAGGGGAAGTGTGGGGAAATGCAGAAGGGAAAAATTAAGCTATGAGACTCCTTTTGAGGAGGAACAAAATCCCAAAAGAAATGCAATGCTTTTAATATTTTTATTCTTTGATGTGAAAACAACCCCCAAAACATTCAACATGCCTTCCTCCTAGGTGTGTGATTGGAGAGGTGGGTTGGAGAATGAATCATAGATGTCTCATCGTTCTAGGGTAGAGTGTGTGAAAAAGACTGTAACCAGTATTGACACTGTCTGTTGAACACTGAATATGTTTTTGTGCCTGATGGGAAATGTGTGTTTATTTGAGGCAGAGGATTTTCAGAGTGTGTGTGTTGTTAAAGGACTGTGCAGCAGCTTCATTTTACTTAGCTGAAAAGAAAAAGTGTTCTCTTTGGGTTCACTTGCTAATATTTGAGTTTCTGCAGTTACGTTTCCACATGTATTTTTCCTTCCCTATTTCTACGGATCTAATCCAAAGGGGATCTGACTGCTTGCAAGAGAAACAGTCAAACTGGCTTGACACAAAGCACTGTCACATGCATGGAGTAAGCACTTAGGTGAAAGGCATTTTCCCTACTAATCCTTCAGTTGGATTAATTTTAGGTGTTGCTTGCAACAATAGCAAATAAAAAAAGTACTCAAATAGAATAATGATTTCTTTTAATTGGTAGTATCCTTTAATGGAATAAAATTTGCCAATGCCAATTTATTTTTTGATCCAAGACAAATAGCAAGAAAGCTTTGTAATTTTTTGTTAATTTGAAGTATGCTTAAAATCAGTGTAAGATCAGTTAAAAAATAAGTGCAAGTTTCTGAATTTTAAAGCTTTCTAGGAAAGAAGATGCCAGTCTTCAACTGCCTTGATCCTACGCACTTAAAAAATTATATATAATTAAAAAGAAAAAAATACTCATATGCATACATCTGTGTTCCAGGTGAAAAGGTTTGAAGAATTGTATCATTTTGGACCACTTAAATTATTGAATAGGCTAATAATTCATATTCATAATGAGAAGAAACACATGGCTCTGTTATATAGATCATTGAAGGAAATGAAAAACACGAAAAAGCATTGAGAAGAAATGAGGAGGGAGCAGGTTTGTGTAGGATAAAGAGATAATGTTCCCTTCACCTTTTCTTCAAATCTGACAGTCTGACCAAGTTCCTAGGGAGGAGTCAGTCTGCACCTTGTGAGTGGAAGGACAAAGCATGGATATATGAATTGGGAAGAAATGATACTGTGGGGACAGCACTGCTGCTGCATCTGTTCTTGGTTAATTTCCTTCTCCAGGGGAAACAGGGGACTTGGCAAGAAGATTTATGAAGACTCTTGCCACTGTTTTTCTTGATGCCACTACTTTTCAAAGTCTGGAACTACATTTTCTTTGATTAAAACTAGGAATTAAAATCCCACCTTCTATCAAATGACCAGCCTGAGGCTGGGATTTGGCACTGGGTATCCTCATCCCTCCTTGGCTTCTTTGGATGGAGAGGTAGAGTCTTGTGTTTCCCTTGGAAGAGCTCAGCTTTCTCTGCTTGGTGTGACAGATGAAGGTCTCTTGGGGAGCTGATGTTGGCTGGTCCTGCTTGCTGTCTGTGACAAGGTGTTGGAGACTTTCTTTTCGGGAGTTGCTATGGGAGTGAGGAAGGAGCGAGGCCCAGCAACTCTGCTGAGGATTTAAAGGGAAGCACGAATGTGTACAATGCAATTTCTTAGTTCGTACAAGAATTCTGTAAATTTTAAACATGAGGTCTCCCTGTGATTCTTCCTTTCCCTAATGAGAAAGGAGAGGAAGTTCAGAATGCAAGGAAACACTGTATGTGCAGACTGAGACCTTGAAGACACCAGTGAGTCTGTATGTCCCTACAGGGCCAGGAAACGTGTTGTCGAAGCAAGACTAGAGGGAGACTTGAGAGTGTACTGCCTTCTTCGAATGGGCAAGCTTTGTCACATTGGGTGGGGTTTTTCTGTGCAAAGTAGTTGATGAGGCTCCCCAGCCTCTCCCTAACTACTGAGATCTGTTTGCTGATAATTTAGTCTCTGATTTAGTGCACAGGATTCTGTTTTTTCCATAAGGCATTTTGTTCTGCATGGACTAAAACCAGTGTGAAGTGATAAGGGCAGTAGATGTCTCTTCTGAAGACAGCAGACATTCACTGCATTCTTGTCAGGGAGGACTCATGCTGAATTACTGGTTCACACATCAAAGCCTAAAGAATGAGCAACTGATCACCCCAGAAGACAAGGAACAGGGCATGTGTTCTTGCTATCAGTGCAGCTGCTTTTGCATTGGTAGTGGTTAGACGAGGGTGGACTTCAGCTGAGCATGTCTCCTGTTTCTTTGGGATAGATGGGAGACATTTCAAATCTGTGTGAGCTCTCATTGGGTGACAGCTGTTGAAATATATGGTGGTGAATTATATACATGCAAGACGTATGAAGTGAACTAGATACTTCTTGTCATATTGTTCTCTGGTTTCCGTGTTTCTCTCTTTAGCCAAAGGCTTCCTTTTGCTGGGTGCTGTGCTGCCTATAGCATGTTCTCCTCATCTGAGGCTCAAGTGACACTTGGTTCCTTGGCACTGCACCAAGACAAAGACATACTGCTTTACTGGGGGCTGTGGTACAACACTTACTGTGAAGAATGGAGTTAGACTGTGTGAGAGGAGAATATATGATCCTCCCTCCAGTTCGTGTGAGAGATATCATCTAAAGAAGTATATGGAGAAACCAGCAGAACCTTCACAGTAAAAGCCACACTAGAGCAAACTACTGTCAAAGCAGAAAGAAGCTTCTTCCCTGCCATCTGCTGGGGTTTTTCATGTCCCCATGTCATCCTTTCAGTCTTCCATCTCTTCAGGGTTTCACCTGGTTCCACCTGGTCTTTCTGCTGTGGGCACAGTGCCAAAGGGCACACCTGCTAGTGCACAGGGTCACCCCAGGAGACCTGCATTAAGACTGAACCCAAGTCCACACTCAGCACATTTGATGAACTGTGCTTTTCCCTAAGGGTCTTTTTTCCTCATATAACAAAATAGCTCTCACAGATGGGTGTGACTGATGTTATCCGCTCAGGAGGAGCAAATGCTGTGAAGACAAACAGTTTGGCATGGATAGAAGAGTTTTGGGATGAAGCCAAACAGTGAAATAGAAATGCTTCAGGTTGTGTCTGCCATCAGTTAAGGTCCTGGGAGCTGTGGGTCAGCACAGCTTCCTTTTGAATTGTCCTTGATTTTCATTACGATGTTGTAGCTGATTTATTTATTTTGTTATGACCATTATGTGTGCCACCTTGCCCTGTCTGCCGTCACTGGGTATCCCTGATTTCTCAGCCTTTTTAGCTGAATTGAGCACTGCCTTCTTTCTCAGACTGACCTGGCAGTGCTTATATACAATGAATAGACATGGGTGGAGTAGTGATGGGGAAATTGGGCAGCACGAGCCCGCCCTGAGTAGAGGGAAGAGTGTGTTTCCTTGGGCTAAGCTTCTGTTTTGTCTTTTTCCTTACTGCTCACTGCTTTCTTGATGGTTGTCTATGGTGTCATCACCTTTAATCCTTGTGCAGCAAAGGTTAATGTTAATGCTGTGTGTGAGGGAAGGAGTCCCTGCTGGTACAGGAAAAGAATTATTTAATAAAAAAGTAATCATTGATCAGTGGCTCCAATCTGTCAAAGGTCACTTATTGATCCACCTCTCACTGTGAGTCAGGCCCTCTGTTTTAATGACCTAATTCCCAGGTAAGTCTCTCTGTTATTTGGCAGAAGTGGTGCTAGGAAACCCTACTTCTTACAGTAGAGTGTCACTTTTGGCATGTCATGCCACGGAGGTAGAAAAGACTTGAAGTGATCTCAGGGGTCCATGCTTTAACACACTCCCAGTCCTGCTAGTTTCATAGGTTTTCTATCTCAAGAAAACCCAAAGTTGCTAGGATGATGGAGGTTAGATGTTCTCTGCTGGGGAAATCTCTTCAGGCCAGAAGTGAAGTACAGTAACAGGGGCAATGCAAAGGCAGGTAAGATATTTGTGAAGCTGTAATTATTTCTTTTGCTCTAATTTAGTCTGGAAGAAGTAAGGGCAAATATAAGAGAAAACTTCAAATACTGAATTTTGTTACAAGTTTCTGGCAGGCATTTCTCTTTCTTCTGGCCCTCTAATTTGAGCTGTAGGAGGGCACAAAATGATTTGTAAAGATGTCACATTTCTGAGTGGTTACAGAGAAATTGAAGAGCAGCATGTCATCCAGTCACTGTGAAGGATAGCATTCCCCAGCACTTCTAGTGTGATATACCAGTAAAAACCTCTTGAGATGTAAAAATCCTATGGGCTCAACTAGGTCTGATGCTTGTAGGAAGATAAGTTTTATGTAATTCTTTGCAAATCCCATGCAGATGCAGGTTGCCAAAGGCTGCTGCACCTGGATGGGAGCATTCCCACTTGCCATGTCTCTCACTTGGTACCCTGTTCCCATACAGAACAAAAATACATAATCCAGTTTTTTGCATAGAGTCTTTTTATAGGCATACTAAAAGTGGCATTAAAAATATAGGACTTAATATATCCTTTGCTGCAAAGGCTGCTACATGTAATATTCATATTGTTCTAGAGTGCATGTGCACAGGTGAGCAGGGTAGCTCCAAAAGGCTGCTGCCTGCTGTGCATGTCTGAATGGAAAGAGCAAGAGCATCTCAGGCCAGAAGGGCTGTGGCATAAATTGACAGCCTTGGAAACTGAGATGACATTTCATGACATGATGTTGTAAAGTTAATAGAGTTAACCAGGTTTTATGTCTTTATCTACAATCTCAGTTTCTGAAGTGGGATGCAGAGGCTTGATCTGAACTGGAACAGGAACATGCTGGACTGGAGAAGGAAAGTGTGAGTTTCTGTGGCAGTTTGCATCTGTAGTGGTGTAGACATAGTTGAGGCTTTGTCCTGTGCTCCAATCTCAAAAAAACACAGGGGATGTCTGCGTCTTTCAGAAATGCCCAGGTTAAACTTCAGGAAAAAAGAGCAGCTCAAAATTCCATCTTCAGGACTTGTTGGTGTCTTACAAAATATCCCGTCTTAGGTATCAAATAAAAGATCTGGGATAAAAAGTACTTCCCAGCCTTACTGGAGCCAATAAAAACTGCTTCTGACTTCAGCAGGGCTGAATATTGCACTACTGAATTATTTCCCCTAATTCTTTGGATAACATTAGTCACCATCTTGTCCCAACAAATGCAGACTCTCTACACTGGAACTGTGTGCCTCTGAGAACAGCAGTACCTGAGGAGGCTCTGTCTTTGGCTGCAACTGTGACTTCTGGCCTTTCTTGCACTTTTGATGAAGTAATGAACATCTTTACTTTGTTTCTTTGCACCATCTTGGCTGCTTTGCTCTCAGAGGCTGATATTTAGCTCCCAAAGCATTCCTTCTTGAATGTCACATATGTCATGGGAGTTTCCCCAGGACATGTTATGTATTGATACCCTCTGGAGACACAGGCAAGGCCAGTTTGTACAGTAGTATTTCACCATGTGCTGGAAATGGAAGTCACTGATTTTCTACTTCTTTTCTCTTGTGGGAGCAGGTATGTTTGGCACCTCTCTGATATTCCACAGGAACCAAGTTCTCAAAGACTTGGTAGTGTGTGTGTCTATCTGGTGTGTCTTCAGACAGATGTGTAGAGTTAAAGAAAGGCTATAAAATTTCCCTGTGGATTTCATTGCAAGCTGCTGGAGCGATTAATGAAGAGCAGCAGGGTGCTATGTGGGTGTTTGCTCCAAGGCTGTCTCTGATTATACAGGACAGGGACTTGCACTTTTTCACACAGAAAAAAAAACCTGAAACAGTAGTAATTTTCTTGGGGAATTTTTTTCCCTAATAGAATGAACATGCTGACTTATGGAAGAGCAGTGCTGTTCCTCACTGGTGCGTGGGTATCAGATGAAGCCTGTACTACTGAGCTACTCTGCTGTGGTTCACTGCAGACTACATGGGTAAAGAAAGATTTTGGAGAAGGAGGTTCTGCTCTGGCCTCTCTCAGGGTGCATTATTTTCAATGGTTATTGATGGTCTTGTAACTCTCAAGTGACAGTGCAGAGTGGAGTCCTTAAGTGACTTGCAAAAGGCTATCAATAACTTGGAAATAATGTACCAAAAGCTGGTCCCTCTTAAACCCAGTCAAAAGCAAACCCTGGTTTTAGTCTTTCTGTTGATAGTGTTTGTGGTTGGGTTAGGTTTTCACTTAAGGTCCTGGTGTGACCAGGGTGGCTGGCTGTGCTGTGGAAAACAACTGGTTTGGAAGAGGGCAGAGGGCAGGCCTGGGAATGGAAAAGGAACTTAATTATTTTTATTAAGACAGTTGAGGGGGGAGGAGGAAGGAGGAAATGAATTCCAGGGCCCACAGCACAGAGAGCACAGAAATATGGACATGAAGTAGTTTGTGAGGCATGTAACACGAGGGAACATTTAGTCTGCTGCATTTTTATTGCTGGTACCCAGCTCTGGATTTCAGGATCTCCTCCAGTGGTGGAGGACAGTGTTTATCCTCACTGCATCTGATTCAGGCCAAAAGGTAATTCCTGTGCAGTTGCCTCAGCAGTACCATCAGCTGTCAGCACAGTAGAAGATAGTGCTGCAATGATAGTTAGGCAGGCCAGGGAAAGAGGAAACAACTACCTTTTTTTTTTTTTTTTTTAATTGACATAAATGGTAGATAGTGTATAGCTATATAATATAACCATTGGCAAAGCAGGTGAAGAATAGGATTCATTGTTTTATTTTTGGAGAGGTTTTGATCATGGAATTGCACTGTTACCTCTGGAGAACTTAATGACACACAGCTCAGCATGGCCAAACTGGAAAGAGTTAAGTAGTGGCACCATGCGCTATGTCCAGTTTATTTTGAAAGGTGATTGTTGCCTTTAAATTAAGTAGAACAACTCATCAATGACATACATTTTTAAATTTTGTGTTTTATTTTTAGAGCTTTTCATATGCATTAAAAAAAAGCTCTCCAACTAATCACAGTGCATCTTTAAAATGTCCTGGCCTGTATCATGACCCTTGATCATGAAGTGTCAACCTTAATAGATTTATCCATCTGTAAAACAGAACTTGTGTTGGTTTAGCCCCTTTCCTGAGGAGTTAAATTTTGCGACTCACAGTCAATTGCTTTAAATTAACACAGTTGGTAGATATCACCATCCTTGTGGACACTATTAGTTTATGATGAATATAAGGTAACCTCATTTGGCTTAAGCCTTTCTTGTTATGAGCTGAATTTAATTGCATTGTTTTCTGTTGACCAAGGACATAGACCCTTGAGCCCCTCAGCTTATGTGTCCGTGCCCCTGATATGTTACCTGCACCTCACAGACCTCCATCCAGCAGACTCTTCTCCAGTATTTTTCCTAGCTTATAGAAAGAGATTTTTGCATCAGAGACTTAGTACAAACAGGCTGTGATTGACCTTTTAAACCAAACAAGCTTGCATGTTTCCAATATGAAGAGACAGCAGACAAGCCTCTGGCTTGAGGCAGAAAATGGAGAAGAAAGGGAGGGATAATATCAGAAGAGTAGGAATAAAGAACATAGCCTTGCTATGTGGAACAGAGAGAAAAACACAGTTTCTGTTTGCTTTGTCAGTATGTCTGACATGTTGCAAGACGCTTTGTAGTGGGAGTTTCTGCTCTGTGGAGGAAGGAGAAGGAATGTGCCTGTGTATATTTATAGACCATAAATATTTGTTTTGTGCAGGTTTTAGATACTCTCATCTGAAGATGCTTGGAGTTCTTCTCAGACTGACTTGGCATCTGTTCAGTCACACAGAGGACTTGTGTGCGTGTGAATTCTGCTGTAAGAGTCAGCACTCGCTTGCACTTGCTTTGGTTACCTCTAGGCAAGAAAGGTTTGAATTTCATCTGGGAGTTCAAAAAGGAAGATGCTCTGAATTAATATCACATACATGTTCTGGCCATTGCCCATTCTGATTATTTTCTCACTTTGCCCACATTAGAGACTGCACTTCTCTGGGGGCATTTTCTAGAGGAAGCTCAACTACCACTCTCTTCTTGTATTTAATTCAATGTATTTTGTCCCTAAAGTGGGTGGGGCTGACTCCTTGAAGGGAGTTCTGGGCAGAGCACTCACTTACCAGCAACTCTTACCAGCATGCAGAGGGCAGTTGGTAGGGTAGACCATAGTAGCAGGAGGTGAAATGTGGGTGATTAATGCAGGGATTGTGCCTTGCCTGTTCCTATGAAGGGCTTCTAAAAGTCATACCTATGATTATGCATGGTTATTCTTTGAAAGTTGTCATTAAGACTTCAAATACATAGTCTGTTAATGCTTTTTTAGATTAAGTGCTTCTTCCTCCTTAATGCTATGTTCAACTATGTTTACTTTGCACTTTTGACTTCTAGTTTTGTATTCTTTATCTAGGCACTGACATTTCTCCAAGTCATGTTAAATGATGGCAAATGCAAAAACCTGTGCTGTGAAGGTGTCTCTGGGCTGTTACCTAACATAGATCAGATGTTTTGGAGTTTACAGTTTACCACTGCATGAGTCCTAGGCTAGGATTCTGTTTCTTGGTGTCTTTGTTTCTACTGACATAGTGCTGTGTTTTTAATTTAGGATAATGTTGATAAACACACTGATGTTTAGTTGTTGCTGAGCAGTGCTCACACTAGGTCAGGAACTTTGCAGCTTCTTATACTGCCCCACCAGTGAGTAGGCCAGGGGTACACAAGATGCTGTGAGGGTAAGAAGCCAGGACAGCTGACCCAGACTGGTCAAAGAAATATTCCATACCAGATGGTGTCATGCTGGACAATAAAACCGTGTGGAGTTGGCTGGCAGGGTGTTGGTCTGCTGCCTGGGGACTGTCTGGGCATCAGCCAGTGGCTGATGAACAATTGCATATGCATCACTTGTTTTGTATATTCTTTTGTCATCATTATTATTTTTTCCTTCCTTCCTATTCTGTCCTAACAAACTGTCTTTATCACAACCCAGGAGTTTTACCTTTTTTTGTGATTGTCTCCCCTGTCCCACTGTGGGGTACTGAGCAAAAGGCTGTGTGGTATTTAGCTGCCTGCTGTTTTAAACCACAACAGTCCTTTTTGGTGCCCTATGTGTGATAAGGGTTGAAATAAAGACAGAGCTGACCAGAGCATGTTAAAACAAACTCATTATAAGCATTCATTATATTAGTTTAGTAGTCACTGATTCATGGATACCTTGTGGGGGGGGTGTGCTGCAGCAATGAAAGCAGAGCAGCTGACAGGACAGAACACACCCCTTTGGGTTGCTGGGCTGTGGCAGGATGTTGCTGCCTGGGGACAGAACCTAGTTGTGAACGTACGTCACGTAGATGCCCATGACCCCAGAGTCAGACCAGTGAAGAATGTCAGAACAACGGGCATATGGATAAGGCTGCTAAGACTGAAGTAGCTTAGATAGACCTGGACTGCCAACACAAGGGTGAATTATTTCCAGCTTGGGGGGTCTGTGACACCCCAGGTCACTGAGGAAGAGATGCAGGTGGGCTTGTGATTGAGAGGTGGGCTTGACCATGGACACTATAACACAGGTTATTTGTGAAGGTGAAATGTGTGCTGTGATCAAGCAGGACAAGTTGTTAAAGCCTCTGTGGTGTGATGAATGATGTTCAAAATATAAATATGGGGAGGTCTGGCACACTCTGACAAACCCAGCAAGGCAAGCACTATGTCCCTACATTTGTACAAACAGCCACCAGTTGGCTGGAAACACAGCCTGTGCCACTTGCCACCACCCAAAACAGTTTTGTGCCTTGAAAAGCAAGTCTTATGGTGACATGACACATCCAAAAGAGCTGAGTCACACAATAGGACTAATTTTCAAAGCAGCTTCATGGAGGCATGGGCCAAAGTGTATGCTGTTGATTCGGTAGTCCCATTTCCTATCATGCAGCAGCCTATGGGGAAATCAAATTATACAATGGACTGTTAAAGACTACACTGAAAGTAATGGGTGGTGGGATCTTCAAATATTGCAGTATACATTTAGCAAATGCCACTTGGCTAGTTAACAGAAGAGCATCTGCCCCTGCCATGATGGGGAGGAGTGAGTGAACAGCTCTGGGGTGTTTAGCTGCCTGCTGGGTAAAACTGCAACACCAAGCTGGGAAAATACTTGGGATCAGAATCAGCTGTCACGTTCTAAGTGCTGAGTAAATGGGAGTAGAATTTCAGGTTTTCTTTTGATGTTCTATCATTTTTACCTTGCCTTGTGATCCATGAATTTTAAGGCCAGAAGTGGCCATTATGGTGATCTCCTCCAATTGCCTGTGTAATGGAAACTGTGTGAGCTACAGCATATGCTCATATAATGAAACTGTTTTGGAGACTTGAAACATTTTTGGGAACAGTACACTGGGGACAGTTTCTGTCCCTTACCATCTTTCAGCCTTGTCTTAAATACTTTCTGATATTTATTGGCTCTTTAGAACCCAGACTGTGCTTTTCTGTGGTTGTGTTACAATATTTACCTTGATCAGGGTAGGAACACAGACTGCAGAGGATGTCCTGAGCCCTATGGTGTGCGGATGTGTATCCTCTACAGAAAACAATCCCCAGTATTTTTTTATGTATGCCAGTTTTCTGGGTGGATGACCATTTCAGAGCTTCACTCTGTTGGTTGTTAGAAATGTTATTTTAATTCCCAGTTTATGTGTACTTACAGCCAGTTTGGCACCTTTCTTCCGGTGTCAGTATTGTTCTTCAGATTAAATAAATCTCAATTTTTTTCCATCTTTAAAGTATTTATAGTCAGTAGTCATTTCTCTTTGCCTTCCTCTTGTTAGGCTAAAAGTGCCATGTTGTCTTAGTCTTTTCTTGTGAAATATGCTCAGGGTTGCCTGGTTCATCCTCAGAGGCTTTCTGAAGACTTGCTTTCCTCCTTCATGAGCAGAGGTGGTCAGAATAGTATACAGCAGGTCTAACCAATGTGATGTGTTTAGGACCTCTGCTCTAAGACAACTCATCACCAGCTTTGTGTGCAGATCCACTTGTATGGACTTAGCACATTCTAAATGTCTGCACAAACTGTGTTAGCTCATGTGATGTTTGTAAAGGAAAAGGATCTCTCTTTTCATGGCATGGATAATGGATGTTGGTCCTCGTGGCAACATGGACTCAACTTCTGCACTAGTGGCTTTGGAGATTTTCCTCATGCCTGTAGCTGGTGATAAAGATGTAAACTGGCCAAGTCAGAATTAATTCAGAAGCCAGCATTCTGAATGTAATTCTGAAGCCAGCATTCTGCTGCTTCCTATTAGTGCATCTGTATTAAGCATCTACTTAATGTAATTGCATGGCCAAATTGATTTATGAGGTCAAATAACCAGACAGACAGTACAAATAGTGCAAAATAGGTCCTCCTTTAGTGTAGTTGAGGGTAATGCTTTTCTTGATAGTATGTGCATCTGAACACATATGTTTTCTGAGAACATGGTGTAGTTATATGTAATACTTCACATATGAATCTAAGTATGCCTTAAATAAACATAGAAATGAAATGGTTACATATAAATGCACTTGTAGTGTGAGATTACATATACATATCAAACTGTATATTTTGTTGATGATTAAGAATGAATATTGTGAGAATGAATGTTATGGAAATTCTCATAATCTAAGAGGAAAATTGGTGACCTGCTACACCACTTAGACACATACAAGTCTATGGGGCTGGATTGATCTGCCCAAGGGTACTGAAGGAGCTGGCCGAAGTGCTTATCAGGCTGCTTTCCATCATTTATAAGCAGTCTTGGCTAACTGGGGAAGTTCCAGTTGGCTGGAGGTTGGCAAACATGATGCCCATTTACAAGGAGGGCCAGAAGGAGGATCCAGGGAAATTATAGTCCTCTCAGCCTGACCTTGGTGCCAGGGAAGATTATGGAGCAGATCATCTTGAGTGTCATCATGTGGCATGTGCAGGAAAACCAGGGGATCAGGCCCAGCCAGCCGGGATTTAGGAAAGGCAGAGTCCTGCTTTACCAACCTGATCTTCTGTGACAAAGTGACCCACTTCATGGATGAGGAGAAGGCTGTGGTTTTTGTCTGCCTAGACTTCAGTAAAGTCTTTGATAGTGTTTCCTAGAGCAGATTTTCTCCAGCAGTCTCCTGGAGAAGCTGGTTGCTCATGGCTTGTGTGGGTGTATTCTTCCTTAAATAAAAACACTGGATGGCCAGGCCCACAGTGTGTTGGTGAATGGTGGTGGATCCGGCTCGTGGCCAGCTACTAGTGAGGTTCCCCAGGGATCAGGACTGGGCCCAGTTCTGTTTACCATCTTTACTGATGATCTGGATGAGGAGATCGAGTGCGCCCTCAGTAAGTTTGCAGATGACAAGTTGGGCAGGAATGTTAATTTCGTGGAGGGCAGGAAGGGTGTGAAGTGGGTTGTGGACAGGCTGGATTGATGGGTTGAGGCCAATGGCATGAGATTCAGCTAGGCCAAGTGTCAGGTCACTTGGGTTCACAATAGCCCCAGACAGCACTACAGGCTGGGGGAAGAGTGATTGGAAGGCTGCTTGGCAGAAAAGGACCTGGGGGTGCTGGTAGAACATGAGCCATGGTGGTGCCGGTAGAACATGAGCCACGGTGGTGCCCATGTGGCCAAGAAGGAAAATGGCATCCTGGCCTGTATCAGCAATAGTGCGGACAGCAAGACTGGGGCAGTGATCATCCACCTGTACTTGGCTCTAATGAAGGCCGCACCTCAAGTGCTGTGTCCTGTTTTGGGCACCTTGCAACAGGAAAGGTGTTGGGGTGCTGGAACATGTCCAGAGAAGGGCAGCAGGGCTAGTGAAGGGTCTGGAACACAGGTTTAGGAGGAGCAGCTGAGGGAGCTGGAGCCTGGAGAAGAAGAGGCTCAGGGGAGACCCTATCACTCTCTACAACTACCTGGGAGGAGGCTGTAGCAAGGTAGGGGTCAGCCTCTTCTCTCCAGTAACAAGTGAGAGGATGAGAGGAAATGGCCTCAAGTTGTGCCAGGGGAAGTTTAGATTGGATATTAGAAAGAAATTCTTTACAGAAAGGGTTGTCAAGCATTGGAACAGGCTATTCAGGGAAGTGGTTGAGTCACCCTCCCTGAAGGTATTTATAAGAGATGTAATGTATGTAGATGTGGCACTTAGGGACATGGTTTAGTGGTGGACATAGCAGTGCTGAGTCAATGCTTCAACTTGGTGATCTTGGAGGCCTTTTTCAACCTAAATGATTCTGTGGTTCTTTATTCTATAGCCTGTTATTTTTGCATGCCACCTTATCGTTTGATAATATAATAGTTTAGGTACCCAAAGTTTGGAAATTGAGAATTTCTGTTTCCACAGTGCTAATAAACTCTCTTTTCCATGTGATGTGTTCAAGCCACAATTAAGATAAAATCCACAGGAAAACACAAAATCCTACGTCTGTTCTTGGGGCTACAGTGTGGTTCTGATTGGAACTGGATGATCATAATCTTAGAATTTTGCATGACTAAATATTCAATAAATACATTTGCACTGTATATTCCACAACTGTAAAAGAAAGGGTCTGCAAGGAAAAATATAATTATTCATAGCATGCTATGGTTGCATGTCTTTATATAGTGATGGTTCCCTTGTTTGAGTTTGAATATTTGATGAATGAAGATGTGCCAGGGCACTATGATATGAGTCTTACCCCTCAGCAAATGTTGCATATTGTCTTTTATCCTAAGGAGAAGAAGAGGGCCTTTTACACTAGAGGGTTTTCCATTTGAGCAGGTAAAAGTATATAACGTGAACAGGTAGGTGGTTAGGAGCTGAAATACATTAATTTGGACTAGAAATAAGGTGCCCATTTTTAACAACTATGATAATTAGGCCCTGAAAAAAATGTTCTAGGAGTTGTTATGAACTCTCCATTAATAGAAATCTTTAGGACAGGAGTGGGTTTTTTTTTGCCCTGCATCAAACAGAAATTATTTCAGAGAGGTTCTCAAACTAGATGACCTCCAGGGATGGTTTTTGTCTATGTAATTTATGAATTCTCCTTAAGTTATATTCCAACCTTGGTTATACAAAAAAGGTAATTTTTGTGGTTGACAGACACAGGAAGGCGTTTCCTCCACATGGTCCCCGTATGACACTGGATTCACAAAAATTGTCTGTCTTGCATTCTAGGTATAAATAGATGTATATTTTTCCTTATATGGGCATAGAGAATTGAGACACTTCTGTGTAGAGAAGCTTGGGGTCTATAGGGCTGTTTCCATCTGAGTTACACTGGCTGTTTTCCTTAAATATTTGTGAGTAGGACTTGGAGACACTTGGCTCCAGTGTTGAATAGAAGTGTATCATGGGCCAGAATGTGGTTGGGTGGAGGTAGATTGGGTCACTGCATCTTTTGACTGTCCACATTTCTGGCATGTGTCTGTGGAGCACAGTGAGAGGATGAACCTGGATGACACAACTGCTCTTCACTCCTTTAGCTGCAAAAGCTTCTGTTCAGCAGTGTTGGGCTGACTGCAAACAGAAATGCAATAGAAAAAAGTGTTTCTGTTTCTGAGTGTATTTTTCTACGTGACTCAAGATTTTTAACTGCCACTTCTTCATCAGCCCATTGTATCTGGGGGTATAATGGAAGTCAAATATTGGAGTGGTGCTAATGCTGAACATGAGAGGGCAGTAAATAGGCCTGAAAGCTATAGAAAATTCTTCTGACAAGTGCTTCTGACAAGTTCACCCCTTCCCTGTCTCTGGGAAGGTGGCATAGACACTGAAAGTCACCATTAAACTATGTGCACATGGAATTCATGGTCATTGAGTCCTTTGACATGGGCATTGGCAAACTTCCACCGGAACATGGCAGGGCAGGGCTAGTTTACATTTCTGCCCCATCACCAACATTTGGTTCTCTCTCATTCCCTTTCCGGCTGGATGTGTAAAGGAAGTTCTTAGTCCCTTCTGGCTCTGGAGTTGCCCTTGCCAGCTGCATACTGCACAGCATGCTCAGCCTGCCACCATGCACCATCAGCTTTTCAGGAGCTAATTGGATAAACTCTACTCTAGAGCCCATTGAACTTGCCTGTAACAGAGCTTAATTAAAGTGCACAAAGTTTGAAGAGATAGCAAGTTAAGGCTTAATGCAATAACGAAATGGCACTATTCCACCATCTGCTTCCTTCAAGACGTTAATTGCTTCCACATATTTGTTTGTTTTAATTAGGAAAGAACCTTGATTAGAATGGAACGAGAAGGGGTAAGAGTGGAGGAAAGAAAGGCTGGAAGGAGAGGAAGATGGGAGTGCAGGAGAGTGAGAAAGGAATGAAAGATGAAGGTTTGACCATGCTGCTGAGTGCTGGTCAGCAGCTGTGAAATAGCCGCCTAGAAATAAATATTTTGGCACTTGTGGACACAGCTTGGACAAGCAGCATGGTGTTTTGTCACTGAAAGACTCAGTCATAAAAGATGAAAGGAATAATTGAAAAAAGCAAAAGCATTTTGCATGGAGCAATCTGTGTTACAACTACTTCTTACCCACTTCTGCAGAATCTCCCCTGGTTGTTCACTATGACTGCAGTGCTTTGTTTTTTCAGTCTTAAGTACTAACCCACACGGAAAGAAAGGTAAACAGACTTCTTCCATGTTTGCTGCTTTCCTCTTCCTTGAAGTACCATCCTTGTGCATTGAGCTCATCTTGGAAAGTCTTCAGTTTCTTATGAGCAGCTTCAGATAAAAGCACTTTCTAATGATTGGTAACCATGTCTGCTTGAAGATGTCAGAATTTTCTGAACAGATGACTGATAAAAGAAAACTTAACAAATTATTAAAAAACTAATTTCCCCATATTCCTAAGTAGGGGCATTGGCTGAAGTTTCAGAGATAGGAGGTTAGAAACTTCAAATTTGATTAATCTGACTCAGCATTGTCTATTCTTATTCTATTTCTTTCTCTCCATATCTGTTTTTTCTCCTTCATTTTCCCCCTTTTTACCCTCTTGAGAGTGAAGTCTGATTTCCCAAGCAAGTATCAATGTAATTAAAGTCAAACACAGCTTTTAAAAAAGGGAATCAACTAATTTATTTTCTGAACCATTGGTATTTTGGCCAGATTTTGATAATGAAAAAGCACAAACCCAGGAGCATGAAATGGGGTTATTGTAGTTACTGAAATAATAGAATGTTTAATAACATGATCAGTAAAAATGCTTGTTTTACAGGAGACTACAGGCCTTGTATTATTCTGTTCTTGACATTCCTTCCCCATCCTGCTCTCTGACAGAGGCTGCAGCTTTGACATACCCAAATCTACTGTCATTTTTTTATATCCCACTTTGGATTTTTTCTGAAAATCTCTTTTGCTAGTGGAATGTAGTTCTATTCCCCTTTGGCAAGTTTGAGAAAGCTTGTGGTCAAAGAAAAATCTTTTATTCACTGAATCTCTTACCCAAAAATAGAAAAAAAAATCCTTAACCCGAAACCCTCACATGATTACCTTGAACAGATTGGTGAATGTTTTGATAACTGTGGAAAATGTGAACTCAAACAGTTATTATCCAGTAATTATGGGTAAATATTTTGGGAGGTTTAGTACAAGGATGGGAACATGGCTTTTCACCTGTGGATCTCTGGTCCAAAATCAAGTGCTTTCGTTTTGTCCTTACAATCCACTGTAATTGTTCCCTTGGGGCAGGATAGGAGACTCACTGGATCAATTCTAATCACATTGCTTAGTGCTATGCACTAGGCATAACACTCCTCCAAGATGTAAGCTGTAAAAGAGCCAGAGGAGAATCCAGATTCTCCAGGGACTTCAGAGTAAACTGACTGGTATGTACTTTGGTGGTTTTTTTTGTTTTTTTTTTTTTTTTTTAACATCTCCTATTTTTAAATTATTTTGCTTTCTTTTTGCACTAGAAACCCACCAATATTTCAAGTCAGTATGAAACAGCTTCTTGGCTTCATGCAGTTCTGGTGACCCCACCTAGAAACATGGAAAACATTCACCAGACTCCAAGTGGTGTCTGTGTGAAGAGACATGGAAGGGCTCCCTCTCCTCAGCTTATGAGAGGAGGGCTGGGGCAGGGAGTGCTGTAAAAGCCACAGTGCTCTGGAGAAGTGGTCTGGATGTGGCCTCCAGTTTCGGGTTATAGCCAAGACTGAAGTGGAGAGGAGATGGACGGCTTGACTAAAACTGTGTGAATGTGTGCTTAGGTGTTGAGAAGTGGGATGTAAAATGACTGAGCAGGAGGCAGACTTCCAGTCCACAGTGGGCAGTAGGAGATAGCACTGGAGGAAGATTCTGGGGAGGAGGAAAGGAAGGAGCACACACTAGCACCTCTTAGTGCAAAGTTACATTACAGTTGCAGTACAGACAGGCTGATTTCAATGGCCAGGGTCTTGTGTTTTGATTGTGAAAGTACTGAATGAGGATGTGCAGTGGGTGGGGTGGCTGGACCAGTGTCTAGCTGGTCTTAGGAAAAAGACCAGCTGTCTTCAACAGCAGAATCTTCTCAGCCTACTGTTGCAGAGTCTGTTGGGGATGAATGTCTAAGGAGGAAAATGTCCCTGTGGGATTCTTAGCTATCATGGGTGTGAAGATTAAGGGAAGTTTGTTCTTGAAGTCTGTGAAATCAACTGAATCAGTGGGGTGTCCTTTTATTTTTTTTTCCCCAGCAGTGCTGCTTAAATAATTTTTTCTGACTTTATTGCCGTTACCTACCTAAATAGCAAATATTCTACTGAACACTACCATTCCCTCCCTCCTCTGCTCAATAATGCATTCCTCCCTCTATGGTATTGTTACCTCAGACTTTATTTTCATCATCATGAAACAGCCTGCAGTCCTGTGGCTTAAAATCAACTAGTTGTGTAGTGAATGGCAGGTGTAGATGGTACAGTTGCAATCTTAATCTCTCCCACCAGTCAGAAAAAGCTATTGGGAATAGATATTTTAGGAGATATACTCTGAATGCCTCTAATTCTGTTGCCCTGGACGAGCAGTGTTTGCTATAGTGAAGCTGTAAAGGATTCTCTTGGGAGACATCTGACAGAAAGCCAAGAGTGAGCTGTAGTCCAAGACAACAGACTGGCTCTGTGCTGCAGAGTAACTGTACACCTTTATTGACATGTATTTTTTAACAGGTGACTACTTCTAGCCTGTATTTGTGAGGTAATCGGAAGACCCATGGACTCATGGGTTTTCCATATCCTCTTCCCTTTTCATTTAATTCTGTGGGAAATCCTACATTAGGGATTCTGCAAAAGCAGCTTACAGTGATGTATATTTTCCCTTTCCTGTAAACTATGGAGACACTTTTACTTTTTGCTGCAGTGTACATTGCACATGTTTGAAAACCAGCTACTTTGAAAGCGGCTTTTCATTTTTTAAACGATGTTCATAATTAAGTGAATCTAAAACCCCTTTTTTTTTCAAAACAGACTTTGTAGATTCCTCTCTTTATTTAGATCTTAATTAAATGCATAGAGGGACTTTCTTCTGTTAAATGAATGTCTTTTTAACTTGCTTAATTTTTGACTTTTAAAAGCCCCAGAAAAGTGGAGGAAGCAAGCTGAAATAGTTGTACTTAGCTGATGTTTAGCACTGAGCAATGCTGCCTACAAGCAGACTGCCTGGATTTATGTCTTTCTTTCTCTGAGCCTTTCAGGTAGTTTAAGATGACCACTAGTCAAAACTGGAGTTAAATGTACCCATTTTTTCCCCAGATGGTTGACTGCCTGGGTTTCTGGAACCCCAGAGATGAGTTCTCCCTTAGGGAGTTTCGGGGGACAAAAGAGGGGTTGCAGTTCTCCTGACTGGGCAGTACATAAACTGTGGGCCATGATTCCCATTTAAAACACAGAGCAGCCATTGTACAGATTCATTTGGTTTGTCTTTAAATGGGGAAGGTGAGTGCCCCAGTTTCATGTGTTGTTTCACAGGAGGAAGGTTCTGTATGGCTGGGCAAGGCAGACCCCAGGGAGGTGCAGGCCATGTCAGCTCTCTGTGACTGAGCTGTTCTGCTCTGCCAAAGCTGTCTGGTGCAGAGGGAGTGAGAGGGCAGCTGCAGGTAGGTCAAGAGTTGAGGCAGATGAAGGCTTCCCCACTCCCCCATCATTGCCCTGTCTTTCTCCCTGCCTGCTGGGTAAACCTGTGCCTTCTTGGGGCTGAAACATCAGGAATAATGGAAGAAAATATGCTGTGTTTTATAGATACATCTTCCCTTGCTTAATTTCAGAGCAGACTCTTAATGCCATAAAAGAAGATAGATTGCTCTTCTGTTAGCTTGCCTTTTGAGTGGTTTGAGCACTTCACAATGACTAATTAAACTTTACAATGTGGCTGCTGTTGTCCTAGCTATATCCCCTGAAAGAGCACTTTGCCTAAGGCCAAACAAGTCATGAGCCTCTTTATTTTGACTCTTGCATGCACTCTGACTGCTAGAACATGAAGTTCATTGCATGAATCTTACTACCAAGCAGCAAAATATTGGCAGCCAAAAACTAGATGCTATAGATAAAATGAGTTAAATTCATGTGTGATGAAGTTACATGGGGGAGAGGTTTGGCCTAGAATCTGGCAACTGGCAGGTTGCAGGAACCATCTGTTGCCCGTGGTATCAAGTAATCATTTTCATTAGTTACTTCTAAATCTGAGTTACTCAACGTAATTTGGAAGCAGAAGTTCTGCCAGGTTATTACAAGCACATCAGGTATCTTCCATATAAGTGTTGATTAGAAAAGCTTCTCCCCATTTCCCCCGGACTTATTTTTGTACTCTTGACAGGTGTGGGGTGGGAGTGCTCAGTCTACCCAGGAATGAGTGCTCTTACTAGTGAGGTTTTTTTCCTACCCATGTTTTAGTTACATCCTAGGCAGTGTCTCCTTAGGTATAGAGAGGAGTTGCACTGTTTTGTCTTTCCTTTCTTGCCTTACCAGTGGACAGCAGAAAAACCACTGTGAGGGTTTGTGGTGTTTAATTCAGAAACTCAGGCTAATCCTGCAGCATTTCTCTCACTGACTTCCACTTTGCCCCTAGCTAGCAAAAGCCATATGTGGAACAAGGAGGTGAAAATTGGGACCAAAAAGGAGCGAGACCCATCACTGCCTCATCAGTTATCTCTACAGCTGTGCAGAAGTTCCCCAACATGTGAGCTGAGTGCAGGGCTTGGTATGAAAGGGAAAAAGTGGGTGCTGTTAGTAAGAACTGCTCATAATGTTTTTGTCAAAATAATGGCTTTTCAGACTGTGAAAACAATGTTAGCAAAAAGGATGTATTATTCAGAATGTTCTGATTTTTTTTTGTTGAGAGGGAGGGTAATACATTTAAAATTGATTTGAAATGAAAAGTTATGCAGTTGCTAGGAATGAAGCTATTTATAAAGCAGTCTCAGTTTTCCCACTTCTATACTCCTTCTCTATTCTATACTTCTTTCCCATAAGAAATAAAAATAAACTGCAAATAATGACTGGAAGTTACTATATCCAAAGCCAGATAAATTAGAATGTTTCATTTTTAAATTAAAAATAGAAAATTCAATTAAAACCCCTCAATACATTAAATGTTATTTTCATTTTCACTAGTGGCTTTCATAACAAACAATTATCCTTTGTCAGCTGTATTGCTGACCATACAGAGATTCATATTTAGTATGGCAAAGCAGAAAATAAGTCCCATACAGCTGTGGAATACCATATAACAATATTCCCAGAGCCACTCTTGCTTCTGTAACTCCGAGATTCTGGTCTGGGGAGTTGCAGGAATTCAGGTATTTTCCTTGCTCTGTCTTTTTTTTTCTTTCTCCTTTTTTTTTTCATTCCTATTTTTAAAGTATGTGAGTTTGAATCCTGGCTTGAGCAGGTTGAGTTGGGATTTTGAATTCGCAGCCCAGTCACTCAGAATGTCAATTGTCTTCCAGGGCACTGCACTGTGAGTCCCAAGGCTGGAAGCTCTTTAAAATACCATCTGACTTTTAAGGGAACATTTGCAGGAATATATATATTTTTTTTTTTAATTTTTTTTAAAGTCTCTCTAACTCTACCAAGTGTGGTTGATTTATCAATATGTAGCCAGTAATGATTAAATGAAAAGGTGTGCCTTCTCCAGTGGTGTTAAAATGCTTCATTAGAAAATTTGAACTAATTTCTAAAGGCATTACTTTCCATAGTGCTGCTAGTTAGCTTTTTCTTTCCCTGAGCTCACTTGAGGTATTAATCTGGCTGACAGACTTTGCTTCCTGGGTCTATGGCCCTGGCACACTCCTGCATTTGGGGCTTTAATATAGGGAGAAAATAGAAGAGTGCTGTGCAGTGTCCCTAGTCTGTTTCTCAGGTGTTTGAAGGGTCATTTTCTGTTACACTATTTCCTAGTGTTTTTATCCAAGTTAATTTTAAATTTTTTTTTATTTTATCCAAGTTAATTTTAAAACTGCATTTTGCTCTTCCACCTTTCTGCAGTCATGCCCAAGTACTTTTGAAATCCCAGGACTGTCTAGCCTCCGGACTTCTTGTTTTAGCTGGAGGCTGCCTTTCTGTCGCTCAGTGTGTTTCATGATTCCTCTTGTGCTTTGCCACATGCATGCATCCCCTGCCTTTTTGGCATTTTGTGTGTTGCTTACTCCAGGAAACATAATTTCATCATTAGATGGTTCCACTGAAATAGGCAGATGAATCCTTTATACTTGAATTTTGGAAAACCCCTTTTGTTTTGCACATCTTAATGTTTGGTTCTACATTTCAGAGCAGGAAGTTTCTGAGGAAAAGACAACTAGAGAGAAAACTTGAAGGGCAAAACAGTGTGAAGCAGAGAAAGGCAGTCCAGGAAGGTGTAAATGAATTAAAAAACAAAAACGAGAACCCTGTTCTGTGTGTGACTTGTCCCACTGTCTGGGCCCACAGGACTCCTAAGCCTAAGATTACCTGTTCAACAGCCTTCCTTTCAAAACACATTGTGCCAAAAGCATTGTATTTCTGCTTGGAGGGTCCCTAGGGCTCTGGAGCCTAGGTAGCCTTTACAACGCTGTTTTAGTCCTTAGCTGTGAGGCCACTGCTGTGGCAGAGTGGCAGGTGTGTTATTCCAGCCTTGCCTGCAGGCAGTCTGGGTTAGGTGCTTGGTGCACACTGACATATCACCATGTAGTGCTGCAGGCACAGGCCAGGCTGAAATGACTCCTTGCAAGTAGAGTGTGTTTAGTGCATTTCTTACCTGTCCCATAATTGCTGGTCAGTTTAGAAACTGACCCCTATCATGCAAAATTACAAGTAATTTCCTTGATGATCTGGAAAGGTTTCAATATCCTCAGCCGTTTGAAGTGTTATCCTTTAACAGCCAAGACAGTGACTCTTAAAGATTTTTGCAACCAGTCTGTCTTGGCAAAGATTTCCACTTCCATTTCCCCAGCATGCTAGAACTGAGATACCTATCTATGCATGGCTTCTCGTCATGTTCACCCAATTACCCTGAGGTAGAAGTGGGGAGAGGCATGGGGTAGAATGAATTATGGCAGGAATTTGTGTATTAGAGGATGAAAACAACAGATAGCTGGAAGAATGCATTGATTTCTCACGGTAGGGGATTCCCAGCCTGCTGTAATGTGTACACCCACGAAAAGCAACATGTTTCTGGAGCTAGTGGTAGGAGAGGTGTGGTTCAGAAAGCAGAGACATCATCTCACAGTGGCTGAGACTTGCAGGGCGCCTGTGCCAGCTCCCTGTGTTGGTCAGTATCAGCCAGTGTGAGAGCTGGGCACATACAGATCACCCACACTTCAGTTCCAGGGTTTAACTGGGCTCCCTGAAAGGCCTTGGTCCTTAAATGGAACCTTGGCTATTTAAAGGGCTTAGGAGCTGAGGGCATTGCCTGCACTCTGGACAGCTTCTCATATCTGTTTGCTATGTTTAGGTGTTTGTGTTTGCTTTTGGGAAGCTGAGTATAAATTTTTGCATGAGATTCCTAAGTTGCAATAAAACTTCGGAGAACTGAGTTCACTTATTAGAGAGTGCTGACATGTTACATAATAGGAAAATCCACTGTAGATTTCAAGATGTCCATGGGTCCTTTATTTCCTGTTTTAAGTTTCCCGTGAGCCAGCAGACTAAGAGAATGATCTAAATTAATTACTGGCTATACTAATGACAGGGAAATCTGGCCAGGTTCAGTGCCCCCTCTATACATGCTATGTTTTTAGTACAGTAACAAATTTGATTGCACCTGCCTCCTGTCTTTATAGTATACTGACAGAACATTAAAAAACATGCAGACTGCTCTGACTTACTGGAAATAGGTCCAGGAGTATAAAATATGCTAGAGAAAGTGTGAATTGACTATGATCTGTAAGTGAAACAAAAAGTGAGTTAAAATTTTATTCTTAGTATAGTCATTCTGGTAGTCCTTTTAAGCTTTTTTTTTTTTTTATAAGAAAGTGTTATACATCAGCTGGAATATAAAGGCATTTTAGTGCTAGCTCAAGTACATAAAATCACAGTTATTAATGTGTACATGTGTAGTGCCTCATAATTCTGCTCTTGACTATGTTGTGCTAGATTCTGTCAGACAGAACAGAAAATGTTCTTGCTCCTGAAGAACTTAAAATGCAAATGCAAAGAAGAGGCAGATGGGTAGACAGACAGCTAGGAAGAGCAAGGTATTAGTAGGGTTACTTAGTATGCTGGCCATTTGTTTTATTTTGTTGTTGATTTTGTGCTTTTTATCTTTTCCTAAAATCAGGTAATTGAGAAAACAGTGGATCAGTGACTTTTTTCCTCTTGCTTCAAAGTGAGGAGTCCCCCCACAGTCCAGTTTTGTGTCCCCTTTGAGGAGTGTCTAATGCTGGCCTGTGTCTGTAGTATCAAATAAATATGGGGGGAAGAGTAAGCCCATTCTGTACTGTTAATCTTAGGAAAATCTTGGAAGCAGCCTTATTTTCAGGCATTAGAGACGTGCTCAAACTTTGGTTTTTGGTAGCGATAAGCACATTTTCAAAAGACTTGATTTTTCTTAAAAGAAAATGGAAATACTATGTATGCATGTATTAAAACAAAATGGAAATACTTTGTACTTCCGGAAGAAGTATTGCCTTTATCAATAATGCCAGCACTGTGATACTGCCAAATTCCCCACTAGCATTCCCTGCTGAGATGTGTATGGCTACTGACTGCATTTGGTGTATTAGGTTCTGGTAGAATAAACAATGCTACAGATCTGTCCCAGCTTTTTGATGGCAGAAAGGAGAGGATGTGGGGGATAGAGACAGACCATCTACAGGAGGAGTAAAATAAATGATAATGATTCAGAGCTCTCCAACTGTTGAGCTTCAAAGTCTTCAGAAAAGCAGGTATTCTTTGTTCTCTTGTAACGATGGTGGAATTGAGG
Organism: Motacilla alba alba; assembly: GCF_015832195.1. NCBI lineage: Eukaryota > Metazoa > Chordata > Aves > Passeriformes > Motacillidae > Motacilla > Motacilla alba. Next base: position 40,826,129 of record NC_052020.1, read on the forward strand.
CAAGGCCAGTGTTCCCAGTGCAGCTGCCATGGGAATTACAATAAAGGCTGTTGAGTTTTGCAGAAATCGCTCTCCTGGTTAGTACCAGCTCAGAGATGGGGGAGTCTGGTTTCTCCTTCGTGGCAGTACAGAGCAATAACTGCTCAGCTGCTGCCAACCCTGCTTCCTTTTAGCTACTCCTTGTTAGTGGAGAGTTTGTGGTAATGGGGGTAATTAACACACTGGGAGTCATTTCTGTGTCCTGGAAGGGAACAGAAAGCCATCAGAGCAGCCCCAGACATGATTGCTCTGCAGGGTTATTTTCCCTCTCTCTTTCTTTCTTTTCCATTGTGCTTGGGTTTTGATTTTTCTTCTTTGTGTTAAGAAAGCTGGAGAGCTGAAATGGTCTGTAAATTGCATCCATGCTGAGCCCGGGCTAGGTAGGCTAGTTAAAGGTCACTCTCATGTGCTAGATGGCCTCCTCTGTGGGGTGGTGAGAGTGTTTAAGAAGGGAGTCACAATGTCCCTTGTGGCTTTTTTTAACCCTTCATTTTCCAGGACGAATTTGTAGAGCTCTGGTTCTGAGTTAAGTTTATTTAAATAGGCCCAGGAGATAAAAAGGTGAAGGGTGGTTATGATAAAACAGTAACTCTTTCAGCAGTCAGATGACTCTCCTGCCTGGTAAGTCTGAAGTGGGGCTGTGCTGCCATGGTCTCATGCTGTTTATTGAACAGAGCACTTTACTGGTTTGCTCATATCCCTTCTGAGGTTGCTGGCAGCATTTCAATGGTATGCCTTGCTACTGCAGGCGAGTTCAGCTCTCCCATGCATAGGTGCCTAGTTTGGGTATTAAACAGTGTTTCTGGAGCTGAGCTCCAGGGTTAGCCTTACCATAAGCAGTCATTCTTGCCTTCCCCAGGGAAGAACTTGGAATGGGGAGAAGGGCAGTGGGCTTAAACTGTCTGCAAATCACATGCCCAGGTACCAGGAAACCAACCAACCACCTACCTACAGGTTACAGTTGATGGTAGATGCATGTGCATGTGTATATACTAATCCACTACACGGAAGCAAAGACAAACTAATTTAGCTTTATAGTCTATTTTTTTCTTACTTTAAGAGGACACTCTTGAATTGCAACTCCATACCCCCATTTTCTCACTTTTTGCTTGATACAGTTTATTTGCAGCTGTCTCCGAGGGAGCTCAATGCTGAGTTTAGATAAGAATTAAGTAACTCAATATCAGTTTTCAAGAATGGAAAAGTTTAGCTTGCAAGATGTATCAGTAGTGCAAAGAACACTGAAGAATATGTCTTCTACTTGGGCTTGGAGTAGGGCAAAGGCATGTGTAGTTTCAGTGATGTGAGAGACAGGCATCAGTACTATATCCCTGAAAACCATGCAGAAGAGGTCACCAGGTGCTCCATGTCACCCTCAGTCCCTAATTTTAAGATGCTGGTCTTCATATGCACATATCTCTACATCCAAGATAAAGCCCAAAATATCTCTGCTTCTCTCCTGCCAGCCAGTAATGTAAATCTGCATCCCATGAAGTTCTGCCAAGTTCAGCAGAACCTAGGTGTGTTCAGCTCTCTGCAGAGCAAAGCCCCCATTTTTGACCTCACTTCCAGCCTCTTCACTGAGCAGAGCCCATCTTGCCTTACCTGTGGCCCCTCTGAGCTGTATAGTGTCACTGAAATCTCCCTTGGTAAAAGAATCATAGAATTGAAAGAAGATTGAAGCTCTCTGTCTCTGTCTTCATCTGAGTTCTTTCAGCTCAGCTTCCCTGGCACCACCCCAGAGTCCTCTCCATCCCAGCAAGGGTATGAAGCAGTGTCCAGATTTATTACTGAGATGCAAATGTTGCTAGAGGAATTAAAAACTAAATTAGCCCCTGCAGTTTTCTCCAGTCTCATGGATTTCAAACGCTCCATGTCCCCTCTCAGTTCTCTGTAAACATCCCTGCATGCATCCTTGCTGAGGCTGTTGTGCTGAGGATTTCTGTGTTCCACCGTAGCAACACACAGTTTTCACATCTGCATTTTTTATTGGAAGGTTCTTTTTTTTTTTTTTTAATGCTTTGACCCTTTGTCTTTTGCCACAACTCAGCTGGGGATAGATCAGGCAGAAAGATTTCAAAGCATTAGCCAAAAGGAGCCTGTTGTTCCAAACTGGATGAGTGGATAAATACTATGAATTCCCCATTTCGCTCTGCTACCAAGCTGGACTTCTAATATCAATTATTGAGGGTAAATGTCACTGTATCTTTTTGAGCAGCATATGTCATAAAGCTGTAATGATTTGATTGCTGTGCTTTGCACCAATTGAGGGAAGACACATGGATTCAGAGCCAAATTAAGATCCTGCTTACTCCTTCTTAAAACTCTACTGCTTCATTAGGGCTTGGGGAATAAAGAAAACAATTGGATTTTGTTTGTTTTAGAGTGAAGGAAAGGACATAAGTTAGTTCACATGTGGTATTAAATACATGGATCTTATGTGACCAATGTGTATGTTTCCTTCTTCACAAACTGTGGCATAGTGAATAGTTCTGGTTGTGGAAGAGGATGTCAGACTGGTGGACTGTAAACTTTTCCTGTCAGTGGGATTTTGTTCAGCATCCTGAAGTGGAATAACAGGACTAACACAGGCTTGCACTGGGCTGCTGAGGCTGGGGTTTGCAAGGGAAGCCAGCCTGTCTTTGAATTCATCTAACTCTGTTCTCCTTTCTGCTGAAAATTACACTTTCAAATACAAGTAAATCCATCCCCAAGCAATTAGCAGCCAGAGAGGAAGGTAGTGGAGGAGGGAGGACAGGGAGTGACAAACCCATCTCCTGAAACCTTTCTGTGCAGTTGGGTAAATAAGCTGCAGAGCAACTGCTTCTCACCCCCTTTCCTAAGCAGGTGCGTTTCAAGACATTTGCAAAGATATTAACCCAGCATAGAGAGTGTGCCAGTCAGTAATTATGGAAATTAGTTGGCAATTAGATAATGTCACTCACTCTCCGCATACAGCTGATAAGTGGTTGAGAGCCACTTCAAAGCAAGGGCTAGACCCCCTCCGTGAGCTGCTGAGCAGATGGCTCTGACCTGGCATTAACAGAATGCTGTCAAGTTTGGGAAAGTGTGTGGTGGTTAGGCAGCACTCGCCTTCAGCTCTGCGGTGGGGCTGTCTCCCTTCCCTGGCTGGGCAACTTGTGCAGCTCTGTCAGCCCTGTGAGTGGGATGTTCAATAGTGCCAGTGGGTGTGTTTCCTGCAGTGGGTTTGGCTGAGTTTCCTGCAGTGTGAGAGATGCTGAGCTGTCTGTTCAGTGTGCACATTCCTCGCCGTTGCAGCTCTCAGGTGGGCCAGGGAGGTGGTGCAATCTGTTGGAAGTGCAGTGGAGATAACTTGCTTGCTGCTGTCCATCGTGAAGTCCCTTTTTATGCAAGATGTGGTCATGCCATGACAATGAGATTGCTCAGAGATAAAACATGTAAGACAATACTCCGAGATTCTGTAGCTTTTGTCCCAAACTATAATGTATTGCTATGGCAGCAGTGTGCTGCATGAGGCTGCTAGGGTAGTATTTATGCTAAAAATAAAATGGTAAGAGCAGAAAATTATTAGTTCTCAGCATGTCTTGGAGAATCATTGTGGGAATGGGTGAGGCACAGAATTAGTGTGTCAGAATTTACTCTCTCAAGGTTGGGATTGAGATCCTGCCTCCTGCTATGAAGGGTACTGGGTCTTCTGAGCTCTTCTTGAAGACCCTGCTGCTGCGGTAGGATTTGCTCTCACAGACGTAAGTGTGTGAGACATGAAACTGGAGTAATGGGAAGCACCGTGAGTCAGGACTGACGTGCGCTGACAGAGCTCTGGGGGAGTCACAGATGGCCCTAGCCTGCTAGTGGCTGGGTGTGGGCAACCTTCCCAAAATCTGAGCTGTAGTGTCTAAAAGGCAATGAAGCACCCAGCAATGACACATATTTCATGGTTTTTGCATTGTCTTCCTCTTCTGAAACAGAGCTGGCACTGTCTTTCAAAGCAGCTAGAAAGGGATTACCTTGGCTTCTCTCGATCAAAACAGAAAGAAGAATTCCTCGGCTTCCCTCAGTCTAGACTGCTATTCTTGTTTAACCATTTCTGTCTGGTTTCCCTTGTTGGCTCTGCCTTTTGTCCTGCCCTAATGAACTTGTATCATTACAGAAACTTGCACCACAGAGGTATCCTACTCCCATTATTGTGCCTTTGAAATATCCCAAGGACTGAAGTGACCGACAGAGGCTGGTATTCGTCTCTGTAAAACAGTGTTTCAGCATCCTGGGATTGGGAGAGATTGATAGGCTTTTCAGACAGGAGTTTGAACTGTGTGTGGACATAGGCATCTCATCTGTGATTATCTATAGTGTTCACACCTGCTGCTGTGATTTACAGCATCTTTCACTGCTTATCAAAGTGTCTTGTAAAACAGGGAGAGAAGAGTATAAGACTGAGGGCTGCTTTTTGCAGATGGTGCAATCTACCCTGCCTAGGAGAATTTAAAAGGTGGGGTGAGAGCTCTGCTGCATTGGGGTCTCTGTGGATGGTTGCTGCCATGCTGGGCTTGTAGCCCTTCTCAGCTCAGACTGAGCATAGAGCTGTCTGATGGAGTAGTGAATTTTGCCATGGTGGTAGTAAATGGTCCAGGAAGCTGTGAGCTGCTGGAAGCACATCACTGGCTAATTTACACACATTATGATGTTCCTATTTCCATCTCATCAGTAATTCCAGGCTTGGATCATCACTTTCTCTTTTACCTTTCTCTCAGTCTATTCTTCTCCATAAATCATGGGCTATTTTAGTGTATCCACTAGGGAGCACAGAGAAGAAAGGTAAATGGACAAGAACCACATAATTTTTCTCCCAGTCTGCTTTCCAGAACCCCCCAAGAACCCCCAAGAACTTAACTTAGCCAACACAACCCCATGAACAGTCACAATCCCAGTTGTGATTATTGGGAAGACAAATGAATTGAGGAATTGGAGTCTGTGTTTAATTCTTTGTTCATTTTACACCTGTCCTAACACCTCCTTTTCCCACCTTCCATTTTCCTCAGCCAAGCTGTTAACAATTAAAAGGAATTATCTTCCCTCTGGTTTTGACTTGATTTTATTTGTGTTTATAGCAGTTTAGCTAACATGCTTCACTCAGGCAGCTGCAGGGAACAGGCCTGGTTTCCACTGGGCACTGAAAGCTCAGATTTCTCTCCAACTTGCGTGTTTTCTTTTAATTGATCCCTTTTGTTTTCTAAGTGACTTGTGTTTTGTGCTGGCTAAATTTGTCAGACTGACAGCTCTGGAGACTTATGGCTTCTGCAGGTCCCTTGGGCAGGTGAGGATGTGACTGTGTGAACTCTCCCCTCTGTTTCCTGGTGATTCTCCTCCAGCTCAGCCTCCATGCCTACCAAACAGAAACTTTCCAGCACTGCCCACTTGTGCAGTGTCTGTGTGCCTTCTCCTTCAGAGCAAGATGGACAATGGGGTTGCAAGGCATCTGCTGTGAGCAACTCTCATGGTCCACAGCACGAAACACTTTTCCCAAGCATATGCTGCCCCACAATATTTGTGTTCCAGTTTGTGGAAGCTGTGTTCATGCTAACTTCTGTGAGGCTGAAGGCCTTGATTCTCATCACCTTTCCTGCTAGTGTTAGCCATCACTATCAATGCTAGTGTTAGCCATTCCCAGAGCTGTTCTTGTGTCCAACCCATCTTTGTGAACAAACATCTGTGTTGATAGAAGACTTACTTTCTTCTTGGATAGAATTTTCAAAGAATGTGCCTAGCTTTGTACTGCCTTTACTTGTCACTTAAAACATCCTCCTACACCAGGCATGCAGTCACCCACATGCAAGTATGCAGAAGTGACTTAAATTCCAGTGTTAACAGATGTAACTCATTGAAGGCAGTTGGAATTCTTTGCTCTTAATTAGGGATGAATTTGGCCTTTTTGCCAAACCACTAGACCAGGGTAAGTGGTTAAGTGCTTAGACAGTTTTTATCATCTAAGGTACAAGTTTGCTATCATCTAAGCTGCAGGTTGCCATAAATAATTTGCGTAACACATGTTTCCAGGTTGCAGAGGTCCATGGTAGAGTCTCTGAAGTAGGCAAGACATGTAAAGTAAAAGCAGCTATTGTGTGACAGACTGACAGCAGGGTTGTATTCTCTAATCCTTCCTTCGTGTGCTAGGAACCATAATGTAAGCAATGGAATAGAAAGCTTGGTGAGTGGTGTCTCTTGCCCTTACCAGCTTTTAAACTCTAAGGAACTCTGGTCTTTGCCCTAAGCATTTTCATGGAGAGGTAATTGTTATTGGGAAAGCTCCAGCGCCATTTCTCAGTAAAGTCAATGAAATTGCAGCCATCTAAGGAGTTGAATAATTTGGTGTCTTTTTATATTGCTTGTTGTTATGTGTGGAGATGACTTGGTGAGTTCTCTATTTTGGCCTCTTAGTTTTAAGGATGTAGATGTCCTTTCTGCTATTGAGACCTGTACAGCCAATTGCAAGCATGGAGAAGTGTCCACAGTATCAAGAAATGTAAATAACTTATTGGACAAGATGTTAGTAAGCTTCATAGTAAAGATATGGTGAGTAATAAGACTAACTTTTCCCTTTCTTTTTTTTGTCTTTACCCCACAGGTCCTGCAAGCTCCGTGAGTGCCAAACAGTGAATTATGGGCTGGGTATCCACCAGTGCATCATGAAGATTGACTTTATTTTTGCCCTCTTGAAGTTCACGTGCTTTATGAATTCACTCTCTCTTCTATCTCACTGCCATCTCCGTCAATATTGTCATCACTTCTAGAAAACAAGAATTTTAGGCTTGGGCTTTGGATCTCCCTTTCTTTCCTTCTGGAACACCAGTGTCACCTTTGTGTTCTACCAAAACAAATTACTGTAGGTTATTTTGCCCTTCAGAGAAGTACACCATCTGGAGAAGCCACTTCATGTACCCTCTACTTCTGAGATAAAAGCCTCTGGTTCCTAAGGATAATTGAGATCTTTCCTTGGGAGGAGACACTTCTTCTTGGTCACTTTCCACTTACTCTCCTGTTCTCTGTCAGTCCCTCTGCTCTTCTCTTACTTTTGGATTTAACGTTTGATGTTGACTGCTGGGGTTCTCCTCCCAGTAGTGTGGCTTCTTTTTTTCTCCTAGGGAAGAGCAGATTCTTGAAACAATGGGCTTCACTCTGCATTCTGTCTACTTCACCTTGAAGGTGAGTTTGCTGCTGGGCTCCTTGCTGGGTCTCTGTTTGGGTCTGGAGTTCATGGGCATCCCCAACCAGTGGGCCCGCTACCTCCGCTGGGATGCCAGCACTAGGAGCGAACTCAGCTTCCAGTTCAAGACCAATGTCTCTGCTGGGCTGCTTCTCTATTTTGATGATGGTGGTGTCTGTGACTTCCTCTGTGTGTCCCTGGTTGATGGGCGCATCCAGTTGCAGTTCAGTGTGGACTGTGCGGAGACGACAGTTCTCACAGACAAGCAGGTAAACGACAGCAGCTGGCACTTCCTGATGGTCAGCCGCAACCGCCTGCGGACGGTGCTGGTGCTGGATGGCGAGGCCAAGCCTGGGGAGGTGCGCCCGCAACGGCAGTATATGAATATCGTCAGTGACCTCTTTATTGGTGGAGTCCCACTGGACATTCGCCCTGCTGCCTTGACTCTTGATGGTGTCCTGAGTGAGCCTCCATTTCAAGGATTTATCCTGGATCTTAAATATGGCAATTCCGAGCCGCAGCTCCTGGGCAGTCAAGGGGTCCGACTGGAAATGGAAGGACTTTGCTCAGAAAACCCCTGTGAAAATGGTGGCACTTGCTTCCTTCTGGATGGTGAGCCACACTGTGACTGCTCAGCCACTGGATATGCTGGCAAGCTGTGTTCTGAAGGTAAGAGAATACTTTCCTGCTTCTCATTGACCTTTACACAATCCAGAGAGTTAATTTGTTATTTATCAGGGCTATGACAGAGTTCTTATTCCTGCTGATGGTTGTCAAAGGAATTCAAGTTCCACCATTCTTTTTCCAAACAGAAGTAATTAAATGGGAGTAGATAAAGAGTGTGAGCAACTGCAACAAAGTGTCTTTCTGAAAGGATGCTGCACTTGTAGCATGGAGAGATTTTCATCATCATCATCATCATTCATTTCATCAGCAACTTATTAATAAGGGTAGACAACATAAATAGGTAAATAAAACTAAGAAGTGCCTTAGGTTATTGTTGGTAAAAAAAATGGCTGGCTTTTTTCAGTATTCCCTGAAAACTGAGTGAAGTGTCAGCAAACAGGAGCCATATATATATGTGTGTGTATATATATATATATATATATATATATATATATATATATATACACATATATATATATATATCGCTAACATAACTGATTGACAGGACATTGTATACTTTTTTGATATTAGCTGTTGCTAGCCTGTGTGTGGAAGCCCCATGCTTCCCTTCAATTGCTTGCATACTAAGGAATGAATGGCACCTTGATTTTTTTAGCATCCTTGCTTAAATTGCTTTTTAAATTGATCTTAGTATTGCAAAGGGAAGAGGGATTTGAATGTTTCCTCATTGTTTGGTACTCTCTTTTTGAATTTGAGTTTGAGAGTTTTAAGTCATGCAAACTACATGATGAAGTGTATTTCAGATTTTTCCTTTAGCAATGTGATGGTAATTGATTTTGTATATGCAGGAGACTTAAGTCAACTGAAAATCCCTGTGTGAATTTGAGAATCTCATCACAACATTATTTATGATATTTAGCTTTAAACACCACAGTTGCCTGAACTAAAGATGAAACCTGGACAAGAAGTGTCCAATATCAAGGAAAAAAACCCCAACCTGAAATTTTGTCACAATGGAAATATTTGCAATAATATATTTTCATGACTGATATTTGTTCAATTCTTTTGGCAATGAAACTAGATTAACCAGAGTTTAGTCTGTACAATGTGAGATGTAGTGAAAACAGTCCTTATACTGTTGCTATCTAAGTAAAAAGCCCTACAGTTCCACATTTACAGTCTGCATTTAGATGGAGAAGCAAACATGTTTTATAGGAAGGGAAGGTTTGGAAAATAAACATGGCATCCATATGTGCATTAATTTTAGGGTGATTTTAATAATAACAGAAAATTTGGCTTTATAGCCAAATAAAACAGAAACACTACATTAGCCTTAGATAGGAGGTGTGAGCCTGTGAAGTGTTGAACACAGAATTCTTCATGGCTATTTGCTCCAACCTGATTAGTCCATGCCACTAATGAGCCAGAACTATTGAGCCATGAGTTACGTGGGGCTGGACAGAATTCTGGCTGTGACCAGGCAGTTCAGGAGCTGGGCCACTAGCCTGATCCTCATGTGCTTGCGGAGCAAGCACACCTCAGGTCTGAATGCTATGGTGATAGAAGATTGCAAGAGCCACACAGGCATGTGGACCCTGAAACACAAAGATGTAAGGCTCTGTCTGCTGCTGGGCTAATGGATCCAGACTCCCTGGGGAGCTGCTCAAGACATCAACAGCGTATGGTTTTCAGTGAACCACTTGAGAAAGTACTGTGAGTGGGAGTTCCATGTACCTGTGTGGCAATTGTAAGAACTCTAACCAGGGCTCAGGGGGAGGACTTTCTGCATTTCCTGGGTGGGTGGAACAATCTGAAATACACCTTCTAATGAATCCAGGGATATTTTTGTTGTAGACACCGTGGATAAAGCAATGCTATTGTTACTGTTTGAAGCCGTGAGTCACCATTGCTGTTTGTTTTCTATAGTGATTCATCAGTTTCCAGTCCAACCTGCTGTTAAGGGTGAGCAAAGAAGTTTTTCACAATGTGCCTTCTTAAGCAAACACTTTTAACTCGCTTTTAGCTGGGGTCTTTTCACTCTCAGAGAAGATGCTGTGTGGAGAACTTTTCCAGTGGATCAAATGTAGAGATTTCTGCAGTCATTACCTTGTTTGGTTCTTCTTGTTTTCTCATATATTACTAAATGGTGTATATTTGGTTTATGTTAGAATTTTATAATCAGCCTATTTTTTTTCCTCCTTTATGCTGTTGTAGCAGTGGTGATTTCTGTGTGTTAAATACTGCCATTGAAAAAAATGTTACAGTGTCTGCGCAGATGAGTGGAAAACCAAAAGAAAAGACTATTTAGTAAGTGGAAACAAGCAGACAAAGAAAAGTGGCAAGAAAAAAAACAGGAACCAAATTAAATATAGCTACCTTTTGTCTGACTGAAAAGCGCAAGATGTTGTCTTTCAATTCTGCAAGTGTGGAAGAATCTCCACTGATAAACAGTAGGATATGGCAGGAGTGACAGAACTCGTTACAGGCTCTTCCTGCTTGTGGCTTGATTGGCCATTAAACAACTTGTATTTTCTTTGTTTGCTTTTTCCCCCCAAGAGACTTGAGATGTTTGTTGTCAGAACTGTTCCCTTTTGTTTTGAACCTTTATTATGCCTCTGGATATATGCAGAAGTAACATGGTTATTTTATTCCCAGTCTCACTTTTGAAAAAGATTGGTCTCTCAACTGGATACCAACAACTCCCTTTTTGGGGAGGGAACCTTCACTCCATTACAGTGTTTACTAATCTGTAGTCCATGTGCATATTTTCATTTCATCATCAGAGTTGGCTCTTTTACTGGGAATTGATGGATCTGATCAATAACAAGTTCTGTTTGAACAGCTAATGTAATGTGTACCTTTTTAATAATGAGTTCTCTTGACAGTGTCCAGGCCATTACTTGGCTATTGACTGATACCTATGTCTGCAGATGGTAAAACCATAGCAAATTCATTTATTTTGTGGCCAGAGATAGAAGTAGACAAAGAGTGGAACCTGCTGTTTCTGTACTATGATGGAATGAAGCTCCATTTACAGTATTATAGGCTACTGTAACTCCAAGTGCAGTTCCATTTATGATGGATGTCAACAGAGAACAACCATTCCATACTGAGATGAAACTGTGAATCCTGTCCAGAATGTGCCCCCGATGTGCAAAAAAAATGTTGGCACTTTATGTGCACCCAGGGTTAGTAGGATTGTGTACATCATGGCAGTCACATGCCCAGATGGCAGCTGAGCAGGTACAGTTTCTGTGTCTGAGTTTATACAGTGGGAGTGGAAATATGTGCACTTTGGGAAGTTTGACTGTTTTGAATAAAATGTGAGACTATTTTAATTGCAGTTGGAGTATACTGGTTCACTGAATCTGACAGCTCTGTAGAGTATAAAGGATGGCTGATTTGAGTAGCTATTAGTTTGTATGTTTCTGGGCAAAGGTGGAATTAGACATGAAAGCTGAATTCAGAGACATCTTTGCCTCTCATAAACCTCATCAGTCTCTGTGGAATCAGGATGCTGCCAAGACAATGAGGTTCCTATAGAATTTGATCATCACAGATACATTCATATTTCTGGAGAAAAATCCAAAAAAACCCCTTCCTATGCAAATTTTGCAAGCTGAGGTGCTGTAGAAGCCAGATGAGGTTATTCAAATCTGTTCATTCAGGACCATGCTGTCAATCTGCAAGAAATTTTCTTTCTCTGACACTGCTGTGTAGAGAGTGAGCTCACAAATGTGGACAGTGTGAATGCAGCCCTGTTTGTACAAGTGTATTTTGGCCTAAACCCTCACTCTTCTTCCAAGACTCCTTCTGGACTTTCCGAGGAAAGGTGAACAGAAGATGTGCTTTGAAATGCATTAACTCTGCTTGTAGTTGCAGAACCAAGGCGTTGATCGCCAACTTCACAAAGCACCATGCTGAAGCCTTTGTGTTGCCTGCAGGGGCTGTTTCTAAACGAAGGCTGAATACGGGCTTGATTGCAGCTCTTCCCTTGATTACAGAGCAAGATTTCCTGGGGATGCTGCCTGCTGAATGACAGAGGAGCCCATTGCTCTGTAATTATCACACTTCTAACTGCATCGGGAACAGATTTTTCTATAGCCCCTCAGCTTCATTTAAAATGACAAGTTAGTGCAGGATTTATCCTCTTCCTGCCCCTTTGGAGCAGCCCAGCCTTGGCTGTATCTGAAGGCACTGCCCAGCGTCGCCTACAGTCACTGTATCTCCCTGCCAGCCGCCCTAATCTTTGTAACACTAAAGAATAGTTTGGCACTTTGCCATGAGCCTGATGCTTGCACTTAATTTGCATATACATTTACATACATCTTGTAATCAGAAACAAATGAACATGACCATAATATTTGCTTCTACTTGCATGTTCCTTGATAGATGAATATAAATTGGTTGTTGAATTCACCAGCAATAAACAGTTGCAGACCCTCCATTTGGTCTTGTGCTCTGCTGTTCTAGAGGTCAGCAGGCAGTTCTGGCACATACTTTGGATGGGCCCAGATCTTCACTCACCAGTGCACAGCTCTAGAATTGATCATCTCCAAGGTCTGTGGAGTAAATATTGCAAGGGGCAAATCTGCTGTTTTATGTCACTTCTTATGTCACAGCATTGGCCATTGGGCAGAAAGCTGGTAAGAACTTTGCCCATACTTCATTTTGCAGCAATTCAATTTCCCCCATCTCTTCTGCTTGCTCATTCTTCCTGGTTTGAGTTCCTTTTGTTGTATTTAAAATGATAATAATTTTTCCAGTCTGGTTACAATTTTTTTATGCAATGCCTGTTGAGTGCCAGAGAAAGATGATGTGTTCAGGTATTAATGTTTATAAAGCGCTTTGAAACTTCAAGGTGGAGTTTTGGCACCATTTGTTATCCTTAATGATAAATATTAAAACTGAGCAGGAGCCACAGGATTTGAATTTAGATCCTGCATACTCTTTCACAGAAGATGCTGAGGACCTCCCTCACAAATTGTGGACTAAGCAAACCCTTCTCAGAGCTAGCTGGATTTGTTTTGTAGACTCCCCTGCTTTAAAAGCGGGGAGCTGCAGGGAGATTGCAGGACCATGTATGGTGACTGCCATTGATTCAAGTAGTCTGGCTGCAATACACGCTGACAGCTATATTCTTGTAGTTTGCCTCTCTTGTATTATAGATCATTATGGGGCAACAATCCTTTTCTGCTGGATTGCAGGTCAGCTACAGACCTTGGGTAAAAGAGATGTTAAACCCCTCAGTTAGGCAAAGCTTGGACATTTCCTCTGATAAAGTGAAGCAGGTGGTGGTTGGGTACAAAGGAGATTGCTGTTTGGTGTAAGGTGCAACTGGTGTAGAGTGACAATAATTTGTGGGCCTGGAGAAGAATGAACTCGGGGGAAAAAAGCCTCAGGATGAAAATGTTCTTTTATAAAATGTTATAGAAGTGTAAACCATAGCTCATATAAACTGTTTATAGTAGGTGCTCCATATTTGTTTTACCTGCCTGATAGAATAAAAGAAGAGTTCTTAGCTCTTGCAAAGAGAATGTGATAACCAAGCTTGTAGAGGACTAAATCTAGATGGAATTTGGATACCAGCATTTTCTGTGAGCCCATAGACCAACCTGCTGGCTCCTGCTCTGTCCCAAAGTGTGCACAACCTGGATCTAAACTGGAATTTTTGGGTATTACTAAATAAAGATCAAAATTAAAGTAGCTAATAATAATTTTGTGAAGGTGAGCAAAGTCAGAAATTTCTCTTTCTAATGTAGGGATTTCCAACTTGATTTCTAAATAAGGGTTTATTTTCCTTTGGTTTTGCCATAAAAAAATAAAAGTGGGGGGAAGAGTTGATTTATTATTATTGTACAGGCTTCTGCTGAGCTAGGCAGCTTGTCATGGAGGTCAATCAGCAGTAATACAACCCCAAGCAAGACAGCACATGCTGTAGCTGTTGCTTTCATCCTTATTCTGGTACGAAGGTGTGCAGGGCATTTGCCACAAGGTAATTTTTGTTATGTTTTGGTGAAAAATGGAGGGCAATAATCCTACCAGATACCTTGAGGATGTTGGAAATGGCGCCACAAAGCTCCAGGGAGAGAATCAGAGGAGGAGCACATCTGTCCAGTGAACACTGTCACTACTCAAAGAAGATGAGCTTCTGCACATCAACGTCAGCACTGAGTGCTCCCTGGTGCAGGAGAAGGTGGTAATCCATGTGATGAAATGGTAGAATGGCCACCTGTCCTTGGCTAACTTCTAATTTCACTTCTAACTTTAATTGTTTCTTTGCTGACCAGCTTTGAACTTGATGGACAGAAAAACTTTTTTCTCTCCCTAAAGAAAGCAAGGCAACTGCCATGTTGTTGCTGTCCAGAAACAGCAGTGTGACTTCTGGTGTATGTGTGTGTCTCTTGCACAATCCTTCATTGCAGACAGGTTCACTGCCATTGTAAAACCCACCCTGCAGAGCAAAGCAGTTGCCCTTTCTCCATCTGTAAACAGGTCCAGGAGCTGACAATTGAGTGCAAAACAGCCCAGGGGCTGAGAGAAGTAGATATGGGAGGGTAGGAAGGACTCTGGATGTCAGAATCTACTTGAAGCAGAACTCATTTGTATTTGAATGTGTTTGCTGTGAAATGGGGCTGAGACCTGAGTACATTGGATTCACATTCTGTGCTACTGACACCTTTGCCAGTTATGCTGTGTCAGCTCTCCAGGCCCTGCCTGCATGTACACTGGTTCACCTCATTATTCTGAAAAGAGACCAAGGTATAACATATAAAGGAAGTGGAGCAGGGCAGCAGAACTTGGATGGTCTGGTCATAAGAGTGTTAGCACCTAAGAGGCTGATTTCCATTTCTGCTACAGTCCTTCTGTGTCCCTGGAGTGATTTGCTGGCAGACTGAAGGACTCAAGACTGAATCAATTGACCTTTCTTTGCAGAGGATATGTACCTCGTTACCCCCAGGGTACATAACTGTGTCTCAGTTTCTATATCTGAAATATGTAGCCAGTGGGGCTTCCTATACTCCAGGTGCTAAGAATTCCATATGCTTCTGTATGACAGTGATAGAGCCATGTAAATACCTTAGCATGACAAGTAAGTGATGGTAATGCATGAACACCCAGTAGAATGGTTTGATAGTCATTTTTTAGCTAGGACATGCAGTTAGAAATTAAGGTGGTTTCCTTTGTTAAGTGGCCATCTTTGAGGAGTGCTCATCTTTCTTTTCAACAGAAATCTCCCAGTTTCCTGCTACTCTGTGCAGTGTCACACTGTGAGTAGGCAGACCTTTCCCAGGCCAGGCTGCAGTTGTGCTGCTAAAGACAGAGCCTGAGCAGCAGTGTAGCCTCTTCCCTGTTGGTGACATGGAGCAGATGCTGCACTGCAGGGTGCTGATACAAGCAATAGGAGAAAGAGAACTTTTTTTTTTTTAATCTGACCCATGTGCTCCACTGACCTCCCCCAAATGTCCTCTGCTGTGAACTTCAGATGCTGATCAGATGCTTTTCCTTGTACTGTGGCCCACCTCTGCCTACCTGTCTGCATTGGCTCTCTCCCTGCTGTGGCTGCTGGTTTCAGCCTGCCCCTTTCACCCTCCATACTCAAGACTCGCCTCCACCTTGTGCTGTCAGGGGAAGCACAGAGAGCACAAAAGGCTACCCAAGCAAGATGGCATCGTTTGCCCTTCCTCTATTCCTCTATGCATAAAAAGCAAGGAAAGCCCATTGGATTGTTTCTGAGTGTTTAATTAGCACAAAACTGGCAAGTGTTTTGTGGTTCTAAGACACTGAAAGGGTGCATAAAAGCCTTGCTTTTCCTGTTAACCCTCATCAAAGCTCTGACTGCTTATGAGATAAAGCAGGTATATTTGTCTGCAGTTTGCAATGTAGGACAAGGAGGAAAGGTATACTTGACTCTGAGGATTTTGTTCTAGGTGTGATCTTCCTCCTCTTACTCATGGAATTTGACCAGTTAAGTAACCTGATTGAATATAATGGATTGGATTTGGCTTTGAGTATTTGGCAAGAGATCTTTATCAGAAAAGAAAGAAGCAGCAGTTCCTTGGTAGGTGTAGGAATTTGAGCTGTAGGTTAAAACCAGGCTTCAGTCTCTAATAGTGCTGGCAGGCTCCATAGTTTTCTTGGCTGCTGCATTTATTCAGAAGCCTTTCTTGGCCTCTGTAGTCTCTTGGGTGGATTTTCATTTCTTTGTGGTTTGTTGCCTTAGTACTTGAGAAAAATGATGCTGCCTGAGATTTCTGAACCTCTGGTGTGTCTCCACAGGCATGTGTTTGATTTTCTGGTCATTCCTACTGCATCCATCTAGCAAGTTTGGCTTTCAGGGTTGGAGAGCCTCTCAGTACCTTTCTCCTCAAGGTAATGTAGGAGAAATCCTTGGAACTAAAGGCAAATTTCTCCACTGAAGATGGTCAAGAACAAGAGCTGAGGAATGGCTAGCCATGAAGAGAGTGGCTAGTGTTGCGATCTGCAAATTTCATAGTTTAGTTGCGTTTGCAGCTGAATACCTTAAGTGTCTTTCTGTATGTGGTTAAAATTTCTTAAATTCCTCAAAGACCTTTTTAAATGGGGTAGAAGTGCGTGGAGTCAGTCCTTAATAAACTGCTGATTAAAAAAATAAAGGGAAAAAGAAAAAGGTGAAGTTTTTGGATAGGAAAGGTGATTAAATTTCTTGTCTAGGACTACCTAAAAGAAAAAGCTGGTAAAGTAACCAGAATTTCTGTATTTTCACTTCTGTCTTTTGCCTTTTGCTCTGTGGCTTCTCTGAGACCTGCTCTGGAACTTGGTGTGGTAGGAGGAAGGGGCTGTGCAAAAGCAACTACCCTGCATGATGCCTACCAGACCTCTGGTGTAATGGGAGATCTGTGTAGGTCCTTGTAATTCACATAGCTGTGACTTTAGGGAAGATAACAAGAGATCAGTGAACATGAAAGATTATGGATGGATATATTGCCATTGTGAAGCAGTAGCATTGCTATATCTCTCAGGATAACCAGAGCTAGAGGTAGGTTTATATTAGTGTCAAGGGTGGGATATCTAGCTGATTAGGTATTGGTAGCTGTGTGATCCCAGAGCTGAAATATGATGATATTGTGATGACTATGAGTTTATTGTGTAGAAGACCTTTTGAGTAAACATCGGATGCTGCAGAAAATGGCAAAATCCTCTTTCTTCAGAGTTCCTCTAGTGGGCACTGTGTTGTTGGAGATCTGACTTTTTTTTCTTCACTGAAAAAAAAAAAAAGTAGGGCTCAAGTGATCAATTTGTAATTTCGCTTGCTGGCTGCCTCCTCCTAACTTTTGTTTTCCTTCATTACTTAAGCTGAAATGCTCAATTGTGTCTCAACTGCAGCAATGAACACATCTACAACAAATTCCAAAGCCTGTTGGTTTTGAACAGACATGAGGCCTATATACCTATACCTATTATCTCTACTTTGCATCGGACACAGAAATGTATCTTTAGGCAGTCTGGTGTTTGCCTGCCCTAGGGTGTAGCATGTTTGAATCAAAGACATGTGAAGTTACCTTTTGACCAGCTAAGACACATCAGAATCAGACATACTGGAAATGTTTTCCTTGTGAAAAATGGTGGTTTCATTCCGATCAAAATATTTAGGAAAAAAACCCAACTGATTTGGATGACAATCTGCTGAAAAAAGCAATATGTTTTTAATTTGTAGAATTTCTGAATCCCGACTTTTTAAAAAATGTACTCTATATCTATTGCACATAACCGTGTAGCTTATTTTAAAATTTACCAACATGATTAGCCCAAATATGGATCTACTACTGATGAATGCAATATATCACAAAAATGCTGAAGTGTTTTAAGGAAGGGGCATGTACTCCCACAGTGACCAAATGGAACTAATGGAAGCCCATGGATATAACCACACCATGTTCCTGTGGGAACTGTTAGGTTCAGAAGAGCACACAAAAGGAGACCTAAGCAGAGGTTAAACTTAATCAGAGAGGAGAACAGCTTTCCAGCCTGCAGACAGCAAGTGGAGCCTGGAGCACAAATACAGCAATGACCAGATTGGTGCCCTTTGAAGCCTCCCAGGAGAGAAGAGTGGTGTGAAGCACTGTTATCCTTTCAGTTTGTTGGAAGTGACAGCTCCATAGGTACTGCTGTCTGTCAAGAGCTCCACGAAAAGAAAGACTAGAGGAATAATTATGAGTGGATAGGACTCGAGTGGGCTCTTTCCCATTTGACTTCTAATATGTATCACTGAACAGTGCAGTCTTTCAACAGTGACTGTAAAGGCAGCAAGGCTGAGTATATTAATGAAGAACCACAGCTGCTGATGTGAGAGCCTGAGATTGTCAGCAGTTTGTTTTTTAGCTTTTTAGCATGTTGGATTGAACCTAAATAGTTTACAATGCTGCTGGACCTAAGGACTGGGCAGTAGGCATTCCCAAAGAAGAGCTTAACAAATACCTCTCTGTGCAAGAAATGCTCTCTGAAATGCAGCCAGCCCAAGGTGAAATTTGGGCTTGATAAGCAAAGCTCTGCCTATGAAAATCACTTGGGATCTGCACAAGTATGGCATGACAGTCATTCTTGAGCTCTGGGATGTTTTCCCTGTCATTGCTGCTGCTGCCAGTGTGGTGACTCCCAGTTTGCCTGAGGCAAAAGATAGCTAAACCCCAGTACTAAGGAACAGATCCTCTATCCCGGGAGAACAATTGGCTGTGATTTCAGAACTCATTTGTCAGTGGTGTTTAATTATAGCCTTGCTACCACTTACAGTGGAGGTCACTGCTATATTGTAGGTCTGTTTAGTGCTCCCTCTGGTCTTAAAAATCCATGAATCTATATCATGCTATTTTGGGGCATTTGTAACAGTCTCCACTAGTTTTCTTCCAGAGCTGAAATTGCTTAAGTTTCCTCCTAGTTAATTGACAAAATGTTGTTGTTGGAAAGCTGACTAAAACAATTTAAGCCCCTTTTCAGGTCTGGGAGTGAAACAAAATGTAGGTTACATCTTCTTTAGTTTCTATCCTTACAGTTGCCCAGCTGTTTTCTCCTTCTGTACAGCTCTGCTGCAATGTGGGCATGTGAATTATTTTAACTTGCAGATACTATGCCATCAATGAGCTGTTCTGTAGTGAAGATATCAAATGTAAGGATCATTGTATAAAATGTTTTCTTGGGACATCTGGTCCCATAAATAATACTCAACTTAAAATTAACTTCATATACCAACTGCTCCTTATTGAAGCAAAGTTTTCATTCATCTGATGGAAGATGTCCTTAACTAAGAACTAAACACAAATCCACTCAGATTTGTTGATCTTGTCAAGTTACTTTTAAGTCCCATTTTGAAAAGTGATTCAGGCACCTTGAAACCTTGTGACTGATCTGGAATTCAAAATAGCAGTTTTGATAATTTTACCTTCATATTGTATTTATTTCTGACTTTTTTCACCTCTAAAGATTTGGCCCAAAGATCACATTCTTCCATGAGCTTCTTTCCTTGCCTGTGTTTGTCTTTAATAATGTTAATGATGTGTTCTGAATTGAAACCAAGACCAATCAAATGTTCTTCTTTTAAAACTGAGTGAAGAAGGAAAACTAATTGCAAAAATCCTGCTTAAATGTGATCTTAAAGTTGTGAATTTCAGAATTAAATGGTAGTACCTGCTGCAATCAGAATGCCACATGGCATCCATTCAAATGTGCTTCAGGCATCCTGCACTTGAATTGTGTGCAAGGCAGGAAAATAAAAGAGCTAAAACGCTGTCAGGTTAATAATAAATTGTGCATACATGTGGCACATTTCATCAGAGTATTCCTAAGCATCTCACAACTACTGATAAATCAGTCAGCCTTCACATCACTCTACTGCACTGTGGAATGCATGCTATCTCCATTTTACTGATGGCAAAACTGAGAGGCAAGCAGAATGAGAATTACTGAAGGGTATCAAGTCAGAAGCTGCCTGAGGTGAAATTGGAATCCAGAATGCTAAATCCTAAGTATTAAACGATGTAGTAGTTTATCTAGTTTTATCCAAGTGTGCTAGAAAACTCACAAAATACTGTGGTATACATTGAATGTGAAGCTAAAACCAGAGCATTGGATTTTAGGGATTCTTGTAAAATTTCAGTTGAAATTCAAAGAATTTCAACTCTCTTTTTATTCTTTTTGGCAGATTGGATCGTCCATAACCACGAAGTTCTGCCTTTGGGGCTGTTGTCTCATAACTTTGCCCGCTGAAACCATCTTGAACCAGCTTGTTCTGTACCTTGTGCCAGTAGGCAGCACTGCTTGGGCTATGCTTTATGGATTCCCCTGTTTAGAGCTTTATTCAAGTTAGTAATCAGGAAAAATAGACTTGTAGCAATAAAAGTTTTAGCTGGTTTTGCCCATCTGTGGTTTATGTGTGCTCCAATACAACTTTTCAAGACAGGATCCAGTTCCTCTAAATGTTTCCAGTAAAGAAGGGTTTATGATTTCACTTAAAATACCAAAATGTAAGACTAATTTCAAATATTTGAATAATTGACTGAACATACCCTTGGATGGAAGGTGATAGGAGAAAATATGGTTTTACATTTCCCCTCCCTTCTGAATTTCTTCAAGCCTGCAAAGGTTGGGCTCTCATGTAACCTTCTGTTTCTGTCCAGCCTTCATTGTCCATAGAAACAGTAAGTTTCACTGGAACTTTGTTCCAGAGTGGAGTGGCTCCAATGAACCACTGAAGGCAAGACTCTGTTGTGCTGAACTTCCAGCTGAGTAGAACTCATTGTATAGAAGGTTGTTCATATGTGATGAAGAAAGAAGAGTTTTCAATTTGACATTTTTTGTTTTGTTGGTTATTTTCATAGAATCATTCAGGCTGGAAAAGACACCTACAGTCATCAAGTCCAACCATTAACCTACCACTAAGTGCTACATCTACACATTTTTTTAAATACCTCAAGTGCTGGTGACTCAACCACTTTGCTGGGCAGCCTGTTTCAGTGCTTAGCAACCCTTTCTGTAAAGAAATTTTTCCTAATATCCAGTCTGAATGTCCCCTTGCACAGCTTGAGACTCTGTCCTCTCATCCTATCAATTGTTAATTGAGAGGTTAATTCTCCCCTAGGTCAAATTTTCTTTCAGGTAAAGCTCAGGTCTCGCCTGAGCTTCCTCTTCTACAGGCTTTTTCTCTTCCCCAGCTCCCTCAGCTGCTTCTCCGAAGACTTACTCTCCAGACCCTTCACCAGCTCTGTTCTCTGGACATGCTCCAGCATCTTAGTGTCTTTGTTGTATTGAGTGTCCCAGACCTGAACACAGGACTCGAGTTATGGCCTCAACAGTGCCCAGTACAGGGGGACAATCACTGCCCTAGTCCTGCTGGCCACGCTATTGCTGATAGAGGCTGGGATGCTACTGAACTTCTTGGCCAGCTGAGCACATGTTGGCTCATGTTCAGCTGCTGTTGACCAGCACCCCTGGGTCCTTTTCCTCTGGGCTGCTTTCCAGACACTCTTCACCCAGCCTGCAGTGATGAACGCGGTTGTTGTGATGCAGATGCAGGACCTGAGACTTGGCCTTGTTGAACCTCATACCACTGGCCTGAGCCCATCAATCTACCCTGTCCAGATTCCCCTGCAGATCCTTCCTGCCCTCCAACAGATCAACACTCCCACCTAGGTGTCTTCTGCAAAGGAAGGCTTCACTTGATCCCCTTGTCCAGATCATTGATAAAGATACTTAACACATCTGGTCCCAGTACAGAGCTTGGCGAACCCCACTTGTCACCGGCCACCAGCTGGATGTAACTGCATTCACTCCCACTCTTGGAGCTTGGCCATCCAGGTTTTTACCCTGCAAAGGGTACACCTGTCCAAGCCAGGAGCAGAGAGAAAGTCCCATGGAAAAATGGATTCCTGAAAGACCTTTTCTTTTATTAGCTTTACTCACTTTGAACAGCCTAAATTTTTAAGAGTTCTTTTTCCTGTGTTTGTTGCCCAAAAATCTCTTTAGACACTAAAAATGGTTCCAGTATGCCCCATTTCTAATGTTACCCTTGAAAACAAAGTTGCCTTGAAAAGAACAGCTACCCAAGTAAGCAGCAAGTTCAGCATGGAATGAAGATGGTGGCAGATGGGGCATGATGACATTGTGCTTATGTTGGAAACAATAACATAATGAGAAAACATGACTAGATACTCTTTAGCCCAAAAGTGCTCTCTTATTTTCTGTGTAATTGTGATGAACTGCATTTAACCATGCTGTCCTCCAGCAGTACTCTATTTTACTGCATAGCATACAGGAGTATGAGTAGGACTCTTCTGTTCAGAGTAACTAACAATTCTGACTGACATTTATTGTGGAAGCTGTTTAAATAAAATTGTTTAAAGCTGTAAGCATGTATGAATTATTTTAGTGCAGTGTGCAGCAAATTAATTGTTGGTACTGTGAAGAGCCACATCAGTGGAATTCCTTTATGTCTGTAGTAAAACTCATCATCAGAACTAGGCCAGAAGGAAACAGATCTAAACAAATGGGCAATCCCAAGATCAGGAGTGACATTTGTTGGTAGTGCTGTCAAACTGGATCCCAAGATACGCACACAAAAGCAAGTGGCCAGTCCAGACTCAGATGTATTTGTACAGCTATTATCTCCATGATGGATGCTTGGAAAGTGATGTGCAGACCTGTGACTATTGTGGATCTTTTCCTTAAATCTTTCTGGCAGTCTTTTCTAAGCTAAATCACACCTAAACATCAACACTCCAGCTGTTCCTTTCTCAGAGCAGATGTATGAGCTGATTTTTTTGTATGAGCAGCTTATGGTTCTGCTGCTTTTCACAGCTTTTCCTCCATCCTAATTGTCCCATCCAGGCTTGACCCTGGCTCTGTTTGCCTTATGACTCTAGTGGGAGAAGGAAAGAAGGAGTCTGTGCTCTGACTTTGGCATTGATCATTGTTCTTCTTGCCCCCAACCCTGACATGGTAGATGGAGGAGGCTGCTCTCAGGGCGGGAGGTGCAGTGAGAGAGATGACGGATGATGTGAGGAGAAAGCAGAACTGTCAAGATGATCATGGCTAGCAGGGGAAGAGCCTCCTGGTTACAACTGGCCAGGCCAGCTTTTGCATACGGGCACTGGGAGGCAAAGCTGTCTTTCTGAGGCAAAGCTACGGGAGGCTGGGGGTTGGGATTTGCAACTGGAGAAAAAGAGAGCGAGTCAGCAAGGGAAAACCCAGTCCTGCTGGGTGATTGGAGCAGGAAAGCTGTCCAAGCATGGAAAACTGATCAGCTTTCAAGACACTCAGTTGGAAGGGAAAGCTGCACTTCCATGTTTGCATTCTAGTATTTGTCTTCAGCTAGGTCAAATGTCTACATCTTTGAGGATCTCTTCCATGAACATAATTTAAATCTCCCTCCTTTTGGCATCTGATTCCCTTGCTGGAATTTGCCACCTGATACTAGAGACACACTCTTCACACCTTCCTAGCCCTTGACAAATGTGTTCCAAGAACCTTGCCAAATAAATGAAGAATGCAGTGATACATGAATCTTCTTTTTCCTGCAACAGCCTTCTTTTTTTTTTTTTTTTTTCTTTTTTTCTCATTCCTCTGCTCTTGGCTTTGAGGAGTGAAGTCTTCTAGGTCTTCAGATGTCAGTATGGATCCTATTTGGCCTACAAATTCCTCATAAATGAAATTAGAAGAGATGTAGGAACTTTGGGTCTCCCTTTCCTTTAATGGGATGATGGAAAGGTGGTGTGACCTTCTTTCATTTCCCTCCAGGCCTTAGGACAGAGAACTAAATAGTGGAATATTGCTAACGCACTCAAACAAAACTAATTTCTGAAAAAATACTCATCTCTCTTATCTCCTAGACCATCTGTCTGAACTGACTCCTCCTGACCTCTCTGGATTCAAAGCCCTGCCAGTTTTAAGAGTTGTGTATTTTCCAGGGTTAATCATTATAGGGGATGAACATAACAGGCTTCTCTTTTGTGTGTAGGAATTTCAGAAATGAGCAGATGCCCGACTTGTCATTCTCCACAAAACTGTAAATTGCAAGATACGAGGTAAAAGCTCCATCTGCTGGAGCAGTTTTTGAAGGTCCTGCTGGAGACAAGCTCTGGCCTCCTGCTCCCAAATGAGGTGGCTTCATTCAGTGCCTGCTGTAGCAGACAAGAAAGCAAAGACTGATGTGGAAACTATAGCAGGCAGAGAGCAGCCAGGGTTGATGTCACTCATGAGCTGACATAGCAGCACTAAGGCTGTCTTGATCATCATTGGTAGTGGAGCCAAGTCCTCTATTTTCTAAGATGATTGCAAAGGTCCTGCCTCAGACCTTGATAGAAATAGCCTGAAGTTGGCCAGTATCCAGCAAACCAATGATACTTTATATGCCATGAGGCTGTGCACTGCTAAGGGATCTGAAGTCAGTAAGAAGGTGGTCATTGCATTTGAGACAATGGAAAATGTCTTTCCATACCGGTATGGAGATGGACTGTGAAGAATAAAATCTAGCGAGAAAGCACTGTTAATGCTCACTTGAGACTTCATAGCTGTACTTCAGAACTGGACTGAATGTTCTGAAATATCAAAAGGCCCAACTTGTCCTTTCTAGTGTTTTGCATTTTTATCATTGAATTGCAGTGAATGCAATTCTCAGGTCAATATTAACCTTCCTCCCAACCTGAAATTCAGTGAGATATTGGTGGATAAGAGTTGTCTTCCCTCATAATACAGCCCACACACATTATACATCTGCAAATTTTCAGTGGTGATTAGGATTACTTCCAGAGTTTAGTGAATAAATCTTTGGAAACAGACTCATCCTCTTCTGTAAATTCAATATGGCTGTAGCTACTTGACCAGTTTAATCTTTTATATCTTTTTCCCCATCCTTTTTCAAGGTGTCACTCCTAAGAAAGCTTGCCCCAATAGAAGTGGGTGTTGCTTTCTTTGTGAGTCATTCAAGAGACTATGTAGGAGTGAAGAAGTGGCTTTTGCTCATGCTCCATTATGCCAAATAATAAGGGAGGTTGTTTCCCTCTTCTGGGTCTGAAAGTACCCCGCAGATGCATATATACTGTCTTCTGTCTGAGGTACAGACTAGTGAAGTGGGTCTTTGACCTCACCAAGCTTAAGTCCGTGGGATATACCTTGGAGTGATCCTGTTGACCTCAGTGTTCCTCATATAAGGCCTTATAAGGCCTTATAGGGCCTACTTTTTTTTTTTTTTTTTTACCTTACTCTTCATGTTACTTTAAGGGGTTCAGTATTTGGAGTAGAAGAGTGATCCACTTCCCAGGTAGACAGAAGTTACAATTTCTCTTTCACTCATAAAAAGCAATTGAGTTCATGGATATTATGGCTGATAGGCAATATCGTCCTCTTGGATAGCTACTTTTTCTCTAGAGTTTAAGTTGTATTATGCTGTTGAGAAGGAATTGGTGCTTCTCAAATGATGGTGTGCAGAACTGTTTGTTAGAGTTTACCTCTGGCCTTCTAGAACATGACCAAGGTCAATATATTCTGTCTAGGCACCATAAAGCAATGGGATCTCATGTTTTTTCCTCAAAGTCTTATGGCTAATCCTGGAGAAAAAGAATATTCCTTGTTGTTCTCACTGCAGTGACAATGGTCATGACTATTCCATGGGCAATAGGAACAGGCAATATCACTGTAAGGTGTAGATAGATGCTGGAGCTATCTGCAGTGGTGAGTGGTATGCTCTGGGAAGGAGATGAAGCTACAGTAATATCATGGATTAGAAAATACTCAGGGCTGGTCTACACAGTGTTTCTGCTTCTTTTATAGGGTTCTGTTGTGGCATGGCTGATAAGTAAGATGTCCATAAAATGCTACATGATAGAGAAACAGCCAGGAAGATGTGCTCAATTGTTCTCTCACTGGAAAATGATCAGTATGTGGATCAAATATTAATCCTGTTGCTCTGTACCTCCAAGCTGGCAAGCTTCCCCACCAGACTTTTCATACCCAGCAGCTGGTGGCTGCTGAAAAAAGTAGTTATAAATCTCCTTCTGTACATTTTGCTGATACAAATATTCCATGACTGACTTGTTACAAGGGAAGATACCAAGTGCTTCATCTGCTTCTCGATGTACTGCCTGTGCTAGGTTTCTATTGCCCTAATTTTGCAACTGTGTAGTTTTCTATTACTTCCCTATGTATGCTGCCTAATATCCAGGGTTAAGGTGGTACAAGGCAATGATTTACCTGCTCATCTTTTACCAAATGACAGTGTTCAGATTGTCATACTGGTCTAGATGTCTAAATGCCCCCCACTCCTCCTTTCTTCTTCCATTTTATATGAATGTGTACCAGAATTTATCAGCTCTCTTTAAATGTATCTCCTGTTTTGCATATCCAGGCTCACTTCACCAGGTGTTGCAAGGTCTTCTTCCATGTTTGAATGCAGTAAAAGCCTGACTAGTTAAAGTCCTGAGCAATTTGGTCTACTTTGACCTAGGGGAGCTGGGCAGTCAGAATTGATGGTCATGAGTGTCCCTTCAAACCTCAACTACTTTGTAATTCTGTGAACTCAAAAGCCCATGTTAGTACCTGTTTCTACATCATGTTGTGAGGTGACAATACAGAATAATCAAAATTTTTAATCTTGTTATTTCTTTGAAAACCCAGCTAGGTCAGATGCCACTTCAGGAATAGTGTCCTACAATCACTCCTTGATGCAGGTAAAATACTTTCTCCTACCATCCTGGAAGGCTACTGCTTTCCAGCAATTTCTAGTGGGATCCATGCTGACATATTCCTGAAGAGGAGAGAAGAGATATTGCCCTTTTAGTAATTAGAAGGCATAGAAAAGAAGGTACTATTCCTCTTCCAAATCCCTCAGCAACAGTGATTATGACTATCACTGAAATCCAAAGATGAATTGCATTTCTTTTCCCTAACTGCTATTGTTTTATTTCAGGGCAGTGTCTTCCTAGTGAAGGAAGTTTTTATTAGCTCTTTAAGTGTAGGACTGATTACTCACCTGGCAGTGAATGAGGCTTTTAAAGATACAATCAGAGCAAGCTGAATGGCTTTCCCTGGTTCATGCTGCAGTTACAAACCTTGAATTGCTCAGGGAATAAAAAGGGGCTGTGGCTCTCTTTGACCTCATCAGACATGGAGGTACAAACACTCTGGAACAGCCTGATGTATGCTGCAGATTGTAACACCTTCCTTTGCCATGATTTGAGTGCATGAACACATAGAGCTGCATCCTGGCCGGTGAGTAATAACAATTTCTGGAGGAGAGGTACTGGCTTTTACTCACGTAGCAAGCATCTGGTGGAAATTTTCTGCAAGGGGATGGTATTTAGAAATAAGAGACTAAATTACATTCTTTCTGTGCTTGAGACCCAGATGAGGTATCAGTGCTAGTGTTTGACACTGTGTTTGGCAGTCTCCTTGGTGGGAAGGGGGGTTGTGCTCTCGCAGTTGATACAGTGCTTAACACACTTGGGTACTGTTGGGAGCCAGTTATTGATGGTGGATTTCCTGGATTCAGAAATCTGCCAGGAGATAAATTGAGGGGTCTATTCATCTGTTTCCACTTAGGTTATGGAAAGACAGCTAGCTGGGAATAACTTTTACAGTGGATTTGAAATGGTGGCTTGGAGGCTTCATGTTGTTCAGCAGTGTCTTTTGTATAAGAAATCTGAGATAATAAGCATGGAAGCTATTTATTGCTTACACTCTTTTTCACAGATTTAAGAAGAGTAGAGATTTTAAACCATTATTTTCTGTAGTACCAAAAATCTGTACACCTTTTTCCTACACCGTCTCTGTTTTCTGTTTTTCTGGATATGAGCTCATGTGTATTATGTTAACATATTAATCGAAAGAAAAAACAAACATTTTTTTTCCTCTGTTTGAATGCTGTTAATTTTAGGGGCCTGGGCCTAGTTCATTCAATGAAGAGAGACATCTGCTGAATTCAGTGGATATGAGGTCCTGTGATTATGCACTTGGGCCTGCATCTGCATAGATTCTGCACTAGGCTGCAGGTCTACATTTAGACAATCACACAAGAAAATTTAGCATTTTGAAAGATGCAGAATGCAGCTGTTTCCTGTCATTATGTTTCACATTTACTGAAGTCAGCAGTTACTCTTTTCCAAGCAGTGCCTTTCAACAATAAACAAGGCAAATGCTTCCAATAGAACCTCCTGATGACTTCTGTTTAATTTAAATATATATATTGCAACAGCAAATACAGCAACAGCATGGAATATAAAACCCATTAACACATACTCTAAAAATTATGTGTAAGTGTAGAAAGGAGAGGAAAAGAAAATGCATTTCTTCTGATTACTCATTGCTGTATTTAGGATAATTTTTGCATGTTGGAGGAGCGTGCAATATATATTTTTATGTGTAATAAATGGAGTTCTCTCTTTTCAGGCACACTGGAACTCCATCCTAATTGGAATTGGAGTGAGCAAATCAATAATTGATACTTACACCAAATCCAGAGGCATGCTTAGTGCATTATAGACAGTAAGTAAATTTCAAGACAATGGTTTTAGACAATTCAGGGAGATGAGTGTTTAAAACAGGAGACTGTGAGTGGTTCCTTGGTGAAGAGACCTACTGAAGCACAAATCTTAGCGCCTGATGGCACCAAGTGGCTGACCAGAACTGTGCCAGCTTTTCTTGACTAGTCTCTCCCTTAGTGCTGAGAAGCAGCTGTGTGTGAGACCGGTTGCAGGGATTTTTCTGGATCTAAATAAGAAGGCTTAAAACCAAATGGTGTAATAAAATAGACATTGTAATAAGATATAATAAAAAGAAGAATATGGATAGTTAGTAAATTTTTTGTCACTTCAGAGGCTTGGAGTCCTGCATTCATGCTCCATCAAATGGACCTTGGATATCATCCACCTGGAATGGATTTTCCTCCTCCTTCCCATGCTGTAGTGCCTTTTATTTTGTGTAGCTAACAGAATCACTTATCTTTTCCTGATGGGTTAGGGTTTTGTTTCTGTTGTAACATCCCATGGCACAGGGAACTCCAGCATGCTCTTGAAGTGACTGCTACTGCTGTTGTACAGGCTTCTGAAGCCCCAAGTACAAGGATCAACACACCAGACATGGTCTGGTTGAGTTCACTAACTCTTGAATATGGTATTTTCTGCAAGGCTCCCAGTACAGAACTGAATTCCAAATTAATGCTATCTGAGTTCTGAAACAAGCCTAGATTTTATTCTGCATTAGCTATAATCAGTATTGAGAAAGAAAGTAGGAGTTTTGTCCCACTACCTTGCTCTCTTTTTTAAGAAGAGATGTATATTCTCAGGCATGTTGGTGAGGTGTGTAACATTAAATGATCTGGATTTGGTGGTGAAATGCTAGTAATTCTGCCTTTAGACCTTCCAACAAAGATGTACCATGACACTGACAATACAATAACTGGGCTACTGGATAAAGCCTGCTGGAGGTCCCTTTTGATGCAGAAAAAGTCCCCTCTTGATTTTTCTGGGAAATCTTGCAGATGCATGTAATATGGCATTTGGGCCTTGGGATGCTGTGATGCAGCACAAAGAGTGTTGGCATATGGCACTAGTAACTACAAAGTGTAAGCAGGTAAATGAAGATTCCTTGCCCTCCAAGCCTGTACAAGCTGCTTCTTCTTCAGAGCTCAGGCGGTCTCCTCTGAGACCAGTGATGCAGGATGTTCTCTCTTCTATGGCTTGACACCCCAGCCTGCTGGGAGCAGGGAAGGGCTCAGGCATCCCAGGGCTCAACCAGTGGCACAGTGTCTCTCTTCCTGCCTCATGTAAGATTGAGAAGGATGGAGATGGGGAGTTTTCCTCTGTGTAGCTTTGCCTTTTGTTCTACAGCTTCTAACACTTTCTAGAGTAGGCTGGACAGGAATAAGCAATGTTGACAGTGAGAGTCAGGTGGGTTTGAAGAAGGGATCCCCTTCTTCTCTCTCCACCCTTGCTTGACTAGACTAGTCACAGCATTCTGTGCCTCCTTCTCCACCTTTTCAGATTGCTCTCAGAGGAATACTAACACCCTCTAATAACTCTGTCAGACATGTCAAGGGATTTGTTTTATTAATTCCAAGACTGGGTACAGGAAATAGATTATAACTTGGGCCGTTTCATAGGCTTAACAAACCTTTCTCTGCTTACTTATTTTTTTTCCCCTCCAAATCTCCTTGGGTTAACTCCTTTTTCTGTTCTTTGTGTTACTATTTATTGAATATTCTCATTGATGTATATGTCATAGGAAATATGCCCAAAGTTCATTTCCATCTGTCATTTTTAGATAATAAGAAAGGAACAGAGGCAGCACAATTTACAATGGATTTGGTAGTAGTAAATGCCTTTTGTAGCTGTCATGGTGATGTTCTGAGAACGGGACAAAGATGAAACTCCTTAGCATGTGTGCAGGCTCTTCCTCAACAGGAGGAGATGTCCTCTCCTTCTGTGGGATATGGTGGGCAATGCCTCCGTTTCCAGTCTCTGTGTCAGCCTTGCAGGTGATGTGGACAAGGGTCGAACACCATGGGCCTGGTTTCAGTGCTTTGAGCAGATTGCAGACTGTCAACAATGAAACTAGTTTTAGCTTCTTGGGTCATATGGCTAGTTCAATTTTTCATGTAAATTTACAAGACTACTTAAAAATAAGTTAATTTTCATGGTGGTCATCTTAGGAAAGTCCACTGTTGTGCATTGGCATTATCAGCCTCTTGGTTGTCTTTATGTCCTGATAACCTTCCAGCAGTACTGCCTTGGCTGCATCTGAGAGGTCAGAGAAGAAGTAGCTACATTGGTGAATCCAGGGAAGGCATTCCTGACAGGGAGGGTATTTCATTTAGGGGCAGTCATCCAGTTGCCATCCTTTCCTGATGCCTAAATCGATTGAAACAAGACCATTAGAGAGAAACTGACTCCTGTATCCCTAAGATCTCTTGTGTGTCACCTCCAGCTTATAAGAAAAAGTATTGCTATGACATGATGTGGCCCCTGAAATGTCACATTAATTGATTTAGTTCTTGTTAAAGTCAGGAGAAAATTTGTCTTGTAATGGGAAGATAGTTTCAATTGTAATTAAAACATGAGGAAGCAACTGCCCATGGGAATGTTGCAAATAGCTTTTGAAATGCTTTTCAAAGTGTGTGAGATTTTTCACCATGAATGGAAATCTGAATGAGGATAGGAGTTTCTAGCCATAAGTATGTGCTGGAAACAGAGATAGAAGAGTGGAGCAGATACAGAGATGTTTAGGTAATGACACTGAAGTGTGACATAGAAGCATGCCTGTATGATTTTAGAGGGCCATAGATTCTTGTTTCATCCAAATTGGGAAGTAAAGAGAAATCATCTTCCTCTCTTTACCTAAGAAAATTGAAAAACAACTTTCTATGTGACCATGCCACTGTTCCTAATACATGAATGCCTTACAACTATTATAGCTAAAGGAGGGAAGTCATTTAGTCTCTTTTTTTTTTTTCCTGTGAGTGGCTACTTAGTTGGAAAATCTTTGTGATTTCCAATATGTAGACAATGAATGACTATGGTGACTTTTTGCTGTTTGCATGGAACATTTAATAACAAATGGTAGTGCTTGTGGAGGAGACAGTGTGGTGTAATGTGCCTAACCTGGGCACATAGCATCGAGAATGTCCATGTTATTCTGTAACATACTTTGTTCTCTGCACACAGGGGCTATAGCTTGTTCTTGGCCCAAGCATTTCTAGTGAATTCGAAGGCAGATAAATGCTCTTTATAGGACTGCAGGCATGATATTGCTGAACAGAGAGAAGAAGGGGCCTGGATCTGCACCAGCGTCTGGTGAAGTACAAGGGCTGCTGGAGTGGTAGGGTGATCTTAGTCTGATTTGCCCAAACACAGTCTGCATTTCTTACTCATAAACTTGTCAGTCTGTGTTTCTGATGAGAATAATAGCTTTGTTCTCATTGGAGTTTTGATCATATTGGTACTTAGGAGAGGGAAGGACTTCTGATGGGTTTAGACCTGTGCTAAAATATATTAGTTATACAAATGGCCTGGTAGAACTAACTTCAGGATAAACATCAAAACTAGTCTTGATGTAGATAACATTGGTGCCTTTTCACTACAGGTAAAGTACAGCTGCTATCTGCAGAGGATATTGATGGGCCAGGACTTTTCAGTTTAGAAAAGAAATGGCTAAAGCAGGAGGTGAAGTAGATATTTATAATCAGGAATATTGTGGTGATGCTGAATAGAAAATGGTTATTTGTGTATTTTATAAAACAACAGTTTGGGGATACCCAGTTGCAGGTTTTAAATGAAAAAAGAAAACTAGTTTCACACCTTTCAGAATAGATGTGACAAATACATAGAGGGAGAAATCTATCAAGGAATGATCAGCATTTTGATCATGATGCAACCTCCACCAGTCTCACTGCTGGATGTTGTTGATAATGGTACTGTGATTTTTCTTGGTTCTTTGACTCTTCGCTGAGTACCTGTGCATTGCTGCTGTCAGAGGCTTGACTTTGGTGTCTGCCCTGCTCCATTAGTGAAGCTGCTGGCTTAGGATGCCTGGCAGATGTTACTAATGGGATTGTCTGGGTAGAGTGTCTTTTGAATTAGAATAATAAAATCCTAGAAAATGGGATTGAAAAAAGTCACAAGGACCAGCAAGTCTTTCCAAGACAAAATCAGGTGAATCTGAAAAATTAGTGAGAAACACTTGTCTAGTCTTTTTTAAATAGTCTTCAATGCTTTTGGCAAGCTCTCTGTGGCCAAAGTAGTCCAGAGCCTCACTACCCTGTTCCTACCAAATTTTTCTGACATTAAGCCAAAACTTCTCGATGTTCCATCATCATAAGTTTCTTCTCAATCTCTCTATGATGAATATGAAGGACACTTTTTTCTGCTTGCATCTGCCCTTCAGAAGTGATATAGTTATGTATCTTTTGGTTCCCCACAGAGCATAACTGGCTGAATGTATATGCATGAGGGTGTTATGCAAAATAGCAGGGAGCAAATCCTCTGTTTTGTCCAGTGTCCAGACACCTAGGATGAAACATAGAGAAGTTTCCTCCTGGAGTGCTCAGGCACTGTATCTAGGCAGCTTAAGTAAAGACCAACAGATTGTTTGGAGGGCACTGAGTAATTAAATTCCAGTTGGATTTTTGCTACTAGTAGTCTACTATTGACTTTTCCCCAGCAATGTAGCCTGAACCCTGAGGAATGTATGTGAGCATATATGTTAGGATGTGTGGGAGAGGATGGTACTGTCACTGAAAGCTGTGAAATCAGCAAGCAGCTTTTTCTAAGAATAGTAATGATACAGAGTTAATTAGAGGGATTATTAGGAATTTGTTTTGCAATATTTTTTTTTTTTCTTACTGGAGCCAAGTAACTCTGTGCATTGGTTTCTGAAAGCAGTAAGCATACTTAATCAATCCATACCATGTTGATATGAAAGCTCTTTTCTGTATGGCTACACAGCAGTAGCAAAAACATAGTGGTTTGCAAATGTCTCCCCAGCTAGTTTGAGCACACACTCTGCCTGAGTATTTTGGTTCCCTGAAAGGAAAAAGCTTGGCCCCTTAAGGTAAATGCTCCATTTTGCTCAGTAGGTAAAGGCTCCACTCAAATTTCCTTTGCTTTAGAAGGTGATGTACTTGGGCATAGGTCAGTTGACCTTACATTTGGCCCCGTACAGAGGGTAGGCTGCCCACAACATTAATGTGCACAGGATGGAGAAAAGGATTGGTGGCCTTAAATCACTGTAATTCAGATAAGATTTGAAACCAGATAAGTTTTGAAATCAAATCTCTTCATCTCATTTAAATCATGAGTGCTTTAAAATCACACAGCACTTTTAGTAGAATCAGCAAAGTTTCATTCTGCCTCTTTAAGTAATTCTTGTTGTTCTAATTCTGACATGCTAAACTGCTGTATGGTGTTCCTATAAGCTGTTAAACATCTGTCTCTTTCACTTCAGAGCTGGCTGCTTTTCAGTACTGGATGAATGAGTCCTATATTCACGGCTAATAAGTGCTTTGGGATCCCAAGTATTAGCTGTGCAAAGGCACAGTACCACAAATGTATGCAATTCTATGCAATGTATCAAGTGAATACTATTCCCAAGAGGCTGGCAGCCTAAGAGATCCCATAGGACAAAGAACACAGAGAAATGTAATTGATTGTAATGAACTTGTTTGTGTATGTGTCACCACTTATCTCTACTGAATAAAATCAGAAGTGTTCAACACTCCATTAACACAAATTACAGGGTCCTATTCTTCTGGAGTGAGACAATAAGGCCTACACCTGCTAGTACTGTGAAGTTCTTCATGATCCCAGTGTGTTGCTCAGTGATAGACATCATAGGCTTCTGGAGTGGTCTTGGATTTGTTTCAGTATCCTAAACATTTAGCAACCTAAACATTTAGCAAATTAATCCCATGGAAGGACACCAGGGATGCATCCTACTACCAGTGTAAAAAAAAGATGTTAAGCAAACATGAAGGATGAAAATCATGACACTCTTAAAGTAATTTTCAAGTCCTTTATGGATTCAATAGAGCCAAGATTTTAACTTTGGTTAACCATAAATACAGCAGTCTTCAAAGTGTGTGTTCAGTGTGAGCACTGTATCCAGGCATGTGCTAATGCTTGAAGCTGATCTCATTACTGAGCCGATCTTTACCCAAGCAAATTGTTGTTATAAGGTGTTTATACGATGGAGATGCTGTTTGTTTTTGAGTTGCTGTGACCCTCCCTGATGGTTTTGAACCACTGTGTACTGAAGAGAAAGAACAAGAGTCTGTAGGAGGTGAGGTAGGACCATGTGTTTATCTGTGCCTTAACAGACCAGATTAGGATAGAATGAGACCACTTGCCAAATCAGCATGTGAAATTAACACTTTGTTTGATCAAGTATCAAATTAATGAGGAATTTGCTTTTGCCAGTTTGAGGTGTTTCCAGCTGAATCAAAATGCAGCTTTTCATATTGTTAAAATGTTCCATGAGAGCTCACTTAGGAGGTAATCACCCAGTTCTGAGTCACCAGCATCTCTTACTACCACACTTCAGGAGTTCAGACTGGCTCATCACATATCTTTTGAATCATTTCACTGACCGCCATAAATGCATCAATCTATGGTCTGAATGGTTTATGTTTATATTTATATGTATATAAATATGTCAAATTAAATGCCTGAGTTCTTAACCAGTCATGCTTCTATCAGTGAGATTCTACCCATATCTATTTCTGTATTTGCAGAATGATGAGAGCCAAATCTACTTTAGAAAAGCTGTTTTAGGTGTCAGTATCTGAATAATCTTCAGAGTATGGTAATTTTTGTGTCTAAAAGCTGGGTTTCCTCTAATTTGGGAGTGGGTGTCCTATGACAAAAAATACCTCTAAGTTTTATGGCTTTTGCCTTCCTCCTCTCTCCAGTTTCTGCCTGCTCCCCAGTCCTCTCTGCACACTGTTGTTCAGAGTGAGAGTAAGAAGAGAATGCTGAAGAGCGATGCTGGAGAACTTCAGTGCTGTTCACCTCTAGGTGCTTCTTTGCACTTAACCTGGGATGCTTCTCCTGCCAGCTTGTTTGTGACTTGGGAATTCAGTCAGTAGCTCGCAGTTTAGCTGCCAAAAGACAGGTGTCCACAGCACATCAAAGCAGGGGACAAAATTGAATAGATTGCAGAGATGGAAATGAAAGTCGGTCTTTTCAAGTCAGGGTGATGAGTATTGGTAGGGCTTGTGCCTTCAGAAAGTTTGTATTGTCCTTGTCTTCCAGCTGGAGAGAGAATGTGCTGTCATGATACCTTCCCTTTTTTGCTAAACTTTGTGTTAAAAATGTTAGAGTGAAAAATACCTCAGATGTTTCCTGTACAGGCATGGAAATGATCTGAGCTATAATAACATTTGCTTTGTTCCTCCTGCTCCCCTTCATCCTCCACCCCACCCAGATAGATGGCTGGGGCTGCACCAGACAAAGGCAGCGGCCCTGCTGATCCCTCTTTCAACACAGCTATTATCATCAAAGAACAAAAGCAAATACTGCTGGCTTGCGGCTCAGCCCTTTGCAAAGGAGCAATAAATGGACTCCTGTGTATAGGATAAAGCAAGCTCTGCCTTCTCCTACCTTAAGAGACAGACCTTTCTGTGTTTGAACTGCTCTGAGCTGAAGGAAGTGGAGAAACCTCCATCTACAGTCCCGTGGTCACTGAATTTTTTTGTTGGCCATGGGTTCTGCATGCTCCCTCTTTAATTGGAATGCTCTGCCTCCTCAGTCCCTCTGGCAGGGAGGAGGGCTGTCTAGGTGGAGGAGGGTAGCACTAATGGAAGAAGAAGAGAGTGGGGACATGTTTTAAACAGTCCTATTGTGAAAAAAACAGAAAATCATAAAGAGAATTTGAAAGAACATCTCAGATGACAGGGTCTGAAGGAGTGTCATCTCAGGTCCCCAAATCTGGTCACATTAACCAAATGCCATCTCTGTCATTCACCTTTCTTGAGGCATTAGATGTCTCCTAATTGTAGAGCTACCAGCCATACAGTAGGGTGAGTCCCTTTGGTCAATATATGCAACCACAGTTTTAATTGTGAACCAAAGTGGAGTAACATTCCACACTGCAAAAGTGTGATGGTGTTTCCTATAGGAACTTATATTTAATATTAAAAAATGTTTTTTTCACCCTGGTGGTGATTGGGCCCTGGAACAGGCTCCCCAGGGAAGTGGTCAAAACACAAAGCCTGACAGACCTCAAGGAGCATTTGGACAAAGCTGTCAGGCACATGGTGTGGTTCTTGGGCATGGTGCTGTGCAGGGCCAGGAATTGGACCTGATAATCCCTGTGGGTCACTTCTAACCCAGAATATTCTATGCTTTGTGCTCCTGTGACTTGCATGGCAGTTTCACTTGTATGCCACAGTGGTATTTATTGTAGGGTCTTTTGTGACAACTGACTGGCTATGTGTAATTTTTTTGTCTTTGCAAAGAAAGCAGTGCTTTCTCTTGTTGTTTTAAACTAAAAAGCAAGTAGTTTCACCATTTGGAAATCAGCATTTGCCAGCAGATACCACATGGGGGGGTGTCTGCAATACAAGAAACTCCTTCTGCATTTACTATGGGAAGTAACACTAATGACCTGGGCTGCCATGTAGGTAATTACTGTGGAAGTGTCACAGAGATGCAGATAGTGACTCTAGTGGTGCAATTAGTGTATACAGAAATCATTTTGGGTGGAAACTTTACAAAAAAAGATACAGCAAAAAAACGTAAGAGTTAAATCAGTCAGGATGGGGCATGCCTGCTCTTAGGGACATTGGCACAAAAAAGAGACAGGTAAAAAGAAATCTCCTTGCTGTTACTTGCCATTGAGAAACTAAATTTTAGAGATGCTTATGTTAGCTTTTAGCACTTTATCATTTCCCTTTTTAACACCTTCATTACCTGTTTAATTTTCGCACAGTTAAGTAAATATTATTTCAAGCAGTGTATCAGTTACAGCCCACTGCCTCGTCTCTTACTTGCTTAGTGTGTTTATCCCTTGCTAACCCTTGGCCAGCTCTTTCCTTTACCCTTTCTATCTGCTGATGGTTTTATTTCCCAGTCTCCCCACAGACTTCCTGCTGGAGCACAGACACCCTGGTGAGGCTGCCTGCTGTTCCAGGCCCCCATTGGAAGCCTGGACTGCAGCACTGCCTGCTCCATTGTGAGGTGTGCAGGGAGGCTCAGAGGAAAACATGGGTCGAGAACTTTTTACCTGCTTAGAATAGCATTTCAAGTGGATGCTGGATTATCAGAAACATTTGCAATACTTTATGGTAATCGCTTCTACCTCTTTTGAGATACCTGATCATCTCTAACTGCTAGTGATTTTTCCCAAGCAGCACATCAACTTAAGGCTGCTCCTAACAGTGGACTTGTAAATTCTGTGTCATCATGTTCACATCCTAGAGTGGTGTTTAAGGGTCTTCTCCTTCCTTCTGCCCCTGCTATCATCTTCTTTTGCTTTCCATCCTCAGTGCATGCATTGCTACCTGATACTTCTTTTCCTACCTAAAAGTAATTACTTTCGTGTAAACTTTCAGTGCTTAGTGTCCTTCTAGGCCTGCCTAGACACTGGTTCTTAGATGCAATTATGGGCTAAAAGAGGAAAGGCAGCAGATAATCCACATCAGATCTGCCATATATGTTTAGTAAAAGCCATGGAATTTAAATGAATTGGTGCAACAGCCCCTCCCCTCTTCATGCATTGTTTTATTTGGGTTGTTACCTCCTTAGGAAAGGACAGCTTGCTATATGTGTAATGTTCCACAGAGACTTTTCCTCAAATGGTTTTGGAACCATTAAAAAGTGGTAAGCGAAAAGCAGCATGCATGGGAATCACTCACCATGGAATTGCAAGTGTCTCAGGAGAGCAAGTGGCACCAGTTTCACAGGAACACAGTGCGTTTGGACAGGAAGGTAGAATACTGATGGAAATTGGAGGGCACACTGGGAGAAGGAGAATATAGCTTTAGACCTTTGTGTGAAGCCAGTGCACTCAGTATGTCATGCTCCTGGATTTGTGGCACAAGTAGTCTGGGGTCTGTAGTCCAAATCATTACTGTATTTCTTTGAAGCCTTGCTGGAAAGGTGAGAACTCCACCAGCCCAACTCCTGGACAAGGGTACAAGCTTCCAGGGGAGAATGCTGTCTATGGACCTCTATGGAACTGGCCTCTGTTTCCACAAGCAAGTTTTTTTTTTTTTTTTTTTTGAGGGTTTCCTTGTAAGGAAAATATTGCTCTAATCCTATGAGATTTCATGGGATTCTCCCTCTTGGCATTATGATAAGTGTAGCTTATTCAGAGGAAGACTAAATTTGGGATGCTAAAAAAGTTATGAGAAGCATTTGATTCAAGTACTTTCTTTGGGATTGGTGGGCTCTGCCCAAAACAGACAGTACATTTAAATATATGCCTTCTGTCTTACCAATACTATGAATTACATGGTCTTGCTCCTTCCTTTTTAAAGGACTTATTTTGAAATTTATGTGATTGATTCTGAAAAGTGGTCTTATACCACAGAGAGAAAAGGTATCATATGACACTTTTTCTGCATTTAGCATTTTGAGAAAGACTATGTGCAGAGCTCTGGCACACTTCCTTCTCCCCCACCTCTACTACTGTCTGCAATGAAGGATGTTTTTTGGAAGATGGTGGGCAGAAAGAATGAAAAGGAATGGGCTCTCTTCTAGACTATGTCTTACATCTGGTCATAAATTCACATGGCCCCTTATAAAAGGGGAGCAGGTTCTTTTAAATTTTTCTGGAAACTTGCTTGAATTTATGTGCTATAGAAGCCTTCTGTAGGCAGGTTGGGTTTTGTTTCTCTCTTTTGCATTTGTGTGTGTGAAAAACATAGAATATTTTAACTAATATTCTTACAGGAACTGATGTGGCTTGGTTCTATCTGATTCCAGGAACTCTCTCCGGACAGATATGATGGTGGATTCACTTTGACATGCACAGTGGAGAGGGAGCCAGTGCCTCCTCCCTTGCATGGCGGCGTGCTTGGATGCAGATGGGTGGCCTTCAAACAAACCTAATTACTTCTGGTTTTGCATGAAATTGATTTCCATGCAAGGATGCTCAGTTGCTGTGTGCATCTCTAATGGCTTTTTTTCTCTTCTCTTTCTTTCTCTTTCTTTTCTCCATTCTGCTTGCCATGAACGCACCTCAGCAGATGTCAATCATATTCCAGGTAAGTGTTACTTTGGCTGAGATGAAAGGCTGTTCCTTAAGGAATTGTGGTAAGTTACCAAGGCAGGTCTCATCCTGCTTCCTGCTGGACATCATGAGGACTGGATTGCACAGGCTTTGCTGAAAGAAGGCCTTCATAATAGCAAAGGTCAAAAACTTCCCTCTTCAGAGACTACATTGTGTTGGTCAGTTAAAGGGATGCTTTCTTAATGAAAATTACATTGAGAATGGTTGCTTGTATTGCTAGTTGAACCTGGCATTGAAAACTCCATTATATACAATTTATTTCTGATACATCTCTGTGTAGTCTGGCATAAAAATCTAGTTTAGTCATTTTCTTTCTCCTACTGCAGTCTACTCCACTTGCTACTCCCACTGATAACATGTTGAATTTCAGTTCTACTAACAAAAGGGTTTTTTGTTGTTGTTTTATTTTACATTTTTATAAGCCAGTGAATATATTTCTGGCTGAATCTGAATGTGTGATCTTATTTAGGTATCAAAATTTTATTCCCACTAGGGCACAAATGATTTAAAAGGAAAAATGAATGTGTTTTGTGTACTTGTTTATATGTGCAGTTCTCCCACAACAGCTTATGTTACCACAGAGAACTCCAAACCTCCCTCCTCAGATTGCTGCTCAGTGCTGACAGGATCAGGGTCCCCCAGCTTCAGCTACAAGTGTAAGATGAGCTAAGCTACTTTACTCTAGTCCACATTTTGTTGCCAATGAAACTTTAGAAACAAATTTTTACTTCACACTTGGACAGTTCCACCTGCTTTATCATTATGTGAAATGGAAATGAGAGCCTAAGAAAGCACCCTACATTGCCCTGGCTGGAATGGGATAATGGGCAAGTCAAAGCTCTCTTCTCAGCTTCCTTCATAACTTTTGCTAAACCTGACCTGGGAGTGAGTTATCTGGATCTGGAATGTGTTCTCTGTTCAATTTGCTTATTTACTACACTTGGATAATCAGATCTTGTGCATCACTTCAGAGAGATGCAGGGAGGGCCCGTCACTTGGGTATTTTCCTGGCATATTTAGCCTTTTTGGCTTCTCTCATCAGCCCCCTTTTTGTTCTACTGAGAACTTTTGCATTCTGTGTGCATCTCAGCCGACAGCAGTGGGAATGGAAGTGGCCGAATGGCAAATATCACCTGGCACGCTTTGGAAAGAAAGGCTCTGTTAACTTTGATGTGCAATCTTTTCAGTTATCTGTGCGGCTGAAGCTGCACCAGCTCTGCCCCAGTCTGAGGTGTCCAGGAACTCCTGTTTCCTCTTGTCTTGGCAGGATCGGACAGGACATGCACCAAAGGCTTCGAGTTACAAGTCTCTCCACAGCATCCTGAAGATGTTGATGCGTGTGGCAGAGGAGGATGAGTGAATCGGGAAAGCATGGCCTTGCTATGCTCTGCCAGTAGGACACATGATACTGTGCCAGTAATGAGCATTGCCTCAAATAAGATCAGGGACATCTCCAGGTGTACAGGAGCTGATAGCATCACTGGTAGGATCCCAAGCAGAGGTGGCCCATCCAGTACAGGACTCTGCTGCTATTAGTGTGGGCGCCATGGAGCAGTCCTCTTGCCCTTTAGTCTCATTATTTATATGCTTAGATGAGCATTTTTTATTCACCCCATTGCTCATACACACGTTCTTGTTTTCAAGAATGCTGTATGCTTTCTCATGTGGATTTTAGTCACATGTGGATTTCTAGTGACATAGGAATGCTTTTTCATGTGTTCTCTCAATCTCTGTATATTTTCAGTCCGACAATTACCCACACTTCATTAGAAGGCTCTGTCACTGTTTACTCCTGGGCAGTCTCATCCCTCTGCTCATCTCACCCTCAGGGAGGCATGGCACTGCTGTGGAGTTGTGCAGTGACGTGGACCTCCAGGGGGGTTTGGGTCTACACTTCTCCTCTGCCATGCTATGCAGACACTTTGTACCTATTTGGCCATCCAGCTATCTATATTGTAAGGACAGAGCCTCAGGCCCCCATCAAAATGGTTACTTTAACCATCTACTCTTTGAAAGACAAATTAGGGATTTTATGTGCTTGTGGTAACTACCCACAGGCAGCAGAAGGGTTATAAAGAGCCCATTGATTAAATAAGTGTTCATTATTGTTGAATAGACTGGTTCAAACTAATTCCCCACTAAGAGGAGGTAGCTGTGAATAGGCTGGGGCTGGCAGCAGTGGGCACCACAGGGTTCTGCTGGGTGCAGTTACTCCAAGGTGCAAAGAGGTTGTTTATTTTTAAAGTAAACAGAAATGTGTAGCATAAGCCTTTCCTGGCTGTGAGGTCTCTTCTTGTGAAGGACACTCCAGCAACAGAGGCTCATTGCCATATTCTTTTCAAGAGCCAACTTGATCCCGTCTGGCTCATTTCACATATAAAAGAAGTTTGTCAGATGTCAGCCACCTTTCCTGCAAATGTAATAAAACAACACCACCACATTTTGAACAGTGCCCTGGAGTTGGGATTGTTGCTGTCTGCACTCGGCTGGGTCAGTGACTTGCTGTGTCATGTAGAGGAGAAATAGCTTCTTTCAGTAGTTAAGTTTTCCCTCTGGGGTTATAGCCACAGCCTCACCTCACATTCCCAACCTGGTTTGACTGCTGGGGCTGAATATTATGTAGTTTAAGAGCCTTAATACAAAGGTTAAGTGTCTGTCTGGGAAGTGGCATGCAGCACAGACCGGAATGAATTTCTCTGTCACTTCTGCACAGTATCTGCTTCGTTCTTTGCACCTTCTGTTCTTTACCAGTGGTATAGATTCTGAAAGATAAGTAGTTGGGAAAAGAACAATAGATCAAAGAGAAAGTTATATGCTCCTTTCTCACTTTTATTTTATTTATTTTTTTTTAGTGGAAGAATATATGCAGCAGAAAGAACTAATATGGTTCCTTGATATTATGGAGGCTGTTACTGATACCTGGGGAGGGAGGTGTCAGAGTTTAAACAGTGCTTTTCCTATTCATACCATGCTTATTCCTATTGTGGGAGAGATTTTTAAATTTTTATTGGAAGGAGGCTAAGAGATTAAGTCCTGGACATTTGGCTGTCATGATTTTACTCCTGACTAGTGTTTGCATATAATTGAATGGACAAAACCAAGTAGACATTACCTAGGTAGCTCCCAGATGAAAAATTAGTCTTTGTTTACCTGAACAAATGCTTTCAATGATCTCTGCATCTTCATGAAGGATAAGCATATTAGCACATTTTTGATCCAGGTCTTTCATCTTTCAAATGCCATCTTTAAATGCTTCTTTCCCTTCTTTATCTCAGGCTTGCTGTCATAGTTGGTCTCCCATACTCCATGTCACAGGGTCATTTAAGCAGTACCTGTATGCTGGCTTCTGCTTCCTTAAAGAAGAACTCTGGCTTTGGGCCATGAAGATGATGGGTTTCAGCCCATCTGAAGTTTCCTGTTTGCAGAAGGTGCTAGGTCAGAGTCAGAATCCATCTATGCCATATCGTCAGTGCTGCTCATTAGGAGTTGGAAGCCAGTATGTATGAGCTTAGGTTCTTCATAGGTGTCACCATTATTTTGATTCTTGCATGCCCTTTGCACAGCTTCTGTCCCCTAATGTGATTTTCTTACACTGGAATGTGAATGTTTTTAGCTGCATGCAAACCCATTTGCAAAAATATGGCAGTAGTAATCACTGGGGTGAGAGGAAGAACTCCTCTATCCTGGAAGTGTGTTTTTATGAAAGTAGATGCTTTGGAGGAAGTTTAAGAAACTATGATAGCATAGGTCTTGTCTCAATACCTTGGTGT
Source organism: Motacilla alba alba (assembly GCF_015832195.1). Taxonomy (NCBI): domain Eukaryota; kingdom Metazoa; phylum Chordata; class Aves; order Passeriformes; family Motacillidae; genus Motacilla; species Motacilla alba. The sequence goes on from NC_052020.1 coordinate 40,869,494, forward strand.
TTCCTGAAAATTACTATTTTAAGGACTTCCTGACCTGATACTGCATCTAGATTGTGTTCTACAGTCATTGATGGGCATATTTTTTCTGGATATATCCAGTCTTTGTTTTTCTTAATCCACTTGTATTTTTAACTCCACTGTATCCTGTAATTAAAAGTCCCATTGTTTAATAATTGAAATGTGCAACATACTTTATTTCAGTTGTTTCTACACCTGTTACCTGAGAATTTCATTCAGTGACTCCTATTTTTTATGTTTCCCACAAATAAAGAAAAATATATTTCCTGTTCACCTGCTCTGTCTCAATTGGGGTTTTATCTCAATCATATATATTGTCAGAGGTATCTTTTCTAAGCTGAAGAATTGTATTCCATGTCTAACAGTTATTTTCCCAACTTTTGCACCTGCTTGATCAGGTGCTCTGATTTGCAGTGATACACATCTTGTGGATCAGATAAAATGCATTCACTCTCAGGTTTTGCGCGTGCACTCTCACATTCTGTGTGCATGTGGCCATCTTTGGGAACACTTGCATGTTTATTTTTATGTTTTCAAACACCACCATGTTTGTAACCCTTCCTATGCAAATACTTACAGGAGAATGCCACATGGAATGTCAGAATACAGAAAACTCTCAGTTTCTGCTGGTAGTGAGAGGAGGTAGTATTTTTTTTTTTTTTACTATTGCTTCCATAGACGTTGGGGTAAACAACTTTCTCTGGTTTCTATCTCATGTTCTTATTCCTTTGATCACTCAAAGTAGATGCCATTCACCCTGACTCACTGCCCCTGATAGTGACAAAACCTATCCTGGAATTACATCACAGCAGAGGGAGAAAAGGGGATGGGAAAGAGGAGCTAGCACAGCTGTTGTGTGTAATTGGATTGGAAGTGGGCCTGTGGCTACAATAACAAAACTGCACTCCTGGCTGGGCTCGCTGCTGGGGCCTGAGAGCAGCCCCTTGGCTGTCCTGCATGTCATGGTTGAATCACACAGAGCTGCCCTCCCCAGCCTGTGCTACTGCTTTGCTGCCTTAGAAGAAAAAGGCCCCATGTACACCAGCAGCCAAGAAATCAGGTTACCCTCTTGGCAGAGCTGACCTGTCTAGCAGGTGAAAGGTCTGAACTAGGCTGCAGAATGATTTTACTTCTTTATCCATTCTCCATTCCATCTCTCAAGAGAAGGGTTTTGGTTCTTTTGAGTCTCATCATTTGGCCCTGCTGGAATGTCCTCTTTTTTGGTACCTGGGGATTCTTAAGGAATTTTCCTTGGACTTTTGGTTTTTCAAGATACCTGTTTTATGAAGACCACATGGAAGACAAAGATCTTGTCAACTCTCTTCCCTAATAGAAAAGGGAACTGCCAATAGAGCTGGGGTATGAGGCTCAGAGTAGAGAAAAACCTATTTCTTAAGGAACTGCTAGTTTTAGGATATTCAGAAAGGAGGTGAAAACAACAGATTCCAGTACTCATCTGGGTGCTCTTCTCTGTAGTGGACGTTATTTAATTTCTGGAAGAGTTCCTGCTTGGCATTTCTTTCTTCAGCTTTTCCGTGAAGGATTTTGTGCATATCCTGGACTAGAGGGTTTGATGTCCTATCTCAGACATACACTGCAGCTGGCCCTGCTGTTGTCTGAATGGGTCATGCAGCCTGAAAAAATGTCCTCTTTGGGCAAACTTGCCCCAGGGGAGATCTGGATTGCTGCTGCTGCCTGGCAGTCTCTTTTCCCACTCATTAAGAGCTTTTGGGCTAATCATTTGGTAGCATCATTAAAAGGGAAATACTGAGGCTGCCTGCCATAACAGAGCAATTCAGCAGTGTGTGCACACCCACGCACACGTGCACACCCCCCGATCATGGGCCCAGTAGCACAGGACAAGCTGTAATTAACTAGATGAACGAGTCTATCTTCCTTTGTTGCTGCAATCACTTGTCACTCTCAGCTGTGTTTTGTGCTATCCTCACCTTCTTATGTTTTGTAGCTTTATTTTCCATTTTAAGTACTAAGTAGTAATGGGGTGGGAGGGAACAGGATTCAAACTGTTTCCAAGGTTTCCCATTATTTTCTCCTCCACACTGAAAATTGTCCCTAGCAAACTCTTAAAGATGAGGACTGCTGTTTAATTACATTGCTCTTTCATATCATTGTACTCTGAAGCTACTTTTAAAAATATCCTTCTGGCTTTGTAAGAATCCACTGTTAGCCCTTGGTATTTTGTACAATTAGAGCCACTTAATTTTACTATTTCGATATAAAAAGCAGATGGTTTGCAGTTTTTTTTAAAGTAGTTTGAAATGTTTCTTTGAGATCAAGGGAGCTTAACTTTGAACTTTAATAAAACTGATTGGATAGCAGGTTAAAGAAATATTAAAAAGCCTCCCAGACCTAAATAGGAAAAGTCAGTTGTGGCAGGCATAAATCATGGCCAGAGAGCAGAGTTTGGGTCTGTCTGCCCACAGCAATGGACATATTATTTTAATAACAAACTGATGTTCTGAAGAAACAGACTGCTTTCTCTTCACATTACTGCTGAATGTTCAAAGAAGCTGGGCCTCGAGAGGCTGAGTACAAGCAGATGTTTATCTAAAAAACCTGTCAAGAGTTTTCTTCTGAAGCCACGCACTTGTCCTTACTGTCACTCATGTTTGAAGTTCAGGAATAGAAAGTCACCATATTTTTGACTTGGACATAAAATTTCTTTACAAGCACATGAGCCATTTATTCTGAGGTTTTCCTAAGCCTTTTCCAGACTACTTACTATACACCATTTTTGTTGGGCAGCAGTTCTGTCCAGCCAGTAAATTATTATAAGGATGACTAGATTGGTTTTGAAAAAGCATGAAACCCCTTGGCTACTAGAGCTCATGCAGATTTTTATCAACCTTTTCTAAGTTCTACACTGGCTTTCCTTATAGCTATAATCAAAGTTTCTTGTTGAAAAAATCCAAGATTCAAAGGAAAATGTGTTTCACCTGGGTTTAGGTGGAAAATCAGATTTTCTTATAGGATTCTTCTGAAATGGGATGGCTATTGGCACAAACATTCTGATGGTAGAATATGTGAATAATGTGCATTGGGGCATAATGAGTTCATTTGTATCCTGAGCCTGCTGAAAAATTTGCTTGTCTTACTGACTGCTGCCCAGGTAGCATGGTGATAGGTGTTCCCATTGATCTGGAAACAACTGGTGTAGTTTGCAAGTCTGAACAATTTGTACAGCTCTTGCTTTGGTTTGTTGGATGCCATATTAGTTTCTTACAGTCCAATAGCAAGTGTTACTGCTTTCCACCTTGAGGTGGCTTTGACTTTTATGATTTGAAAATTGTTTTAGTATCTTGTCATGTCTTGAAACTGCTGTAAAGGTGAGACAACTATGTCAGTTCACATTTTCCATGTCGATTTTACTCTGACTGATTTGAGGCCTTTGTTACACATGTTGCAAATGTCACAGATTTTATATCTCAATGGTTGAAGGTTTTGGTTGTTAATGACATTTATTTGGAGATAAATACACTCGATTTCACTCTTACTTTAAAATGCAAGGCAGGAATATTTTCAGATGAGAAAAGCTAATTTTTTTATTTCATTATTTGTATTTTTATTTTACCTAATAATGAATCTGCAATTCTTTTGATGCTTTTTGTTAAAATAAGGATCTCTGTCTATGGACAATGTATGATACAATACTGTTTTTTTTTTTTTTTTGTTCTGTCTCCAAGTCCACCCTCCTTTTTCTTCCTATTTTAAAAAAGGAAAAAATAGCATTGGGGGGAGGGGGGGGGCGGCATTATTTTTCATTAATCTCCATGCTTTTGTTGTCGAGTTGGGACTAGAAGATCAAGATGTACATACAATACCAGTACCATAGCTGCTGTGGTATTTCAAATCTGTGAAGAAGCAGAAAATGCCAGAATATTTCTTAGGGATACTTTCTTTTACAAGTATTTGAACCAAGGCCAAATCAGCAAAGGCCGCAACATTGCATTTCTTTGAGGGTCTGTTCACTCCTCAGTTCAGGCAAAGGGCTTGTGGGGATGCATCTGGCTGATGTGCTTGACAGATAGGGCACGTGGCATTGGCCTTCTGGGGATAAGGACAAATAGAGGTGTTGACTTTCCTGACCTTTTGAGATTTTTAAAGCTTCTCCTTGGCTGGTGGAGAGAAAATGGATCTTTTTCTAGTGTGATTTATGGTGTTTAATGTAGACTCTTGCTTAGAACTTTCTCTGGGGGTTTCTCTTTGTGTCCAAGTGAACAAAACCCTGCCATCCCCAGTAGCTGCACCTGTTGATGCTGGGCCTCTTAGCTGTGACTTTCCTTTCCCACAGTGTACAAGGCCTCAGGATCGCCATCTCCATTCTGGATCTGATGTTCCCTCCCTGTTCAGCCAGCTTCTGCTGCATGTCATACTGACACCGTCCAGCCTTTTCACTTTTTTGGCATTGGTACAGGGATTCTGTGCATTATAGGTCCTAACAATTATACTTTCGTCTTCCTGCCTTTTATGGTGACTTTCAAGTGTCCACTTGATCAGACCTAAGATTTGCTTGTCTAGAATGATGGGGTCAGTAGCCATAAATAGAGACAAACATTCAACCTACTCTCCTAGCAGAGCAAATGATTCACTGAATTATATCTTGTAATTTAAACCAGAAGTGTCCTACAGTATCAAATCTGCTAGGTTTATTTATAGCTAAAAGACCTAAAAGAATCTAAACCTATGTCATGTTTCTGATTATTTTTCTAAATCCACAATAATCTTCAAGAACATTAAGGTATTTGCATTCCTTAGACTGTACAATTATTAATCCCCTTATCTGGCTTGAAGTTCTCTGTGGGTGAACATATTCTTAGGATGATCTGGATTTTAGATTTCTTCAGCCAACGCAAAGGAAATCCATAAAAGAGAAAGGAATAAACAAATTCAAACTCAGCATGCTGCTTGTTGAAAATTCTCATTCTAATAAATTCATTTGACCTCTCAGCCTCCATGAAATTAAAAAGTCACAGCCCTGTTTGATTAAAAAAATGACTTAAAATATGAGGTGTGTGGTGTGTATGTGCATCGAAGGCCCTGCCATATTAAGTGCTATGAGAGGTAGGACATGTGAGAAGGAATCAACCTAGGGGAAATTGGTCAGGAAACCTAGCATGAAAGGGGTCCCTCATGGCTTGAGTGTGTAGGACTTGATTTTTATTATGTTAATTCTGTGATGTCTTGTGTCACAAAATTGATTAATGGGTCACTTCATGCTTAGTGTCTTGGGCATGGATATATATACAGAAATACCTAAACAATATTTGCATGAATACAGTACAGTAAACGTACTTGAAAATTGGCCTGGATGTAGAACTTGATTGAAACAAACAAGGTTTGTGCCATAAAGAATTATCAGAAAGTAGAGCAGCCCAAGTAAACACTACAGTCTCATCTACAGAGCTGACAATGACTGTCTCTGCTCAGGGGGGCTCTGCTGCCTTCTGGCTTTACCTTCAATTCTGAAACTGAAGAGTAGCTTTAGCTATAGAGCCATAAAGTAGCACACTGTCTGAGGAAATGGAATCTGAAGTTCTTCCCAGAAAGGGTGTGGAGGCATATTTAAATAGATTACAGGTGATTTTTTTAGTCCTTTCTATGCCTGATGTATTGGTGTCTAATTAGTAAATGTGAGCAGTGTTGATAGACTCCTAAAAATACATGATGAAGCCACGTGTTCAATAATGATGATAGCTTTGTGTATGTGTATGCTTTTAGACCAAAGGATTCATCTGAAGCAGGTGTGGTGTGATCATGGCATCCCTTTTACTGACCACTGCAATCTTGAATTTAGTCTTTAGCTGAGGAGAAGTTATTTCTGTATCTCTCCAGAGGAACAACAGCTCACTGCAGACTGCCATTGCAGACCTTGGCTTCCATGGCCCATTTAGCTATAGTGGTGTGCAGTGCCTCTGGAGCCACCTCCCCAGGGATGTGCTGAACCTCAGACACAATTCTGCAATGAGCAGCAGGTTTTTTCTTCCAGTGACAAATGTTTTCCTGCTCAGTGTGGGAAGCAGTGCCTGCTAATGTTTGTGCCCTGTGTGCTACAACCATACTTGGTCTAGTTCAAGTATGTGAGCTCCAATCCTGCCAGGTATTGGACTATGACCAGTGTGCATGGATACTACTGCTTCTTTTTCAGTTTTGTTCTTTTTCTCTTACTTCTCTCTGTCTCTCTCTCTCTCTCTCTCAGGCCTCTCACACCTGATGATGGGTGAACAAGGTAAGTCCTTCCACTTTTTCTTTCCTTCTGTCACTGATCATGAAGGAGCTTTGTCCCTGCTGCATTTCTGGGCTGGGCTTTGCATAAGAAAAGCAACTAAGCTTACAGAGTGCCAGTCAAGCCATTTGCATTTTTGCCTCTGTGTCCCATGAGCCAAGGCTTCTTGTCAACCTAGGACTCAGGGGCCCAGGAGGGAGCATGAAATGGCTCCATGGATGGTAAAAAGGTAGGCATCCCTCTTCCATGCAGCCCACCTACTACTTTATCTTGCCATTTCTTTCTTCTTGTGCCAGCTGTAATGACTCCCACTTCTGCTTACTAAATGTAGACCTCCGTGTTGGTCTTTATTTTAAGAGTACAATTATTACAAAAAGTATATTAATAACCCTTGTGGCATGATCCAAACTCATTATGAATCCTGAGGAAATTTGCATTTAATGGCTGCATGTCTGCAATTTAAAATACTCAAATACATACAGAACAAAATGATGGAGAAGAACAGCAGGGCTAACCCCATATTGAGCTACAGATGGGATCTAGGCTCAGATCAGAGATCACATTTTAATATTTCAGCCTGCACAGAGGTACAGATCTATTGTCTGTGACAGGATGGAATAATTAGTCCCATTTTGCACTGTGAGGGTGTGGAGTAAGAAGCTGGTGAGAACAGGTAAAGCAAGGAGAATTGTGATTCTGTTTGCCTCTGACCGTGCCAGTGTCTTACTGACGCAGGTGCAGAGGAGTTAGCAGCACTCCTGATGCCTTCTAGTCTTGTGAATGCAGGAGTGAAACGACCTAAGACTTCATGCAAGGTGTGTGCAAGTGGTACACTAGGACCAAGTGTTTGGCCTATTGAAAGAAAATTTAAGTTTTGACTAAAGCCTGATGAGGCTTTCCTAGACCAGATGTATGCAAAAGCTTTTTTGGCATTAAGTAAGCATGTATCTGAGGATAGACAGTCCAAGGAATAAGATAGTTCACAGTGCCACTGTAGGCTAAAGATTAATTAGGTGCTTGAGTGAAACTTGAGTGTAATTTCTATGTATCTGTGTATCTCAGTGAAATGTAGAAAGACTTGAGACATAATCAGTTTTTATTCTATTTTTGAAGATGGATGTCTGCTCAGAGGTCATGAGAGGTTACGTAACAACCAGACGTGAAGTAGGGGCTTACTTATCAGTTTCTATACTGCATAACATCCCTCTGTGGTAGGAAAGGTAGGAAAATTTGGCTCTATATAGATGTATGTCTATATACCAAGACCATGGTGTTTGGCAAGTGGAGCATCTGACTAAACTCTGAAAGCGTTGAGCTCCTTCTGTGTCCCCACTTACAGTTCAGCTGGGCTCATGGCTCAGGGGTTGTGCTTATTGAAGGATCATCCAGCAGACAGGTCCCTTCAGCATGTCCTAGTTGCTCAGGATTCAGTTGAGTATGGCAAGCTGTTTTGGCAGGGGAAGGCATGTTGGAAAGTGATCAGAACAGTTGATGGCCACTTTCATTCTCAAAACCACTGAACATTTCTTTGTAGTAGTCTGTGATTTAGCACTGGATTATGTAAACAGTTGCACTTGGACATTTAAATTACAAGTTGCAACCCAGCTGGCTCATGAAGACTTGCATGACCTATTCAGGCCAGTCATCAGCACTTTCTATTCTCCCTCATCTGGCAAAAAATGTGAAAGCTATTGGCTTCTGGCAACTTCAGCCACCCTTGTTTATCTGTAACACGTCAGGGAACAGTGGTTTCTCTTTTCTTGCAAACAAACTCACAGATACTGCCTTTTGATAAATATTTACTGTCTATAAAAATATGATGGATATAAAATATGTAAATGTATATGTGTGAGTAAATATGCAATGTCAACATTATATACAAATACATTAGCTCTGGTAGGTGAGATGTGTTTAGCAAATATATTACCATGAGATTTATTTTTTTCCTGTCCTAGTCTGTTGTTGCCTTTGCTGTTTTGAATTTGACGTGGATTGAGGCATATCACTGGCGTGGTATTGCATGAGCAGTTTGCATTTCTCAGTAGAAAATCAAATTAAAGCTTAACCAGGCAGCTGCTGATTGTACTGTCAGTGGTTTAAGCTTTGCTTTGTGCTTTAGTTGTGGTGTGTCTCTGGTTTTTCCCTTGACATTGTGTTTTGTTGGGTTTGGCTGCTAGATAAATATGCTCATTTCCTTGTTTTTCTAAGTATAGCCGGTGATGTATTTTTCTGGTTTTTTTATGCTTCCTTCCTTCTCTTCTCTTTTGCCTCCTTCATGGTGGACACCTCTCTTGTTCCTCCTCTTAACTGGATGCACACCTTCCTGTCTGTAGCTAGAAGTAAAGGTAGAGATTACATTCTTTCTAAGACTTCATTGCTTGTAAAATGTTTGTGGATGGGCAAAGTGTATTTTTATGAATGCGTTTCATACTGGAACTTAATGCTTTTATTTTTAAAAGTCTCTTAACAATCTTTTGTATTGAATTATGGAGGAAATATTTATTAAGAATAATGCTTTGAGGCCTTCCTAAGAGATGTTATTTTCTCCCTATTCACACTAAATGTGGGCTGTGCAGCATCAGGCCATTTGTTGTTGGTGATGCTGGGGTGCAAAGGGTTCATCAGTTCAGCCAAGGATAGAGCCATAGGCCAGTGAGCTCATCCTGCTGACACTTGATCTAGAGTAATGCCACTGCTGGTACTTTTTCTGCTAGCGTTGGTGGCAGCAGAACCTGGGCATGTCCAGTATCACTCAACAATGGAGGTTTTTTGAGCTGTTGTTTCTACCCCCGCTCTGCTTCCCATCATTCCTGTTTGTGCAAAGGTGTTTTTCAAAGAGAAATTGAGTTGCAAAAAAGCTGCAGAGGAAGCAGAAGTAAGCAGAGAGGTCCATTTCCTTTGCAGCCCAGTAAAGCACAGGGCATGCTAGTCTGCTCTGGGGCTCCAACTTGCTCTTCAGCAGTTCATGCCTATCTTAGGCATGCTGAGGGCGGTCATCCATCCCTTATCAAATCTGCCAAAAAGGCAAAACGCTGCAAACTTGCTATGGGTCTTCAGTTGGACTGGAAGGAAAGGTGAAGATTGATTGCTAAGTTACAAACATGACTTGAGAATAATCTTGGTTTTGATCCTATTTTCCAATGAGAAAGATTAAAAGGTTTTGTTATGCTGAGGCTTTTCTGTTCCAATGAATACACTCCTGAAAAATCTGATATATTTATTAGCATGATTTGAACATGTTGGATGATGTTGCTTGTGTCCATGCCAGTAAGACACTGGGGAATGAAATGACTAGTTATGCAGCTATGAATTTGGGAGGGATATGAGCTCAGAGGATTTGTTCATAATAACTTTCCTTTGAGGCACAAGCAGTCTCTGCTCAATAATTACTACTCCTGTAATATCTGAATTCTAGGGAGCACAAAGGTGTATTAAACACCTTAATTTGTATGATTCCTTTTTCTGATGCTCAGCTTTCTTCTAACAATATTGTATTGTTGAATTCTCTGTAATGGAGTACATTATGTAATCAATATTATTTGTTCTATTTTGAGATTGGAAAAATATTCCAATAATTAATTTCATAGTTTTTCTATTCTCTCCAAACTTGGGTGATGGAGGGTAACACCTAAGCTGTACTCAGAGCTATCTTCTCAGTAAGAGGTGAATATCAGAACATAAAAATCACATGTAAACAGTGTAAAAAATATGAAAACCTGAAGCTCTAAGCCAGCCATATAAAATGTCTGTGCCTCAACATAGCTGCCAATAATTCACTTAGCTGATGTATGGCTTAGTGTGGTTTAAGGGTCAGTGTAGATCAGAGCAAGTCTTGTGTGATGTTAGTTCATATTCTTTTCTTGGGTGGTATTTTTTGCTTCAGGCCAATCTGTGTAGGACTAAACTGAAAGTCTTCTCCAAGGTAGCCATGAGGATTGTAACTTATAGTCCACAATTAATTAATATGTACTGAAACTTACTGTGTCATTGAGTGACAATATCATTTCACTTCCCAGCTATGTGTAGTTTTTAGCTCTAGTTATAGCAGGTGACTTTGTCATAGAACCATCAGTCTGTGTGAAAAATGGCATTGCTTTCAGAGGGCTCAAACTGTAATTTTGAACCCACACATGGCCTTCAGCTCACAGAGAAAGTGGTACCAGATGCCTTTAGAGCTTGCACGGAAGGTTCATATTTTTTGGCATTCTTGTAGTTTTTAGTAAAAACTGGCAACAACTCTGTCTCATGTCATGTATGTAGCCAAAATATATGATGTATTTGATTTAGTTTTGGATATGATGTATTTGATTTCATAAAATTTCTTCACAGCATATAGTGGTCTGTGACCTTGCATTCATCATTTAAAGCAAGTGGTTGATTAGTTGTTTCCATTGCAGTAAATAGGCTTTATCAGCATCTATCCTTTTTAAAATGTTCAGGAAATTTTAATTTTTTTGGTAATAAGTTCCTGCAAAATGGAAGAAGATGAAGTGTAGGTGTTCTGGGGTAATGGCTGGAGTAGTTGAGATACAGACAAGCATGTGGATATCACTTGCATTTTAACCTGAGCTGAGGTTTCAGGTTAAATGCATTGAGTTCTTATTTGAGGTATGGAACTGGTCATGGAGGTGAGGTAAATATGTGATGAGCAAGGACTTCTGTTTAGTTTGGCAAGAATTGCTGAATATGACTTTTCTGGAGAGGTAGTGGCAATTAAGGAACAATTATATTAAGTTTATTTCCCTAATGCTTCCCCACAAATAAATGATATAAAAGGAAATTAGAAATAACCAACTTCAATTTGCTACTGGAGTTAATGTGTTATCACCTTCTTCCATATTATTTGTTCTCTTTAAAGTCTTTGTTAAGGAAATAGTTATTTGCCATTTTGTTACCTTCCACCATGTGGGTTTTGTTCTATCATCACTCTTGGTTTGGATCTCACTTCTACTGAGGCTTATGTCCCCTTTGAAAATTGTCTGTATTCTTGGTGGGAATCTGCTGTTTTCAGTGAATTAAGTCCTTTGTCTTCTTGAAGGCAATAGCAAAATTCACATTGAGTCCACTGGGCCAAGAACCCAAAGAACTGAAGATGCCCTCTCTGACACAGGGAACGACCAGTGAGGCTGGTTTCTGGGTGTGCGTGGGACACCCTGTAGCACCCGTGCAGTCTGCAGATGGCTGGCTCTTCTCCAAGGCATGTGGCTTCTTCCTTCCTTCCATCAGTAGTTGTGCTTGGTGTGAACTACACAGCTGCCTTCTCATTTTCAGTATGAAGTAGGATTTTTCTTAATTGTCAGAGAGAAGTGAAAGAGTGAGATCTTTTAAAATGCATGTTGTGTGGACCAAAGGCTATAACCAATTTCACTGCTTAATAACCAGCATTGCAAAATCAGATTATCTGCTTTGGTCCTACCTGCTCTTAACTGAAGTAGGTCTTTTAAGTCTTGTAAGGTTTAGCATTGCTCTCAAAGAATGAGGTTCTTACTTCATCAAGATGTTCAATAATATTGACCTGAAGGTAATGGCACAGGAAAAAAGAAATAGCGTTTGTGGGCTTGAATAGAAGGAAATGACTGGACCTTACTGATCAGGAAAATATTTTCAATTTCTTTTTCATCACTAATACCATTAGGATTTGTATTGGCTTGCTTCGGAGATAATGTCGCCAGCAGGACCTGGGCAGTGTCATCCCCTGTACTTGGTGAGGCTGCACCTTGGGTGCTGTGTCCAGTTCTGGGCTCCTCACTACAAGAAAGACATTGAGGTGTTGAGGTGCAAAGAAGGGCAACAGAGCTGGTGAAGGCTTTGTAGCACAAGTCTGATGAGGAGCAGCTGAGGGAGCTGGGGGTGTTTAATCAGGGGAAAAAAAAAGGCTCAGGGGAGACCTCATTGCCCCCTACAACAATCTGAAAGGCAAACCTAGCAAGATTGGGGTCAGCCTCTTCATCCCAGTAAGAAGAGATAGAATGAAGGGAAATGGCCTCAGGTTGCACCAGGTATGGATTTAGATGGGATATTAGCAAAAATTTCTTTATGGAAAGAGTTGTAAAACATGGGAACAGGCTGCCCAGGGCAGTGGTTGACTTGCCAGTCCTGGAGATGTTTAAAAGATGTGTAGATGGAGATGACTCATGGACACAGATTAGTGATGGACTTGGCAGTCCTGGGGGTTGGACTTGATGACCTTAAATGTCTTTTCCAGTCTAAATAGTTCTATGGTTGTATGTGAATAAGTCCAGCTGAATGGCCAAGAGTTTATGCAAATGTTGAAGTGAAACATCAGTAACAAATTAAATCATTTGTGCTCTCTAAATGTCTAATTATACAAGGGCAAAAACAACACTACATTTGTCTTGCCAGCCTTGGCAGTGGTTTTTAAGCTCTGCTTTGCCCTGTAAAGTATCTTAATATTTGGATTTTAAATGTGAATATTGTATGGTTTTGGTTTCTATAATTAAAAGTATTAATGAAAATACTCTAAAATATGTGTGGTAGTGGGTTTGTTTGGTGAGAAAAAAATCCTGCATTATTATAAGGATGGTGACTTTCAATTCTAACTTTACTCTTAATGACTACTTAAGAAAATCAAGCATTTTATTTTATGATTAGCAAATACCAAATGTGCAAAACCTCTTTGATAGAATCAAAGCCCCTTGAATGAAGATGTTATTCTTCTGGAATAAATTTTTTTGTAAGTGAATTTGTGCTGCTGGTTTCATATTTTGTTTAGGGAATAAAGAAATATTTTAATGTAATTTGTTGAAGTCTAGTTAGAGGTGATTGACAGTTGATGATTTCAAATGTAAAGTATTGGGTGGCATTTCTGCAAGGCATTCTTCCTATTTCTTTATATTCCGGCGGTGATGACATTTTCTGAATTTTGGGGAATGAAGTCACATAAATGTTCAATATCAGCTAATGCAAAGGAATAGATGTCTTATTCTTCTTTTTATACCTCTTTGTCATACATTTATGAACACAAACATAATAGGACAGTTCTGGTAAATTATTTTTGTGCTTATGAGCATGTGAGTTTACAAATATTGTGTATGCATAAGATATTAAATAACGCTTTAAGTATTTTCTAGTTTATAGGTAATTTATTTTTTCTTACATGTTTTCTTTCTGCCTTGTTTTAAAACTGTCTTTCTTATGGGTGAATAAGCTGCTGATTCTTTGCTGGCTTTCATTTTTATTAAGAAGAACGATTCCTGTGAGAGTTAAAGGCATTGTGGTTGTGTTGTGTGTAAACAGAAGCTAAAATATTGTCATCATAGGCTGTATTGTAGTCTTCTGTTTTCAATGAAGCTCAGGTTTCTCTCTACCCAGAGAGAGTATTTAATTTATATAATTGAAAGACGTTTCCCGTATCCCCCCCCCGCCCCCATTTTTTTAATTTGAGGCATTCAGTGGTATGTAGAGATGCAGAGGTAGCAAAACAAGCCACGTGCTTTGTAAAAGGGAGGCTAATAGCACTTTTGATGGATGTCTGATTTTTAAAGTGCTGTATGTTTCATTAAAATTTACATGTAAAGTAAGGGCAAGCGCAGTGACATGAAAGCTAATGCAAGTTGCACATCTTGACATAATAACAATCAGAAGAAACTGGAGATCCCAGATGGCAGCTTGGCCTTTGCCATCCATTTAATAAGCTACTAACTACTAATTATTGCACTGTTATGGGCAAGTTAATTTACTGTTGACTCTTAAAGAGACATTGTGCATTTTCCTGACATTTAGGTTTTTCAGTTCAGATTTGAAAGTGTTTTTCCTCTGCAGATTAAAACCCTTCCTATGGATGGTAACAAAGAGACAACAGAATGGGAAATGGAACATAATAATCTGTGGGGTTTTTTGATAATAGCAGAATATAAGGTTGTGGTGGTTTGGGCCTTTAGGGCATGAGTTTTTAGCTGAAAAGAACACCAACATGTACTTTAAATCTAGGATTTAAGTTTTGCATTTAACAGTAGATGCACTGTTAGTATTGTTGTTAAAAATAAATAGAACATCTTTCCCTTAAATAATTGAAGCTTAAGATTGATTCTGAAAATAAGAGAAACTAGAAATAGAAAATCAAAATTACAGGTTCATTTCTTTCACCAGAGAGGATGTGAAGGCAAAATTTCAACTCACAAATCAGAAAGCTAAAATGTCCACTGTATTTTTTGAAAAATTCTTCATTTTAATGTTACTTACCTGGTTGTCATATTACAGGGAAGGAATGTTATCTGTAAAATATAAGGGTTTTTTTAAGTGATCTTTTTCTTCTTCCAGTTGAAATGGACATTCAGTAATGAGACCAGTCAGGGAGAAGTTTTGATCTAAGAACCTATTTAGGAATGAAGGAACAGCTGCAGTTTAAATGGACTCTAATTCTCACAGTTAATGCTGTTTTATGAGCACATGATTGTCTGTGATAATGTTTGGGAGGAGTATGGTGGGTAATAGCTTATTTCCTGGGCTTTATGGAAATGCAGCAAAGTGATGATAATGCCATCAGGAACTGAAATAGACCCTGTCACACACATCAGACAGTTGCAAAAATAGGAAACCCTGTGAAAGAGGGGAGTTTCCTGTTTTAAGGCTCCTTGTGGCCTTCTGTGGACTGGAGAGATAACGTTATGGTATTGAACAGTTTAGAAAATATGTGCTGTGTAAGCTGGATCTTGTACATTAGAAATAAGACCTTACAAACAGCAGCCTTATTTGCTGTGCTTTACCAGCTGATAAATATTTTGACTAGAGATCAGGGAATAACATGCCATGCAAATGGTTGTAAAACTACTACTGTGAAGAAGGTCATGTGTGTCAGTTACTAATTCATGCCTAATGGTGTGTGATTTTACCCACATCAGTATTGTGGGTTTTGATTCTGATTTTGGGAAAGCATATCTTCCTGTGACATGCAGAACTCTTCATTTATTTGGCTGTACTCATCCTTTCATGGAGCTAGAGCTCCTTCTCAAGCTTGTTTTTCATTTCCTCATTTGTTTCAAGAGCCTTGATAGTTTGGAGTGCACATATAGAAATCAGTGCTGATAGGCTATGAAATAAGGGAAGATAATAGAAAATAGCACTGCAGAGAGCAAGGAATCAGGTGTGAACCCAGCCATCACAGGTTGTGGCATATACATTTGTTTTGAAAGCCTTTTTGTTTTGATAACCTACTCTGCAAGTTGCTGTGCTGAGTCTACTGCAATCCCTAAACGGATGGAGAACCCTACAGAAATTAATGGTGTTTTGTACTTGGGAATGGGTTGTGTACCTGCAGGGATCAAGTCCCCAGAGTCTGTTATAGAAGATTTTCTATGAGATATTGGTCTTACACTATATGAGCTTATTATACTGAGGGGTTTGATGCAATGATATTAAGAGCCATATTCTTCACTGTTTTGGAAGCATTTTATTGTGGTATACCTGATACTGAAGCAGAGGAAATGCACTAATGTAAAAGAAATAGTGCAGGGAGGAATCTGACTCTAAAACTGTTCCAACACTATCCTGAGGGATTCTGGATAATTCTCATTAAATTATGGCCTTAGTTCTCTTGTTAAACACTGCAAAGCATTTAATAGAAATGGTTCTTTACCAGCATTGCTTTGTGGGGAAAGGCTTTAAACAGAACTGGTACTTTTAGGATTTGTGTACACAGTTGTCACCATTAAAAAGTCAGTAGCATTTGCCAAGCAGTACCACACAGTGGTGCCTGAGAAATCACCTCCTCTCCTACAGTAGAGCAAGAAGATGGTATGTAATATTTGTAGGTAAGTGTTTACAATTTGATTCTGTCAATTGCATGCATTTTAATCAAGCTTTTCTCTCATATCAATCAGTTTGATTGGGGAACTGCTTATGGGCAAGATTATTTCTAAAACAACATGATTCCTTTTAATTGACCAAATTATTTTTATTGAAGACTTAAAAAAAAATCAGTTTTTGCTCTAAAATACTATATCTTTGTGATTTTTCCTTGTTAGTAGTAGTAACAAAAAGGTATAATATGTTAAAATAATTGTATTTTAAAGGGACCTGGGGTCTTATTAGGTACAGTGAATTGTATTAAGCCAGCGTTATGAAGCATACACCTTTATTCCCCTAATTACTGGTATATTAATAATGACCAGGTTGATGATGAATGTTCTGATCACCAGCTGGGATCAGATAATTACATTTGATTATGTAAAGAGTTAGTTGCTATAAGCCTTGAAATATTAAAACTTGGCTAGAATAAATATCACTGAAGAACCTTTGTCTTTTACATGTGTATTCAGCTGCCTGTTCTCTGAGCGATTCTTGGTTCACTCGCTAATGTTGGGAAGCAAACTGTGAACAGTTATTTTCCAACCCTGTGAATGTTGATAAAAGGATCTTGCATGGCTGCTGGCTTGTCCTGTGAAGGGAGAGCACATTGCTGCATCGCAGCACAGGGATTACAGGCTCTCGTTTAGCTCTGCATTAAAGATGTTGCAAGCTTTTGTAAAACCCAGGGCAGCCCTAGCATCACTGTGCATTTGCATTTCCCAGCTCTGACAAAGGGCACACACCTTTCAGGCACCAGTGCCTTGCAGGACTGGCCAACTCCATCATCCAAATAACACATTTATCTGACCATTTTAATATTTAGTTTGGACAGTGTTACTCTGCAAACAGTCTCAGAGAAGTCTGTAGGCATGTGTGCAAGCTGCATTCTACATGTTTTTTTTTAATCTTTCAGATTACCAAATTATTTTTTCCCCAGAATTTTTTCAGTTCCTAAATATCCATTGTTTTTTTAATTCCCCTGTTATTAAACTGCTGAAAAGAAACATAACTTTTGTTACTTGTCTTATTAAATACTGTTATAAAGAATGCTTTATGTCACTGATCATTGGCAGTTTGAACAGAATATCATTTTTGCCACACTGTGACAGACCGTTTATGCCAGATTGTGGAAAAAATCTTTGCCTAAAGTTGGAAAAAATCAGAATGTTCAGATTGTAAGGGTCTCTTTAGAAATTACTTGCTGTACTTAAAGTACTCAATTCCAGGCTTTCAATTTATCAGTAAATTTTATATTAAGATAATATACTAGAGACACACATTAGTAATTTTTCTTTGCTACACTCTTGTACTTTATTTGTTCTCTCTGTTGACTCAGTCTTTAAAACAGATATATTTAAAGAGAAATCTCTGGACATTTCATTTCCTGCTATGCTTCTAAGCTGCAGTGTACATCCATAATGGTATGAAAGTATTATGTAGTGGATGCACTTACTGTGTTATCAGACAGAAGTATGAGAGTTTACTTTGATTTCTTTGATTTTCCAAATGCTGATTTTTTTTTTTTTTAATTTTTTTTTTTTTTTTTGGTGTCGGGGAAGAGAAGACTGGAGAAAGAAAATCGGAGATTCTTTCTTTTTGTCTTCTAAGGTACTTTTATTTAAACCAGTGCAGTTTTCTTACTAATTTTCTCCTTCAGGTGTTTGCTATCAATCTGCTGGGTTAAACTTTGTGCTATTCCATCAGGCAAGTTTTGTAAATGTTGATCAGTGCATGAAATCAGTTCTTAAATGGCTGCAAAATTGCCTTCCTTCAGACTGTTTTGATCACAAGGGCTTTCAAGTGTCAAAGTCATTTGGAGAACTAGATAGATAAAATGCATGAGCACTAAGCTTTTTCCAGGATAGAATAAATAAATGTATTTTCTGCTGTGTGCTCTGCCTTTGGTAGTGATTTGTTAAAAGGGGAAAAAAAAAGAAAGGCAATGATATTAAATATTTACAAGAGTGATTTAGTTGTGTAATCTTGTGCTATGCATCCCTGTTTAATAGTGAAATCAGCTACTGCTGAAGTAAATGCCATTAAACTGGTAGTGCTGTGAAGGTCACTGCATATACAATGTCAAAACAATTTATAGAGAATAATGATTTTTGTCAGCTTTCCAATGTACCAACGTCCCTCCTTTTTGTCTTCCAAAAATAACTGAAAATAAATTTATTTCAGAAATCATGTTGTCTTTGACTCTCCTCCCATCTGACTGATTTTGGAGCATGGAACCTCTTTAAAAGTTTTCATATTGATGACCCCAATGGATAAACACTGATTCCCTTCTTTCTGGCCTTGAGCTTGTTACAGCTCTATTTGCTGGGATTTCTAGTTGGCCATTTCTCAGCAGTTCATTTTAAGAGATACTGAATTATGACCTCCACTCTTATGAGTGATTGCTTTTCTTCCCTATTTCCAGCCATATCTATCTGCGAATCTCATGAAAAAAAAATCTCTTTTTTTTTGGTGTGTGTGCTGATTGTTTGTCATCAGCAGAGCACGTGTCGCATGTTGACGACTCGCCAACCTCCTGAACTGGTAGATGTCTTATAAATACTTGGAGTACATTCCTGCACAGCATCATGCTTCGTGAAGAGGCCTCAGAAGTGAGAGCTGTGTTCCTGGCTCTGCAGCTGACTTTCCCTGTGAATTTTTGGGACCTTTGTGCCTCTGCAGCAATGGAGTGGGGACAAAAGCCCTTCACCACTGCACAAGGAGCTGCTGCATTGACACTTAGAGCGTGTCCTGAAAACAATACACAGCGAGTACAGAGCATTATCATTCAGCTTCACATCCGTCCAGCAAGAAGGTTAATTATTTGTTTTCCTTTTTTACAGTTGAATGAGCAGAAGCACAGAGAGATGGAGAGAGCTGGAGGAGAACAGGCAATAAATGCCAGTTCTCTTGTCCATTCCTGTTTCTCTAAGCACCAGTGCAATCTATTTAATAAACCACCAAATACCTTGCCTCCTATACCAAGGACTCTTCCAATTAGATTCCACTTGCTAAAGCAATACTCTAAAAAGATGAAAACTGTATTCACCTGTTGATAAACATGGACATGACCACAGAAATAGCAATCATATTTTACAAAGGGAAATGACACATATTCTCTGTAAAAAAATTATACAGAAGGAAATAACCTATCCTAATGCAAAGGTGCCCTGAGTGTGCTGTGTAAGGATTTTGTTGGGAAAGTACATGTGAGCACAGAGACAATGTGGGTTTCTCTTCAAAGGCATGACATTTAAGGACAGGTGGAAAAGAACTAAGGCACTTAAATTGTTCAAGGAGTGGAAATGATTTTTTGGTGAAAGGAAGTGCATCAGCAGTGGAAAGAGGGAAGGGAAGCAGAAGGAAGAGTAGTAGAAACATACATACTCTTATCTGGGAGTCCAAGCTAAAGTGGTGGAAGAGAAATCTGCTGTGAACACTGGTCTCCTGGACAGAATAAGATGGGAAGACATCCCTACAGATCTTCTGCTGAGGATTAGGCAACTAGGTATTAATATTGGTAGCTTATTTTGGTATTTGATTTTTGTGATGTCTCATTCCATAATGCAGTAGGAGAAGACTAAAGCCTCTATTTACTGACATAGCTTTTTATGGCCTTCTCCTCCAGGCCCATTAGCAGACCTTTCATCTGTTGTGAAGGAGGCTAGTTCAGCAGGGTGTCCGGAAAGGATATATGAGTGCATGGTTAAATTGGGCCTTGTGATTTCCTTTAGACTGTTTTATCTGGTTCTTTGTCTCTTTTTATGCAAGTCTATGATTAACATTGAGTTCTTCCCAGAATGCTGGCAATTATCTCACAGGTGAAAGGATTAAGAAAGAGCAGTGGGAATTACACTGGGATTAAATGAGACTGCCTTTGGAGTGTATTTGTGAATGTGGTTTCTTCTTTTTTTTTTTTTTTTCTTCTCTAAGCAAAGAGAAAGAAGAGAAGCCAGCTCAGCCTTCAGGTCTCTCTAGGGAGGAAAGTAATACCTTTGAATATGGAAAAGTAGCATCTCATCTTGGGAGGAGGTCATGCTGAGAAAGGAAAGGTAGTGTTAAGGCACAAGATTTACAGTCTTCAGTTCAGTTCTTGGTTCCTCTGATTTTGCTTCAGGCTGTTCTGATTGCCCACAGTGAACCCTAGCTTGTCCATGTGTGAAATGGAAGTGGTGATAAGTTTCTTGTCTAATGTTGCATGAAACTAAATTAATTACTCTGTAAGTGTACTAGGTTTTTGGGTAGTAAGTACAAAAAAAAAGGATTCTGTGTATTCTTATGCCCCACACTGTGGTCACAAATGATTTCAGATGTTTTGAGTAATTTCTGTCCCTCTATTATTCTCCCTCTGTGTAAGGCAGACACAATGCTGGTAGAAAAGGGGGGACCCAGCCCCTTCTTGGGATGAAAAGAGAAACTGCCCCATGGGATTGGCATGCCCAGACTGCAGGGGTACCACAGTTTGCGAGGCTGGGTCATGCTGTACCTTACCTGCAAACTGGCCTGGAGTCTGGCTTGTGCTTCCACAGGGCCTGTCAAGTCACCCCTGATGGGAGCCTGGACTTTGGGCAGTAGCCCTAGGCAAAGAGTTGAGTTCATCTTTAGCTCTGTTATTCACATCTTCTGACTCTGCACCGCATGGGTTTACAGTGCAGCACTGCCTGTAGATACTGAGAGAAATTGTGCTGTGGTGTTGAGAAAGCAAATAGTGCTGGAAAACAGGAGATCTTCCATCAGATCAGGTTGCTCAGAGCCTCATTCAACCTGACCTTGAATGTTTCCAGGGGTGGGGCATCCAACACCTCTCTGAGCAACCTGTTCCAGTATTTCATCACCCTCATTGTGAAAAATTTCTTCCTTATATCTAAACTAAATCTACCCTCCTTTAATTTAAAACCATTACTCCCTGTCCTGTCAATACAGGCCCTACTAAATTGTCTGTCCCTGAGACTAAGTAGTCACAGCTTGTAGTATTCAAAGGAACATACTTTCCAGGAAAGAAAGCAACTATGTTCTCTTTGCATCAGGAAGTATGTTCTGTATTTCTACACAGGGAAGTTGAAGCCAGAGGCAGGCAAGTTAATATTGGTGGTGCTGGCTTCCCATCTTAGAGCTGTATCTTACCTCTGAACCTGCTGCTTGCTCTCCTCTGCAGTTTGCAGATTTTGGGAGTCACTGCTGGCTGCTCCCCAAGCAGCAGCCATGACCGACAGACACCTAACATATTTCATCTTAGTGTGAGATCTTTGGCAGAGACGTGACTCAGGCATAGACTTTTTTTGTCCTACCCTTGCTACTGCTCTCACTTTGTGTTTTACCACTGTGTGTGCTGCCCCCTTTCACTCAAATCTTTCAACTCTGTTCTTAGGGACCACAGTCTCAACAGTGGCTATGTATGGTCTGTACTGTATGCTCTTTACCCTTCTGTGTTCCATGTACCAAAAAAGAGCCAGTTAATATTTGTTGTCATGGCTTTTGTG
Organism: Motacilla alba alba; assembly: GCF_015832195.1. Classification (NCBI taxonomy): domain Eukaryota; kingdom Metazoa; phylum Chordata; class Aves; order Passeriformes; family Motacillidae; genus Motacilla; species Motacilla alba. The sequence goes on from NC_052020.1 coordinate 40,891,040, forward strand.
ATAAAGATCAGATATATCCTGACTATACTCATTTTATTGTGGTTCTGAGTTGGAACAGTTCTGCCCTCCTGTCAGTTGACAGTCAGGCATCACTAAGATGGGGTATAAGTGAAAATGAGATGGCGCCCTATTAAGTCCACACAAAGAATTTGGGTGGAGTTATTGCATGGGCATTGCTGAATGCTTTTTTGAGAGCTCTGATATTTTTTGTTAAACCTTTGCATAATTATTTTAACACTACTCTTTCTCTCTTATAATCCATTTGTTGCCTTTGATTGGAGTCTCTTTGGCTCATGGGTCATCTTGGGGACAGGAACAGTGAGTTCCCAGAGCTTTAACCATGTAGAATATGAATTTTCAGAAGTTATAAATACAAGTTTTCCATGATAATCCCAGTATTCTCATTCAGGAGTTCCATAATGATAATTGCCTAAGCCTCTGTTCTCTTTTTATCTGATGATCATTATTTCTCTTGTATATTTTATTCTGATTTTATTCTTAGTGTATCAGTTTGCTTTACCTTGTTTGTATAGATGGATAGCTATGATTAAAAAAATCTATTTTGTTCCAAGTATATTTTTATCAGAATAACTGTCAGTATCTTTCCATCTATGCCAAACACATTTTAAAGTGTCTCCTTATGTTACCCTGCCTGCATGACTAGATTTGGAGCTGTAGTACAGCTGTTTTGTTTTGTCCCACAACCCTACCACTCAAACCCCAATTCTTCCTTGCTTTGACTTGCCATGCAGTGCTGGGTCCCTCTGGTGCCCTGGTCTTGGGCACTGATGCCATCCCACTGCTCAGGCTCAGTGTTAGGTTAGTGCACATCACTCTGGACCTTCAGCAAGCAGAGGGACAGTTAGCAGCACTCTGGACTTAAGCATGTTATGGGGTAGCAGAGCTAGAAACAAGATACACTGGTAGAGCTGTGAGCAGGAGGTGCTGTGTAGTCACTCAGAGCACTTAGTATTTTCCATTTAACAGAAGACAGTGAAGGACAGAGACTACCTGATTTTCCACAGAGATAGGATGAACTACTAAGGCTGGGAACAGAGCCCAGAGACTCAGATTCCTGTTGGCACAGCGCTATTGAACTAAGCAAGCTTTCAACTGAGTACACTAGGTACAGCAAGTCACATCAAAGCCCCATTTAGAAGTTGGCCTAAGCAATGATATTATTCTTAGGCAATGTAGAATTTGCTTCTGTTGCATTTCCCTAGTCTTTCACAGGCATATAATATTAATGAAAAAGTCCCTACTCCATTTGAGACACTGGCTTGCCAGGAAACGAGGAGATTAACTTCATTGTACATAAAGATTTCACTTGGTTAAGAGAGTGCTTTGAAGAAAGGAAGGAAGCACTGAAACAACAAGATTGATTCATGAGTCTCTTATTACAAGATTATCTGTCTTTTTATTGAACAGCATATTTATTATATGGCCAGTCTCTATTACAGACCAGTGATTCCCTAGGTTCAGATGTTTACCTGGTGATGGCTGGGATGCCACATAAACAGCTGTGAATAGAGCCAGTTATTCAATCCATTCCTAAAGAGGTTTGATTGTAAATCCCCAGTTTTCCCAGGATGTGATGTCCGAGCCAAAGCAGGCAGGAGGCTGTTGTGCTATCTGGCAGAGCTCTCTGCTGGTGCTGCTGCTGGAAATGGTTAGAAATGTTCATATCAATTTTCAGCAGGGGCAGCTGGCACCCTGGGGATGGGGCAGGGAGTGTCAGAGTCTCTAATCCATTCCTACCACCTCTTGTTCTCATGTGTTGGCATGGTGGGCTGCTTAGAGCAGGAGAGGGAAAATTCCTCTTGTTCTATCACAAGGCATTGGAGATTCATATTTCCCCCTTTCTAGCTCTTTTCCTGCAACTTTTCAGGCATTGCTTCAAATAAAAAGATTTAAGTACACCTTTCCTATTATGATTTCTAGTGTATGAGACCCTGAAGTCCATGAGATACCTTTGTGCTGTATAGGATGATAATAAAATACTTAAAAATTAGCCAAACCCACAGACTGTGGGATCATCAGTCTTTTATTCTGTGAGGCTGTTAAACCTTTCTGGATTTTTCTAAAAGTTGTGATACATTGTGTGTATGCTTTAACTGTACTACAATAGTATAAATATCATAATATAATCTCTAGTTATTGTCTGTTTGTGTTTCTTCTGGTCCTTTATATTACACTCTTATGAGAACCAAAAACTATGGCAGCTTTTCAACAGTTGGATTCTGTGCATGGCTTAATTTGAGTCGTTCCCCAAACAATGAATTAACAAATGAATTAAATTTTAAACTGTTTCTTAAAAGCATTATCGGCCTTTAGTAAAATAATGGAAACAATATTAAAAATAATGACTGTAACTATAAGGAGTAACAGAACCATGAGCAATTATCTTTGGCATTTAATAAACAAAACTTATAAAGGACATTTGATTACTTTTGGACTCAGTTACAGAATTAGTGGATGAAAAGAAGATAGTGATTGTTTAGACTCCAATGTGTTATTTGACAAAATGCTCTACTTTAAAAAAACCCCACAATTAAAATTTGGCTTTAACGTGAGTTTTTAAAAACAAATTAGTAATTCTAAATGCAACAGCATTTTCATGAACTGTGAAAGCTAGACAAATTGGAAGTTACTGTCATTTCTGTCTAGTGCTTTTCTTAGTGATCACAAAGAGGGAAAGAAATGACATATTAATGAAATGTGTAGATTTGAGTAGAATGGAAAGAATTGCAATCATCAGTGTGGATATCAAACAGCATAAATGTTGCCTAATTGCCATGGCATCCTTCATAAAGCAGTAGGTGGATAATTCATCTGTAAAGAGACCTGATAAACTGCAACTAGACTAAACTTTTAAGGACCTTAAATACTGTAAGGGGGAGATATGTCAAGCAAATTGTAAGTATTTTTAAAGGATTGATGATTAAGATTGTGCATGACTTGATTAAGAGGGAGCAGCCAAAGGACTTGTATGTATTCTAGGTCTTCATGCTGAGAAAGTGGCAAAATATGAAATCTATGTCCAAACACATATGGAGCATAAATACACAGGAGAAGAAGGAATTATCCGGGGGTTGTCTCAGAGAAATTATGTAGAAACGTTACTGTTCAATTGGTTAAAGGCTTTCTAGGTCCAGTAGCAAGAGAGAACATATTAGCAATGGGCACTACAGGAACAGCTTACAGAGTATTTTAGGAAGTGAAAAGATGTAAGCCATTGACTTTAGGCAATTTTATTGAAAGTAAGCCATTGTGGGGAGGCAGACTTTCTCTTCCACACCTAGTGAACATGAGATAGCAACTTAGAGGATGAAAACTTAATTTTTTTTCCCCTTCTCTGAAGGTCAGGTGTATCACAATATATTTATATAGCTTTCCATAGTTTTTCAGAGGGTCTTCATCTGCTTCATGTTGAAATCCTGTGTGCGTTGCTCTAGGTGACATCTGTATCTCTAAGGGAGCAATAAGCTGTTGTTGTATCAGCTAGCAATTAAAAACTAGTCCACCAAATGCAAACAAAATGCTTTCATAAAGGAAACTGGATGGTTTGCCATAACTACATTAGTGCTAATGCACTACCATGTCTCTTTTTTCTTTTTCTGTGTGTTAATTTTGTTCTTCAGCCACTCCATCTCTTCTGGCTTAATTACCCTCCCCAGACTAGAGACTGCTGCTGCCTTTTGGCTTCATTACCAGCTTTCATTTTCATTAAGAACTTTGTGCTAATGGACTGTTATAAAACAGAGTCATCACTGGCAGGTGTTGCCAAACGACTCTCAGCATGATGGCATTTCTGTGCAGTGGAGCAAACAGTCTGGACATTGGATTCACAGAGCATCCAAGGGCTTGCAATGGCAGGCAAAGAGAGATAAGTTTGGTGGATCAGTACAAAGAAGCTCTCAAATATTTATAATGATGGAAGAAGAACAATGATGGAAAAAGAGCATTATGACCAAGTGACCTTGTTCTGAGACCACCAAAAGTGCCAGCAGCTCTTCTGGTTGCAAATATCACAGAACTGCTTTCCAAAGAGCTCTCTTGTAGTCACAAAAAACTAATCCTTATACTCCTCCTGTTTAGAAAGGAATGAATATCTGAAAGCCACCTCACTGACGAAGTGAAATCATATATCAAAATAAACTTTGTGGCTCATGTCATTCAACATTACTAATGGGAATGCATATTTCTGCTGTAGTGATACTGGTCATAGCTGCCTTTGTGTGCCCTCTGACCTATTCAGCAGTTGTTACCAACACTCATCAGGAAAAAGCAAGGACTTCCTATATTGTCCTTCAAGAAGCTGATTGTTCCAGTCAAATAACTAGAGACATGTCCCAGAAGAAATATTGTCAGATTTTGTCTCTTAAGAGGGGAATAAGAGTGATTTAACCACTGATGAACTGTAATAAAAAAATCATAACTCTGTGTTGATCTGAAGTCTGTTAACTTTTGTTATTGTTTCCAGAAGACCATAAAAGCTGCCTAGGTAAGTACTGAAGCAAGTACAGAGCAGGGGGACATGATGGGTCCACTTGCAAATAAGCAAATGGTATGTATTGCCTATTCTTTCCTGGCCACTTTTGGATTTGATTATGCTTCCCATTTGTCCTTTTCATTCTTACCAAATGCAAGCTTCACATCAGCTAAGTGGTCTATGTATGCTAAAACTCAGAGTGACAGAATAGCATCACTTGCCTAGAAAAGTGATTTTTCTTCTATCAGTTTTTTTTTGTCTGTTCTCAAGACACTGCTCCCCTGCAATGAGGTCTTTTTTTGGAGATGGATTTATCTCACAGAGTAGTCAAAGAACTCTTGATCTGACTGGCTGCAGGATATGCATTTTGGCTGAGTGTAAGAAGGTATGCTTTCCTCTAGTTCTTGACCTTTTGGCAGTCATTGGGCCACTTCTGATACAGAATGGCTTTTCACAGGCTAGTGCAGTTAGTCTGCACCTGTTCCTAGAAGAGAGTAGTGTCCATAGTAACGTGATACACAGCTAAATGCAGTTGCTCTTCCTTCAGCACAATGTTTAATGATTGCATGGCAGATACAATTTTTCTTATTGCTTACAATGCCACTGTCTCCTTAAAATTCATTCTCTACTTCAATGGATGAGCTCAGACAAGACTTTTCAGACCAAAGGAAAATGTGTTTCACTGGGAGACCTGGATCATAAGGCTGAGGAAGAAGACTTTCTGGAGTGTGAGGGAAGTTCGAAGAGAGGTTTTAGTAGAGAGGGGTTTTGCAGCACAAAGTGGCCCTGGAAGTATACTGACAGGTGTAACCAAAGAACCAGATCTTAGACACTGTGGAAGGACAGACGTTTTTCCCAGGGATGATGCTGGGAGTGTGCGTGGTGTACTGCAACCCAGAAGATTATGAGACTGCATATTCAAAGTGTGAGGCAAAAGGGAGAAAAGGCCACCAGTAAAATCAGGGCAGGTATCTTGGAGCTTTTATTTTCCTTAGTCTGTCCTGTGTCCTTACTTTTCATTTTTTCCATCCCAAAAATATATTTGGCTTAATTTTGAGTAAAGTATTTGTGTTGCTGCACCCACATATACAAGCATGGACTGATGTACCTTTGGGCTCTAATCACATCAGGATCCCATAACTTTAAGGAAACTTTCGTAGTGACTACAGGGTGTACATGCTGGCACTCAAGCACCGTTGCTGCAGGTGAGAATATTTGACTTCAGGCTCTGCTGGTCTTGTATGACTCTTGCTCTTTGTAGCAGTGAATAATGCCAGAAAATTTCTGGACACCCAAGTTCCACTGTGGAGGTACAACTACTGGACTTCCCTTTGGCTTTTAATCCTGTCTGAGAGAGGGTTTATTAGTAATAATATAACAAGACATCATTAATGCTCTGTTGTAATTTTCTAGGCTTAAGGGGTTGCAGCTGAAGTTTCATTTTGCATCTTTTATATGAGCAAATCTTATAGGAAATTTCAGTGTTTTAGAGTAAGGGAAATTGCTCCTGGTTTGAAAGGATAATGTAAATAGGTATAAATCTTTCTCTCCTTTCCTCTGGTAATTCTGTCTAGGTCACACTGTAGAGCTTTTCCAGTACATGCTTAACTGTGACCTTGTGTTTCTTCTGTGTCTTTTCTTGTACTTACATAGATGTTGTGTACATCTGGAGGATTCCACTTGTAAGTGATCAAAGTTAAACCTGTGCAGAAACTGGAGCTCAAATCGCTTCAAAGTGGATTAGGCTAAATAATGAGAATACATCACTGGAGAATAATCTTATAGTGAATAACAGGCAGTTTGTGGCAGAACATAAGTTGTTGTAACCTGTTAAGACATGGGGAAAGGTGTTAAAGAGCATTCTTGTAGTGAATATAATGTATTAATACTGTTGCATTTATGTTCTGTCTTTTTTCCTTTTTTTTTTCTTCTGTCAGGCTCTGTAGTCTAGGAAGAATTTTGTGCGAGGAAGTTTCTCAGTACAGTTCAGTCTGTTCTCCTGATCCTGGCTCTTCTGTTATGTTTCTGTTGGAGTAGTAGAAAAATGAGAGGGCTGCTACTCCTTACTCTCCCAATGGCACTTCCAATCTGTGAGTCAGATTTCTTTGTCAGTATTGGCTGTGTTCCCACAATTACTGTGTGGGCTAGGGAATGATTAGTGTCTTGTCTTCCAAGGGGAAGAGGAGGAAGAGGGTCCCGTAGGGAATTAGTAGCAGAGGAGGGTATAAATCTGAGATATTCTTGACTATTTTTGGGCATGAATACCATACATACTCTAAACATGAAATTTAAGTATTCATCAAGAATGGGGTAGAGTTTTGTCTGATAAATTTTAAAAAGCCCTATGGTAGGCAGAGCCATTATCTTCCTCCAGAAGGTGATTTACTTGTTATTGCTCAGCTGTGAGTCAGGCCTTTCCTTCTGAAGGGATAAATCATTCCTCACAGAGTAAATGTCACATGGAGATGTATCGGTGACTCCAGAAAAAGTTGCCCTTTAACAGCTTCCTGGTAACATTTCCTTTGCAGTGCTTGGGTAAATGCAATGACAAAATAAAGGGAGCATCTATCCCCTTCTTCTGTTCTTCTTCATCACAGTCTGTCAGTCCCACCTCGGGGCTGTTGCATCTTAAAGGGAATGACTCACACCATTGGCAGAGCAGATAATGCCAAGCCAAAAGGATACTGGGCACGTATAAATCTCAGGTCTTGGGACAGGAGCTGACTGGCCTCCCTGTGTAATCGCAGAGGCCACACTGTTTGGTGGGGTATATCAAGACAACTGTCTTGGAGTTCAGGGATCTAAGGCTAATCATTATCAAAGAAGAATCTTCTTGATAAATGAAGGAAGCAGGTAGTTCAGAGAAGGCTGGAAGGTCAGAAGGTGGAAGGCCACAAGTACTGATGAACCTTATGTTTAGGTTTATGATTGTGAGCCAATAGAGACATTATCTCTTAAAAAAAAAGAAGGAATTATTTATTATTAATCAAAAGAGGCGTGGACAGCAGGTCAAGGGAGCTTATTCTTTCCCTCTATTCAGCTCTGATGAGACCCCATCTGAAGAACTGCATCTAGTTCCGGGGTCCCGAGCACAGAAAGGACATGGACCTGTTGAAGTGAGTCCAGAGGAGGCCACTGAGATGTTTAGAGGGATAAAGCACCTTTCCTTTGAAGAAATTCTGAGAGAATTGGGATGGTTGAGCATGGAGAGGAGAAGGCATTGGGGTGACCTAATTGCAGCTTTCTAGTACCTGAAGGGAGCCTACGAGAAAGATGTAGAGGGACTTTTTACAAGGGCATGTAGTGATAGGATAAAGGAGAAGGGTTTCAAACTGAGAGTAAGTTTAGGTTGCATATTAGGAAAAAAATTCTTTACTGTGAGGATGTTGAGGCACTGGAACAGTGGTTGCCCAGGGAAATGGTGGATGCCCCATCTCTGGAAATGATCAAGGCCAGGTTGGATGGGTTTTGGAGCAACCTGGTCTATTGGAAGGTGTCCTTGTCCATGGCAGAGAGGTTGAACTAAATGATCTTTAAGGTCCCTTCCAACCTAAGCCATTCTATGATTCTTTGATGTACCATCCTCATCACTGTAGTAATTCCTGATTTTTAATGACAGCAGATTTATATGGAAGGATCTGTTTAGGATGGGGAGTTGAAAATTGTATCTTTACATTTTCTCATGTAGGTCATTACTATGAATATAGTTACCTTAGTTGTCAATGACTGATTATTCTTTTCTTCTGACAGCAAAATTAAGTGGTGGATTTCAGTCCTGCTGTAAATAAGAAGGGATAGGTGGTCTCATTAGAGGTCCTTGCCTCCTTGCCTGTGGTTACTTCAAAGGGGCTTAGGCACTGCATGGCTGACAATTTCTCCTTAATTTCTTTAGATCTCCAAGAAAGCAAGTGTAGGAGTATTAAATACAGATAAGTTCCAGCTTGAGGATGCCACCTCAGTTTTTTTTTTTCTCTGAAATCTGTAAGCAGCTAAAGGCTTAATATTAAGAATGAGCATCTACAGGTGACTTGTGCAAATATGTGGACAGGTACTATGGTGACAGACATTGCTGCAGAACTCCAGAGTTCATCTGTACAAAGGGCTTGATTTATCTTTCAAGGAGCAGACCAAAACTGGATCACATGAAGCTTTAGAGTAATGTAAATAAGTTAAGGCCAAATATGGTGGAGCATATTAATATGCTTAGTGAGATTGATCATCAGTGGGATTTTGCAGGAAGAAGGGAGAATGCAGGAGAATTCAGAGCTGTGAGAAAATGCTGCTGAATCACTGTCCAGAGAAGAGAGTCTTTCTTGATTTACTGATAAGAGGAACAAGGCTTCCCATGGGTGTGAGTACTGCCTCACAACTCTTGAGATAAAAGAAGTGTTGTAATAGAATTAAAAGTAGTCATATGAGTATACATCTGACTGTACTTTGGTTTCCAAAAACTGAACAAATTTCTAATTGTGATATTAAACACCTTTCTTAACAGCAAATGGAGTGTACAGCCAAAATGCTTCAGGCATAGCAGCTGGAACAACAACTTGGATCCAGAAATGTTTTACATTGGAGCATGCCTCAAAGTAACCCTTTTAAACACTGCAAGACCAATCCTACAAGAAATGGAAGAATGGACCTTGACACTGTCCCTATACAATCTTCTTTCCTTGGATCTAAATGGTGTCTTCTACTTTTGTGCAGGTCTAGCAATTTCAGCTGGGTAACATCTAGAATTGAATATTACACTCTGTATGTTCAGAATTTCTCAAAGTTTTGATACTGGGGACTTGTAGAGATCAGTGAAAGAGAACAGTGAGCAATTTTTCTTAGGAACCTTGAATAATAGCTCTTTAAGGTCATGTTATTGCTGCAGTATTTCCAAGGTTCAAAATTTCTCTCATCTTTAAAATGCTTCATGATGTCCCAGCTGAATTAGTAGGCCTATTAGAGGCCTATATATTTCTGTTTCCCCTGCTGAGATAGCTTAGTTTTTCCCTTTCTCTTTTTTCCAGAGCTGGAACTACTGGCATAAGAGTGTTTGCCTGATCACCACCAGTGGCTGGAACAGCCCTAAGTGTTTCAACTTCCTATTTCCTTACTCTTCAGCTGTTGTATTTTTTTGCTCAAAACTTTGAAGAAAAGTAGATGTGGTGTAAAAGAGAGGACAGAAAGTTTTGTTGCATTCGTAAAATGTTAGACACAGTCTCCTCTTCTTGCTCTCATTGGTAAGAATCCATGAAAAAAAAAGAATAGATACTAAACAGCTAGATACTAAACTTAGTTTGTAAAGAGAAATGTGAATCAGGAGTTAAGGATCTGTAAAAGCACCTCATCCATTTCCCTGCTGGTGCTTTGTATGGCATGAAGTTAAAACAGCAGTGTCCTTATGATACATTTTCTGCTGGTGTATGCACCATGTGAAGAAAAAATGTTCAGTGTGTGTGCATATGCGTGGGCAGCTGGCTCATTTGTTCCTTAGGTATTCATTGGAGATTGCTGTCATTGTTCCTCATTTTATTAGCTTTTGCCAAGTACTTCCACTTTTACTAAGGACTGCAGGGTTTATGGCAGCGATATTTCTCACAGTGTCAGAGATAAAATATCCTGCTAATCACAGACTCTCTGGTAATATAAGTTGCAAAGGAGAAGCAGTCTTGTTTTGAAGAGGTCCTGCTTGGGAGTGTTAAGTCTCCTGTTGGATAAGCAGCCTGGAGAGTTTGATGCACTTCATGTTCTCTAGGAAGGTAAATAATTTGTCTTGAATGATGGGGCAGATAGGGGAGAGGTGTAATATCAGTTACTATTTTTCTTCCTAAACAATAACTCACGGTCTCTCATATTTAGGGTTTCAACTTAAAAGGAGCTAAGCATCCTGAACTTCACTGTTTCAGAAAGAGTTGAAGGTGTTTGGTCTCCTATTGAATGAAACCACTGCAAACAAATGCTTTCCAAACAGACTTTTTCCCATGCAAGGGGGAGGTAGGGAAAGGAAACAAAGACAAAACTGTTCTCCCTAGTCCACTTCCTTTCCCTTTTTGTTATTTCTAATTTTTTTTTCCACAAGATTAAGAAAATCTCCTACCTTTGGCCTCATGTGGAACATGACCTCCCAAAAGGAAGTAAAGAAAGTAAAGGGATGATAATATATTTGTTTATCTGGGGGAAAAGACACTGATTCTACCCTAAAGTAAGGCATGTCCTCAGTGTTAAAGCTAAGCTGCTGGAAAAAATCTCTTTGGAGGAATAGAGGTCTAGGTTCATTTCTGCTAGGACATCTGAGTGTCACATCCAACCCTGGCTCAATCATTCCAAGGTCTTACAACTTGATTATTCTGAAGACTTGTGTAGGATAACATATATATATATATATATATATATATATATATATCTTTAGGATAACATATAAATACATAGCATACAGTATCTAGCACATGCTTTGTACGTATGCATATTCTGGGACACTTGGAGAAGCTGCTGTCAGTCACTGTTAGGATGAAATCAGTGTAGAACCTCAAGTCTGATATTCCAGGAAAAACAGTGCCTGAACACACAAAAAATAAAGGTTAGAGTGTCTTTTGGCAGCATAGAAGTAATTACAACCTAATGAGTTGGTCACCTTCATTTAGAAACGATGTTGAGTTTGAGAGGGAGAAGAAGGGAAAATCCATTGCAGAAGGCAATCTGAAGAGCAGTCTGCCTTATTTTGGCAGGAGCACGGGCTCTGAGTTTTTAGAACATTGGAACAATAATGAAATTAGGTCACAGATTCCACTAATTCAGCTTCTCCACTTCTAGAAACAATTAAATGCTTATCTCTTCCTTTCACATACATTAAATTAATCAGCCATGAGCTAAGAGTAATACACTGCTTCGGCTTAAGACCCACCACATTTTCCTTGTAGCTTGCACCTCTGCTGGCTCAGTACATGTGCAGAGCACTGAGAATGTCTGGCAAAAGCCAGTATAGTGTTTCTGAACACATGTGATAGTATAGTACTCAATCGAGCCCTTTCAGTGAGAGGTCACTAGAGGAGGGGGGGTGTTTTGGTATAATATTCAGCTAGGGAAATTATAATGATGTGTGTTTCAGCAGCACTTATGTGTTAAGCCTGGTGCTATCCATCTGCACAGTAAGAGACAGTCCTTGAGCTAAAAACTGTAAACCCACAGAGCAAATAGGTGTTAGAGGAGGAGAAAGACATGTCATTAAGAGACACAGAAAAAGAAGGGACTTGTGTGTCCCAGAGTATATCCCAACCACTTGTTAATCTTGTGTCTCAGAATCACTGAAAAAACATCTGCTGAAGTCAAATAGATTTGAGGGTAAATGCATTTCAGGACTAAGATTTTCTAGGGCATCGCTGTATGTTCTGGCAGAGGCAAGCACATTGCCACACACTTCCTAATCTAAGTCATCCAGATGTGAGGATTTTCTTCAGGATGGTTAACAGAACTTGACACTTGATGCTCAGGAGTTTAATGTGACTTTTGTTAGTGTAGCACCACACCTGAGATAAGGTGGCCACACTGCTTCTTTGCAGAATTAGCTCACATCTAGCCAGCTTGCAACTTGGGGTTGCCTCTTGATGACCAGGTAAATGTGTCCTCAGTTTCTATTAGCTTTGTTCCCATTTGTGAGGCTGAACCCACATTTGAGAGTAGTTGGGTGTAGATGTTAGATCAAGATTTGCAAGAGTAATAGTACCAGATATATCACTTTCTGTATAGCTTCGAGCATGCCTTACAACCCACCCTCTTGATTTTCTTGCATTTTTGGTCTGTGAAGTTGAACTGATACATGCACTTTGGGATGCTTTGAGGATTAATTTGCTTGCAAAACCTACTATGCAGAGCTATGAAGATCTGTACATAAAGAAGAACAGTTAGTAAATCATTTTCTCGGTGAAGCACCTTGGTCCTTCAAAATACCAACATGTTTTGAAGCATCTTGTTAGTTTTAAATTACAGTATTTTGTTATTCTTTGTCGTCTTTTTCCTAAAGAAAGGCCTTCACTAGAAATTCAGGGTGTGAAGTGTTGCAATTGAGATGTAATAAAATATTGTTATGATATCGAAGCCTGGAAGTTGCAGGTCAAATCACAGACCTTCTGCAAGGGGTAAGTGTGGGACTCAAAAAGAGGCCAAAAGAGGCCATGTTGAAAAAGGCCCACTGTTTTATTCACTGTGTCTTTACATAGCACAGAGATTTCTGCTGTATATCTGAGTCAAGCTTGAATTTTCCTTGCCCCAGGACAGAGCCTCTCCTTACTATTAGTGTAGTCTATCTCATTCAAAATGATTTTGGGAAGTCTTCAGACTACATACACTCCTGTGCATCTAAGGAAAAAAGCCTACTATAACTTTGAATGCTATAAAATTAATGACAAAAATAAAAACATGTACTACTAGTAAGTCTTGAAGTATACTACTCAGGAGTGTGGGTTAGGGAAGATTACCCAGCTTCGTCTGCCTTTGTGATATTGTCCTTTCAATTTTTTGTGCCTTACAGCTGCTATGAAGATGTAGTTTTGCTTATTGCTTTTTCCTGATTGGAAAGAACATTACTACCTCCTTTGACAGTATGTTGCTATTTTTACTCCCAGGCCAAGAAAGCAGTGACTTACATCTGTGAAATACTGAGTTAGGCTGATGGAACTAGTGTTTGAATGAGAGGAAACTTAGCCTTTGAGTTTTCCAGGGGAGAAGAGGTGGGGAAGAAAGCTTTTTTTCCATGTATAACATATATAGGTCTGTTGGAAGTACTTGCTGAAATGTTGATTTGTAAGCAATGGACTGAGTTGGATTTGAGGATAAAAGAAATTTGAAATGCTAAATGCAGGATAGAGTCAACCGTGGCTGGAGGGTGTCGGCTGAGGTTGGGCACAAACCCACACATGTTAGAAGTACCCTGGCTGCCATCACTGGGCAAGAACAAGGACTCTGCTGGTAGGCAGGGGTGATGGATGGCCCCAGGGAGTATGTGTAACAGAAGTAGTTATGTGATATAGGGTGCACACCGCAAGCAATTACAATTTGAATAAGTTATCAATGGAAGGAGGTAGGGGACTGGAAAGCAGCTTTATTAACCCCCTGAAGCTGTGTTCACAGCATTTTAAAAAAGTTTATGTATTGCTGTGAATTGCAATCATGGTGACAAATGCTGGTGCCCAGAGAGTTTGTGATCACAGCCTCTTTAGCAGGCAGTGCTTTACCAGAACAATTCAGAGCAACAATCCACATATATTCAAAATAAAATGAATGAGGAAGATGAAGTGTAAAACCCCGGGCAAGGACAAACCTTGTAATAAATCCTGCCTCAGGTTTTCTTACTGTGTTCTTTGGCTTTGCTGTCTCATGAAACAAACATTCCTGGTGCTATCTATCCCGTTTTGGGATATGATATGGTCATATAATTCTAACTAAGCTGAATGAATAGGGGAAAAAAGTTGGGGGAAAAGATTACAGCAAAAAACCTGGTCCAAATCAGGGTTACATATTCAGGAGAAGCAACAGGGAAATACCAGTCAGTAAGTAAAACAGTAATGATGGCTGTGCACCACCTTTGTGCCTCCAGGTTTTAAAACACTTCAGTGGAGGGCTGAACACTTCAAGGAAGACTGCCTTGTGTATTTTGATCTAGCAGCTCACACCTGCCCCATTTGGGGGTCTGTTTATTATGGTTTGACTCAGGAGCCATACCCTCTCTTTTCATCTGCGCCTCCTTTGGTGTATCACTTACTGCAGCTTGTGAAAGGGCAGCAGAGTGACACATGCATTATTGATATCTCCCAGGGTTCTCTATTGTAAGAAGTCCATAGCAGGGCTAAAGTAGAGCTTATCAAAACACTCAGCAAAATATATTTTTGACAAATTTCTTTAACGAAATTTAGTTTCTCTCAAGGGGAGATGAGCAAACCAGAAAAAAAAAATTCTAATTTTACATGTCTAAATTCAAATGCTTAAATTTATTTTTCTAGTAGCAGCCTCAAAAAGCCACTTGATACATTTTGGTGATGAAAAAATTTCTCTGAAGTTTTGACCTTTCTCAAAATCTCAAACAATAAAATAAAGGCAGAAAATTCACTGTCTTTATAACAAGATCATACTCTAAACTAGCAGAATCTGCCCTGATGATTTAGTAGGATCATAGAATAGCCCAGGCTAGAAGGGATCTTGAAAGATCATCTGATCTTTGTTAGGCTTTTTCCTTCCTCAAGTTTACTCAAAACTAATGTACACTGCCACAGCTAAATGTACCATGACTGGTGGTTGAATATTTCAAAGCAGGCCCTTTTTACTTTTAATCTTCAAAAATCCAGTGATATTTTTTCTGGAAGTCTTGGAGTTTTCACCCCAGAGTCTTAATTCCCAACTCAGGTGATTCAATTCCAGTTCTGCAATTCCCTTGCTGTTTGAATTGATTACAGTTCAGTCTGTATGCCTGTCTTATATAATCTGCAGAGTGCATTTAAGCAGCCTCTATACTGTAAGAAAGGTGCCTGCGTATCTGGGATGGGCACAGTGTTTTGATAGTTTTTAAGTAACATGTGTGGAGATCCCTGGCATGGAAGTTGATACGTAAACACAGTTCTGTGTAATTATTGCTTAGTAGCAAAATCTTATCAAGTTTATTTAAGTTTAGATTTACATAATCTCAAGATTTGTTTATCTGTGTTTCCTCAGTTTCCTGAATCTCTTTTTCCCTCTTTGGCATCTTAATAGTTATACTTGCAAAGAGTGTGGCTGAGAACCTTACATGATACATTATTTGATTTGTCAAATAGTATATTTACATTTATTTGGAATCCGGTTTCTTTTTCTTGCTGTCATAAGGGGAGGAGGTAAAGGAGTAACTCCTTTATCTTCCTTCTTTTCCTTTCCCAATCAGCTCCCAGGAGTCACTGCACAAAGTGTGCCTGGGGGAGACACAGGCCTGTTTTCACACCAACACAGGAAGATTTTTCTCAGTGATAATTTCTATCTTAGTGTGGACAGACTATATCTGAATTTATCCTTCTGTAAAAGAGATATGGCAATAGCTACCTTATGGGGATTTTTATATTTGTTATCATGTATTGTTTCTACAACGCTGCGGCTGTTTAACCTACTTTTCGAAGAATTAGAAAATACAATCAGTGACTTGAAACATACAGATCTGCTGATATGACTTACAGAAAAGATACCGTACTTCAATGACATTAAGCAGTATGTGAATGTAAAGCTTCATTTTTTCCCATTTATGAAGAAATTGGTGTGGATTTCTGAGGGACTCGGGTGCCGCAGAAGCAGCGCTGCTGACGCGGTGCTGTGGGGCCCTCACGGCTCCCTCGGCAGCTCGGCGCTCGGAGGCCGCGGCTGCCGGCCCGTGGAGACGGCGCTGCTGTGAGACAGCGTTTGCAGCGCAGCATTGCGTGCCAGGCCCTTGCTTTGTGACATTAGCTGAGGAAACACTGAGTAACGCTTCTTGCCTGAAAATGGCTTCTAAGGCCTCTGAGACTCTGGGCCCCAGGGAAGAGCAGGGAAGCTGCTCGTCTGGCGGCGACACCTCCCGAGCAAGCCGCCTCAGGTGCCGGAGCATGGGAGGAGGAGGCACTGCAATTAGGCCAGCTTTAGGAGCGGTCAGCATGCAGAGGACAAACCAGCGGCCGATGCATTAAATGAGAACAAGTTCATTTAGATTAAAAAAAATGTTAATGAGCACTTTGAAGCGCTGAGAGCCTATGAAGGACCGCCTGCCTGGAATGAGCATTTACCATATGGTGCCTTTGGAAGCTAATAGTGATTCTCATTATTTTAAACAATTACAAACATTGCAGGTGTTTTGTAATAATATCTATTGTCTAATTAGAACACTCTCAAAACTGGCTTGTTCTGCCTGCTAACAAATATTGAATTGAACAGCTGAGTTTGTCTTGTATGAGTGATGTGATTGTGCTAGCTCTCATTTTGTAGTCTCTTTTGCTGAGTAATTAGTCCAGGAAGAAGAGACTTGAACTGAATGGGTAGATGTCCTGATTCACCTCGAGGTGTGATTAGCCTTGCTGGGAGGATGTACAGCTTGTGCCACAATTTTCCATTGCAGGATAAACTAAGGAAGTTTTTCTGGTGGTGGTCTTTTGGGCATAGAAAAAAAAAATAGTGAAACTCTTAGCAGAAAGGTTAAGCAGAAGTATTTGTATAGGAATGGGATACTTGAGTTTGTACATTTCTGTTGTTGCTGACTCAGAGTTATTATTTCTGTCACTGCTGATGCACAGTCATTCCTTGGAAAGTACTGGATAAACTTCATGATCAGATAGCCCTGGTGAAGGCCACTAACAGGGGCAATGGAAGTGCCATTCCTCCCTTCTCTTTTGTAGTTGATGCTGATACCAAAATCATCCAGATAGAAACTTCTAACACAGTTTTGAGTATTAGAAGGCTGGCATTCTTTATTACAGTGTGCTGGTCACTCAGAGGATCCTTCCTCTAATCGAGTGGTCTGAGCATTGGGTAAACAGAGTGTTTATCATGCACAATGATTACATATTCATTAGCTAGCCCCACTACTTGATGTATTTGTATCACTTTATTTTACATAGTTGCACCTTTTATTGGAAGTCCTTATGTGAGTCTCCAGGGGTCTGTCTTCCATGTCTGGTGTCCTTCTCAGGTGGCTCTTCCTTGACCTGTGCTTTGGAGTAAGCACAATATTGTTGTTTTGCATAACTTCTGCTTTGTGAGCCTTGCAGAGCTGAGCTGGCATCCTGCTTGTGTTTTGCATGACTTCTGTTTGCCCAGGTTACATCCTTTATCTGCTTCTCCAAGGCTGTGCTCTTCTGTTCTACTGTCCTTATCAGAGTAAAATGCTGTTCTGTTTTACTGTCCTTATCAATACTGCTTCTGACAACGTGGATTCAAATGATCAGCATAGACTAGAAGAAAGGCTGAAAGATTAGTTGATAAACTGGACTTTTTTTGGGATGAAATTTAAGTGTGTAAATGTGAGACGCATGTTGGAATAACCTGAAGAGACGCCTTTATCTATTTCCATTAAGTAAATTTGCTGTGTGTTAATGTGGCAGTTTCCTTCCACAAATAAGATCATGCTTGTATTTAAAAAAGGGAAAGAATGCATGTACTGTGAGCCCTTTGACTTCTTGGCCTCTCTAGTTCATAAGGAGTTAGAAATGAAGCCTTCTTATATCTTAAAAAGATTTCTGATAAAGGTGAATGTAGATGACCATTAGTGTTTGTGGGCTTCTGAAACTTCATCATGAAAATTTTAACCTTAAATGTCAAACATAAATAGATATTGTGTCTAAAGATAAGAAGGTAGGGACATCATTTAGTTGTGACCTTTCTTTTTCTACAGGTTTATGTATTTCAGTGATTATTATAGTATGAGAAAGCAGTGTAGATTGTTAAGTTGTTGCTTTTTGAGGTCTTGGAGTGGAATAGACATATATTCTCCCCCACATCTTACTTTGAGAGGCTCATTTTCACAGCTTGGTGGAACATACACAAAACAATGATTGATGTTCATATTTTCAGAGCTGCCAAGTGTTGTTCATATGCCTGCTTTGATACATGCATTTTTGATGGGTTTTTCATGGTTTCCTCTGTGTCAGAGAAGATACCAAGACAAAAAATGAGGCACTGTTCCATAAATTAGCAGGTTGCCTGGGGTCTGGGGCATTGTCCAGGCTTGTCTGTACTGCTTTTCTTATCCAATTTTGATAACCATTTCTGAGTCCCTAATAACCATTATTATATTTTTGGTGGAGTTTGTATTTCTTTGGGATAAATTAAGTGCAAGGCTGCTGGCTTGCAGGCTACGGAATGGAATTTTGTTCTCTGATAAAAATTGATCAGAAGTTCATTTACTTTTCCGGTTTCCTTTTTGAAGAAGGAAAGCTCTGTGTACTGAGATGACCTTCAGGGAGGATTGCCTATGTACTCGGACATCTAAGATCTCATGCTGATAGACAGAAGGGTGCACTGAGACCCAGTCAGGGCTGACTTGCCAGCAGTAGTAAAAAAGTTGGGGTCCTGGGACCAATTGCTGGTGTTTGATGTGTTTTATACAGTTCAACAGTAACTGAAGTAGTTACAGAGAAGGAAAGGGTGGAAATCTCAAGCATGTGTGTTTAAATTAAGTAGTGGCACCTGATAAGGGAGAAAAGTAAATAATGTTTTCCTTCTTGATTAGGATAAATGCTTATTTTTAGTTAATTTTTAGTGGTTTTCATTAATGAAACGGGGTTAAGCAATTGATTGGAGGGAGTTTGAAGGACTTGAAGAATGAGGAAGATTTTTTTTCTCAGTCTTAGAGAGCAGAACATCATGCCTTAAGCTCCAAGAAGTTTAAAACACAGTTTGGTAAACTTACCTCTCTGAACAAGTAGCCTTATTCCCCAGATGCATGATGTTGGCACACCTAAGAGAGCAGAGGCTGCAGGACATTGCTATTGGTGCCATTCATCTCCATGTCATTGTTTCAATCCAGATTAGGTGAATAGGAAATGGAGGATGGTTCTTGCTGATGAATGCTTGGTGACATCCTTTAAGTTACTTGTCAGTGTTTCAGTTCTTATTTTTGAGCTGCAGATTCATTAAAGTTTTTTTTTTTTCAGACTGCTGGGGCCAAGATGAGCCTGAGGAAATACTGAGCTGTTCATGTTTTTCTGAAAATAAATCATATTTGCTCCTACTATTTTAAAGACTTCTGGGAGAATGGAATGAGTTTGAAACAGTATTTCTAGGTACTATACCACTTAATTTACTGCCTTGGCTGAATCAGTCCATATTTTTAATTTTATGTTTATAGTTACATTGAGCTTGTTAGCAAAATAATTATTTCATTCAAATAATGCAAATTCCTTAATACTGTTTGTAGAGCTGTACAAAACCTAATAGCTGCATCTGCTCTAGAAGTTTTGTGTTCTGTGTCTTTGCCTCTTATTGCAGCAAGGACAACAAATTCTGTTTTTCTGAGAACTAAATGAACAACCAAATCAGAACTTAGTTTGAAATTTGCTTCAAACTTGTCCCAAGTTTGGGAAAGTACAAATGCTTTTCTTCTGAATCTTTGTTTGCATGGATCCTAGCCAAAAAGGCTTTTCATGTGGTATTTTTTAACTGAATTGATAGAGTGAGTTCAGGGAATTCCCCTTCTATTTTATTCAGGACTGTTCTCAGGAAATTCCCAACCTGATTTTTGCACAGTGTGGAGGATTTCAGCTGAACAAGTGGAAAAAAATATCTTTTTCTCTCTTATTTGTTGCTTCAAAAGTGTCAGTCTTGCTTCAGAACAGGGAAATTTAAAACTGACACTTGATTATTTCCCACATTGTCTTAGTGACTGTCATGATTCTCCTGTTAATTTAAAGCATTGTAGTTGAGGGCATCAAATCTGACTCTATCATGAAATCCTAGAAGATATCTACTTCTCAAGTTTGGCAGTAGCATACTACTTAAGATGAATGTGAAGTTATGTAGTTAAAATGTTGGACAGTGTTTTACACCCTGAACTGACTCTGAGAATGTATCTGATAGACCCAGAGACTGGGAGGTGGAGGAAAGGACAGTGAAAATCAAAGTGTAGGTCTATTTAAAAGTTGAAATGTGAAAAAGCCAGATTTTTCTTTTTTTTTTCTTTTTTTTTTTTTTTTTTTTTGTGTTTTGTTTTGTTTTAGTGGTTTCTGTTGAAGAAAATTTGATATTATATATATATATTCTATATATTCTTAGGTTTTACTCATCTGGGCTAAGTGCCCAGGTGGTCAAGAGCACTTTTTAAGCTGCTGTTTGGGGTTAGATGCAGAACCAGGCAAGGCACTTTGAGCTGGTAGCTTCAGAGAGGTAAAAGCATTTCCAGATATGTGATCTAATAGGAGTCACTGTGAGGTGAACCTGACAGTGACTCTTGTGAAGGGAGATCCTCAGACCACAAACCTGGAATGCAACATTTTTCTATTCCTATGTACCAAACAAGGAGGATGGAAGAAACAGCTTTTGCTGTGGATGATGATTTTTTGTAAAAACTGTGTAAGAAATGTGAGAAGCATGGGAAAAATGATTGCCCATGAGCCACCACTTTTACTGCTGCAAGATAAAAGCCAACTGTGAAAGGGATCAGCAGTGTAAAATGGAGCTTTTTTCACAGTAGCACTGTTGGAATATTATATAAGAATGCTTATGAGCATTCTTTTGCCCAAGACAACATGTAAATGTGGGACAGCACCCAGTGGAAAGATGTGGACCCATTCTGACCCTGTGTTTGTGGGTGTGTAATATAAATCTCTCTCCCTCTCTTTCTCTCTCTCTCTCTATATATATATGTATGTATCTGCATCTATCTATCTATCTATCTATCTATCTATCTATCTATCTCTATCCATTTGGTTTTGGCTTCTGAGACACAATCCTCTTCATCTCCTTGTCATCTTCCTCCATTTTCCCTTGTCTTCCTTTGTTGCTTAACTAAAGTCTATAAGAAAATGTCTGTAAAATAAGCTCCCAGTTGGAAAAAAACTTATTGATTAATGCCTGTCATATCTCTCCCCTAAATGCCAAATTAGAGGAGCCTTGTCTGTCTTGGTTCAGATTAGGTTTCAGTTCTGGACTTTTGATAAACCCCTATCATGATGTTTGTTGTGGTGTGAGACCTTGCTATGGAAGAACATGTTTAAATTTTTTTCAAAGAAGAGAGGGATGAATGACCATATTTTGGGTGAGAGGCAGCAAATGGGCTTTGATGGAGTGGGGCTGCTGCAGGCAGGGCTTGCCAGGGCCATGTGAGGGCTCCCAGCACAGGCACAGAGGCCTGCCTACCCTGGCAGTGTGGCCAGGGGCAAGCTTGGCTCCACACATCTGTGGCTGCATTTCAGTCTGCCTTGGAGCCACAGACTTTCACAGAACACTCAAATCAAAGGGGGAGATTAGTGTCATGGGGGCTATTTTCTTTATGGGAAAAGACTCGGTTGGATGGAGCAGCCAATAAAGACTTTAATATATTTTCTCAGTGCATAACCCACATATTTCAGCTCCCTGGATGGGGTCTTTATTTCTGAGGTGAATGACTGAGGAACGCTTCCAGGGGGTTGAGAAAGTGCAAGGTTTTCTGGAAGGTGAGATATTTGATTTTTAAAATCTAATGTTAACTTTTTAGGGCATGGCTGTGGCTAGGTGAATAAAAGGCATTAGTTTCACAGACAGGAAGATTTTCCCCTGCCTGAGCTGTTGAGCCTATTGATACAGCACTCACTTGTAATGCTGTCCAGGGATATTTACCATTCTAACTTGTCTACCGTTACTTTGACCTTGACATTCAACCTTTTGTTTTAATGTTGTTATAATATTATTATTTTTATGTGGACTAGGCTCTGGTGACTGTCTGTGATGAACATAACTGGAGATTGAACCTTTTCTGTCTAGAGTGCATCAGAAGTGTAGCCTCCATCCCCTGCCAACCACTGCTGTTCCCCACTGTGAGGAGCAGAGGCTCCACTGCTATTGCTAAGAGTGCAGGCTGATTCTGCATCTGAATTCTACACATATTTCTGTAGAATATTCCCTGCTTATTATTGGTGAAAATGAGGTGTCAGCCTGTGAAACTACCTTGTAGTTTTCCCCTGCCTTCCCTATATACTTGCCATATTTATTGCAACTGATTTCTAAAATTTCTGGGCCTGTTTGTACTGAAGTCATTACAACTGTGATACCCTGGTACACTCAGCTGAGGAGTCTGAGGAGGTTCTCATGAAGTGGAAAATGACTGCTTATTACATAGCATGTTTTCTGTGCCTGCAGTTAAAGCTGTAGAAGGTATCTTAGCTAAGGATTGAGAGTCAACAATAGAATTATGTTTGGTTAAGAATGCCAAGTGACCTAACTCCTATTGGTTTGTCCCACCCTCTTTAAACAAAGGGTGTAATAGCTCAGTTACATGCTACCTAGACTGACTCCTGCTGCAGGGCAGGGCTTAAGACCCCTGGTGATGGGGCTGTACTGTCTGGACCAGGAACACACCACTGACCAGGGCTCCCAGAGCTGTGAAAAGAGATTATCTTCCTTTTTTGGCTGATTTGTAGGAGGGCAACCGTAGCTGGGACTTGTAGGAGGTCAGGTTGGGAGTTTATAAGTCTCTTAGCTAAGATTACACAGGATTCAGGGGGTTCTCCCAGGTTTAAGCTGAGTTTTGGAGCTTTTAGGGTCGTGTTAGGGTTGGACACTGGTACTGGGCTTCTCTTTTGTTTTTCAGACTTCCTCAGGCTGGAGACTGCAGGTGTGTTGGAGCTCTAAGTACACTAATAATCCCTAATAGCCCTGATGAGTCCACACCTGTGGGCCCAGGAATTCTATTTAAACTCAGCATTGGAGCTTCAGTCTTTTTTCTGAGCTATAGTGCAGAAGGGTTACTGACTTTTGATTAGCTGCAGCTATGCCAGTACCTAGCCATAGAATAATGTCATCTGGATTTCAGCTTGTGGCCTTCGACTACCTGGCTTGATTTTTGGTTACGCCTGGCAATTGCAAGACCTCATCTTAGCTCTTAATGTACAGGTTGATTTCCCAATTTGGCTTTGGAACTGCCTTGTCACTATGATACTGCTTTAAGATCTGGACTCTTGGTTGGATGTGGCTGCTGTTTCCAGGTTTGTCTACCTTGTGTATCTGGGACAGACCCTGGCCAGTAAGGCTCTGGTCTTGCTGCCACATTATTCCACTCAGCTCCCACCCCTGAGGAAAGGCAGTCCTGTCGTGTCCCCTGACACTGAACGAGAATCAACAGGAATCCCTGGTTTACTGTTAAAATCATTATCTTTAGGTTTGTTGGGATAAGGTGGGAGTTATGATTCTTAGAAGGTAGGATTTAGAGTTGAAACCTTTAAGCCATGGGAATGTGATGAATCTGCAGGGTTTTGAAGCTGCAAATAGCATTACAGACTTGTGTAATGCCCAGGCTAGAGTGAAGAAGTGCTGTGGAGGACATATCTGCTCCCTTCCCCAAAGGGCTGTACAGGATGCTTGGAGACTTTGGTCTGAAGGGTTTCAGGGTAGAATCAGTTGCCTGCACTTATTGTCTGGGTATTCTTACATTTAGGACCTCAGGAAAAAGCTTAAGGAAAAGAGTAGGCGTGTAGAAATCCAGCTAGGCTACCTGCCACACTATTTATTTAATGATTTAAATTCCAGACTGGATTTAAGCTTGAGGCCAGAAAGTACTGTTAGACTACCTAGGTCAGTTATGTTCTATTGTGTGTAACTAAGGTGAAGTATCTTGACTCCTGAACTCTCTTCCTGCTGCTGTAGTTACTTACTAAGTAACAAAACTAGGGAATTGAAGTATAGCTTGTATTTGGCTACCAGTTTGCTATTTGATCAGAAGTTTCTTATCTCAAACTTTTGTGAATTCCTTCTCTCTAGATAGTAAACTAATAGTTTGGTAGATCTGTCACTGTTGTTTTTATACTGCACATTTGTCTAGTGACATGGAGATTATTGTGGAGATTATTGTAAGTTACTATCCGCTATATATATATATATATATATATATATATGAAAATAATAAAGTACTAGTAAAGAACTGGTAATATTGTTGCTGTATTGCTATGGGGACTTGGTGTCTAAGAATCTGACTATGATAAGCTGATTTATTTTATGGCACTGTATGGGGGCTAGATTTCAATTGGTAACTATGTGATAAAAGCATAAGAATAATGTAACTGGCTACTGAGCTGGATAGTCCAAAGACTGAATTTCCTTTCTCCTTGAGCATCCACATTATTTTTTGACCCTCTCTGGAGTAGAAGAGATCTGTCTGAGCTGCACAGGGGTAGAAGGACAAGCAAGCTGAATTTGGCTCATCCACAGCAGCTTCAACATTTTTCTTCCTGTCTTCAATATGTTTGGCCCTCCTGCTGTTAGCAGTACTTGATCTGTACGTATACAATCTCCCAGGGAAACTATTGAGAAGATCTTATTTCCTCTTGTAGAGACTGAAAGTACATCAAATGTATCACTGGCCTTTGCTCATGTAGTGGGAGGCAGCAGCCACTCTGTCCATTGCTTATTGATGGGTGAGAGGGCTTGCTTGCGGAACAGAAACATGAAAACACAGATTTGTCCCCAGATCTCCTGTCTACAAAGACAAGTGTAAATAGAACTTCTGTAATGAATGAAATTATTATGGTGTGCATCTCCTAATTCTTGTTGATTTTCATTTTTTATTTCATACTATAATCTCTTTGTTTACTAGCACAGTAACTCTACAACCTGTGTGACTCTGCTGTTAGATATAATTATGGGTGTTTAGTGTGTTAAAGTGTATAAATTGCTATTATCTAACTATAGATAGTTTGTATACATAAATTCTCAGAGCATAGTTCAGTTACTATACTAATACTTGGTATCCGTTCATCTCTACCTATATTTCTGTAATAATTCTTTCCCTCCAGTCTATTATGTGGTCTTTTTAGAACTGACATGAGTCACAGTCTTGGACAATCAGCAGCCAGATTTGTCCCAGTAAAAAACTTTCATTGTTTCCTGAGCAGGATTTGTTGTAATTGAGGATTCAAAGTGCAGTAGTCACGGGTAATGTTTGAATAGGAAGCAGACAAGGAGTTACTTTTTAATGTTTTTCAGAAGTGTTGCTTCTCTGAATGGCCAATGTGAGCAGACCATGTATTGCCTGAATACAAAATTCAGCAGTGAAATTCCTTTTTCAGAGAGGGACAAAATGAATTGGTTACTTTTTAATGCATGGAATAAGATAACAAAAATAGTTAATGGAGAAGGAGTCTGCATTGTGTTTCCTCTTGGAAGATCACTCAAGATAAATACTATTCATTTGACAATCCAGTTTTGAAAGAATTGCAGTGCAAGAGAATGTGAGAAAGAATGTGCAGGAATCTGAAAATGAGATAGTCCTCAGTTCCTGCAGAACTGGCTGAATAGGAGTGATAAGAGAAAGGAAAGGACTACCTACCTATATTCAATTGCCTGTGTGAAAAACTAAAGAAAGCAAGCTAGCTGTCCTTGATAGAATCAAGACTGACAGCTTGCAGAGACAGAATGATGTTTGTTGCTCAATGTTTGTAGCCTAAAAAAATTCAATATATTTCTGGAATTCGCCTGCATTAAATTTGGTTTTACTTTTTTTGGGGTTGTTTTGTTATTTCTGAATGAAATTGAATTAATCAGTGAAAATCTTTAAAGTGGTGACAGCTAGAGAAGATTTGCAGGAGTGACTATAGAGCTGGATGGATGTCCCTGAGCATCTCTCCTCTTCTAGCCACTTGCAATTCAGTCATAGCTGAAGTTCAGACGGTTTGGGATTTTTAACTTGATTTTTAGGTGTAGTGTTCTTGGGCCAGTAAAATGGGCATGGAAGTCTCTTGAGAATTATGTTTGAAAGTTTTGTGGGCAGATTCTCTGGAAAGTGCCTTGTAAGACCTGATTAAAAAGGAGAGAAGAGTGCCCAGATTGCTACATTTCCATCTCCATACTGAATTAAAATTTAATTTCCTAGTCATAAGGTCTTGGTACAATTCTCAGGCTCTGAATGGGGCATGAGATTGAGAATGATAGTAGAGTGGGTCTCTGATGTAAGCAAGTAGGAAAAGTCAGAAAGAGAGACTTAGTGAAGTAGCTAGGTATAGATTTAGAAGTGAAAAAAAGGAGAACATGGATGGACAGGAAAAGAAATTAGGTGATCAGGTGAGAGAATAAAAAAGACTCAAGAACAAGAACATGGAGAAATATACAGTATTATTTTGCAGTGAAGAAAAGTCAGAATTAAATAGGGCCAGAATTAAAACAGAAGCAAGAGTAGTTGTAAATTTACTAAATGGAAAGCTGAATGATGTTAGAATTGTGTATAGTTCTAGTTTGTTTCACTTTAATTAGAATAATGACTTGGGATAAGGCTTGTCAAAATTATTCTGAATTAGTAGATAATCTTGGCCCTGGATTATGCTTTAGTATATGAATAGGAGAGAAAGACTCTTTGTTCTTCTGCTTTTTTAAGGAAAAGCAATTTGATGAGTTCAACAGGGACTGTGTATGTCACTGGCCTTTCTGGAGGTGGGAATCCAAAGTATGGGAAGATTAAAGACAGCTGTCAAAAATAACTACCAACCTGCATCTTCATTGTGATGTGACTAGTGGAGGTGGCTTTGTTTGGTTTGTTTTTCTTTTTTGTGCAGTGACCATGCAATCATGCTTTCCCTCTCACTCGCTGGATTACATAGATAATTTAATAAATACCTTTAAGCTTCAGGACTAATGTGGTTCAAATCAGAAATACAAAGTTTAGCCATTTTGACAACAGTAAAAAATTTAAATATTGCACTTAGCTACTTGCCTATTGTCCCAACCAGCTATGGTAGAGTTTGGAGCTGAACAGAGAAATCCCAGCTCCTTTTGCTTTGCTTTGGCTTCTATATGCATTTTGATCTGCTTGCATTATTGCAATAGAGAAGGTCTTGGGAGGAGCAGATATTGGGGGGTGTTAATGTACTTTGTATGTCTACAACCCTTCCTAATTGTCCTTGGGCATGGGATGTTTGTACAGTTCTTTTTGATAAAGTATGCAGACAGCCCTTTCTGCCTGTCTTGGTACTTTTGGGATCAAAAAGAAAAATTAGTTCAGTGGGAGAGAATACAGTCATATTCTGGTCAAAAATAATAGCACTGTAAGCTAACAAATACTTATTTTCTGGTAACTTTGAATATTCAGTTGCCTTAACAACACACTGAGATATGGCATATTTAACTTCAAATGCTTTTAAAGAACTTTGATCCGTGACCAGAAAATTTCATCAGGATTAATAACAAATAAAACTGAAAATACACAGTTATTAGGTTACTAGCAGCCCACAGCTTATGTAAAACCTAGGAAATGGAGGGTATTT
This sequence comes from Motacilla alba alba, assembly GCF_015832195.1. Taxonomy (NCBI): domain Eukaryota; kingdom Metazoa; phylum Chordata; class Aves; order Passeriformes; family Motacillidae; genus Motacilla; species Motacilla alba. The sequence goes on from NC_052020.1 coordinate 40,918,436, forward strand.
GTTCTGTGCCCAGATGGAGATGACTGTGCCAGAGGAAAACCACCTCTTTTGTGGAAGCCCCCGTCTCTTTGTTTTTGCTAACGGGGAAAAATGTGACTGCCTAAATCTGATTGACTTTTGGATTTCATCCCACTGTGAAATTGTGCTGATTTGAGAGCAGGACCTCCAGCCCTGCTGCCAGCTGGACCAGACTGAAAGCTTCATATGCTGGCTGTTGTGTTGGAAGGGCAGTTACCACTGTGGAGAGGTAGAACACATTACAAGAACACAGATCTGGACATTGTGTCTCATACCTTGAACACAGAATGTGTTCAAGTGCTCTTGCACTAGTAAAACTGCCTTGCTATTAATCTTATGTGAATTGTTTTAACCTGGTCTGCCTTGATTTCATCAGCTGAAAATTTAGCTGATGTTTTTTTAGGTCTTTGGAGATGCTGACCTTATAAAAACTACCTGGACAGAACCAACACAATGATGCCTGTCTATATCTGCAAGTTGGCTGAAGGGGCTGTTTTCCAAAGAATGGGACTGCTTGTCTCATATGACCAGTGGTTGAACCTAAAAGTATTCATTTTGGGTCAGTCAGCACTGTTGGCCTGGCCACTGTTGACCATTGTAGCAGAAAGAGCTGCTGTGAAGAAGCATATCCCACAATCTGAACTTGCCTTCCTGACTCCTCACTGTCAAAAGATGCTATTGTCAGCTGCCAAAGCATAGTTGGTTTCCTTGCATTTTCTTTGATGGATTTGCTTAGCTCAGAAGTTTGTGACACATGGAAAATATTTGGACAGAATAAAAGAGTAGATTTTATATAAAAATAAATAGCACAGAACAGTCATTGTGGCATCTGTATATGCGGTCTCCTTTTTTAATATTTAGAAGAAAATAATTTTTTCTCAAAACTGCCGTGGCATGTTAAATCACCTTTTTAGTGCAGTGATATTTAGAATTTTCTATCCTCAGAAGTAGTGTGTTTATTTTCAAGTTTTCTTGAGGTCTTAAATTTTGTTCTGAAGTTTATAGGTAAGTATTCCTAATCTGAATTTTTATTTAATTTTCTTTAGAAAGAAATACATTTAAATTTGCATAGCTTAAACCATAGTGCAATGAAATATTGTGAAGAATGAGGCAAGATTTTATTAAGACCATTTTGTTTATTGTTAAAGTGAATGTAATTCAGTGCCCATTGGCATCATTACCTTGGCTTGGCTTTGAGCTGGGCTCTTATTACACACAGAAGAAAGTCTTTAGTTATTGTACTTCTTCCTGTATCTGGATAATCTAACAGGCACGATTAGCAAAAGAATATCAAACAGCTCAGCATGTTGGGAGTAAATTCTGTACATTCTGTGCTGTTATTCTCAGTGTTACAGATTTCTTATGCTTGTTGATTCACTGGTCTGGCACTTTCTATTATGCAACCTTTTATATAAATATTTTACAAACTGAGACTGTTTGAATTTTGGCCTGAAGACCATCTTAGTGTATGCAAACAGCCCAATGAAATGTTTTAAGTTAAGAATACTTGGCCATTATATTATCTATGTAGTTTTCCAAATGCTGGTGTTTTGGTGGTGGTGTGTTCATTTGTTTGGGTTTTTTTGGGGGGTTTTTAAAATTATTTTTTTGGATAAACATTAAGGATAAGGTTAAACACTTTTAGTTGCAAGAATTGTTACCAATCCTGTTTTGAATTTGGGCAATCCTTTCATAATGAGGCAGTGCTTTTAGCAGATAAATTGCCTATTTTTTTCCTTCACAAATGAATGCTATCTCCAGTTGAGTTGATAAGGTATGGGGTGGGTGGACTTAGGAACTCAGCTACACTCACATAGTAAATGCATTTTCTGGTCTTATTTTACGTGTTTCAGTGAGTCAGAGGTATTCCTGACACAAAGAAACTGTTAATGTGAGAATGCTGATGTCAAGGACTGCTAAGGTTGTGCTGCCCTGCTGCTTCTGCCTCTTGTAGCCAGTGCCCACCTGGCTGGCTTGTCGCTTCTAGCACTAGTACAAGCTAGAACAGGAAACTGGAAACTGTTTTATTTTAAGATCTGGGCATTTTAGATGAAATGTTTTTTGGTACTGCAAGTACATCTGAAGGTGTCATGTATGGATAAGAGGCCAGTGCTGCACATAACCAGACTGAGAAAGATATTCCATTAGGAACAGAAAGTGGCAATTAGAAATAAACCTGACACCCACAGGAAGAATCTGGGGGTGAGGTGTATGATATTTGGATGGGGGTGTGGCTGTGCTTCTCTTGTCTTTGCCTTTTTGATGAAAACCACACACATTTTTCTTTTGGAATTGGTTAGGATGCAAATCCCATTTTTACTGATGATGAACTAGTGAAGTTGCTGCTTTGCGTGCTTATCAATGAAAAAAATGAACAGAAACCAAAAAGAAGCCAGTGTGGTATAGGCAGCTGGGTCTTGGTAATATACTATTAAAGGTAATGCCATGCAATTTCCTATTCCCTTGTTTCACATTTTGTTGCTGCCACCTTTGCCACAAAGTCCATGACTAATACAAATTGCTTCTTCCTTTTCTGATGCATCCTCTACATTAATGCCGTTCCTGCCTCTGGTGAGATGCCAAGGCCTGACTTGCCAAGTTTGGAGTGTGCTCATGTCTGGGACCAGCTTTTCCAGAACCATTATGAGTTCTTGGGCACAACAGGAAAGATGGTAAAATCCTATGTTTGGGGAAATCACTTAAGAGCTTTCCATTCCGTCTGCAATTCATTTTAGGGTTAAATGCTTTTTATTTTCAAATCCTCCAGCTATTGCTTTCTTTAATGAGCAAAACAGCTGCAGAGCTTTCATATAATCTGGTCATTGTGTGATCAAAAGCCAAGCAAGATGCTTTATCTAGAACTGTTTTTCTGCATGATGAAATCTTCCCTTGTGCTATCAAAATCTCTTCTGATATCAGCTCTCTTTTAAATTTATTTTCCTGCTTTTTTGGTGTGCAGACAAGTAATTGCATCTTCAGATCCAGAGATATTTTAAAGATTTAGAATTTAAGGAAATACAGGATTTGGGTCACATGTATTTTGCCTCATTATTTGAGAAGAAAAGAACAACTGATGATAATAGTTGGAATTATCAATAATCAATGATTATAATTTGGATCAATAATTTGGAATAGCTTTGGAAGCAAAAATTTTTTTTCTCTTTCCCTATGCTAAAGTTAAAAGAAAGTGAAGAGAAGCAAAAAGGGGGTGTGGGGGGGGTGGGCAATATTCAGGCAAAGTATTCCATTCTGATTCCCAAATATAATACCAGGAATTTATGGGGTTATGACCACTGTCTCTGTCTTCCTCCATTTTGCTTTTCAGCCATTGTACATTTACCTTTCTTTAAATGAGTCATTTTTTATCAGAAATTGAGATTTTGCTCATCTTGAAGAAAAATATGATTATCCTACTTTATCCTGCCTAGATCAAAGGAGAGGAGAAGCTGTAAAGAGGCGATGTAGAGACCGTGTTTCATATGAAATACTTTAAAGAGGGAAGGGAAGGTGTTGTGGTTGCAGTACAAGAGATCTTTGAACCAGATGTAAGACCCTTCACTCAAACTGACTTCAGTCCAGCTCTCATCTAAGGGACCTCAACAGCTCTGAAGCATTGACAGTGGAGATATGCAATATTTATATTCCAGCCTGTCCCTTGTTTAAGCACATGTCTGACTGTGAGGAATTAGAATGTGGTTTATAAGCTCTTAAATTTACAGAGTCCAATTGGAAACAAGGCCCAGAGCAGCTCTGTGGTTACAAAATTATCATGTAATGCTTTTTGTCTTGTAAGAAATGGATTATGTTTATATGTGTGCACATAGGTGCTGCATGGGCTCTTGGATTTATTTGGTTTATTTGGTTCATGCTCTGTGCTGAGTTTTTGCACAGTATCAGACCCCAGGCTGTCATCTGGGTGAGACCATGAGATTTGAGCATGACCAGCAGCACTGACCTAGCAACATTGCTCAGAGGAAAGTTATTGCTATCCAGGCCAGTGTTGGACTGGGAAGAGGGAGTGTATAGCCTGTCCATCATGTGAATTAGGTGACTTAAGACTTCTGGATTGAATCTTCCTATAATCATATGTTCCATCAAGAACCTGATTTAGAAGCTTGTTCGTGACTGGTTAAGTGTCTGCTGGTTTGGCCACCTCTTTGGGTGCTGCTGAATCCTCTCACTCGTATTGCCTCTTCCAAAGCATTCGCCTTAGCCTGTCAGAGCTCTGAGATCAGTCTAATGGCTGCTACATAAAAAAAAAATGAGGAACTGCTTTTTTTGTTTCAGTTACTTTCGTTTCCCTCCAAGTAACTTAATCTTCTCATCTCAAGCTTCCTTACAGGTGAGAGAAGATCCTCTCCTAATATTTCTCTTAGGCAATTGTCTTGCTGATATGTAAGACCAGTTTTACTAAGTAGTGCCTCTGCTTAGTGGAGACTGCAGGGATGCACTTTGAGTATGCTGGAACTGCATGGCAAAGGAAATGCACACTGAATTTTTTAGTCTGCAGGGTGAGACTGGTGCCTTGTTCTAGCCTTGGATGGGTTTGATGGATGCTGGAGGACTGGGGGAATGCAGCTGCGTGCCAGTGTACCAAACCAGTAAATCCTGTTAATTGTTCTCTTTTTTTTGTTCTTTCCTCACTCATAGCCAAGCTTTCAGCTTCTTCTAGGAACATTTGCTTTGCATGAATGGAATCAAGGTCATAGTAGGAAAAAGTAAGCACATGTCTGATTTTTCTTGGTTTTATGGTGTGACTCATTGACTTAATTTGACCACACTGTATTGCTCAAGATGATTCTCTTTGCAAAAAGATTTCTCCCTTCCCTGTGCTGCTTGGGGGAAGACAGATGCTTCATACTGCTGTGGATGCAAACAGAAGACACATAGTTAGGCTGAACTTGCCATTCACACAGTTGTGCCTTCTCTGCATGTGGGCTTCCTGATCCTATGTCTGGCCTTCAGCAGTGGAATTTCCACTCTGTTCTGTACAATGACTTCCCATTGCAATAGGACTTTCTGTAGCAAAGGTAGGCTTATTTTGAAAGTTGGTTTAGGTTTTTTTTTGTTTGTTTGTTGTTTGCTTTTTTTTCTCTGCTTGCAGGAAAACTAGTTGTATGTAACACAAAAGCCTACTAATTTATGTAGCTTGATTTGTGGAAGAGCTGGACACAACATGTTTATTTTGGTTTTAAGGAGACTCTTTTTAGAATGGAAGTGTGAAAGTTTGGTTGTGACTGTGGGCCTTGAAACAAGTATATCTTTGCTTATCTGTGTAAAAAAACAAAGTTAAAAAAAGACAGTTGTGGTATTGAAAAAATCTGTATCTTTGACATGTAACTGAAATATATACAGACTTATATTTTCATTTAAGTAACAAATGACATATATTTTAAGCCTCCATGAAGGTTTTTTTGTGCATGTCAGACATGATGACATGCAAGCAAGATGTTTTAAATTAAGATCTTTAAGAAGACTTTAGCTTTCAGGTGTGCTCTCTGAAGAAATTTTACTTGTAGCCTTCTTCTGACTCTCAGGATATTTGAAAAAATTTGACATTATAATACTGTGATTGGTTGTTTTCCATTTGGAGCTCTACACAGGCTAAATTTACAACTTTTCTGTGATTAAAGATTAATATTACTCAGTGTTTGTCTTTCAGCTTTTTTCCTTTAAAATATATTTAGAGGCATAATGTTCTCTGTTTTGGCAGAGATCCTTTTTTAAATAATTTTTAATGTTGGCTCTCATATTTTTTTCTCCTTACCTCTTGTGAGCACTTAAACTGTAAACCTGGAAGTGTTTTCCAGCTTTCAGGTCTGGATGTGACCACAGGGTGCTTGCTGACTCTGCACTGGGCTGAGGCCAGGGTGAGCAGCCTTCTCCATGTGTTTTGCTTTCCACCAAGCGAAAACTCATAGGAATATAGTGCTCCAGTGAGGGACTAAGGCTGTTTATGTGTACATAGTAATGCATAGCAATTTACTGATTAGTTCTTAAACATCATGGGTTTTCATCTATGCACTTGTGGAGAAAAAAATGTGTGTATGTATCTATAAATACAGGTCTGTAGACTCATAGAATTATTTAGATTGTAAAAGACCTTCAAGATCATTGAGTCCAGCTGTTAGCCTTTATCTGTATACATGCACACAAAAGCTAATGCTTTTCTCTTTGTTTTCCTTCTCAAATCAAGTATAGCTTTTTAACAACACAGGATTCTCCACAAGGAGGGAACCTTAAAGCAACAGAAAACAGAAGGGGTCAGGAGAAGGAAAAGGATAGAGGAAAAAGTCAAATGCCTGGAGAAATGTATATACAATCTTTTCTCTTTGACTTGAAAAGAAATGGGAGCCAAGTTCACAACAGTCCTTTTGTGGTTTGGAATTACATGAGTATTGCCCTTCCAACATATTTTGGCTTATTGCTTCATTTCAGTCCTTGGACCCCTTTTCATAAAAATGCAACTATTACCTCATATCTGGGTTAGCATATTTAGTCATGTAAACAGTGTCAGTAGGTATAGTTCCCACATTAGAAGAAAAGAGGGAGGACTGGAGCAAGAAGTCTTGTTCCAGAGAACAGGATTGTTGAAAGTGTGAGTTAATGGGAGAATGGAGATTAATCTCTCCTGAAGATAAATGTCCTCTTAATTCCATACCCAGCTCTGGAGGTTAGTGGCATCCTGGGTGTACAGGCTCTATAAGGTTGTCTCCTCTCCTCTCTGTTCCCCAGGGCTGGACTGATCAAGGTATTTTGGGATATTTTAGGCATTTATGTAAATAAAGTAAAATCTATTCAATGGTTTTTATTCATACTGAATTCGCTCGTTAGCTTCTCATGAAGGCAAATTATTTTTGTGCTGTGTATTTCCTCATTGGTCCCTCTTTATCCCTCTCAGCAAGAGGCAGTGCTGAAGATCCCCACAGTAATTCATGCTTCCCTTTGCTCCCACTCCTCTTGTGTTTTATTGGTAGCTGCCTTAATGGAAGAGAAAGCAGACAGGTAGCTGCAAATGGTTGATGCAGGCAGCAGAAGTCAATAAGACAGTCAGGGAGTGAGATTGAGGAAGGCAGCTATAGATTTCTTTGCTTATTTCTTGGGAATTTTTCAGAACTCGTGTGATTCACTCTTGTCAGATACTATTTTGAGACAAGCAGAGATGAACACATTCTCATAGTGAATGAGAAAAGCTGTCTAGATTCTTGCTTTTTTCCTTGATTTTTAGTGATATGGTATGAATGGGACTTGGCAGAGGTGGGAGAGATGATCTTTGCTCTTCCTACAGTGAGGTGCTTCACTGAAAGACTGTGAAACATGGAAAGCCAAACAAGCATCCTAAGCATGCAAAAACCAGGGAAGAAAATATAGGTGAAACTGAAAATTAAGTAGTGGTAGCAGAAAAGCCTGGACAGGGAAGAATTAATCTGACCATCAATTAGAATTGTCTTAATGTTTATACTGATTGAATAGAATGGATATTGGAAAGGAATTGATAAAAGTTTGTTTGATGCCTTTGAAAGCAAGCCTAGAGAAAAGCACTGGTTGGCAACTTAGGTCAGCCAATCTTGTCCTAGCCCTGACATAACCTGGAGTAACTTTATGGACATTTTCTGTCCTTAATTCCCAGCTGTCTAGCATTACTGCCTGTTTTAACTTTCTAAAGGTTACCTGAGAACTTGTTTTACTGAAAGTGTTTGATTTGGATCTGATTTGTTTCTATTGTGCAGAAGCTTTGTTGATCTGTCTGGTCTGATTTGCTGTGTGTGGGAGCAATTGTTTTTGTTAGCTTGCTTTACAGAAAGCAAGGAGGAGATGAAGAGAAATCAAGGTTTCATTTTTGCTTTGTCAGTGTTGAAATCTTGGAAATGAGAAGTCAGCCTTTTATGTCATACTTACACGGGAGCAATAAAATAAGCTGGAGCTGGAGAAGGTCTGTTCAGCCATCCTCAGGGCAGGAAGCCCAAAAGCTTTTTCTTGGAATACAGGGCCTGTAGGGGCAGGCAGTGCCAAAGAGCAGTAGGGTAACACAGTTGTGTGGGAGAATTGGCTCATTGCTTTGCTCCTGCCCAATTGGATTACCTGCTTACTCATCCGTTCTCCTGAGCAGATGTCAGAGCAAGGAGGTGAGAGAAATTCATTAATACTGCAGGAGGTCAGTAGGCTTGCACAGTAGAAGCTGAAAGGAGTAAGAGATCCTCTGTGTGAGTATGTACAGGCACGTGCCAGTCTCTGCCCTCCCCTGGGCCCAGTGGAATTTGCTTTAAGAAGCAATTACAGCAAGCCTGCTCTGTCCATGGATAGCACTGGCGTTACTCTCTCTGCTCTGCGATCATGTGGCTGACAGCTTGCATCGCCCCAAGAGCTTGACAAGAGCACAGGGAACCAGAGGCAATGTGTATCCTGTAGGCACCTCAAAGGTGCTTATTTTGGAGTTGCAAGACAAGCAGTTGCTTGTAGGGAACACAGGTGTTAATCCTCTCAGTGGGAAAGGAGGAAGCTGTATTCCTGTAGGGACTGAAATCCACTACAGCTAATGCAAAGAGGCACCTGCTATAAGGAGGAACAGTCTTCCTCTGCTGCTCAATGTCTGAGCAGCAAGGATGTGAAAGCTCTGTACAGCTAGGCAAAATCCGATTTTTACAGAGAGCTGGTGTGGAGGTTTGGAATGGAGTGTTCACCTCTGTGGCTACCTGAACTGGTTCATTTTAACCACTCACAAGATGAATTGGGTTATCATCTGTCTGAGACCAAATGTGTTGCCTTTTCCTTTTTGTGTGTCTCCTAGTGGCATGGTCTCTGGGAAAAAGACAGCATCATTAGTTCAGTCTTCTTAGAGCTTTGTGTGGTACTGCCAGTTTCTTATTTACAGTGGCAACAGAATGAAAAATTTGTTTTGACTGTTTTCCAATGGATTTCAGCCCAGAAGCTTACAAGTGAGCCATCTTTTTCTGGAGGAAGAAATATGAATGGAGTGTATGTATTGCACTCCTACAGGAATTGGTTTCCGTTTGCCAGATCACCAGAGGATATGGAACTGTTAGGTACTGTGGGCAAAGAAGGAGACTGTCTGTTGGGAGACCTTTAAGAAATTCTAAATACTTCAAAAAGCTGTTTCAATAGAATTGCTGAAGGCTTGGAAGGATGTAATGAGATGCAATAATAGGAAACATAGCACTATACATTTAAATACTAAAAAGCCCTTTGCAAGCTGTGAGACCCTTTACATTACTAAGGAGTCAGGTGCTTATCTGAAACAGTCATGAAATAACTGGCAAAGCCAATGAGATTAGGCTGGAGGGTCTGGTACAGAGAATTATCAGATAAGTGGTCAAATAAGTCTTCTCCAATTATTTGCATGGGTCTAGGAGTTACATGAAGTGCTCCACTGAATTAGCCAGAGCATTTTGATTTTACAGAGTTGATACCAGTGCTCAGGTATGATGGGAATACAAACACGTGCTGCTGAGTCTGTCAGTTGACTCAGTGAATGTGTATGTTTGTCAAGAGGCAAGGGTCAGATAGAGCAACAAACAGGGAATGAAGTAGCTGTTGACTTGAATGCAATACATGCCACACTCATGCAACATTGCCCCTTCAAAGAGCCAGCCCAACTGGGTTCAAAACAGGTTTAGCTGAGGTGGAAGACTACAGCAGTGCCACAGTCTGTTTCCAGTCCCAGTTTGGTATCTTCACAAGATGTCTCCATGTAGAAGTCCCATCCTTTTCAGAGATTATTTAGAGTTCTTTATTGTATTCTAGTGCATGCAGTAGTAGGATACTACTTCCATGGTAGCCAGCTAGAGAAATTCACTACATGTTGAGAAGTGAGGTGTTTAGACCCCTTCTGAGGCATCAGTAGCTCAGCAAGGCAAAACATTCTTCAGGAGCTGTCAAAAGGGTAATTTAGCCCCTCTTCTTCTCCTCTTCCCCAGTAACACTCATTTACCATGTGTCAAATCCAAATAGCAGTGTAAGTCAAACTCCAATTCTTTTAAATCACTACTAATAGATATTTTAGGTGACAATGTATTTTATTGAGGAAGAGCCTCTTCCCAGCACTTGTTAATGTATGTTCTTGGTTTTGGTTCCCTTGCTAAACCTGGGACAGCTGTATAGGTGTGGCCATCCTGTAGGTCCATGCTGGCCTTGTGTTTCCTAGAATGAGGAGTGCAATGCCTGAGAAGTGAACTGAAGATGGGAGCCTTTCATTACACTGCCTAGGGGACCAGATGGAGTAGCTGATGAGAAGTTTAAATGGTGAAGTGTGTGCAGCTTGGTTAAGCATTGGCTGAGGGTGGGTATGTGAATTTGGCCAGGTAATTCAAGGGCACTAGCACCAACTAACCTGTCATAGCTTATAGGCAAGACTCCTTGTCAGGAAACCTACTGGGGATTTGGAGAGCAGATGTGCTGTTGTCTATGTGCCCTGTAGGAACACAAGGGCAGAAAGAGACACTGCTGCTTTCTGTGAGGTTGAAATGTTTTGCACAATTTAAAAGCAGGGATAGGTTTGTGGCTGCCTTCTATACACAAGATGCTTAGCAGTCTTCCTGTCTCTGGCAAAGTTTTATGGACAGAGAGAACTTTTTCAAAGGAAAGGGATGCTATATTAAGTGAGATAGAAAAGGATGAATGAGACCAGTAGACAGAAAGGGGTGGTGGTGAGGAAAAAACCCAGCCCAAAGGAGCTATTCTTCCATGCAGTAATGCTTATGTTGCAGTATTGATGGTCAAATTGCCCATATTCCTAAGTCCTGATCTTGGTCTTCAAGTGTCATTCCCTTGTACTCAGTGTAACTTCTTTTCCTAGTGTTCAGTGCTTGCAAACCAGAAGCTTGCAGAATGGAGTGGCACTGCTGAGGCTGTGCTCAGCCCTGTGCAACTGAGTGAAGTGTGCAGTCCATCCTGCAGTGGGTGATGGGTCATTGCTCCATGTGGCAGCTGGATCTTACATCCATGCTTTTCTTAGCTATCTGTTTGCCTGCACAACAGACTGTATTAGAGAACAAGCACCTAGTCCACTATAAATAAAAGTGACTCCTTTAATGGCTGTAAGCTGTGCCCAGGACCTGCCTCTTGCTTCTCGAAGGACTCTCCTGGGTCCCTGTGCATCCCCTGTGCAGGGGTGCATGCTGACAGTTGCACCCAAAATAAGAAGGCATTCCCTGTGAAGGAGCCCTTTCTGGAAATCTGAGTTTAAGAACTAGGAGGGAAGAAAGCCCAGAAAAACTAGTGTATTTTGAAGTTCTCAGGAAGGGATTGGAAGGAGGTTGCTATTGTACAGAGTCAAGGAGGGTGAAAAATTCCTTCCACTGTTGTATTTGAATTCCTTTAAGCTTCAGAGTTCTTTCTTGTGTTGAAATAAGGTGCATGTGATAATGCTACTTCCTTTTGTGTTTATTGGTTCACAATTTATCAGTGCATCATAGCTATTAGATGAACCCCCACACACCAGTGGAGACCTGAGAATTCTCTGCAGCCCCCTGAGATGTTAAAAGAAGTAAGAAGTTACTTCTAGAGCTGAACTAAGGGAGTGCAGTCTCAGGACTCCACCAGTTGAACAGATGTTACAAAGACCAACTATTGAACCAAATGATAAAATAGTAAAGTCTGATCCTTGGAGAACTTGTGTGCCTGGGAGTTTAGCCCCAGGAGCAATTTAATCTTTTACTGCAACATCAAGGAAGAATATTGGAGACTGGCACAGGGGAAAAATCAGCTCTAGGGAAGAAATCAATTTATTATTGAATAAATGAAAAGATTGCAGTACTCGTTTACAACATACCATGATTGTTCCTGAGCATTTTTCATCCTGAAGGATCCCAAAGTACTTTCATAATTGTGTAGACAAGAGGATTTATTTGGCTTGCAACTGATGTTTGTCATTTAACAGCACGCTAATTCAACTTGCATCGTTAAGTACAGGAATGAAGAAAAATTTCCCCATCTGATTGTAACTTCAAAGGAGATACTTACTGACATTGGAAAGCAGCCAAGATAACTAACTTTGTTGCTCATGAGATCTTTAAAAAGCGTGTTGGGAAAGCCTTCACTTTTTGTCTGTTTCAGGTATGTCCTCTCCAGGGATGCTGCAGCCTCTAGTAATTACAATCAACATAGTTTAAGGTTAGAGAACTGATACCATGTTGCCCTGTTTCCTTACTGCAGCAGGACATTTCTATGCAAAGGTATTAGATTATTACAGATTCAGAGGCAAATGCTTTTAGAAATTTTCAGTTATTTTCATGTCAGTCAGAGCTCTGGAGTTTATCCATCCCAGAATAACATGAACATCTGCAGGTCTGTTGATCTAGCCAATACTTCCAACACTGTTTTAAGAGCAAATTGGGTGAAGCAAGATATTTTCCTATTTTAAGTGTTACCTTGTATTCCACTTAAGTGTAATATGAATGAGAGAAATGATGTGCCAAAAAGGAAACCTGGAATACCAAAAAGGCATGGCATTTATTGCACACAAATCTGGCAAGTATGGTAGTTGGTAGACAGATCTGATGAGGATGATCTTTGGAGGCAGAGTTTCCCACTGATCAGTTATATGTGAGGATAGATCTGTTAGTGATTTGGCACCACTTTGGTGCTGCTGAAATTTACAGCTGAAGCTTGAGGGGAGAATGATTGGTCTATGGTCCCAAGGAGGGTCCCTATTTGAAACCACTCTGTTGTCTCTGACTTCTGTTAGGGATAGCTTCCACTAGACCAGGTTACCCAAAGCCCCATACAACCTGTCCTTGAACCCTTCCAGGAGTGCAGCATCCATCACTTCCCTGAGCAACCTCTTCCTGTGCTTCACTACATTCTGAGTAAAGAACTTCTTCCTAATATCTAACCTAAATCCCTAAATCTCTCCTCTTTTAGTTTAAAACCATAGCTGGTTGTCCTGTCACTATATGCTAGTGTAGAAACCCGCTCTCTCTCTTTTTATCAGCCCCTTTTATGTACTGGAAGGCTCCCTGGAGACCTCTCTAACATGAAGGTGCTCTAGCCCTTGGATCATCTTTGTGGCCCTCCTGGAATTCCTCTAAGAGTCCACATCCCTCTAAAGTTAGGGACTCCAGAGCTGGATGCAGTACTCCAGGTAGAGTAGAGGGGCAGGCTTGGCTGGCCATGCTGCTTTTGATGCAGCCCAGGATGTGGTTGTGCAGGAGGGATGAAAAACATCCCAGCAGAAAAGGACCTGGGGGTGTTGGTGGACAGCTCCTGAACATGAGCCAGCATGTGACCAAAAAGGCCAATGTCGTCTTGGCCTGTAAGGAAATAGTGTGGCCAGCAGGACCAGGGCACTGACTGTCCCCCTCTACTCAGCACTGGTAAGGCTGCACCTCATGGACACCATACTTTTCAAACAGTGTGGGATTCACTGTTATCAAAGGTAACCTGAGCTCAAGACAACCTGACATAAGCATACTCTAGTGGCTACACACAATGGTGGCATATATTTTGTAAATATCTGTAGATACATGGATTCTGTTTTCAACTTGTGTCTCATTTTTGCATTTAAAAAGCATCCAAAAATGTTTTCACTCTTTTTATACATAAAAAAGTCATGTTGGATGATTACTCAAAAGGAATTTTTCCCTAGAGAGTTTTAAGTGTATGAGAAATAAAAACTTCTCTACACTAGCTATTATTTCATGTCTTCAGAGCATTTAGAGGGATTCTGCATCCATTTCTGAGTGAAATTATGCAGAGAAGAACTTGAAAGAAGATTTTTTACTTTAATAAACTTTTTCAAGGGAAGAAAGAGAAATCCTGTTACTATTACTTTTTAAAGCAAGCCTTGACAAGGCATTAGTAGAGCAAATATTGGTGAGGATGGAGTCCTCTGCTTGAAAACTAGAGCTGAGTAAGCTTTTCTGTGGTTGTTTCTGCACCTTTTGATCTAAATGCCTATTTGAGAGTCTCTCTTTCTCCTGTCCATGTGTTATCTGGCAAACTTACAGGATCCAGAACTATTCATGTCAAGTGAAGTGACCCTTCCTTATCCTCACCACACTGGCAGGCATAAGCATCACAGAAAATACTTTCTAGCCTGCATCCTGAAGAAGTGAAAATATGAAAAGCAGGTGTCTGGCACCATGACTTTGTAACAGCCAGTACTTAAGGATATGCCCAGCCAGAAATTGGGCATCAGCTTCAGCAGAAATGCTGCTTATGTACTGCTATGACTATAGTTCACTGGGAGTCTGGACCTTGTTTAGTTGTTGATTTGGGTACAAAAGAGCATGCTACTTAGCCAGGTGTCTTCAACAACAGAGGCAGCAGGGTTTGATGCAGCTTACTAGATGGGTCTTAGCTGTGCAGGTAGGGTAGGGTGCAGACATTTTCGTTTCCTGTTGTGCCAGGGATTTTTGTCCTCCCATATGAACCAGTGATATCCAAACTGAGGGCCAGTGTTTAGGCGGTGAGAGGCTGCTGTCCAGATAGGCCAGGTGGTAGCAGTAGTAGCAGGAAAGGGGAAGAAAAACAATGACTTGGGTTTTCATTTTGGGTAGATTTGAGAAAAGGGGTTTTTAAAAAAATTGATTCAGTAGATGTGACTTGGAGTCCAAAGATTGGCGGGGTTTGTTCACATCTCTCTAACTGACTTGCAGTGCATCTTGAGACAAGCTTTTCCTACATCTTTCTGTTTCTATATCACTTTCACTAGAACAGAGATAACGGTTGTATAAGATGCTTAGGCCATTCAGTTTTGCAGTCACGTCACTGATTTTCCCCCCAGTGCAACTGCTAAAAGCATTAGGCTTGCATTAGAATCAGACTGAAGTAATGCTCTGATGATTCAGGCCATTAAGGTTTTAACCTTTCTGTAAAAAAAACTAAATATGGTGATTATCTGGCACTTGGATCTGGACACTGAATAAAATGCAAATGTAACATCCGGGCAGTGCTGCTGAGTGTTTCCTTCAGAGAAGGGGGAGCTGGAGAGGGGGATGCAAGAATGGTGCTTGTGATTTGATTTGTAGCCTTGAATTATATGCCTTCCTGAACCCACATAACAGAAACTTCTTAAAAATAGTAATCTGTTCATTGCTACTCTTGCTCGGTTTTGGCTTATGTTATTGCAGGCTTATGTAGCTTGGTGTACCAAATTGATTGTTTGGATTTTCTGAATGCTGTAAATGTCATGGCTTTATCACTGTCTAGGACACAGGCTGTGTCCATGATGATGCATTAGCATCTTAATTACAGGTCTATATGCTTTACTTCTAAAAAAGCTGTGCTCAGTGTGCTGAGAAGCATGTTTCCATGTGAAGATTATTTCTGTGTCTTTGTTTATGAGGGCAACAAATGGAATAGCACTTCCCTGTGTGCCCAGTGATGTAGTAGTTCAGTCTATGGCCATAAATTATGTTTCAAATTAATTTATCTTAAAACGCTTTATCTGAATAATGTTTTTGAGGATTTTTAGTCATAAGATTAAAAGGGGCATCCTTCAGATGCAGGAGGATGTTATCTCATTTGTGCACAGGCTGCAGGAGGTGGTGTGGCTCAGGAGATAAAGCTGTCAGCTATTCCCCAAGGCCCATATTGTTTGGGCTCCCTTGTTTCAGAGTGCTGGGGGTTAAGAGCCTGGCAGCAAGGCACCAGGGGCTGGAGGATGGCAGTGCTCCATGGGCAGCAGGAGGAGGGCAAGGGGACGGGGCAGGCAGGGATCAGAAACCTGAACAAGGAGAGCCAGGAAGAGCTGTTGCTGTCTGAGGGGCCTGGCGCTCTTTCCTAGTGATGCTCCAGAAAGGGCTCACGGCTTGCTCATGACGTAGTGGCAGGTTCCCTCTGTAACACTGCCGGTGGTTTTGGTAAATCACACAAAATGCCGGGTGGGTGGGTGGGTGTCAATTAATGAATTAAAGCCTTCTGTGCTCAGGGGAGTGTAAATGCATGTGTAGGGTGTATCCCTGTTTGGTTTGGTGCCATTTCCATCTGCGGGAGGCTCTGTGTGGAAGGAGAGGTTTTCCTTTGAAACACCTATTGCTTTGCAATCTAACTAATGGCTCCTGGGAAGAGAAGTCCTCTAGTGGAGGCTCTCGGAAAAGCTGGGCTACGTGCATCAAGTCCTACGTGTCTTAGAGAGCTAAAAAAAGAAAACAAAAAAAAAGTAGTAGCGCTTCCTCTGATGTGTGGGTGGCAGAGGCACGTACTTTTGGAGAAGATCCTGAATTCTCCTCCCTGCTGTTTCTGTGAAGTCTTAACTCACTGTGTTATGTGGCGCTGAAACAGCAAGCAAGCCTCATGGTGCAATTGCTGTTGCTATTTTATTTTTTTAAAAATTTAATCTCTACTTCCTTATAAAAAGCTACAATATTTTCTGCCTAGAAACCCCTTTTGCATTTACTTCATTGTGTTGAATTATTTTGTTTTCAACACTGCAGCAGGAATAACCAGTGGACAGACAGTGCTGCTCGTGGGTGTTTTGCATGGGTGTCAGCACTGAGAAGTGAAAAGGGTTTCTGGTGCTTTGCAGTGAGCTTGATCCTATAAAGGAGCTTTCCTGGACCAGTTGTCTAGAAAGAGCAGGGAATCTTTTCCACCTTTGTGTAAATAGGCTTCTGACTGATAATTTTTCCATCTTTCTCTGGAGCAGTGCAGATTAGATTCAGTTAGAGATAGCCTGCAGGCTGCACCAAGCCTCTCAGCACTCCCATTGTTACTGCATTATCCCAGATGCCTGATTTCATGTCCCCTTCACGATGTCAGGATTAAAGCAATGGCCAGATTCAGGGAGAGAAAATGCAATTTCTTCTGGTCAGATTGTCAGGCTTTGGTTCATTTTTTTATCACCTTCCACTGTGGAAACAGGCATGGTTTGTTTCAGGAGATTATAGCAGATTTCTCTTTCATATAGTCTCTGTGTGAGAGAGGTGGGGCACTTGGCGGGTGGTGGTATCCTGAGTCTCCACTGATCTTTCATATTATGGTGACAAACTTTAGTTTTTTGGAAGTGGTTTGCTGTAAGGTTTTGAAGATGTTCTGTGGCCTGAGGAGCTTGGACATGAGTGGCATTTGCTGTGAAGCTTTGGCCATACACTCCCTGAAATATGTGGTTGGGTGTTTTGCAGAACCTACTCAATGACCCAGGTGTTTCCAAACCTGTGCTCCAGTATTCCTAAAACAAGAAGGATTGTTCATATTTGTCTTAAAATTAGCTTGTTTAAGAGTTACTAGTTCCAGGTTTGTCTCTTGTAATTTTTCAGTGTTTTAAATGAAGGAAAATATTAGTTCAAAATCATTCCTGATGGAATGAATAATGGAAATTTAACCTTTTTCTTTTGCTGTGTTCACAAGGTAGTGGTATCTGAGCTAGTTTGAGATAATTCAAAGCCTTGGTTTACCTTCTACTTTCCATCCCTCTGACTTGCTCTGAAATTATATTTCTGAATTTCTATTTGGCCTTTGTCTGAAATGGATGCGGGGGCTGGCATGCATGTGTATGTATGTATGTGTATGGATGGGCTTGGGGGAGAGGGTGATGCACAGTAGCAGCTTGTGGTGATGGGATTTGTGTGGAGTCTGACTGTGCTACCCTTGTGTTCCTGTGTTGTTGACCTCTGATAATGATGCAGCCCCCAGCCCTCTCTGCATGAGGATAAGCATTTTCTTTTCATTTGCCACCCTTCTGAAGTTTTTGAGTGTTTGTACTAACTGTCAGGAATGATTTTTCTACAATATTTCCTATACTGTCAATGACATAAAATATTCAAAACCTAGTGTCTGTTACTTTTGAGTGACAAGACACCAGTGGGTCAGGTTCTCTGTAGGAGAGGAGAGCTGCAGATACACTGATCAGGGCAGTGCTGGTCACTGCAGGCCTGGGAAACAGCCTTGTAGACACTTGGGCAGACATTGATGTTGAATGAAGATGACAGTGGGGCATAATTATATGGGTTGTAATCAGTGGTGAATTTTGGGATGATCCTTTGCCTCACAGACTGTATATTTCATGGTTGAGGGCCTTGCTCAGGAGCCTTACACCTTTGTTGAGCCTTGGAGATGGCACTTCTCTTTGAACCTGGAGAGACAGGACTGATACAGGCAGTAGAACTCAGCCTATGGAAACTTGTCACTGCCACAGTATCCGACTGGCATCATTAGTTACAGGAAATCCAGAGTGTGATGTGACAGCTGGGAAATGTGAAGTGGGCCTGGCAGACTTGAGTACTTAATCCCACCAACCTCCACCTGAGAGTATGTGCCTATGTGCACATTGCTCTTCCTGCTGCAGCTTTATGTAACACATTTGCAGGACTTCATTTTCCAGTAGATTGAAAGCAAAGCCACTGTTGATTTTCTCCAAAAAGATCTATTTGAAAGTGCAATTGCCTGGAATTACATGGTGGCAGTGAGAGGCCAGACCTTGCTGTAAATAACTTTCTTCTCAGCCAAACACATTGAGCTCTGCTGTCTACTGCTTTTTCTCTGTAGATGATTTCAGCTGAAAGGAGGGGTGGGGTTTTTTTTTGCTTTTGTTAGTTTTTTTATGCTTTATTTTTTCTTGTAAGTAACTGATTCTCATTTTTTTCTCTCTCTTGCTCCTGCCAAATGATGTGATTATGGTGGACAGGGCAGCTCCCCATTCACAGTAAAATTTCTTTTTATAGCACAAGGCTATATTAGGACTGATGTACCTTTGCCAGGGAATGTAGCTTTGCTGCTGCCCTCTGATGTGCTGGTGCTTTGTCTGTCACAACTGTACCAGTGGGCAATAACAGTGCATTGGCTTTGGTTGTGATTATCTTCTACAAGCCAGTGAGTGAAGGCATTGTAGCAATGTGTGCTTGTGTTACGAACTGTGAGCACAACACTGTTCACACCACTGTCCACCATCAGTTTTTCAATTTAATCTGAGCTGTGAAGTGGCTGTTCTATCTGTGGAACATGGCTCTAACAAATCTTTATACTAAAACTGATATTCCCTACCAAAGAGCCAGCACCAGTAGTTGATATGTCTTTGTCTTTGAAGGCATTAGTCTCCAAGAGTGGATCTTCAGCCTGCCTCAGAAGGCAGTCCTGTGTTCTCCCTGTTGTGATGGCTGAAGGGGAGCAGAGCTGTTTCTACTGTACAGTAGCACATAGTCGATTTAGCAATGGAGCATACCCTTTCTGGTTCAATGTTCTTTTTCCCTGGAAATATACACATCCATCATATCTCCTCATCTTCACTGTTTGCTTTTCTCGGTTTGCTTTTTTTTAAAGCTGATTCTTAGTACTTACTAATTCCTTATTCCTGTGATTTCCTGATCTTTCCCAGTAATTTTCTTTCTTACCCCCTAAGTTGTGGCATCCAGAATTAAAGTGTTTGAGCTAGGACTTGCCACAGATCAATAGTGGGAAGGGATCTTGTGTGCCTTGGTCATTTCTGTATGCATCATACATTGGCTTTTACTTTCTACTTTATTTTACTACAGGTTCCTCTTCACTTTGCTCCCTCCTAGACCATGTGTTGCCTTCCAGTGTCTGTTTTTCAATGGAAAGCAAGCAAGTAGACTGTGAACCTAATATACAGTCTCTCTGAAGCTCAGTGTTTGCATTCCTTGCTCACAGAGAAATGTTGCTGGTGCTGGGAAAGTGGCATTGCTGTCATCCTGTGCAGACATGGCTGGCTTACCTGAGTGTAGAAGCAGAGATTCAAGCAAATTGCCGTTTGTGTTCTGTACAAAAAAAGTGTCAGGGCACAGAGCCAACTAGACCTGGCATCATCAGGAAGGTGAGTCATCGAGTTTCCAAAAATAGCAGGTTAGCAAGAGAGGAGACGCAGGTGCTGGTGAGGTGGGAGGAGGCAGTGGTGCTTCCAGTATGTGAACAGCTCTAGCTGCGTGTCGGCCTCTGCTGTGCTTGCACTTTCTCTGTGAATCACCTTGATCTCCACCTGCTGCTTCAGGCCTTGGGAGCCCTAAAGGACCAGGGTTCATTCAGAGGAATAAATAGTGGAAAACTGTGATTTCCTGTCCTGGGTGGTGCCCCAGCCTCCTGAGCTTTGGTCCCTTGGGAATCCTTTGCCAGTGGTGGTTGGAAGTCGGGCAGTGACACCGTCTGGCATCAGACAAAACAAGAGTTGACTTTGTAAATAGTTTTTTTTTTTTTTTTTTTTAATACACATGCAGTTTAATAAAACTTCCAAATAACCTGCAACAGAAGAAGCTTCCTCCTTGAGCTCTTCCCCAGTAAGAGGTGGAGCCCTCAGTGCCTGTGCATGTGATTTGAGGGGCACATATATGCAGATGGTTTTGCAGCTCCCTGTTAAAGCAAGCTGAGGACATTCTGGTCTGTTCTGCAGCTAAATGTCCCTTGTAAACAGCCAAGCACATGTGTTTAAGAATACCTTCTTTATTTTCTTTCCTGTTACAATCCATGTTTCTCTATGTCTTTTGTTGGGAATGGCATTATTCCAGCAATCTCGTGGGCTTTCTTTTTTGCAGGGATATAGAAATTTTGCTGCTCTTGTGAACCTGAAAGGCCAAGTGTGCTGGAGTAATCAGATTTCCCAGTTCTCTCTCAGTGCTCAAGAAGACTGATGCCAAGTCTCCTGACAGGGCATTTTTGATACAGGACTGTGGAGAAGATCTGGTTATGTGGAGGGCCTGTGGCACTGGGCTGGAAGGGAGGAATGTGCTTTGCAGTAGCACGTCACTCAGTAGTGTGGTCCTTGCTTACAGGGAAGTGTTGTGGCCTTGCCTTTCCTTGCTGACCTCATGAGCTGCCTTGCAGGTCTGCTGACCTAATCCAGACTGAATGTTCTTGTACAAGGATTGAGTCAAATGAAGTAGAGTCTAGTTCAGACAATTTTGTTGTGGTGGATCCAAGTTTTTTCCTTGTTCCATCACTGAAAATTGTTTCAGAAAAGCTGCTTAACTAAATTTTTGAATGCCTGCTTTGATGATTAGGATTTTTGTCTTTCCCCTCTCTATTAACCCCATCTGATAGAACATAGTCCTATTCTTTTTCTGTTTCTTCCTCTACACTTTCATTAAGTACCTTAATCATGCGTCATTGAAAAGCAACTGAGAGTAAATGTCAAAATGAAGCTCTTAGTTAGAAAATATCAGCCATTGGATGTTTAAGCTGTACCTTCCTTATGTGCAGACTGGGTAAATGTTGCCATTTTTGCATCTCACCTACCTCCAGCTCAGCCAAGGGCAAAGAAATAGACTACACCACATGGATTCTGGGAAGTGAAGTTGATTTTTTTAAAAATCTCTCCTTCTTTATAATCTTCTGTGCTACTAATAACATGGGCTGATTTTTTGTTTTAATATCTGATTTCTATCTTGACTGCATTCCCTTAACCTTTCCTCGGAGATTTTATTTTCTAAACCTTTGATGGATTTTGCTGCCCTCCTGCTGATGTTTTTCATTTATTGGAGGAGAATAAAATAATAATTATAATAATAAACCCCACTGTTTTGCTGGAGGCAATTCACTGGTTGAGGTTTTCATGTGAACGCAGCCCTTTTAATCCTAGCAAACAGGATTCTCCTCCTAATCTCTAATCCCTGAGTACTTTAGCTATTAATCTTGAGAAGCGTTTTCTCCTCCCCATCTGAGATTAACCTGAGAGTGGTTACCCATGGTTACTGGCCTCTTTTTTCCTTTTGCTTTCCCATGAGGTTTGGAGACTAAGGGAGGTGAGTGACAAATTCTGGCCCTTTCATCTGTCTGCATTCAGTTTCTGTGCCTTTGGACACCCTCTTCCATCTGATTGGTTTTATGGATCCTTGTTCAGCAGTAAAAATATAGACACATCCTTGCTTGGCAGCTTCCAACCAATCAGACAACAACAGACAAGGACATCTGAATCTGTTTTTCTTTCAGTGGAATAGGAAGATACCTTCTTCTGGCTTAATGTAATAAAAATTAAAAAAACGTAATTGTGTGAGATGAAGGAACCCTTGAGGTGTTTGTCTCCTTTCAGTCCTTCTCCTTTAGACAGTAGTTTTCTTCTGCTACATTATCAACTGTATCCTGGGATGCATCCAAAGAGGTGTGGCCAGCAGGCTGAGGGAGATGATTCTCCCCCTCTACTCTGCTCTTGAAGAGGCCTCCTGGAGTTCTTCATCCACCTCTGGGGTCCCCAGCATGGAAAGGATGTGGCTCTACTGGAATGAGTCCAGAGGAGGGCCACAAAAATTATCAGAAAATTGGAGTACCTCTCCTGTGAGAAAAAGTTGAGAGAGCTGGGGTTGTTCAGCTTGGAAAACAGAAGGGTCCAGAGTGACCCTATAGCACTTTCCAGTACTGAAGGGAACCTACAAAGAAACTGGAGAGAACTTTTTACAAGGACACGTAGTGATAGGGCAAACGGGAATGGCTTTGAACTGAAAGAGGATAAATGTAGATTAGATATTAGGAAGAAATTCTTTAAGGGTGGTGAGGCACTGGAACAGGTTGCCCAGAGAAGTTGAGAATGCCCCATCCCTGGAAGTGTTCAATGCCAGTCTAGTTGGAGCTCTGAGCAAACTGATATAGTGGAAGGTGCCCCTATCCCTGGCATGGGGGTTACAACTAGATGATCTTTAGGGTCCTTTCACACCCAAACCATTCTATGATTCTGTGATTTTCTTTGGGGAGTTGTAAAGTGAATTTTGGTTTCTGCTACCATTTTTTTCCTTCTGAATGTGTCACATTGTTAGTTTATTTCCTGCATGTTACAGTGTTTGAGTGTGCTTTGCTGTTTTGTTTTTAGGGCTGTGCATATAGAGCTAGCCTGTGAGCCTGGGATTCTTGCTGCAGCTTGGGACTCCTAGGACTCGTATTTCTATTTTCCTGCATAGGCTGGGTTATGCACGCTGCTCCCAGATTTGGGTATTCGGAGGTGTTGGATGGGCTGCCCATTGCTCATTTAAGGTGTTTGTGGGCTGAGCTGCATGTTATGGGTTGTATTCCTATTATGGTGGATCCAGGAGTATTTGGTCTACTATATCTCCTCCTCTATTCATACATTCTGTCCACACCTGACTGTTCCTTACAATGTATTTTGGGGAGAGCAATTTCTGAATATATTCTAACACTCCTAAATGCGAGCTCAAGGCTGCTCCTGGGACCAAACTTGCTTGCTCTGCAAGACAGCAGTTTTGTGAGCAGACATCCAGTGTGTCTTCCCAAGAGCCTCCTAGGTGTCAGCATGGGTGCAGACAGCCTTCACAAAGGCCATCAGCAGTTGTCAAGACAGCAGTGCTGTGCTGGAGTGAGGGAGTGCTTGATTATGACTGCTGGTGGAGCTGCTGAAACAGCATGCCAAGCCCTAGGGGAGAGGGATGCAAGCCATTAACTGAGGACACTGTTCTGTAGTTCACCATTGGTAAATATTGGCTGACTTTATTTAAGCTTGCTTTTTTTTTTTTTTTTCTGAACTGAGATTTTTCAAATGATTTCTGGTTTTACTTTCTTTACCTATTAATTCACTATGTAACAATAGTCTTTGGTTCCCGAGTTCTCATTTTCCCTTCTGATTAATATAGCTGTACAGGAAAGCAAAGGGGAAAGTGAATGCAGGAGAATAGGGCAACTTTAGAGGAAGAACTCTAGCTTTGGCATCATGGGTAGCTGGGCATTTTTAGGGAAAATTTGAGAGATGAGAAAAGACAAGTGTATTTCTTCACTACAGGGATGAAGTGAGGTTTTAAACTCATTGTGGTTCTGGTTTTGGTGATTTTGCTTAGAATCACTGAGTGATGTAACTGTGCATCTTCCCCAAGTTCTTGTGTCCCTTCTTATCTTCTTGTTCCAGGTAAACATATCAAATTAACTGCATATTTTAAAGTAAGAATTCAAGATTTTCCTCTATGGCACACATAGATCCAAAGTGTTTTTTAAGGCATTTATGCAGGATTCTTTTCATACCTGAAAGAACATGTCACCACCAAGTGGAAAGAACACACTGTGCTCTACAGCAGTACGGAGGGAAAAGAAGCTTTTGTTCATTGTAAATGCTTGAGGACCTTCGTGCTTCAACAGAAGTGCAAAATCCGTCTCGTGTAACATCATAATGCTCTCTAGTAAGGTGTGGAGGTGATTGGTGGCAACTTCTCAGGAGATGTGCTCTCTCCTGAGTCATCCCAGTTTTGTCCTGCTGATACAAACACTATCTTTAGAGGCCTCCTGTTTGACTCACTGTTTTTTCCCCTGAATAATTTTACTCTGTTAAAAGGTAATGACAAAATATGGTCCTTCCAATATTAAGGATGCTTGTAATTTGTTTTTGGTGACTGGGAATGATGATGGAATGAATTCTTATATAAGCAAGCAGGCTTGTCTCATGGTCATCTTCCTGAGGATAGACAGATTGTCATGTCAAACTTCCCCTACTTTCATTGCTGCTTCTTTTCTCCTCTCTGGTGGTATGGAACAGGAAACTCCTCCGTTTAGCTTGTTCCTCAAGAATGCAGAACCCCAGCAATCCCCTGTAACTGTCACAGGGATAGTGGAATATGGGAAGCCCTCTATATGGGAATATGGGAAGCCCTCTATGGGCTTCCATTTGTGGGAAGTCAGGTGGTTTCTTTTTTTCGCCTGTCTGAGAGAAGCTGTGCTGCCCAGTGCTGTCCAGTGCAGCAGGGCACTGTGACAGAGTATGGAGGTGTCATCTGTGCTGGGGCAGGTGTGTGAGCTTAGAGCTGTAACTTGAGTTTGTTAGCAGACAGTTGAGGAACAATGTATGCTTCCCAAAGATGTAAAACTACTTTGAGTCAAAACGGAGTGGTTTCCTATTTCCTTTGCTTTATTTTTGAATTGACTGCACTTTCTAGTTCTAAGAGCTATTCCTGAAAAAAATGAACTGCTGACCGTGGTGGGACTGTTTTCTGCTCCTTCCTGCCATTGACATAGAGTATCTGTCCAGCTGTGACTCTTGAAAGGTCCTTTGATCATGAAGAAGTACTAGCAATAATAATACAGGCATATGGCTTAAGAAAAATGCCATTTCTTGTCAGCAATCTTGGCATCAGACACACCCAGATTTCTTCCTCTGTCTCTCCCTATTTTTTGCATTGACGTTTCCCTCTGCTGCTATTCTAAATAATGCAAGGGTGTTCTTGGTAAATGTTTGTGACAATAAATTTGAAGATGTTAGGTATGGAATATCCCAAACACATAATTTTGATGTGTCTGGGTGTATATATATATATATGCAGGCATGCACGTACATGTATATGTATAGCAGCACACTTGTCTGCATCATGAATGGATGTGTTGGTGGGGGAAAGTCCTAGGCCTGGGAGAGAAGCAGGAGCACTTCAATATCAGAAAAGGTACAAGGCTAGCTTGGCTGTCCCTGCTTCCAGCTGGGAGCTAAGGTAGGTCTCAATGACAGGTACTTGTGGGGCTTCCTCAGTGTTACCTTCACCCAAAGATCAGGCATTACAAACTCTTGCTCTTCCAGATTTTAGGTGACAACCATCCATATGCAGATCAATTCTGAAAGTTTTATTCTTGTTTTCTCTCCTGTCTCAGTTGTCTTTGGCAGGCAGGTCCAGATAGTTTACCTTTATGACAGTGTGGGACCAAACAGAATGTATCAGGGGCTGTGTGTGACACACTCCAGTGAGCTGTCAGTGTTTAGCAGTGATTAACTTTTTTTAAAGACCCTTTATCTGCTGGTGATTTTAATTTTTTCCCTTTTACTGCTTTGCTTCTTATTGATTTAAAGAGGAAAAAAGAGCTAAAGCCTTGTTTGATAATAGAATATTGATGAGAAAGCTGGGGAAAGAGAGTGAGATGGTGGAAGTCTTTGTTCATGTACGACAAAAGATGGAGAATACAGGAGAAGAAATGTAAATGTGTATGGGGAGGGGGTAGAGGGGAGAGAAGAAAGAGTTATTTAAAATCACTGCTAGGAAATCATTCTTCCTGTCTACGTGGCCACAGAGAGATCAA
The DNA here is from genome assembly GCF_015832195.1 of Motacilla alba alba. NCBI lineage: Eukaryota > Metazoa > Chordata > Aves > Passeriformes > Motacillidae > Motacilla > Motacilla alba. Next base: position 40,944,344 of record NC_052020.1, read on the forward strand.
TTTTCAATTTTGGTTTCCTTGCCTTTTGTGATTTGAGACAATCGCATGCTGATGGAGATGGGGGATCTGGCTGCAAGTGTTTGTTTAAAACAAATTGTTGGTAGGTTTTTTTTTCAGATGAACTGCTTTCTGGATCAATTTAGCATGCTGCAAGGTGAAAGAGGAGAGAACCACAAGGCCCTGCTGTCTCAAGAGAGCATTTACACCAGTGCAACTCTGACTACGTCCGTGGTTTTACTTCTCGGTTCAGTGAGGTGCAAGGAGCAAATTGAGCAGGCCTTTGTTTCATAGATCCATGAATTCTCACATGATGTGTTGATTATGAAAGAGAAAATGCACCAGACACAATTGAATGGCTTGATTTTAAGCATTGTCATTAATTTGTACCTCTGTAGGGTCATGGGTTAAGAGTAGACCACCTCTTTTGTCTGTAGCTCCGTGTATGGCAATACAGCATCAACTGCTATTGATCATCAAACATGTAGACCAAAGACCCCACTGTGTAAATCTGTGTCATTCATTTCATTGAGCACATACAGATGAAGATTTGGCTCTGAAAATGTAAATCATTGCTTGACACAAATGCTGATCTTGATCAATTTCTACAGGAAGTTTTCTGTTTAAAAACCCCAGCTAGTTCTGTTGAAATTAGAGAATGTGTCTTGACAAATGAAATACTTTTTTCTTCTTAATTATTATTTTTTACTTGGCACAAATCTAAAACCCCATGGGAAAAAACTTGTAAAAACTGTAGTCTGCTCATCACAATGTGGAGAAGTAGATTAATAGGAGGCTGAGTTTACAACACAAAATTGTATAGTCTAATAATGTATTCTTTTCAGCACTTTTAATGAAAACTCTTACTGAAAATAAATAATTGAGTGGAGCTGTTTTAGAATAAAATAACTGAACATTTTTAGGTCAATATTCAAATTTTTTCATGTATAGTCTGGGCAAGCAGTTCCTCCTAGTAGTCAGGATAATTGCCAGCACAAGTCACTTCTGAGCTATTCGACTGTCTTTTGCATGCAGAGCTGTAATAATTTTTCAGGGGCAGTCTTGAAAAGTTTGGGTCTTATTTCAGACACAGAAGTCAAGAGTTGTACTCTATATTGCTATAGGTTTATGTAATCCTGTTTTTCAAGACAAATTTAAGTAAGAAGCAGAAAAATCATCTCCTGATAATGTTTCTTCAGCTTATTCATCCTTCATATTGCTCATTTCTGAACCCTCGCTTTTGACGTCACATTGTCTAATTGGCACATACTTAATGATGGCATTGTGTGAGTGTGCAGCTCGTGACTGTGTGTGGAGAGCTGTCTCTGTCCTGAAGGACTGCTATATTTGTGGCCACAGAGCGGGACTGAGTCTAGCCAGTGAGATTCTGTGGGGCAGGGGTGCTGGGAGGCAGCACAGCAGCTCTGTGCCCCCTGGCAGTGGCTGGGAAAGCCAGGCTGCCACTCCTGGGGCAGAATTTAGTGCATATGAGGAGATTAAGTGAGATACTGCCACAACTGCTGCCAGCCCTTGCCAGCAGTCGTGTGCTCCCCAGCATCTGCTCCAGTGTGTCTGGCAGCTATGACAAAAGCAGCCTGGTTTTGCAGGGCTTGTGCCTGTCTCTTCATTCTTTCCCTTCTCTTCCCTCGGGCAGGAACAGCTCAACAACTTTGACTTTGTTTTCTTTGTAGTGGGAGGAAGACTTAGATTGGTTCCTGTTACTGCTGTCCATAGGTCTCAAGAGAGATTGGTCAGTCTTTTTGCACCTTTTATCAGAAGCAGGCCATGTGGACCCAAAACATTACTGAGAGACTAAAGCTGTATGCAGAAAAGACCATCTTTTTGTTTCACTCTGGTGCCTAGCCTGACAGGATATGGGCCTAAAAGTGTGATAAGTGACATGTATCCCTCATCCTTTTGTTTTTAATGTCCAGGGGAGTTTGGTGAATTCTTGATGAAAATTTATTTAGCATCTGCCATGGGCCAGGTACAGGTTCTGCAAATCCAATTATTTGCATCTCTGTCAACACATGTCAGTCTTTATTTATAACTCCTCTTGATGCTTTGAGTTCAGTGGTATGTGTGTTTCTGCCAGTGTGATACAACCCTGAGCATTTCCTTTCTGTCCTAGTGTGAGGGGCTTACAGAGCTCTGCTGATGCTTGTCAGTGCTATGCAATAATGAAAAGAGAAGGAATTACAGTTATTTGTCACTTATACCATTGTTAATGTCTTTTATAGGTAAAAGAAAGTGAAGAAACACAGATTTTAGGGATGTGATAATAGATAGCATAGTAAAAAACTTCTAAAGATGCTAGGAGTAAAATCTTGGCTCCATTGACCTCAATAACAAAAAAAATTTCTGAATTCATTAGTTTTGGGGTTTTACCCAACCCATTATGAAAGGGCATAGGCAAAGTACATGATACTTACATTTTCAAGTTCACTTTTTTTGACAAGTCAGTGATAAGTGTGAAGGGAATTCACTGTTTCAAAATGACAGAGGTAGGATCTGTAGTTCTGTTAAGGCCACCTTTCTATAACATGTAATGACTTGGCCAAAAATGTTCAAATACCTGCAGCTGTTTTGACTGCTTTGGTGTCTTAACCTTCTGCTGTCTCTGAATTGCTTTTGGCTGTGTGCCTTCTCCCCAGCTGATGAGGGTATTCTTGTCTGATTAAGAGAAAAGGTGTTCGACATGGTTGAATTACTCCTTTTTTGAGACTGTCCTTTGTCCGTGATAATTTGCAAGTTCTGACTGCCCCTGTTTGTTTGTTTCTCTCCCCTTTTCTTACATTTTCATCTCTTTCTTGTGTTAATTTTCTTAGGATAAAGTGATTTCAATGCTGAACTTGAGAACAGAATTTTGCCAGGAGAGCTGCTCAACTAGTTGAAACTGGTGCTGGCCATGAACTTGGCCAGTAGATGGTTTGCTGTTGGGAACTTATCAGGTATTTGTCCTGATTAGCAATGCATTTTTGGTCAGCAGCTGGATATGGAACCTCTAAGAAGAGATGGTGATGATGATAGTGATTCAGGAGACTGGTTTGAGTTACTTCATAAATTTCCAAGAAATTTGGGATAGTTTTGGGAGTTAATAATTCTGGACTTATTCTGCTATGAGTGAGAAATCTCCAAGGTCTAGATTATAGATCACACCTTGTGAGTTCCAGAGCATTCTTTTGAAGTTGACAGACTAATGGGATGTGAAAGTTTCACTGATGTGTAGAGCCTGTTATATTGCATAGGAGACAGCATGGACAGTAAAGATGCAGCTAAGACTGAGCTCATATATCCCACCACTGGCTCTGCTGTTGGTTTGGAGAAGTGAGTGGGTCACTTTGGGCACAGTTTCCAGTAGCAGTCACTTATTCTGTTTGGGTGTGTTTCTGGCCTTCAGCTTAAGACATGATTAACACTGTTCCCTGCCCACCTCTGCCTCCCCTGTACCAGTGTATTGAGCACCAGGAGTTGTAATTAAAGCCAAGACAGAACACAATGAATTGGTGTCAAAAATTGCCTGAGAGAGAGTAGGAATATACCTGACAGCAGTAGGTGTGCTACATGGAGGAGCTGTGTAAGCTATTTGCAAGGGAGGATCATTTTAAGAATAAATGTATGAGTAGAGGAGGTAATCACATTGCCAGTGAGTTTTACCATTATTCCAGTTGATTACTGTCCATAATGAGGATGAAATAATGAAGGGAAAACAAGCCGCTATATAGAAAATACATCAGTCTATTATGCACTGTCCTCTCTATGTATTTCTGCAGCATCCTGCTTTATATTTTGGTTACATGTTGTTTGGAACAACATGTCTTTTTGTATATTGTTTGTGCAATGCCTGGCTTATAGCTGCGTGTCTTGGTAATGCCATAACAGGAAAGGTGGCTGAGTGTGCCCTACCCCCACAGACACAGCCAGGTGTGTATTGGCAGTACAGTGTGCTCAGTCCTTTTCTCTAGAATGGGATAAAGGCTCTGGGAGAGGGGAGACCTGAGCTGACAGGGCCCTTTCTTATCATACTGTTTCTTTAGGGATATGAGGTATTTAAGTGAGACATTTAGCACGTGGTTGGTCTGCCATTCCCATGTTTCATTCTCATTGTCAGCGTGTGCTGGCTGAGAGCTTGACTGTTCCTCCAAATTTATTTTTTTTTTCCTTGCTGAGCTTACTCATTCTCTTGGCCCCATTTTAAAGAAGTAGTGGCTTGCAGGGAATATCAGTCCCTTGTTCAGAGGCTTTCACAATACCAGTGACAGCTCCAAGTTGGCAGGCAGAGGGGAGGATTCTCTGCTATGACCTTCAGAATGGCTGACTGCAGTGGGTATGACATATTTCTCCCCTTTCAGTGTCCACTTGCCTCCCTTCCATGATGTTCCTTAACCTACTGAGGCTTGAGAGCTGAGGCTGCTCCTTGCTGTGGGAGTCTCAGGAGAACAGCACTGAGGTGGAACTGCTGAGCCTGAGCTGGGAGGAAAATGAAGACAGGGAGTTGGAGTCACAGCGTGCAGAGCAGGCGCTGCTGCTGCTGTTGGCTCGCTGGAAAGTAAATAAAGGAGAAAAACAAGGGCAATTGCTTTATGAGAGAAGATAAGAGGGAAAGACGGGCTTGAAAAAAACATAATGGGCAGAGAAGGTGAAATTGAGACAGGGTAGGAAGGCAGAGAAAAGGTGTAGAAAATAGCAATGAAAGGGACCATCACCTCTCTTTTGGGAGACAAGGACCAAAGAAATTTTCAAGAGCTTTTGCAATAGCTGTCAAATGTGCTGTTGTTCTGTTTATCCAGTAGCCATTTTCCTCTCCTGTATTACAAAGCTGCCCTTTTGATCCTGTATACCTGGGATAAATCCACACTAGCAGCTGTTTAAGAAGTCTTACCAACATAATCTGCCATGGCAGTATAGTATGTTCTGTAGAAAACTTAACAACTGTGAGAAGATCCAGTTATGGGAGTCCATGACTGATGCTCTGATTTGACTAAGTGGGAAAAGTGTGGCAATTTTGTGTCATCATGCCTTTTCTTGATGGATATTTTCTGGGAGGAGTCAGGTAATTCTATCTTAAGCCAGCTTCTGCCTTTAGTCCTTGTATTATAACCGTGTGCTCTACAGACAAGAAGTACCTTTTCCTTAGTACTGGAATGTGGAGCTAAGAAATGGTCGGCTAAAAGGATTTTCATATTGTGTATATTGTAGCAGAAAAAGGACATATCAATGCACATGAGTCAGCTATTTTGTGTGATGGCCCCAGAAAAAGGGACATGAATTTTCTCAGCTATCATGTGCTAGACAGCTAGGTTTGTATTTTTATGTGTGAGGCTCAGCTGGACATGTTTAACCTTTATGCTCCTTTTTTGGATGAACAGCTACTTATGTTCTGATTCTCACTTCCCTACTGCTGCATTTGTGAGAAGAAGGATTATCATATCTTAAACCATTGACTGATTAATTCTATTTCTTCATAAATATGAATTGAAGACCAAGTTCACACGTACAATGTCATTTCTACAGGTTAAATCCCAAAGACAGTGTTGTGTCAATTCAAAGTGTTGGACAGAGTGCAGCAAATTGTAGGAATTTCAAGAAAATTGATATTTTTGGTAGATAAGTCATTAATGAGGACTTCAGCTCTTTTGAACTTTATTCCCAGTTTCTCCACAGACTTGCTGTCAGATTTCAGACTAGAAGTAGTCAGTGACTTTGGCTATTAAGTTTGGGCTTGATCTTTGTTTTCTGCATGGCTTTAATTCTTCTTTTTAATACATTGAGAATGCTGTGAAAATTGAGTTCCAGCTGTCTTATATCATATTGGACAGCTCTAAAAGAAAGCATCTAAAGTAAGGAATACATGGGAAAAATTGACTGAAGGTGCTCTATGCTTGGTTTTCTGATCTGTTTGGTGATAGGAATGACTCTTCAGCTGAATTGTTTTTCAGATGTTTTAAGAAGAGTAGGTAGATTGGCAGAGACATAGCTGCTGTTAGAGCTGGGCACATTGTTTAGTGTGAGAAGAAATTTGGATGTGGGTTGTGGAGTGCAGAATAGGCTTTACTCTTGCCAGATAGCAGTGATACTTCAAAATATCATCAAAGAGTGAAAAAGGCATAGATTGGCTGTTATATAAAAGTCAAGAAACTGAAAAATAGTGTGTAAATTCAAAAAAGTAGTGTGTAAATTCAAGCAGTACCATATCTTCCCCCAAGAGAAAGGGATATGTGCAAACTTGCCTGGTAGGTGGTGGGGACTAGATTTGGTTCCTGTTTTCTCAGTTGATGAAGTGAATCTGTAACTCAAGACCCTTCTTCATGTGCATGTTTGTTTTGTCATTCATTTGGGATGGCAGAAAAAAGTACATGCCTGTAAGTCCATGTTTCTTTGCTCTCTGTGGTAATCACAAATTAAAGTATTTATTGTTTTTTCAGTTAGGTTTCTTATCCTGACAAGCAAGACATCATTGTGTCAGCTGGGGACATTTCGGGCCCCTGTTTTCTACCTGTGTGATTCTAAGTGCAGCAACAGTGCTTGATGATGGGTTAACAGTTTTCAAAGTATATATTATTTTTGTCTTTTGTTTCTTGTCAAAATTTTATGATATACAGGTTGCACTTTGGCTGTTTTGTGAAGATGAACTTTGATTAGGTAATGGTGACTTCAGCTCTGAGGTAGCCTTGTCTGGATTTCAGCTGCTGAGTTGTGTTATCTTCTGTTAACATCACATGGTTACTTCTCTCACCCACCTCAATACTGAGACATGCTGGAGAGCTAAAAGCACAGTTACCAAATTTATTAAAAGAATACTAATTTAGCAGAGAGACCATAAATAATACTGGCATAGAATAATAACAGAGTAGCAGCTTGCAGAAGGCGTGAGAACAAGTGAGCTAAAAGTGGATTTCAGAAAAAAAAATAGTCTTCTTCCTAATAAAGAACTTTAAAAGTGGGATCAATTACCTGGTGCTTACTTTTTTTTTTTTTTTTTTTAATTTACTGGCCTTGCTGCTATGGATTAAATTGTCAGTGAGTAAGGGAGCAGGAGGGTAGAGTCTGTGCTTCTCTGAGTGACTTGCTAAGCCTCTTAAAACATTTATTCCTTTCCTCATGATTGTTAATGGATTCACTGTTTTGACAAGGAGATAGGTGCCCAGACCTTTCTCTAGCCAGTTATTCCTTTTTCATCTGAAAAAAAGTGTTTTATTAGAAACCTTTTTCTGGTGTAGGGGGAGGCCTGTGAGAAGCAACAGACCTAAGCTTGGGCAGGAGATGCAAAGTGAAGAGTGGAGGGTGAGAGAGGCATTGTGACTTAGCAGATGCACCAATTAGATTTTCTTTGCTAAGAAGAAAGGCAAGCTCTGGTAGCTGCCCTGTACTTTTATGAGAATGGACTTGCTTTTCATGACTTGCTTGTCAGATGAAATGAATGTGTATGTGTATGTGGGAAGAGGCTGAAATTAATTACTGTCAGTAAATGAAGCATATGGAAGCTTGTCTTGATGTTACAGTGGCTGTGAATTAGTGCAGAAAACACAGTGGAAAAGCAAACAGTGGAACACTGTATTTGGATCAGAGCTCGCTCTGTACTGGCTTGTTAATGTTTCCCCACACCCAAACCTACTTTCTTGGGTGTATTGAAGGTCTCTTAATTACACTTGTATTTCTTCTGTGCTCCTCGTGGGATTCGTAAGACAGGGCATCACAGTCCAGATCATCATTGCTGTTTCCATGACAGTTTCCTGGCTGGGTGAGAGATGTCCCAGCATAAGTGGTTTGATAGAGAATTTGAGATATATGCTCAGTTTCACAGCTGTGCAGAAAATAAAAATTCCCAGCAATGTTGTTGGCATTATTATTGTAATATACACTTACTGAAACCTTGTCTGTCTCAAAACCCTCTGTCTCAAAAGGGAGCAGGAGTTAAATACAGAAAAATAAAAGCATAGCTTCCTCCTGTTGGAGCCGATATCTGAGCTGCTGCTGGTTTCAGGGAAGTAGAAGGGATGCTAATGGGGTAAAGATTATTAGAGTTAATTTCTGAGAGCTGCTTGGGAGCTATGGGCCACCTGAAATCCTTGTCTACTTTAATGTAAATAGTGCAGTCATAGCAAAACTGCGGGCTTGAATGTTGCACCTGGAGCGACTGTTTGTCCCAGTTAGGAAAATGCTGAACTTATGTAAGCCTGCCGAGATCTTGAGTAAACATTATGCATTGGCAGGTCTTAGTAAAATTTCCTTAACAGATGCATTTTGTCTCCAATGAGCAGAATTAATGCCTCTGTTATACTGTAGTTATTGCCATTAAGTGTTGCTGGCTTATATCAATTCCTTGTGGAATCTGGTAGGTAAACATACTTCCTTGGGGAAGCATGTCCCAGTTAAGTGGATTACAGAGCAAGTTATATCCAGTCTAATGCAGCAGTGAACCTGAAGCGGCTTCTGCTGATGCATTTACAGGGTTTCAACCTCACGTCTTCTGAACTGAAAAGTCATGAGCTACACTGATCCAATGGAGGATTGTTTTAGTCAAAGGTGTCAGCAGTTGTAAAACAGGCACAGAAGTAAACTTGGATATATGGACTGTTAAAACAATCCAACAAAATTTTGATTTATCTCTTGTATTTTGGGTAACCTAAGGTCAGACACTGTTCTGATCATAAATTTTGACATTTCAGAATGGAGGGCTTTGCTGTTACTGAGTCTTGAAAAATGCATCTGCCAGAAGTCAAGGGTGAAACCAACTTCTGTGTACAACATCTGATAAAGTATTGGAAGCAGGATGTCTTCCCATAATTGCTTTCAGCCTGAGTATAAAACTGAGCTCTTTGACTTAAATATCACATTTTTAATAGTTATTATTAGATTTTCTGTCTTAGTAATTTCTGCACCTTTATCACCTCCCTGTCTCAATGCTTCTCTGCCTGTGTTCTCCACTCCATGCAGAACCCTTTTCTGCCATGTTCTGAACTCTTGCATATTGTAGCTGATCAGCTGCCATCTCCCAGAGTAGGTGAAGGTTGCATTCTGTGGTATCGAAGCTTTCCATCGATTTCAAAATGCCTCAGAACACACGGGAGTGGATGGAGATGGAGAAGTACATGTTGCCCTTTTTCCTCAGCGTCGGTGCTAGATGGAGCAGGATTTCCTATTCACAGCTACTGCTCAGTACAGCGTGCCTGGCCTCAAAGAGCTAAACAGTGCTCATCAAGTGCTCACAGGATGATCCTGCAATCAAACTTTGCCATCTTCCTTCTTTTATAAACAGATTTTTGGGTGGAAGGGAGGGAGTGGTAAGTTCCTCAAAACACTCCCTGTGTCGTGGCTTTATGTTGATTTTGCTTCTGATCATGTGGAGGAAATTATAATGGACCTCTGAAACACACAAGCTTCTGCTATGGGAAAATGTAAGGGAGGTGTGGGTGTCATGAGAGAAGATGTGGAGGAGAGAAACTGAGCTTCCTCAAACTTGAGAACTGGACACATTTCTTGTATTGGAATCCTGGGTGGAAAGAGTTAGGGTTGTAAAGTGTGAGGAGGGAGGAGGCTGGTTGTGCAGGTTTACAGATCTTATGTACTAGGACGCTGCTCTGGTTTAGAATGATATTATCCAACTTAGTACGCCCATTGAAAAGACCACAAACCCCCTGAATGGGAGGCAGAAAAGGCAGAGATCATGGGCTGAGATAAAAACAACTAACTGAAAACAGCAATGAGATAAGAAACAGTAACAGCAACAATATTAATGACTAAAGTATACAAAAAAGAGAGTGATTCACACAAAAAAGTGCTCATGGAGCCCGAGACAATGAACAATAGTGGACAGGTTCCCCACAGGAAAAATCATATCCTTCCTCCCCAAGGCCAGAAAGTCCCTTACCTCTGTCCCTGGTAGTTGGTGTGAGGTGATATAGAGTGAATTCCTAGCCATGCACACCCAGCTCCAGGTTCCGTCTCCTCACACCTACTGCAAACATAGCTCTCCTGGACAGGACCAGGACAGATGCCTCTCGTAAACCAGTATTAGGAACCTAAGTATTAAATAAGTGTTAGATTAAGAGCCCTTTTGAAAACAAACCACTCAGACCTGGTTTCTTACAGTATAATTTGTGCCACCCATGAAAGGGAGACCTGGCTTCAGCAGGTGTTTTTTCATGTCTCTGCTGCCTCTGCACACCAGTGGTCTGGATGAGATGGCGAGGCTGCTCTGGATGTGTGGAGTGGGGGCATTGGTGATTCATCTCCCATGGTGTGGTATTTTCTACCACAGAGGGGGTGGTATTTTTGTCATTTAAGCATGTTACCTTGGAGGAGAAAGTTCCTTCTGCATGACAGTGTTTAAAACTGTAAGCTCTGAGGGAGGTTTTGTATATATCCTCAAGTACAGAGGGAGTATTGTAGGTGGCAATAAAAATCACTAACCAGGATCAGGTACTTATCACCTGGTTACCAACTCTGCTGCAGCTAGAGGAAGAGCTGCTTCCCTACTCTGCCCCAAGCTTCTGCATCTCTGCAGTGGGCATAATAGTGCTAGCTGGTCTGCCACAGGAGGTGGAAGAATCTATACCAGATTTTGAACCAAATAAGCGTGAAATACTGTGACTTGTCTGGAAATACTCCATTTGACTCAAGACACACAACATCGAATTGCATATCTTTAGATGATGACTGCTCAGAAATTAAATGGAGTGTGATACACTGCTGTGAGATGATAAATGCCATGAATTCCTGGGTAGGTGAGGACAGGTATATGAAAGTGGGATAAACTTGCTGATAAAAGTTATGTCTGGAAGTATTGATGGGGGAGGTTATTGGATGAGTATGAGTGAATATATTTATCTTTAGCTGAAGCTAAAAGAGCTCTCCCACTTAAAGGAAGCTAAACCACAACATATTCTAGAATAAACTGGTGAATAACAGGTTCCTGATGTACTTGAAAGTAGTATGGGAAGGGACCACTCCTGCTCTACTGGAATTCCTTACTGTCCCAAATGCTACTTCAAGCTCCTCACATAATTCCTTCCTCAAAGTCCTTTCCTCTTTGGGAAAGCAGTGGTTATGCAGCATTGGTTTTGGCTTATCCCATAGCAGGAGTCCACTCTTTTACTGTCCTCATGTGAATTTATAAACATCTTCATAAAATACCCTTTCCTAGAGTCTTTACTACCTTTCCTACATTCTTTCTGCATTAGCAACATTTAGTCTGGTAATCATGTCCATGTTGCATCAAGAGTGCAGAAGTTTATTAACAATGCTTGCTGGTTTTTGATGGTCTGTTTTATTTATGGGTTCTGCATATTTCTTTTGCCTTAAAATCTCCAATAAATTGAACTATATGCGTAATTGACTTAAAACTTAATATTCCAAATAAACCTTAAAGACAGAAATCTAAATGTTACATAGATGGTAGTGAAAACTTGAGTGGTTTTACACAGAATGTACTTCTTGAGATGATGCACTTTGGGGAAAAAAAAGAACAAAAAACTTTTGTAGAGTAAGGTCTGCAATGGGAAGTGCAGGATGAACAATGTCTGCAGCTTGATCTGAATATGCTTTGAGCATCCCAAGTGCTTGAGTCTCAAACTTAGCTTAGTGTAAATCCAAAAATCCTTTTTCTCTGCAAAGAGCTTGCGCCAGACTTCCCCTGGAGGAGGGATATTCTGGATGCAATGCTTTAATACTTTCTTTTCTAGTAGGAGACCTGAGGTAGAGAACTGACATAAGGAAAGGGGTGTTAATGATACTTTTCTTAATCTGCTGAAAGCATTGCTTAAGGTTTCCTTTCACTCTTGGAATGACCTGCATTCCCCTCTTTTTTTATCCACTTCAGCAGTTTCTGAGAAGCAAATTGCTCAGGTACTATATCTCTTTTTGAAATGTTTGCAAACAAACCCCAAATCATATGAGCATCTTGTAGTTTCATGATTTGTTGTTCTTTTTCAGCTGATTGTTGTCTGAATTCAGAAGAGTTTTCTGGGCACTTGGCCTGACTCAGTTTTGCATCCAAATTGGGTGACATTCTTAGCTGCTTTGTTCTGGTGTGAAACTTGGCTGGTGCTACAGAGTTTTGCTGTGAGTGCTGGAGCCCATGTTGTGTTTTGACTGTAAGGAATTAGTCTGATTAAACTGATTCTTTATTCACGCAAACACACAAAATTGCCGCAGCTCCTACCAATCAATTACTAGTTTGTGTGTCTGCCCATTACCACTCCACTCTGTTAGTGTGTGAGTGGTACAGGCTTTGTTCTTTCATCCCTTGAGTGCCACTGCCTACAGCAGTGCCCCACTCTGCACCTCTGCCGCTGCTTTATCCAGATAGAATTGACAGTGCAAGCTCTTCGACAAGGCAAAGTGGAGCTTCTTTCCTCTCTGCTTTCTTTCCTTGCCTGCTCTCCCTCTAGTGTGTGCAGGTACATAAAACAGCACATCCTTGCTGTCATGCTGTTAATGCTATAGTAGCCGCTGGTTTGACCCAGCAAAGTCTTCATTTTGGAGGCTGTGACACCCTTCTCAAATGTTGAGTGGACAGCAGTGCCAAACTCTCAGGGTGCTTGAAAACGAATAGAGCTTTGAAATACAGCAGCAAAAGCTTTCTGTGTTCCAAGCAACATTTCACCTCCCTTCCTCCCACTGCAAACAAATTGTATTGACAGACAAAAGCGGGATTATGGTGAGGAGATTTGCAAGACAACAGGATTATGGAAGCTAAAACAAGCAAACATTGTGATTATGTTAGGGGATGGGCAGGATGGAGTTGGGGGAGGAAGGGGACAGCACAGGAGCAGTAACTCGGGCTGCGATGCTGGTCTGCCATGGTGGTGGTGAGGCAGCATGGAAGAGGATTTAAGGTAATTTAGGACAAAAGCAAGCAAAGTAATTTCTCCCTGTAAACTCCAGTGGATGGAAACCTAGTACATTTGCATTACATTTGTCAGTTTTTGCTTTTCGGGAGTCTGGGGACAAAGAAATGGAGCAAAGGGAGAAGGGGAGGTTGGCCTAAACCTGTGAGTCCTGAAAGCCCCCTGCTCACTCAGGCAGGATAGGCACCAGCTGTCAGCTGATCTGAGCAGAGATCAGCTGTGACCTAATTATTGGCCTCTTAAACCTGCATTATTCCTTTCATTTTCCAGCTCATTGACGTTGTATAGAGAGAGGGTGAAAGAAAGTAGAAAAAAGAGTTATTGATAATCTACTTCCTATGTGTCTGCCACTCAACCAGGGTCATGGCTGAATGGCCTCCATCAAGGAGAATGAGGATGGGCTTTTAACCCTTCTGCTCCCCTGTGGGAGGAAGACAGCTTTGTGCATTTGGGGGAATAGAAGCTTGAAACAATTTGAAATCAAACATTGGTGTGCTTTGGGTCAGAAAGACTTGGTAGTTCTTGTTTGCACTGAGAAGCAGTGAAGTGAGCAGCTGGTAACCTATGAGATGAAAGAATGAACAGAAAATACTCACCACTCTGTTCGTGCAGGGGCAGGCAGAGGCCCTTCTAACACTTTATAACCCTGCCAGTTTGAAAGGCAGGATGCACGCACATTTTGCAGTCATCAGAAGACAAAGCAGTCGGCATGTATTGGCCTTTCTAAGGTTGACATGGGTGTATGAGAATGCTTTAGTTGGGCAGCAGGAGGGTACCAACCCTCTTAGAGTGACCTTGGATGCAAATAACATACCAACTCACAATCCTTCAGTGTATCTGGTTGCTGCTGAGAATAGCATGGCAGCCCTGCTTTACCCATCCAGAACATGCTACCCATTGTTACTACCTGCCTTGAGAGTAGTTAAAACAAGCAGTTGGAATATGTAGAGAAGCCAGGATATTGGTGGCTGAGGTGGTATCAGGCTGGGTGTGTGGCACATTACAGTGGCAGTGGAAAAACAGCAAAGCTCTGCTTTCTGGCAGTGGAGGCATGGCCTGGGAAAGGCAAACATCATGGCTCTGGCAGGCCAGTGCAGAAGGTGAGAGAGACTGTAAGACAAGAACAGACTGTGAAATTATCAAATTTTCTGTAAAAACCTACTTTCCAACTGCCAAATCTGTACCTCTTCCTCCAATAACTGATAATCCCCACCAAGCAAATTATCTTCTTGATGATTAAAACATCTCTCTCCTGTTTGCTGATTTGTCACCACCCAGTCCTTCAAGCTTTTAACCCCTTCTGCAGTGCCTTCTAGTTAGCATATGTTTTCTAAATCTGAACTTCCAAAGATCCATGGAAAAATGTTTTTTTTATGCTTTATTCCACAGTATAGGTGCCCTGTGCTTTCTGCTATTTCTGACATTCAAACCCTCTTCTAAAGAAGGGAAGATGGGGAGATAGAGCGATTAGAACTCCCCTATTGTATTATAGTCTCTAATCAAGCCAAATTGTTGAGACTGGCTGTAAATTGCTGGGATAATTGACCTTCAGTCATTTAAAACACACTTCTGGGAGTGAAATACATTTTACTTTCTCTTCCTGCCCTCCCTGCCCCTCCCCTTGCCCTGTTTGAAGCCTCTTGCAGCCTTTCCAAAGCATCTTCTGACAAATTTTAATCAATAACCTAGTCAGTGGTAAGCCTGAGCCTATCACATCTATTACCTTGATGACAGGGTACTGGAAGCCCTTATTCCTTCGCTTTTGACATCAAAGCAAGCATCATGGAAAGAAAGAAAAAAACAAACCAGAGGGATTAGAGTTCAAGTTAAATGGGCATGGTTTTAAAGACTGAGCACTTTGAAGCCTGATCAAATCTATTAGTTATTTATTATTGAATGAGTACACATTGCATCTTTGGGGCTGTATGAGGCGCACAGCATATATAGCCACTGCCTCTGGAGCCTCAGCTTTTAGGCCATAGTTACACACTGTATGTCAGGAGTGTACACTGTGTGCTCAACATGCAAATGTCACAAACTAACCACCTGGGAGGGAGCCTGTGGCCTCAACACTTATTTTTTCTGTCAATATATATGCATCATTATTTACTCTTTCCTTTTTTCTGGTGTTTCCGTTGCGACTGTTGCCTATTGCTCTTGCCTTAATGAAAACTGTAAATTTCTTGGTAAAGTGACCTGCATACCTTGGGTCTCTGAACAAAAATAATTTTAAAAGCCCCAAAATAACAAAAGGCCCTTGTATCAGGGATGTGGTGGGATGTATGGTCTCACTGCTTATCTAGTAAACAAAAAAAAATTGCAGCAGTTAGTTCCTGAGCTTTTTATTGTTAACTGGAATTTTTTGTTTGTAACAGCAAAGGCATCAGTGGTGTTAGTTATCTTTTTCAGGGTGTTTTCAAACTAAATGATGACATTAAATAGTTGTAGGACCTCGGCTAAATGAGTTGCCAGTCTTGTGCCTCACTTTCATGGATAAAGGTTTATAAAACTGCATTAAGATGATGGTGTTTAAGTGCTGTGAGATTTTCAGAGTATGCACCTTGCTCTCTGCGTCCGTCTTGGCTTTGATTTATACTGAAGGATAATCTAGAAAGATCCTAACTGCAGATCAACTGAAGAAAATTTTCCCCATTCCTATTTTGTGACTTGCACTTTTTTTGGATTTATGTGAATTATTTCCTTATATGAAGCAAGAAAAGCTGTGGATAATGAAGCTGCTAAAAAGCATTCTGGGGTTCCTAAACTAAAGATGCAGTTTAAGTACCAAAGCAGTAATGTTATTGTAACACCTGCTGGAGGAACAGGCAGCCCTGAGCAAGTTTATGTCTTGCTGGGTACGTCAGTATTTTGCAGTATGGTGAACAGTGTTGCACAGTTGGAAATGCTCGCATGGCTCTCATGGAGCCAGCCAGCCAGACTGGCCATGTGCGAGATGGACCCCTCAAGTTAGGAGACTGGCTTGTGACTACAGAACAAAATGAGATTTGGCCACGATCCTCAACCTGCAGCATAAGCTTAGAGAGATTTCTGGCAGTACCCTAGGGAGAGGAGAAGGCTTGGAAGCAGGATGTGGCAGCTACAGCTTATAAGGCTGCAGCACATGGAGCTGGTCCTAAAGCGGTGCAGTGCCCTAAAGGGCAAACTGCATAACGAGGTCTCCTGAGCCTGTTGCATAGGAGGTGCTATTTATCAACCCCAGCTGCAAGCAGCACCAACCTCTAGTACAATGGAATGATGCCTCAGGCCAGTCTATACATTTATAAGCATGTTAATAAATCACCATAAAAATAAACCCTGTTTATTGCCATTATAAATTTACATGGAACAGTTGTTATCTGTAGGTCCCTTTCTGGCTGTTTCCTTATAATCTCATCACCACTGACAGGGATCAGACACCACAGATATGAATATGGGAGAAAGGGGGTGCAGAACAGGTAAGGGATCCAGAGATTAAGACAGAAGGCCAAACTGATGCCCTGGTTTGTCAGTTCATCCATGGGATTGACAGGGGATAGTTGGTTGCCAGTGTCTTGTAATCAGGGACCCTGCACATCCCGGTTGTTTGTGAAAGCCAGAGGGAGTGGACCGGGACATCACCACCCTATTTCAATTTTAGAGAGTGCTGGGACAGAGGCCTGTATCAAGACCATTGTGCCCTGTGGAGAACATGGGGCAACCAAAACAGTATGGCATTTCTGCTTCTGATCTGTTGCAAAGACTCTGCCAGCCAAGCTGCAGGGTTACCATAGAGATGGTAAGAAATAATAGAAGAAGAAGATGAAGACCTGTTTCTGGGTGGTCCTGCCACCTTGACAGCAGGATGACATTTCTCTGGTTGGGTTGCTCAGCCCCATGGCTGTGCTTTTGGGTCATTTGCCACAGCCTGCATGCAGTCCCACCAGGACTGGCAGGTCTGCCATGTGCTGTGATAACTCCCTTAGTGCCCTGAGTTGCTGTGTTTGGTGCAGCAGTCTTAATGTGCTGGCTAGGTGTGTGGTATTGTTGCAAGGACTGGGCACTTCTGAAGTGCTTGGTAAGCTTTGATAGGTACTGGGTTGCTTTCTGAGTTGCTGGACTCTCTTAAAACTTCAGGATTCTCTTAAAACTTCAGACCTTGAGAGGTCTGAGGTGTGACTGGCTGCTTGGAAAAGAATTTAAGAGAACTTGTCTGAAATTTCTTGATAGCTTTTTAGCTGATTCTGAGCCTGGTAACCTAGGCTAATGGATTTTTGTTAGGTTTTGAGGCTGTGACTGGCCTAGCAAAAGTTTTTTACTGATTTTGGCAGCACTCTGTCATTTGTTTCCTCATACTGTTGTTATTTTATGAGAGAAGCTGCCTGCCCAAAGAATCCAGCTGTGATTTATGAATTGGCCATCAACAGTTATTATGCCAGCCACTGCATACGTTCATTCTAATAAATTTCCTGCATCTTCTATAGCAGCTTGTTTTACTCCCATTTATTGATACTGTGGTTTTAACAAAAGCAGCACATCAATTACAGTAATTGTATTCAGCATGGCTGGAGCTATGGTCTGAGGACAGGTGTGGATCCAGGATGGGGGATTAAAGGCTACTGAGAGGACCTAGAGAGAAGAGAGCAGATGTGGAGCTGATACCCAGGTAGATTTCCCTTGATGCTACATAACAATATAGTTTTAATATCTTTCTAGGAAAGAGAAAGAGGTGAGGTCGTTGCAGATGTGGCCCAAATGATCTTTCCTGCTGGGCTATGCCAGCTTTAAATTATTTTCAGATATGATATATAAGTCAGGGTTTTGCATTATTTGTAATTGCACTTTTTCTTGTTTCAGCTTTAAAAGGTTTTTAGTGATTGAAGCAGTAAATATGGATTTAATGGGTGGACTGTTCACTAGATTACTGCATTCAAAGAGTTGCAGTCAAGATCCAGATATCCAAATGCAGATCAGTAAGAAGTGGTATCCCTTTGGGGTTTGTATTGGGACTGGTACTGTTCAATATTCTTACTTCAATATTCTTTCTGTGTGACAGTCTCTCCATGGCTGACACAGGTAAGACTGATGTAGTTCCTGTTTCCTCAGCCCTGAGCTCTTTCTATTCAGTCCTTCAGCTGTAAGAGCTAAGTTCTTTTCCCAGATCCCTGTGCATCTTACCTGGTACTCAGCTCTATCTAGTTAGATCACACTTAATTTTTGCAAAGCTCAGCACTTGGTGTAGAATTGGAGGGTCCCTGTAGTAGATCTATACGTGGAAGTGAGCATGGAGTAATAGAAGGCTGTAAACAGGATTCTGATGCACTGCTGGAGGTGTGAGAGGGTGAGGACTAGAGAAGCAGAAGATGCTCTGGGAAGTTAAAAACTTCATGCACACAGTCATGCTGAAGTATATGTACATACATACAAAGTTCTTGTGCATATTAAGATTATGAATACCTTTGGCTTGGGTTAGCCCTGCTCTACAGTGAATCGAAGTATTCTGTTTTCCAGTGATACTGTTATTCCTCCAGGTAAATGAATTAATAGGCTCCCCATAATATTCCTTCGTGGATTAGATGCCCAACACTACAACCACAGCCCTGCTGCTTTTATTCTTGGATTTATTCCCAGTTTTGTCTATGAAATGATCATTTAGTACATGAGCAATATGCTGATTTCCCCTTATGGTTATTGCATTTTCTGTTCATAAATCAGGAATTAATTTGTCTCCTTTGGGTCCCTTGGTGCCTTTTTGCTTAATAGCCAAGTATGTTTGTTCTGTGTAATATAATGAAAAAAAAGAGTAGTAGATAGCGAAAAGTGATATCCCCAGCAACCTCTCATCCTTCCCAGAACCTGGGGGACCCTCTCTTTCTCTTTTTTTTTCCCCATCCTGGGGACCTGCTTGCATCTGTCATTAGCTGATAAGAGACTCCTGTGCTCTTTGGTAGTTCAGAGATAGGCCAGGGCTGGAGGGGAGGAGGGCTTAGTTGTCTGTCACCTGGGAGTGATCTGCAGCCCTGGCACTAAATTGTTCTGTAACCTTCACCTCCTTGCATAATAGAATAATTGAAATCAGATATAAAATAACTGATCCAGTAAGTCTGTTTCACTGCCAGTTCAGTTCCAAACTGCTGCACTGTAATGCATATGCATATTGCTTTGTTGAGTTTGAGGCGCCTTAAATGCTTTTCTTTTTGTGGGGCTTAGTGGAAGTGTGTGTTGGGAAGATTATGGCAAATGTGTACTGCATGAGCAGGGTAAAGGGCATGGTTCTTTCATCCCCAGTACTGTTTGTTTTGGAGACTACCAGCTGGAGATGCTCCTGCTGCATGAAGCACACTCTCTTTTCTCTGTTGAGCAAAGTGACTCTCCATGCAGCATTTGTGTCCCTGGCTGATCCAGGGCACAGAAAGCTAGTGGCTAGATTCTGAGCTCACTTTTGTGGGTCTTGCTCCTTTATCCTCACTGCTGTTACTTTAGAGAGAAGAATTCAGCCCTCAGCGCTGTAAATCCTGGATGCTCTCCAGCAAGGTAGGGCAGAGGGAAAAAACAAACAAAATTCTACCAAATTCTTGGTGGGGGGCAGTTCTCTTCAGGAATGTGAAGGAAAGTGCATATCTGCATAAGGAGGGAAGGCACCCAGCACCAGGTTGCTCAGGAATGGTGATGGTAAGTGTGGTTTGGGATGCAAATGCTTGAATTGCTGGCAGATAAATCCCCCATGCACTGCTACAGAGCTGTGGAAAAGTCATTGCTGTTGTCCTTGCTTCTGCAGGGGTTTTCCCTTCTTGTAAAAATATTCAGTCAATTGGAGAACTATTATTTTTCCAAGAGGGTAAAAGATGGGGAGAGACCTTCTGACTTTTTCCTGCTGGGTTCTTGTGCTGATACATAAGCCCTGGCAGATGAGAGGTCAGCAGGAATCCTTTTTGTGTGTGAGGCTGGGTTTGCCAGAGAACATTTAATGCTGGGAATGCAAGGCTGGTTTCTTTGTTTTCAGGGCATGTTTGATATTTGTCTCCTGCTGTGTCATCTCCAGCCCCTTGCAGAGGGCTTTGAGTTTGCCAGTTTGTAGAGTGCCAGGTGGGCTACAGGAACTAAATGGTTAACCCCAGTCTGGATTGTCCTTGCTAGCCAGAGAGGAAAAAACCACTAGCCTAAAACTAGGAAACAGAAATTTCCATTTAAGTAGGCTTCACCCTGTGTCACCTTTTCCCTGAAACAGACGGCTGTTGCAGTATTGTCTGTGCATGTTGGGGACCGGGGAGGGTGGAGGGAGAAGGCTGCAGAGGAACAGAGCCATGTTTTCCCCTCTTGCCTGGAGGACATTATTGTCTAATAGGCAGTTTAGTCAGATGTTTACTAGATGAGAGTCAGGGGAACTTGAGATCTCTAGGGACAATTCATGCAAAGCTGGAGACTACAAAAATGCCCCTGAGCAAGTGAGTTTCCAGCAATAACACTGTCACTCGTACTGGGAAATTAAAAATTAAAAGGGAAATAAATCATGCTTCTTAAATATACCCTGCCATTTGTCCCTCCTGGCCTTGTAGACAATTTAAAGAGAAACACTAAAATACAAAAGCTACACAAAGAGCCTTTCAACAATATTTGTTTAAGATCTGTATTTTATTAGCTGTGGACACCTGTCCTTTGTTCCAGCTTCATTCAGTTGATGATCTCTTTTCTGTAGTAGTTCAAAATATTGTTTTACCTTAGCATCCAGAGTTAAGGCAATATATCCTACACTTAATTTTTTTATATCTGTGTGCATGTGTAAACATAATTGTTTCTTTAATACAAACTCAAAGAAGCTCACAGAATGAGATACCTCCATCACTTTAGATGTGTTCTTCACCTGAAACTCAGAACATGGCTTTCTAGCTAATATTTATAGTTAGCATTAGGTAGCCCTGGTAATTTGTGAATTCAGCCTTCTGAAATGTGAGTCTGATTAAGTCAGTCTTTGAGTTAGGTTTTGCACATGTAGGACACAAATTGCATGATCTGTTTTGAAGCAACGAAGGTTGGAGCAGTTTTCAAAATAGTTATTGAACATGCATATATTATGTACAGAGAGGCCTCTCTGTGTTTAGGCAGACAAGAGAACTGGAAACTGGTTTGGCTTAAAAACACAGTAGTATTTGTTCGGGAAATGTTAATGGGTTTGTAAGAAAATATCTTGTACAGAGAGGAGATAAAAAAAGCGCAAATGAAAAGATTATACTGATCCCGTGAGTTGTTCATAGAAATGCCCTGTTGTAATACAGCCCTCACATTTCCCTGCTGCAAGCTGATGTCTGGAGTGAAGTCTCTTTTGTCGGTGGGATGTGCTGGGTGGGAGGTTGGCTTGGGCTGCCTTGGCTGGTGTGATACTGGCCCCGAGGGAGTGGGCATGGGGTGCTGCGCAGTGGTCAGGTTGCTGGAGAGAGCGCTGGCTGTGTGGGCTGAGGTGTGCAGGCTGGGCTGGGGTGGGGGAAGCAGGAATAGGAAAGCTCCAGGGCTGTCAGGGTGTCTGGACTGTGTGGGGATGCAGCTCTGGGGTGGTAGCTGACTGTTTAATTTCTAGGATCCCTGCCCTGTGAAGGAAGGGTGCCTATGTTGGCTTGGTTGATGGACTCTATACTTGAATCATGATGTGTTTGCAGAACTGCATGCAGAAAGCATCCTGACTGCTTGTTATCTGCACCTTACATAGCTTTAGGAGTTCCTTGCTTTCGTGGGTGTCATAGAAGCTCCCCCATATATCCTGAGTTATGTTTTCCAGGTCTCAGACTGAGCTGCTTTTCCAACTTACTGCTACTTCGTTGTCAATTAGCAACTAATGCTGCAGGAGGATGACAATGAGGATAATTCCAATTGTGACAGTGACCAAACATGTCAGCTTGGAGAGGGTCAGGGGGACACAGCAGTTCCTCTCTCTATAGCCCATGTCATACCACCCCTCAGCAGTGCACAGAGTGCTGTTGTCCGACAGCCTCTCTCAGGATAACACAATTATCCTATCCTTACAGTCTTACTTAGGGAACTTTAATTTGCTGGCAGGGAAAGTGCTGATGCTACAGGTTGGTTCTCTTTTATGTGGTAGGAGGAAAATAACTTATTTAATAAGAAGATACTTTTGTTATAAATAAACCTGTCACACTCAAAAGAGCAATGCTAGCACTGTATCCCTGCTATAGTTGCCTTCTAGAGTCAAAGTGTTGATCACAGGTGGCAGGATTCAGGGGTATTAGTGGTGGAAAAATTTCCCAGCATTCCACATAAAGGCTATCCTTAATGTGGCTATGCCCTGAAATATCTTTCTGTCAAACCTTAAAAGGAGGTGGCCAAACTGGTGTAATGGTCACTTCTGGCTGTGAGAGCTAAACATCCTGTCCTTGCTGCACTCTGATTGTTTAATCACATACTCAGTTAGGTTGGAAAAACCTCTGAGATCAGGTCCAGTGTATGACCAAACACCACCTTGTCCACTAGACCATGGTGCTGAGGGCCATGTCCAGTCTGTCCTTAATGTTATGTCATATTTCTATAATGTTATGTCAGCAGTAATAAGCTAGAGTATTCAAACTCTGAGTGTCACTGCTAGGGAAGGAGGTTATGTCATTATTCTCATGTTGAAAGGGAGATGTTAAAGTCAAGGTGACAAGTCAAGGCAAGCATTTTGGGGTAGCTGTGAGACATGGAGCACAGTGCAGGCTTCCTTGTTCCTAGATATTTAGGATCCTTTGTTTTTGTGCTTTTGTGATAATAACTTCGAAATTTTCCATGGCAACAGGTGGTGCAATTGTTAATTTTCAGTCTTGATGCAGGGAGTAATGGTAAATAGGCTGTCACTGTTCTGTGACTGGGAGGAGCTCTGTCTCTGTGTACAGTAGGCTTTGTTGTGACAGTGTGTTCTTTCGTGACTATACCTAACCCTGTGCCTAAGTCAATATTTTTTTTTTTCTGCCTTAGAAAAAATTGTGACCATAAACAGTCATAATTTTTAGAGGTCACCATTGCATAGAGCAGATAGACTGAGAGAGTTCACACCTCTGAAGGGGCTGGGTGGAATTGGCCCTGCCTGGCTGCAAGGAAGACAGAGGAAGAAGTAAGCCTCATATCCACAAAGAAATGTGGATCTGACTGCTACCATGTGTTGGAACTTCCAAAGAGGTCCAAAGAAGCTGGGCACCATATAGAAAGCATCCATATAGAAATTTGGGCCAAGATCTGCAAATACACTGGCACATTTTCCTAGGTAAAAAAGATGTGTTTCTTTCTGGTTTTAACAGCATGTTGTGTGCAGATTTCTGTACATTAGCCTTGGCTAGCACTGAGTTGTGTGTAATGTGCTATTTTTTATTATTGACATCAGTCATGGTGACTTGGCTTGTCAAATACTTATGGAGGAAATTATTTGATTTTTAAAAAAAATCTAGGAAGATAGTCCTGGGTGTTTTTTGTTTAGTTGAAAGGAAAAGTAAACAAAAGGAATGAAAGAGTAGAAAATATCTTATCTTGTTTATAAGCAAATAAACATAATAGCAGAACACAGTGAATAGGAAAACAGTTGCTCTCCATCTGTCATCTCCATCATCTGAGGACTTTAGATGACTTCAGAGGAAAAAAAAAACATGGTATCTTGTGCCAGTAAGCATGATTAGCACTATGGGTAAATGTTTAAAATACAAGACTGAAACTACAGAAAAGGTTCTCATCTTGTTCCAGTGCAGATACGTATGGCCTAGGGGAGACCCACTGTCACATCGTGTACCTCAACTTCCCAGTCTCTAAGGAAGGATGTTTGCTAGAGTGAAAGAGAAGCTTGTGAGACTTACTTATGTTTTTAAATTATTTTGAAGTCATGGGATGGAAAAGTTAGAGAAGCAGAGATTTTTATTTATAAAAGAGGAAAAATATTATAAAAGAAATACAAGGAGTTATTTTCTCAAACTTACTGTGAAAGGATGCTATCATAGTGCAATTTGAGATAGTACTGTCACTGACTTTAGAAATGTGTGACGAGTATATGTGTGGCAGTTTTGGTCATAGAAAGTTAATTTAAGGTCCTAAAAAGCATGAGGCAATTCCATTACAAATACAATTGAATGCTGGTAAGTTTTATCTCTTTGTCTGCAAGAAATGGTCTGTATCAAACAGGCTAGTTCAGGGAGAATGATGAAGCATTGATCTTTTGGGCCTTATCATATATGCAGATTAAAGTTGTGTGGAATGGAAAAGTTTGTTTTTTTTTTTAATTGAACAACAAAAAAGGTTTGTTTGTATTTCTGTTGCGACCAATACAAACCATCTCTTGTTTGTTTTAATCAGAACAGTAAAACATCTTATCTAAAACATCTGAAAATTTTGTGTAGGGCAAGCTTCCACTAAACAGGGTCAGGCTGTGGAAGCATTTTTGCTGAAATGAACACATGTACTATCCAAGTGCTTTGTTCTGTGTTCAGTGCTGCACGATCAGGATATTTAATTCCTTTGCTTGTTTATTTTAGTGCAAGAAATACTGTGGTTTACTTTTTCTTTCCTATGTTAGTATTGCCCTCTACTGGAGGAAATCAAAGCTGCCCACCTGTGCTGCGAGCCTGAGGTTGGCGGCAGAAAGCATCGTCTGCTTTCCCTCCTCTCTGCAGGGAGAAGCCATCCCTCCGACAAGCAGGAGGACTGCTCAGGGTATCCAGATTTGAGTTCCTGAATGGCAGCGTTTTTGTTACTATACAATCAAAACACTTCCTGTGTGTTGGTAGCTCAGGCCATATGTGAGGAGCTGTGCTTATTCTAAAGGGAAGCATTCTCCTGTGCAGTGAGGAGAGAGACTTGGAGCTGATTAGTGCAAGATTTGGCAAGTGAGGCTGCTGGGGCTGAGTCACAGGCTCGGGATGAAACAGGTCCTCTGTGGCCAAGTTTGAGAGCTGCTGAAAGCAGGGCAAACTGATGAGTCTGCTGTTATCTTCTACAGCAGCCTTGCTTTTGGGACCTTGTCAGGTACTTTGGAGTGAGATGTTGCAGTCTATTGGAAGAACTAGCATTGGGCTATGTAGTTTACACTTGAATTGCTTGGATGATCACTTCTAAGTCACCCCTAGCCTAGTGTAAAATCTGACACTCCTCACTCCCCCTCAGCCCCCATGCCTAGCACTGGATCGAGGCATTTTTGCCTACAGGCCAAACTCAAATGTTCCAGTCTGCAGTGGAGGCAACAAAATTATTCTGGCCTGAGGGGCTTCAGGCATCAAGAAGAGAAAGAAAGGAGATACAAGGGAGCATAAACTCCCCAGAGTTCAACATAGAAAGGTGTCCAAAATTAACAACTGGCCGGTATAAGTCAGTATTCCCAAATTTAGGACACGTACTTTTGTAAACATGCGTGTTTGGTATTTTTTCTTAGAAGTTTGCCTTGTAGATGTTCACTGGACCTCGTGCCTTAATAAGCTTTGTCACAGCCCACAGCTGTAAGGAATGAGGAACCTGGGAGGAGTCCATAGGAAAATCCAGAGGTTCCATGTATTTACTGAGGTACATTACTCTACAAGGTGAAGTCTCATCATGGTCCCTCAGTGATGGTCCCCACAGTATTGCTGTGTCCAGGTTTCTTTTTCTGATGTTTCAGTTTTAGCAGTCTCAGTACTCATAGGGATGTCTTCTTGAGGCTGTTTGGTTTGGGAACTGAAGGTGCCATGGGAAGGTTTTGCATCACTGCATGCTGGTGCCTGTGCAAGGACCCTGCACAGTTTGTTGAGTGCCTCTGTGGGCAGCAGCCATGGTATCTATATTTAGTAAACCGCTCTGTCTGCTCACTGCTGGCCAAATACTGGTATCTGGTAGCTTTTACAGATCTATTGCTAGGAAATATGCTTGGTTCTACAAAAGTGCAGAAGGCTTACCTGTGTTAGTTTAGGAGAATGCAGTGTTTAATTTTTAAAATCATTAAATTTCTAGAACATCAAGACAATATACTTAATTATTTTAATTTAAAATTAGTTTTCTGTCATTTCGGTGCTTGGTAGCCTGAAGATTTGGCTACTGTGTATTACCAGTGCCCCCTCCCGGATAAGACCAGGTTTGTTCTCAGCTGCCTGGCCCCTCCAGTGCTTCCCCTGAAGCACAGCCATGCCAAGCCGTGGCTTGTGAAAAAGTTCAGCTCCTGCTTTCTCTGACTGTTGCCAGGTGACCCTACCACACAATGAAAAAATCACAGGAAAGATTCTAGGTTGTTTTGATCAAGAGAGAATTTTCATAAATGCAAGGGCTTGGGATTTTTTTGTTCTGTACAGAGGGGGATGGTCAAGTTTGCTGCACTTATTCTGCTTTTGCTGCTCACAAACTAGATAATAAAAAGGCTGAATAATGCTTCATGTGATACAAGACCCTAGAAGTATCATACTTCTTAACTCTCTAAGGAATAAGAAACTTTCCTGTGATAGAAAATGTGCTGTGACCCTGCTCCCTGTACAGGCACAGAAACCTAGCACAAGGAGAGGAATTGGCTAAACCAGAATATTCCAGCAGATTTGCAGGAACAGTCTTGAGTTCCTGCTTTACTGTTCTGTGCCCTATAGATTGAGTTCTACTGCTTGTTCAGTACAACTACCAAGCAGAGTGGTAACAGCTCGTGGGATCTGGTTGGGATTTAGTCAAATGTTTGAGTTCGTAAGATACTGTTCTCATACACAATTACCATGTAATTTGCAGCCTATTACAGTTCTGTCTTTGCCCATGCCAAAGGAATACTTGTCCCTATGTGCTTATTATGTCCTTCTCTGTCTTCTGTTCCCTCTGTATAGGAAGTATTTTTTTTATTAGGGTCTGGTTGCTTTTCATCAGGAATAGCTCCTGTCCTGCCGTGACAGCTGTTGAGCTAAAGTATTTTTTTCCCTTGATAGGTGCCGAGATTGGATCATTTGCTGTTGGTTGTGTTTGGACAAATTTTATTTCTTGCATGTCTTACTGTTCAGTAAATTGCAGCCACAGATTTCTGTCTTTAACAGGGCAATAAAGAATCCTTCACTCTCTGCAAGCCTATCTCCCATCATGGTCTCCTGTGGAAAATCTTTGGAGTTTATATGTGCATCATGCCTCAGAGGGAGCTATCAAACAAGACTTGGGGCTGTACTGAGAAGGGGTTTATTAACCTGACTGATGTGAGTGAAGGCTGCAGGATACTAAGAGACTTAACCACTCAGGGGGGAGAGACTCTGTAGATAAGAACTGCTTATGGAAGGACAGTTTAGCAACAGGGTGATAGAGCTGCAACCATTTCACTCCCCTGTGAGTAATGGAACAACAAAAATTTTTTGTAGGAAAGTTCAGTTATTATTATGGACTAGGCTTCAGGATAGATTCTGGGGGTTTTGCTTCAGGAAAATGGTTTATGGTTCACTAAGTTATTTAGAGCTGTTTATCAAAGTGTTCCCCCTGAGCTGTAAATAAGCCCTCCATCTGACAACTGCAAAGTGATAGTACTGGGGACAGATGAGGATGTCCTGGGGAATCCCTTGCATCCTTGCCAGCCTTAGATGAGGTCTGTGTATATAGATCCACATACATAACTTTCTCCTAATAATGTGAGTGTTTTCAATGTGCATTTTGTAGTATCTGATCCACCAGCAGATGGGAGTCTGTCAGCACAGCTCCTTCCACAGTGGTTAAAAGCAGATGAGTTCAGATGGGTCTCATGGATCCTTACTTCCCCTTCATCATTGCAGGTCATTGGAGACAATGTTCTTGTTGTCTGCCAATTATTGTCTTTTTCTCTCTTCTAAGTTTATTAAGTTCAGGAGTGATAGCCCTCTGTCAAATACATTGTTCTTTTTTATTTTATTTTTCCATTTTTTTTAACCTTTACTATTTTCTTTTTTTAAAAATTCTTTTACTTCCCACTGCATCCAGAAACAGAAAAGCTTCCTGGAGGATATAAAGCAGATTATCAGCAGAGATGTAGACAAGATACTATACTACTTCATCTCTGAGGCGCTGGCCTTCACAGGTCAAATATTAGTTCCTTAAATGCAAGTTCATACTTGCAATGTTTTACACATCACTAAGTAGTTCAGCAGTTGGTGGATGTTTCAAACTGCTCTACTAGCAGGGATATTTAAGTTGAAGCTTGAGGAGTGTAGGGGACACCTTAATTATCAAAGGCTCAAAGAGTGGGTCAGGCTTGCGTACATTGGCAAAGCAGTTTCCAGAGTTGTAAGTTCAAAATGAAATGGCCTTTTGCTGTGCAGATCTCATTTAATTTCCTCTAATTGGTCCCTCGTCAGCTGCTCTAGCAGGACATATCTTCCGAAATTCTGCGTATATTGACTACTGTAGTTTTTTGTTGAGGACATCATGGCATTCCTGCATTGTGAAACTCTGCTGTCTGCCTTTGGCTTTGACACAGATCTCATTCTTAATGAAAGATCATCTAATTCAGATTTTTGCATTGGAAGGAAAAACTTCTTGGGTAGGTAGCTATAATATATCCCTGCAGAACAGCTGAATTTACTCACTGCATCCAGCTAGTTTTGCTGCTCTATCAGATTCTAGTTGATTTGCTTTTATTGTTTCTCCTTATTTCCCCTTTTTCATCAGAATAAGAGACTGAAACAAGGCTGCAGAATGGACAACTGTCCATTCAGTTGTCATAAGAGTTAGACAGGAGGAATCTTCTCTGTTGTCAGCCTGTCATTTGTGATAGTAACACTGCTGTTTTGTACAGCCCTTGGAGTGCTGTATGGATATTTCTGATGTGTGTGGCAGTGTCATGGCTAGTGAGGAAACTTGGGTCATCTTGGGGAGGGGACACATGTACACCAGTAGCAGGGGTTGGGACTTCTCCTTTCTCAGCATGTTGGAAGAGAAGTATGTGTCTGGCTGAGGGCTCTGTTTGTGATGGGCAGGATTTCTCTTGGCCCCAGCCAGGTGTCAAGCCTGTCATGGCAAATTCTCTCAAGGCGGGTATGAGGGCTTGGAGGAGGAAGCTAGCCAGGGTTTGCAGGCATGCAGCCACACAACCCTGTTACTGGGACTGAAAAGAAAACCCAACAAGCTGGTGGGGCTGATTGGTGAAAACCATGGCACCTGATTATTCTTGGTTCTGTGGAGGAAGGCCAAACACAAGGAGCTCTCGTGAAGAGGTGAGTAAGCAGAGGTCATGTGCAAAGACGAGGTGACACATGGATATTTTCAATCATTGTGGTAAACAGTTGAATTCCTTCTGATAAGGGATGGGCATGGGCCAAACCTGCTGATTGCAGAAACATCCCCTGATGGGTGTTTTACCATTTTTCCCATTTGGCACCAAAGTTGGAGAACTTTGGTGAAGAAATGGTGGATGGTGATTCATGACTTCTACTGAACATGGAATTAAAGATCTACTTATATTTGCTTACAAACACAAAGCACACATAAACCAGGCTTTAGGAGAGGAGGTTGATAAGACAGTGGTCTGGAGCGTATGCCATGAGGAAAACTCCATGTGACCTGAACTGCAGATCAGTTTGGAAAGCATAAGGAGAGGTAATAAGGAGTTGAGAGGCAATACCTAGAGCTAAGTATGGTGTGTCAAAATGCAATTGATCTTTAGAAGATGGAAACCTCCCATTCCAGAGCCTATGGCTTAGTATGTAGATTTGCCACCTGTGACATTATCTGGAGGTGCTTTGCCATGCATGTGCATGTTTATGTTTATGAAGTCAATGTAGGTTAATTTCATTATTCATTTCAACAGTGAGGGCTTCTAGACTGTTTGGGTTTTTGTAGGCCCTGTGAAACTCATGGTGACATGATTTACTTTAAGTGGAATTGGGTGGATTGTTATATAGTGCTTCAAATTATTTGATTAAGTCAGATGTTTTTACAGCACATGAATTACATACAAACAAACTCTGAGTTGATTTATAATTGTTTGGAAAAGATTATGTTTATTTCAGCCTATAGCATATGCACAGTTGTTTACTTAAACTCTTGCTTTCCATAGAGTGGCTGGTCCTGTGAATAGCATATTTCATGCTGTGCTTTTGGATGCCTGTGGGTTTATATTGACAAGTTAAGCAAATGTCAAACATGCATACTTTGTGGATACATTTCATATCTTCCTAGTGATGGTCCTCAGTACATAGTGATCTTTTCCCAGCACTTAGATCTATAAACCCACTTAGAAGATAATTGGAAAAATCCTGTGGATAAATGCTTTCAGTACAGCCCAAACTGGATGGATACAATGTTGGGAGTAAAGAGCAGTGTTGTGTAACTTGATGAAGGTTATTCAGTGGATGCTGGTGGGCTCTTCAGCCATAACCAAATTACTTGAAAGAGAGCTGAAGGTAGTGTAACACACAGCTGATGCTGTCATGTTAACAGGGGGTTTTTGGACAGTAGGATGTTTGGAAAAGCAGTTATATTCTTTGCCTCATCCATTTAGGGCCTGCATTCTCCGTGGTATCTGGCATTCCTGCTTGCCACTCACCTGAGATCAGCTTTTATCAGGACCTGAGGTTTTTGGTATGTCCTTGGCCAGCTTCATAGTCTTCCTGCTGCTCCTAGCCTAAGAGGATCCTGCCACATTTCTAGAAACTTCTACTTGACTTCATGAAAATCCATCACATGATGTTAATAACCTCTCAGGAACATAAAATGATTGAGAGGGAGATTGGGAAGCAGAAGAGGAGGGAGAGAGCAAATCAGGACGTGGAGCATTGTTAGTGGGTAGGGGAAGTTGGGATACTTGTTCCTGATTATGTTTAAAGAGGAATCATGAGTCTGATGATCTTTGTATTCTCAAGGCTTCTAATCCGCTTGCCCTAATCCTCTTACAGCATCTGCTCTATTGGACTTTTATCTGATCTCTCTGTCTCTCAAACAATCTGTTGAAGCTCCCCATGTTGAGTCACTTTTACCCCTTCCCCAGAGAGACATTTTGGTATCTTCTTGCTCAAATGGAGTAAATGGATTCTGCTTATTCTGGGGTCCTTGAGGCTAGTCTGGAGTAATTTAAGCCATAATTTGGATACATCCTTCATTCATCTGGATTTGGTGTAGCTGGCAATGGGAACTGTGACACCCCTAGTTCTCATTTATATAACAAAATTTACAATTGTGGTAAACCAAATTTGAGATTTGAAATTGCAAAGAATAAGCTGTAAGTATATTCATTTGGGATTTCTTTTAATGATGACTAAAACAAAAATAAAATCTTGAGAAGATTTGTTTTCGGCCTCTCTGTTTATTAAACCACATGACATAACTAGAGTGGCCAAACTACCCTATTTCCTAAATTCAAATTATCTTCCAGAGAGTGTTCATCTATGACTAGTAAAACACAATATCATCATGTCAAAACCTGAATTTCTGTGTTTTGAGCTGGAGAGCTTTTGAGAAGAAATTTCAACATCATCTGTAGTGAATCCTTCCAACAAAAACAGGGACATGTCATAACTTTTAGAAACGGTATTCTTTTCAGTAGTGCAGAGTGAAGAGTTATTAGCAGAATTATGAAGATTTTAGGCTGCAATTATATCTTATAAAATGTTGAAAACTTGGTCTCAGTTATTGGTTAAGCTCCAGACAGGTAGAAACAGCTGAGATGATTATGTGCCATTTGAATAGAAGCAGAGCTTTCTTTTTGATCTTTGAGCATTAGAGAACATGTCCTGTGCCCTTGTGTGGGAGAAGCTAATGCCATGGAATGAACAAAATGGAGTCTCTTTTGCCTCCCATAATGCTCTTTTCCCTGGGCTATTGCAAGACCAAGCAGTATTTCTGTGAAGTATGGAAGGGAAGCATTTTAGCTGTATTTGGTGATCCTGAAGGAAAGCGGACTGCCCCATCTGGGAATTCTGGTTTATCTCTTTAAAGTGGCATGAGGACAAAAGCCATGATCAGTTCTGCTAATAACACTAGCTTATTCAGTCTCCACTGCACAAAACCAAGGAGGCAACAGCTACAAGATACTTGGGGTAGTAAAATGTTCCAGGACCTTGATTTCTTTTTTCAGTGTTTTTTTTAACTGAGCCTAGCATGCAGTAAGGCAGAAGCTTTGTGGTTTATCAAAGCATAAAAAAACCACTCAGATATTGCTGTTTTTGAGGGCAAAAACCTCACACGCCCAAAAACCACACAAACTGTGGGACACAGATCCTGCTGGCTCTCAATAGCTTCTCCTTCTGGTCCTGCTGCCTCTCCACCAGGGTGCCAATCCACTGACTTAATGAAGGCTAACGGAATAATTAATCACACGCACCCGCAGCACAGCAGTTCATGAGACCTGAGTAAATGTGACAGCTGCTCTGGGGGAGAAAGAGGGAAAAAGCCCACAATGATGACAAGAAGGAAAACAAGATCTTTGGCAAAAAGAAGCAGTCAAAGCAAAGAGATGGGCTGGGAGCCTTTATGAGCAAGGCAGAAAGCAGTGTCATCCAGCTGTCCTGTTTTAAAGTGTCTCTAGACATTTACTTTTCTCTTTCTACCTTTGGCCTCTACTTTCTTCAAATTATGCTTGAGGGCTTTTCCTCATTTCATTTTCTCTTGGATCCATTCCTTTTTTTTGTTTATTTTTATTTTTATTAATCAGTGATTGTGCTGTTTGGTATTTTTCCAAGTAGTAAATGGCATTCTGGGCCTTTTAGGTCTTATGGACAGAGCAAGAACACTTTGGTAACCAGTGCTGGTTATACTTTGTGGGGAGTGGAGTGTAGCTAGTTTAGTTTGGAGCTGATAAAATGGCTAACTTTTGCTTCCTGATAGATGGATGGTGGAAATGCTGAACTTGGTTTTTGTCTCTGAATCTTTTTCTCACAATATTCTTATTACTTGTGCTTGAAATCCTGCTGTTGTCTTTTGTATTCTTTGTGCATCTCGGTTCTCTCTTTGAGGACAGTGATAATGGAAAATTTCTTCTTGGTACAGCACAGAGGCCTGTGGTGTGATCTAATGTGGAGCATATTTGAGATTTGATGTGGAGCATTATTTGCTAGAGCTATGGAAATAGTGGCAAGCTTTAGAGGTGGAACTAGAACGGGAAGATCTGAGGTAACTAGTATTGTAAATAAAAATTTGCAAGGCTTTCTTGTTTCTCCTCTTCCCTCTACAAGGTAGTTTTGTATCTTCCTGAATTAAAACCACAGGAATTGTGTTACTTGTGGCACATCAATATCCATGGCAAATAGGTGATCCAGATACTTTTTGCACTCAAGAAGCCCTTAGGTATTTAAGGTCAGAAACAGGGAGGCATGAAGATGCCAGAAGAGTTTGTCTCTGATGGCCAGAATAGGAGTTGAAAGGTATTACCTGTATTCCTGGTTTTCCTTGTAACTGTCTATATAATTTTGAGCATACAGCCTAATTTAATCTCAGTTGGGGATAAGGAGGAAGAATCTCCATTGGAGGTTAGCCTTACACATAGGGCTGTTCTGGGGATTCCCTGTAATGCTGTATCAAGGAACAACTTTTGTTCTCTCTGCCCCAGGGTGAGAGTGAGTGAGACACTGGAAGGTGTAGTGCATTGTGATCTGGAGAATTTGGGCACTGACACAAGTTGTACATGTTCTTGCTTTTTATTAAGGGGTATCTATAATCTTGGGTGTGTGTACCTCTGTCTTTGGAAATACATCCTGGAATTCCTGTGAGGTCATATAAAATTACTTGGGAGCTTTGTGATAAACATCAGCAAATAAGACTTTGAACTATGTCCACAAAAGAAAATGACATGACCGGGTGCCATCTAACTGCTTCTCAGGTGCTCAAACCCTCGACAGATCTTCCAAGTCCTTTCATTTTTATTTTCCCCCACTCCTGTCTTATGCTGGAGGTCACTAGGCTGCTGTTTTCTATTTCCTGAAGTGCCTAAAACTCCATGCAGGGCTGTTTCTCTTGGCAGTGCTGCTCAGTGCCAGTGTGTAGCTTGTGTCTGTTGGGATCCATAATCTTGGCACTAATTGTTCTCAGGAGTACAGTACCAGCCTGCTCATGGAAATGATGGGAGCCACCCTTTTTGTCTGGCTGCAGCACACAGACTGCCTATGGGAGCCACTGATTATGTAGCATTTCTCAGGCTGCTGCAGCCAGCAGATAATTTTGCAGTGAAAGGTATAACTCTTTTTGCCTGTTTCTGAAGGCTCTCTTCTGTGCTTGAAGTAATTAAATAGTCATGATGTTTGAGAGCAAAGTAGGAGCAAACAAGCATGAAAGCATAAACATTGGATATGCAGTTTAGTGTTTAGGATACCCACTGGGCAGGAGTTGGGAACTTGGTTTTCTCCTCACAGGGAGGAATCTGTTAATGTCTGAATGCAGCAGATTGACTCTTTCACACTCAGCTCTGTACATCCATGAAAAGGTTACTGCCTAACTCAGAGCTGCAGTTTCCAGTACATGGCAGAGAGGTGAACAGTAAGGGTTTGACACACAGAGTTGTCCAGGTCTGTCACTTGCACTTGGTGATAACACTGATTGTTTGGCAGAATGGCTGAAAGAGAGACTGGTTGCACTTAGTGAATGTAACTGTGTATCTGGTTTGTCAGTGTTTGCTCAGTGATCCTGTTGATTCAGGAATTCCCAGGGGGAGTGTAAGAACTTGGGGGGCTTTATATGGAAAGATGTGTGCTGCTCTTAAATATTTACTGCATGATCCCTGTGCTGAGAAGGAGGATTAAATTCTTCATTTCTTTGCAAGGTGTTACTATTTCTATTTGTTTCAGTTTTTGGTTCTGATTTGCTTTTTAAAGGTAGCTTCAGTTGTGTCAGTAATTAGCTAAAATTTTTTCAGTAATAATTGAATAAGAGGGTTAAGGTGAAGGAGGTAGTTTGCTGATTTCCTCAGCACATCTGCAGCCCTATTAATTTAATTAGAGCTGCACTGTATAAATATTTAACTAATTTTAATTTCATTTGGAGTTCCTTTGGTTTTCAAATAGTTCCCAGCTCCAGATTATCCTTTTTATTCTTCTATATATTTGAGATAGAAGGGAAGTTAAAAAAAAAACCAAAAACCAAACAAATCTTGTCTCCGAAATGTAATCAAAAGGAAGACTTAGGAATTTTTGCCTTTGTGCCTACTCTCTTCCTAAATTAATTTCACTCAGGCACTCTCTTATGGTATGAAATGAGGACTAAGTCTGTGGTTCCAAGGATGCCTTTTCCCATTCAGCTGTTTTTGAATCCTGATGCTGGTGAGAACCAGCTTGGTGCAGGACTGTGTGGAGGATGAATAACATGCTGCTTGGAGCTGCTTAAAAAAGCAGGAGTAGCTTTGTGGATGGCACACAGAAGTATTATGACACAGGCTAGAGGAATGAGGCACAGAAACAAGGAAGGACATGCTAATGAGGAGGTGTGGGCAAAAAAATAAATACAGGCCACATACCAGAGAAATTATTGGGAGCTCCTGTATGACAAATCATCAGTTGTAGAGGGACTTCTTACTAAAGCAGTGCTGTGGGTGGTCAGAGCAATAGATGAGGCTGTTTCTGTCCTGATGCCTTTTATTTTTATTTTTCTTTTTTGCTGATCACTTGTTAAACTGTTGCCTCAGTTTCCCTGAGTATAACATGGTGAAAGAAGCTCATGGTGCCTGCTCTTGGAACTGGAGTGTTTGAATTCAGTGGTGTGTAGACACAGAAAATAACTATTCTTTGTGTAGTGCCCTTGATGCTGGGTCATCTTCTCGAGGCTCTGCTCTACTGTTTGGGTTGAGGTGGTTCCTGAAGGATTGTATTAGTGGGCTCCCAAACAGCTTGCAGCATTGAGGTCCCCTTGTCCTCTGTCCCTGTATGTTGCCAGGCTCTCCAGTTCGCTCAGCAGGCCTCTGTCACTGTCCCTGCTCTGGGGTTGGCACTGATCACCTGTCAAAGGCCATGGGCTCCAGCATCTTGGTCTGCAGGGACAGCAGAGAAACAAGGTGATGGACAGGGGAGTTGTCATGATTTGGAGATCATCCAGCATAACTGGGGAACTATCCTGGGCTTCTCCATCCTTAATATAATACAGGTTCACTGTGGTGCATTATTGTGATTTCTGTGTAAAGGGAAACTTGCTTGGCTTTTATTTCTTCTTTAGCATAGTTATGTTTTCAGCTAGGAAGGCAAGACAAAGCTAGAGCCTTTGGGCTAAATTTGCCACAGAAAATGCAAGTTTTAGGATGTTGGAAAGCCTGGAGATACTCCAATGGCAGCCATCCTCGCTGATGACCAGGGAGCACTTTAGTGCCTAGAGGACAGGGAATGCAGTCTGCCAGGCTTGTCTGGAGAGCTGTTGTTGCTGCTGATAGGATCCATGGGAGGGATGTGGATATGGCATTTCATTGTCAGAAATAAGCACTATATTAACGTCACATACTATTTCTGTTTTTCCAGTCCTAATGATGATCCAACCCATCCTTGGGATATTGTGATCCTCCTTTCTGCATTAACAGAATCTCCTACCTGGATGCCAGTAAATTACTTTAGCACATTCCTCTCCTGTGACTAGTCAGGTTAATATGAGTATTAAGTGAGATGTGGTCTAAAATTGAATGCTGTGCAATGTTCTTGCAGATTCCTTCCAACCCAAGAGCTCTCCTGCAAAGCAAGCCTGTTGTCATCACTGTTTTAACAAGGTTCTTACTTAGCATTGGTTCTTCTGCAAATTTCTGTCCTTTTTGATTTAACTAGGAGTGACTATGATTATGAGAGAATACATGTATTTGAATATCTTTTTAACAGCTATGCTCATTGCTTTTTCAGGGTTTGGCATTGCCTTTTAGTTCATTTCAGGACAAACATGGAGTGGCTGAATCTCAGAAGGGTCTTTAGGAATGCACATGTGAATTTTATATGCCTGTAACTGTGCCTCTGACTGTTTGGAGAGGAAAAAGAGTAGGGAAAGTGGCAGATTTAGTGTTTGAGGGCATGCTGTCTACATCACTGCTTGTGTAAATTGGTGAGCTGGAGTTTGTCATACTATGTAGAAGTGAAATTCTGTGCAAATGTGAGAGTAAACCTGTCAATATAGGATTTGGTGATTTTCTGACAAGTTCATGTGAATGTGCAGCTGTTTGTGGAAAAATGCCAGCATATGTAGACATATGCTTATGATAGGAGACTTAGAGGTATGCTATTTCATGCATTTGTTATTCATCAGTTTAAATTTCTATACAGGCAGGAAAGAACTTCATTTGGTTTCTTTTTGTCTTAATTTTTGTGACCAGCTGGTACAGCCATGAAAACAGTGGTTGGCCAGACTGAGTATTTATACAGCTTAATGAGAATGGCTCAAACAAGATCACCCACCTTAAAATTCTCTCCAGCTCTCTGCTTCCTGTCTTCATTTAATAGCCAAGATCTCTGTTGTTCTGAGGCTAAGGGAATGAGGAAGTGCTGCCTGCCTAGTTACAGAAGCATTTCCTTCAACATGACAAATGGTACAGTGTCACACACTGAGCTGATTGGAACAGAAGATGCTCCCAATCTCTCCCTGCAATACTGACGCCATTGTCTGTTTTCAGCCACAGGCTCTTACAGACCTCGTGTTGTAATGTTCCTGTCACAGTTTACTATGAAAGTCAGGATCATGTTTGTCATTTCACTGGCCCAGGTCAGGACAAAGAGAGTTGCAGCAGTCCCATTTGGGCTTCCTGCTTCAGTTGAGGAGTTGCATCAGGCTTTGCTCAAAGAGGAGAGAAGTTGATGGCAGCTGTCCATCATAAGATGAACATGGGTGGCCATAATGACTCAGAACTTGTTTCTGTTCTCCAACAGCATCCAAAAGTGGATGTCTGTGAGAGAGTATAAAAGCAAGGCATACTGTATTACACGTTCTGTGATGATTTCTGTCCAACACTGTCTCCCAGCTTCCAGCTGAGTGCTGGAGGGAAAAGGTCCTGTGTTTGCCTCCTTCTTCAACACAGTAGAATCTGGGGTATTAAATGCTGGGAGAGCCTCTTTTCTTTTGTGCTTGCTCTTCTAAAAGCCTCTGGCAATTTGCTAAGGAAAAGGAAGAACATCTTTTTATACAGCCTTTGGTGGTGCTGCTGTCTGAGAGATCCTTCACAAGGGGCAAACATGGGAAACAAACATGAACGCTATCTGTGTACCTTTAAAGTCTTCGTTCCTCTAGCATGTGACAGAGCTGTGTCACGAGCAGTAGACACCCATGAACAGAGGCTGTTTTGTAGAGATCAGATGTGAAAGCTGAAGCGCTGGTGTCAGGAGTGAACCTGGATCTCCATGGGGCAGCTTGAGGACTTCCTTCAATCTGTATTTTATGTGTGAGAATGAACTCTGATGTTTGCAGAGCTGATTAGTGCAGGGCGGTGTGCTCATGGCAGTGATCAAAGAGACAGATGATTTTAGGTGGTGAACAAGGGAGGGTTCATCTCAGAATGCTGGTATTTGGGCTGGGTACTCTGGGGCAAGAGTACCTAGGAAGGTTGATGAGCTAAAGAAGGGCTGTTTGTTTCTGCCTTATTAACTCAGTCACCCTTGGTTATCTATCTTACAGCTTGAAAACACAGAGACTGCTTAAACTGATTTATAGCATTACATCAAGTGATAATATCATGAGGCCTCCGAGAAGTCTGAACCCATTTTCATGACCTGCTATATGGTTTGGTTCTTGAAAAAGCTGCTGGAACTTGTTGGTGTAACTAATACATTGATGGGCTTGACAGCAGAGTCTCTTTTGACTGTCTTGTGCATGTTTGAATTATGGAAGCAGCTTGAGGTATTTCTTGTAACAAACTGAATGGCACCGTAACTAACCAAACAGAAGGCAGTACAGGATAAATCAGTTTTAGCAGGCCTTTTACTCAAACAGTGAAGAGCTACCCATTGTGAATGGGGAAAGACTGTAGGTCAGATCAGTGACAGCTGAATGCTGTCTTACTGCTGAGGGGATAAATTGATGTGAATAACAGAGGATTCAAAACTATTACAGGATTTTCTTTTTTTTTTTTGAAATGCGGTCTGCTGCATTTTTACTCTCCCTTGCTTTATGAGAAAGTGAGGAAGTGCCTAGAAGAATGTCAGACACAGGTTAGCAGTAAACAAATAGAGGATGAAATTATATTTTCTGGATGTTTCTCTGTCTACTAAGATTACAGAGCAATCTTACACATGCAAAATTTTATAGCAGCAACAACCATTTACTTTGTTGCTTACTATTATGTTAACTTTATTGTATCAGATTTCCCAAGATTTAATGGAACTCTTCTCTGGAAATTATACCTTAGATTAACTTGAAATAAGATTGAGAATTCTCCTTAGTATGTACTTCATGATGTGAAACTGTCAAAACCTTTATTTCTTGAAAACATTGTTTAGGCTGTATGGTCATCTGTCCTATCTATTTCTAAATTTGAAATTTTAATTTAATAAGAATAACCATTCAAAAATAAGTAATTTCAGTCCTCAACCTGTTTCTCTGAGAAGACAGACAACTGTTCCTGCAAACCCAGAAAGCTGACACATTGGTGTCTGGTGGGCTCAAAGAGTCTTCAGGATACATCTTGCCTTAGTTGTTTCATGAATCATGTTTCCAAAGATGGTTTTGAAATAGTGTTTCTGAATGCATCAACTAACAGCATTCACCAAAACTTTGTCTTTCAAACTATGTTCTTTTCCATTGTAGTTTTATGTTAGATAATTTATTCTGTGGGGGTTTTTTTTGTTTGTTTTTGTTTTTTTTTTGGTTTTTTTTGTTTGTTTTTTTTTTTAAGAGGAAAACTGAAAGTAACTGCTTTTGTTGCAAGTAAACCGTAGCAGCTCTTTTTCAGGTGAATGAACAAATGCTGTGAACTGATCAGTGTCAGATCTTAAATTATTAATCTAACAGTTAGAGAAAGCATATGGCAATCTCAAGATAGAGTCAATACACTGTAAAGACTTTGAGGCTGTTGCAGTGCAGCCAGTAATGTGGGGTGCTGTTAAGACGAGTAACAAGCACTGTGCAGGATGTAAACAAACAGGCCTGCCTTACGCATGTGATGTTGTCTAAATCAACATTAGCTTTCCTAAATTAGGCAGACATTCACAATCCTTCCTGGTTTTCTTTTCGCAGCAGGAGTGGGGATTGTTTCATTCAAGCAAATTAAAGCAAAAATGTTTCTAAAAAGTACTGGGAAGGTGGTAAGCTGGAAAAAAAGGGGAGTTTGGAGCATGTTGGTGCAGTGAGGAAGCAGTGATGCAGGTGATGGAGAAGCACATCAGAGTCCCCCTTGGCTTACCCTCTGAGTGTCTCTTGGTGGGCTTATCAGCAGGCATTTCTTAAATGGGTTTCTTTAGATCCCAGGTGAGCCAAAAATTGGAGGTCACATCCTTAATTATTTGATCACTGGGGCTCATGCTATTTTTTCCTCTCTCCTGAAACTCATGACTTTTGGTATCGAGTCAATAGCAGAGGCTGACAGCCTGCTCTTTAGGTTATGTTTAGGTGAGCGAAAGGCTGCTCTGATTTGAAAATCACTGTTACCTTTCCAGATTTGGTCTGGCATTCAGAAGGAGTCTTTCCTTCCTTTCTCCTTGGGCCTTTCTACCACATGCACTTTGTGGAAACATGCCCAAAGAGAAACAGAAGAGTTTTTTCCTTTCTTATTCCACAGGTGAGAGGATGTCTGCCGCAGGCCTGGCTTCTCTGTAGGGGACTTTTGGAATGATCAGGCTTTTGAAGAAGCTACAACAGCTCATACTGCCCTAATTAAACAGTGCTTGCTCTGAACTCATTACACTTTTCTGCCCTGTTTGCAAAAAAAGTTCTTACGGCTGCTCTGTGGAAAGCTCTCTCTAGCTGCAGTTTATACTGGCTACCTTTAAGTTCCAGTGCTGATGTTTTGGTGACCCAGCAAGGCTGGGAGGAACAGGCACCAAGACAGGGAGTGCTGTTCATGCATTCTTTTTGATCAGTAGTTTCCGTGGTTTGGTTTGGGGGGCAGGCACACAGGGACTATGTGGGGTGACGAGTATGGATGTAGGCTGGAGCGGTGAAGAGTCAGAGAAATAATGTTTTATAAATTTTTAATCTACAACTGCAAAGGGCCTATGAGATCATTCCAGCCTCTGGCCCTCTATATGCATCATGAGCCATAGATTTTTATAGACTTATCCTTGAATTGAGTCAAACCATCCCTGTGCATTTAACACATTTGTTCCATTTTAATTTGGAAATGAGGTTTGTTTGTCTAAAAATAATTAGAGGCGGTTTATCTGGTGAGATACTCTTTACTAGTTCTTGATTAAAAAGGGAAGCCTTATTTTTTGATCTAAAAGTTTTATGTATGAGGGACTGTAGCCACAAAAGGTGTTTAGGTGGGAGTGGTTCCTGTGCAACTGGCATGTGGCAATGGATGTTACCAGCACCATGTGGGGAAAGATGAGCAAAGAGGGCCTCTCAACCCCAGTCTGCCTAGGTTTTCTTTCTGCAAAAGTATTAGAGCCATGGCCCAGCACAGCAGGAGGGGGAGGGTGCCTGTGGGGCTCAGTGCTGCAGATGCTTTGTAACATTTCAGCTCATTGTTCTATCTGAATAGAGCAAATAAGGCAGTCAGGCTAATTTGAAAAGATGCTCGATTAGGCATGGAGTGTTTAATATTCTCCCTTGGTCCCTAGCTGCTGTAGAACTTCCATTTTGCCTTCCCAGAACTCCAAATGGAGCCTGCTGCTTTCCCTTTGCAGAAATCCTGGACTAAGAGGGATATTTGGTGATAGAGAGGCTGAAACAGTTATGTTACACAAGCAAGTTCTCTGGTGAACCCTCCTGCAAAGTGCTGGTGTCCCCAGGACAGCCTGTGAGCTGCAGCAGGATGTGTCCATGAGTAGAGGGCAACCAGGGAGTGCACAAAAACTGTCAGCATCTGGCATCAAGCAAGCTAGAAGCAGTGGTTTGTCAATGAATGTGTCAATTAATTGTGGTGAGGCCTTGGTGCATTACCCATTCCAGTTAAGTGGCCTTGCTGAATAAACAAGGATTATCGCTCAGGGTTTTCAGCAGCCTCTGCAGTTTTGCAGCTGCTGAATAGTTTGCTTAATTTGGTGCAGGCTGGTGTTGGGAATTCAAAATGCCAGGCTGGTCACCTCCTCTGGTGGCCAGACAGCCCTGCTTCCAGCTGCTCCCAGCTGCAGTGGCTGTCAGTCTTCCTGCACTGTCTGTCCCCAGTGCCGCTGCAGCCCCTGCTACAGCTCCTGTCACTTCAGTGCTGCGTGCTTCTCTGTAAACAGCAACAACCATTGCTGTGCAGGAGGGCTATGCAGCATTTCATGCTTGCTTTGAGATCTGTACGAGTACCTAGAAGCCTCCCTCTATCTGGTCATGAATGCTTCTGATAAGTGTTCTAGTGAATATGTAAGAGTCTGGTTTTGTAAGACCTAGAAAGCTTGCTGTTCTGCACAGCAAGCATCCTTCTTCAGCTGCTCTTTTTACTTCTTTTATAAAATCTTGTTAAACTACATCATATTTCACATTTAAGTATATCAGATTGAGTGGAGTAGAGGTAGAGGAGGAAAAACTGAATTTTTAAGTAGATTTATTTTTCATGATAATTGAGAAATAAAATTTCTGACAGGCTTAAGATTGCACCTTTTAAATGTGACAATTGTTACCACCAGTGAAGTAAATAGCTCCAGTA
This sequence comes from Motacilla alba alba, assembly GCF_015832195.1. Taxonomy (NCBI): domain Eukaryota; kingdom Metazoa; phylum Chordata; class Aves; order Passeriformes; family Motacillidae; genus Motacilla; species Motacilla alba. Next base: position 40,986,746 of record NC_052020.1, read on the forward strand.
AGCGGATTATGTATGTTACTGCATATGACCTAGTGGCCAAGTACATAGTGAAAGATGTTTTTACTATCCCTTTTTATTGATAGGTCAGAGCTTTGATCAGTTCTGGAAATTTCCTTGTAGTCTGTTCTATCCAGAGCATTTTACTGTGCTATTGCATTGCTGGCAGCATTGCCGATTTTCCCTGTTGAAAATAACTCAATTATTTATCCAAATTCTGCTCATTTGTTGTGTTTCATGAACACAAATATATGTTCTACATCCCCCATGATGGTCCCTATGAATAGGACTCATCAAAAGCTCTAAGGTGAATATAGATGATATCTTCCATGAGCCATTTAGTGTATTGAAAAATGGAGCTGTCTGAAATGGACCTTGGTGCAAATGCACCCACAAACAGGGTTGCACACCAAGGAGCACTTCTGGTCTTTACTTTAAATAGTGATATATGCCAACATTGGCAGCTCCACTTATTTCTCTTTTGTAAGTAAAGCCTATCTAATCATTTTGTGCAAATTTAATAATTATGTGTAATGACTGAATTAGGACTATAATTTAAGGAAAAGACTCAATTCTTCACAATGTTTGTCTTATCATTTAATTGAAAAGTAACTTTTTTCCTCCCTCTTACATAGACTAAATGAGTCCTATGTACTATCTCAGCCTCTTTGAAGTTGAGTGTCCTGTAGACATTCCAATTGTTAATATTTGTAAGGCATGTGGGAGTGAGTTAGATGAGTTTAGGAAGTGCTGCTCTTTTGTCAGCAGGCAGTCATGATGATAGCTGCATTTTCAGAGTGCAGGAACATCTGGAGCTTTGCTTATCATTGACATTTGAAAATTGTATGGACTTCTGCGTTTGGGCACTCAGTCTTTAAAAATATTGGTACTATGCCTGTTCCTCTGCAATGTTACTTTGTAATAGCCTCTGTATAATATGCCAATACAATAATTGCACAGACCTAACTTTTAGGTAGTCTGACTTGATTAGAACTGCAAAGCATGATTTTCGGTATAATACATACTGAAAGGGCTGGGCTTTTACTCACCACTTGTACTACATTGTTACAAAAAAGTATCAGAGATTCATCTACCTTTTTCTTTTAGGTAAGATTATGAAATGGTACAGAGGAGAGACGTGAAAAATCCTTTCTTACCTTCCTGCTGAGGCATTCTCTAGATGCTGGGGACACAGACCCAGCTGGAGCGACCTCATGAGGGAACCTGTGCTTAGTCCTGGAGAGAGTCATAGCTACTTGAATGGGTGTGAATATTCTTTCTTTTAAGCAGAAAAAAGTGCTTGTGTCTGAAAGGCACTGTCCTTTCAGAGTGAGATTTTTTCTTCATTTTATTGCGCTCATTCTTGGGTTGGGCTTGGATGTCCTGCTGTCTTCATTACATGCTCCGCATTCCCCTATACCACGGATTCTGACAACTCTTCCTCCTTTTCAGCCTGGAGTCCTCCTTTGAACATCACCCCATGAGTTTTCTTCCTTTGCTGCCATAGTACTTTGTCTCCACCGTTAACTTTTGCACACTGCTCTCATCCTATAAAATCAGACCTTCCATCTGGCTTATTATTCCAGGCAGTGAAGTCAGCAAAATCTGAAACAAAACAACAAAATGCAGCACTGCCTTCCCAGAGGGAAGTGATGACATGCCTGTTCACACTGCTGCACAAGCTTTTTGGCCTTTCAGAAGAGGCTCCAAAGAACATGTCATTTTTTAGCAGTTCTGGCTCTTGTTGTATGATGTTACCCAGAGGCAGGCTCTAACATTCACCTCAGGGTTTCTCTGAAGTTTCTAACTTTGGCTGGAGACCTTGTCCCCTGATGGCCAGTATGCTTATTACTGGAAGCCATTTGGTCCAGTTTGTCCAGCTGCACCGCTCGTAGTTCACCTCAGTTTGACAGTGCTCATTAGACCCTTACAGACCTAAGAAAGATTTATTGGGAGGAAATGGGATTAGAAACCCTATAATGGCCCACAGTAGAGTTATTAGTTGTCTTCTAACTTGAGCTGTTTGGGGCACTGTAAAGACTTTGGTGACTTAGGGAGAAGCTGTCTGACAGTACATCAATCACTGTATTTTCTCCAGCATAAGGCTAAGGACTGTCCTTCTGTGCCCACTGCTCCCATAAACCTCTGTTTGATAGATAAAGCTGAGTCAGAGAATCATAGCTAATCATTTTTCATATTTTTTGGTATTATTTAGGCAGGAAAAGCAACAGGGAGAGGTTAAATGGCTTGTCTGTCATTATATGTGTCTTTAGACAAGCCAGGAATAAAAATCACATTTCCTAGTATCCAGTCCTGGGTTTTAGAGGAAGGTCATGGTTGTACGACTGGTTGTCAGACATCCTTTGGGACAGTAGCGTGTTCTACTGGGCACATTGCATGACTCTCTTCTTTTAAACAATCTCTGAAATTTTTAATTGATCTCAACTGTTCACTAGTTTCAGCAAGCTTTGGCTCACTGACTGACGCTGCTGAGATTAGAATGCTGGCAAAAAAGGTGATTGTGAGGTGGGAATGATGCAGGAGAGGCAGAGGGTAGGAGGAAGACCCTGTTTGGCCACAGGCTTTGCAAAGAAGTGTGAGGGAATGATACATAATGAACAACCAAAAGTTCACTTGCAAATCTCCTTCCTGTGGATAGGAGGATAATGGGTAGAAGGCTGCTAAGGGCTGAGGAAGCAAAACTTGCTAAGTTTAGTAGTCATGATCTGGTGTTTACTTAGCAGCTGCTTGTGGGTGGAGATGTAGGGAAGCACCTTGGACAGTCGGTGTCCTCGTGTTGTTTTACCTGCTGCTGCTCCTACCTCCTTCTGAAAGGTAGGTTGTACCTGAGTTTATTTTATGACCAGGCCTAACTGGGTGTCACAGACAGCACAACACAATGACTATGTGCTGCAGAGGGTAGATGAAAGCAAGGGCATATGTTTCATCACTTTTTCTGTCCTAAAACAAATACTCCCCATCTCCAATAAGGAGCTAAGGCATTCCCGAGTCTTAGTGTGATAATATGCTAATAGACACAGCTCAGTATGCAAAAGCAAACCCACAGGCTTAACCCAGGGAAAAAAAAAAAGATATCCAACAATGAAAAAGCCCAGCCACTTGGAGTGGAAGAAGAGCCTGGATAGCAATAGGAATTCTGAAGTTGCTGGTTAAGGCCTGGCATCCTGGGCTGGGTCTGTTCTGCTTCACCTGCCACAGTGGCCACAATACAGTGTATTTGTTCTGACTGGCAGCACTGTGTAATTGCATTTGTGCTCAGTGACTATCAGTGTTTCCAGTGTGTTTTTCTGAAAGGTCATCTCATGCCAGAAGAGACTTAATGCCATGTCCATCTCAGATCTGTTGATTCTGTCTTGATGCTTAGCCTTTCAGTTGGAGAGACTAAAAAACCAATCCTACCACATCATCCTTTAAATAACAATATGGTTCAACCTCAAAGTGGTGCTAGCTTATGACTACTAGTTATATTTAAGCTTCTGGCTGTGAGAGCTGGATATTCCATATATTTTAATGGGGAGACTAGTTCACACAGAAATGTGCTTGCTTTGAATTTTATACCCTATAATTAAAAAAAAAGAACAAAACCCTCTGAATCAACCAACCAAACCAAAAAACCTTACAAAAACTCACTAGTCCAGTCAATTGTTTCTTAGTATTACCTTGGGACTTCCCCTGGTTCCTTCTGTCCAACATGATGGGACTTCCATGCTCATGACATGCCTGGTAGTTCCCTAGTTTCCCTCCTTCCTCTGTTGCACTGTTTCTATTATGGTGTCCCACAGCAATTCACTGAATACTCTAAATGTTAATTTGCTGGGGTGTGCTTTGTGTAGACCTAAAATGGCTCTGCACAGCTGGGAGAATCTCCAATATCCCGTAAAGGCAGTGAAAAAGCTGATATTAGTCAGACTCACTGAAAGAAGTCTCTTTAAAAATGATTAGGGACTAGAGTAGAGAGATGTGGGAGCAGGGACAATTCATGGGTAATGGAAGTTAAATGGAAGTTAATCTAATCCCCTGTTGGTTTAGGCTGTCTTCATATAGAGGGATGGTTACTTCTTCAATGAGATGCAAGTTCGGAGGCAAGAGGAAGCTGCAGGAAGTACCCTGGAGAGAGCATTTAATTGTCCGGGCTATTTCTAAAGCCCCAGCAGTCTGAAATGGAGTCACTGGGGAGGATTTCAGTTAGTAAGAGGATAAAAAAAAGTATGTAACTGTGGTTAATTCTCTCTCTTTTTCCCCTCCTTTTCCCTTCCTTTTCTGCCAACATCCATTAGCACTTAAAAAAAAAAAAAGAAAAAGAGGGAAGTGCTGCTGCAAGCTACTGAGAAATAAGGTGGACAGGTTTACACTGCACAGTGCATGTTTGCATGTTTGCCCCTCAGAAACCTTCCCCTAATTTCCTATACAATTAGCAGAGAGATGGAGTTCAACAAGACCAAGTGCAAGGTCCTGCATGTGGGTCGGGAGCTCAGGCACAAATACAGGCTGGGTAAAACATGGATTGATAGCAGCCCTGAGGAAAAAAATTCTGGGGTCTTGGTTGACAAGAATCTCAACATGACCCAGCCAAGTGCACTTGCGCCCCAGAAAGCCAATTGTATCCTGGATTGCATTAAAAGAACCCTGACCAGCAGGGCAAGGGATGTGATTCTGCCCCTCTACTTCCTTCTGATGAGACCCCACCTGGAGAACTGCATCCAGCTCTGAGGTCCCCAGCAAAGGAGGGACATAGACCTGTGGAGAGAGTCCAGAGGAGAACCACCAAGATGATCAGAGGGATAGAGCACCTCTCCCATGAGAAAACTCAGAGAGAGTTGGGATTGTTCACCCAGAAAGTAGAAGGTTCTAGGAACAGCTTTTTGTGGCCTGAAGGGAGCCCACCAGAGAGCTGGAGAGGGACTTTTTACAAAGATGTGTAGTGATGGGACAAGGGGGAATGGCTGTACACTGAAGATGGTGGGTTTAGTCTCAGAAGAAATTTTTTACTATGAGGGTGGTGAAGCACTGGAGCAGGTTGTCCAGAGAAGCTATGGATAGCCCATCCCTGGTGGTGTTAAAGGCAAGGTCGGATGGGGCTTTGAGCAATCTGGTCTAGTAGAAGGTGTCCCTGCCCATGGCAGGGGGTTGGAACTAGATGATCTCTAAGGTCCCTTCTGGCCCAAACCATTCTATAATTAGGAGGTATTCTCTCACCAACCCCACTGAAGTATCAGCCTGATACAGCTGCTCAGATCATCCCAATGTGAAGTGATCTTACAAGATGCAGAATCAAGTAGGGGCTGCAAAACTTAAGTTATATTTAAAATTGGTACCTAAAACATGTATTTTTCTTCATGATTCTGTGGAAGGACCTGTTTGTGGACACATTCAAAACCATTCTTAAAATAAGAGACATTTTAGTGAACTGGCAAGAGGCAATTTTTTAATTTTTAAAAAAATTGTTCCTTGTTCCTGATGTATGCCTACTCTGGAGCCAATTTAGGGTTCTGTCAATCTGTGAAGGTATCTGAATCCCAACCTCTTCCCTTCCTTCGTTTCCAGTTCTAAAACTACACTTGGATCTCAGATTTCTAACACATTTCCTAGTACTTCTGCTCCTCTAGGTGAGCTCACCTGGACAAACGACTTGAGAAGTATTTTCTCTCCTGACTTGACTGATGGCATTGCACTCATTTTGTTTCTGTCCTGTGTCAGATTTCCTGTGTAATCAGTGTAATTCCTGCATTTGGATCTTGACCTGAATGTCTCTGGAGAGAGATTTTCCAGTCTTGCAGTGCATTCCATCTAGTGCCAGTTTATGGTGGCAGAAGTTGGTACTGAAGGAGCGCCAGTGTTGGCATGGTACCTAACAGGCATATCAAACATCCTAATATTATACTGTGACACATGGAGCACCCCTGCCCTCAGCCTCCTTTCCTGGTTTTCAAATGTGCTGGCAACACATCCAAATGCTTCAAACCACAGAGCACGGACTGATTTTTTAAATTTGTTTGGGTTTTTTTTTGTTTTTGTTTTGTTTTTGGTTTTTTTTTGTTATATTTTTGTTTCAGGAGTACTTCAGTTTGTAGTGTGAAGGAGGGCAGAAGAGCAGGGATTCTGATAGGGCTGGGCTTTATACAGACAAGGTGGCCACCTGCTTTGAATAGTAGCTTCTAATGGAAACCTGTAACCCATGTCACTGAGGTCTAAGAAAACAAAATGTTGTGCAACTGTTTGCTATTACAAGTCCTTAAATGACCAGGTATGTGCTTCTGAAAAGAATGGCACATGTTGGCTATCCGACATTGCAATCTGGTCTGCATGTAGTTTTGCATATCTTCTTGGAATACACTTAAATCATTCTCAAGGAAAACCTCCCTTGATTTGGGACACTGTTGAATATTAGGCAGGAGTGCATCATAGGACATATTTCTCATCTAATGAGTATTTCTATCATGCTTATTTAAAATGCTGTGATAAAGGCTGATGAGCCTTCTGAGCATTTCTCTTCGGTGTTCTGTTGTGTATCAAGCTTTCCACCTGGAAGCACTAGTCAAGAGTCCACAGAGTTTACTAATTCTTGTATTGAGTTTTATTGATAAAATTGCTCCAGAATTGGGCAAAGGGGGTTAATGGAAGAGAAATACAGGGTGTGCTACAATAGGGAAAAGAATGACACCCTACACAGCAAGACTGAGTTGAAAACAGAGGGAGAATAGAACTATTGTTTGCCTATCAGGAGTGACTAGAATAGCTCCAGAAAAACAGGGCTGCTCAGTCTCTTTGGCTACACCATGGGCCTTTCCACATGGTGTATTGTTCAACAAAGAGGAACCTCCTCCTTTGCCCCATTCTGTTTCAGGGAAGCAAGGAGACACCAACTGGTACTACATGAAAGCAAGCGTTGATTGATAACCTGAAATGAAGAAAATCTAATTTTTAAATTTAAAAATATCTTGTCTTTGGTTATGATTTCCCATTTTGCTCAAGATCAGTGATCAGTGTATTGGCATGAACAGTCTAATGACTCAGAAACTTCACAGCATATTTTCTAACATCTATTTCAAACCCAGCTTTTTAACCAGGGCTGTTCCTTCAACAACACTGGGATGTTTCACTGAGCAGCACAAGGTGCTTGGTTCTGATATGCATCCCATAGGAAAAAATACATAGTTGAAAAATCTAATTGGTGCTCTTTTAATGAACTGTAACTTTCTAATTAAGTCCTTGCTTGAAGTGTTGTTAATGCAAACTGTGAATTTATGGAATCTGCGGGATTTATATCCCGTGCTGCTTGTCCACAATACCAGATCAGATGACTCAAAGGCACCAGTACTCCTTCTGACTAAGGCAGCAAAAGATTGAGCAGTCAAACATATCATAATATCCCTTGTGTGCCAAGGATTTTTTCATAAGCTCTGTATTCTGGCACTATCCCTGGATTCCATTCCATTTGAGGAGGAGTACAGAGACCAGTAGGCACAGGGTGCACATGCTGCCATGCAGGGCTAGGCAGGGGCAGAGAGCCTGGTTTCCAGCATCTTGTGTGCTGGAATTCGAAATGTCGATGTGTCAGGGAAGAAACAAGGTTTTGCACAGAAGGAATGGGAAGAGGGATGACATGCTTTTTCATGCAGGGCTGTGTGATTTGCAGGAGGAAATAACTACATGAAATTGTAGCAACCTTTATATTTTTGTGGGGGTGGTATTACTGGTGACATCAGGGAAGGGTTAATTGCTTGCTGAGTCTGTCAGTTGGGGAGGGGCAAGGGGTGAGTAGGAGAAAACTTCAGTTCTGTGAAAGTGGCTTTCTGCTTTGAGGCAGCAACAGTGATATTTTATGTCTTGTTTGGTGTCTCCTGCTTTTAAATGTCAGTCTCTGCAGCCAGCCTTATCTCCTGTAGCACATTTCAATTAGGTATTCCAAATCGTGCTCTGTTCTTCCAGGACAAATATGCCAGAGGTGATATTTACTGTTGCAGCAGCATTTTAAATACTTCCTGCCTTTTTTTTTTTTTTTAAACCACATGAATTGCAGTTGCACCCTTATAATAAGAATTGCATTAGTAATAATAATTTAATAGTAACAGTAGAGAAAAGTATTCTGTGGCCACCACTGGCAGCTAAGTGATTTTACTGAAGAGGTTTTCTTTTCCTGTGTTTTAGTTCAGCTTTAAAAACTATGAATGATGCAGTGACCATACATTGGTGGAGTTTGCAGTCCTGAGGGTTATGGGTCAAGTAAGGAATACAGCTCTTTAGGCAGATAGTCAGTGGCATTCCCTTGGAGACTGCCCTCAGGGGAGGGAGTGGAAAAGAACTGGTAGGTTTTTAAGAAAGTCTTCCATGGAGTGCAGGAGGTAGCAATTTCCAGGAGCACAAAATCAGGCAAAAAAGGCAAGAGACCCCCATGGCTGAGTAGGGAACTGCTGGTCAAACTAAAAGGAAGGAAGCAAATGCACAGACAGTGGAGACAAGGACAGGTAACCTGGGAAGGGGTGAAGTTCAGTTGTGTAGGGAGGGGGTAAGGAAGGCCAAGATGAAGCTTGAACTAAACCTGGCAGGGGACTCAAAGAATAAAAAGAAGGGCTTCTATGCATAAATTAACCAGAATTGTGGTGGATAACAACATGTTTGAATGATTGCATCCAGAGGGTAGTGGTCACTCATTCAGAGTCCTGATGGACATCAGTGATGAGTGGTGTGATTGCCACATCCTGAAGGACAAGATGTCAGTCAGTGGGACCTGAAAAAGCTAGAGAAATGGGCCCAATACAGATCCCATGGGAATCTCATGAATTTTAATAAGACCAGTGCAAGGTGCTGTACCTGGGTCAGGGCAACCCTAGTGTCAACACAGACTGGGGGATGAACATATGGAGAGCAGCCCTGCTGAGAAGGAGTTGGGGGTGCTGCTGGCTGAGAGGCTGGGCATGAGCCAGCCATGGGCACTCCCTGCCCAGAGAGCCAAACGTGTCCTGGGCTGCATCCACAGCAGTGTGGGCAGCAGGGCCAGGGAGGGGATTCTACCCCTCCCTTCTGGTGAAACTCTCCCTGGAGAACTACATCCAGCTCTGGAGTTCCCAGCACAGGAGGGACATGGACCTGTTGGAGAGAGTCCAAAGGAGGACCACCAAGTTGATCAAAGGGATGAAGCACCTGTCCTATAGGGAAAGGCTGAAAGAGTGGGGATTTTGTGCCCTGGAGAAGAGAAGGCTTCTGTGATGACCTTATTGTGGCCTTGGAGTGCCTAAAGGGAGCCTACAAGAAGGATGGGGAGGGACTTTTTGCAAGAGCATGTAGTGGCAGAACAAGGGGGAGTGGCTTCAAACTGAAAGAAGGTAGATTGAGGTTGGCTATTAGAAAGAAAGGGTGAGGGTGGTGAGACATTGGAATAGGTTGCCCAGAGAAGTTGTGGATGTACCATCCCTGGAAGCATTCAAGGATGGGTCTCTGAGGAACCTGATCTACTGGAAGGTGTCCCTGTCCATGTCAGGGGATTGGAACTAGGTGATATTTAAGATCCCTTTCAACCTGAGCCATTTTATGATTCTATGGCTCTCTGATGTCTTCACTCAAGCACTCCATTACACTGCCATGAAAAAGACAAGGTAAATGTCAATATATGATTCCAGTTTTGTACAGAGGGTATTCTGTAATGCAGTTAAACAGAAATGGGGGTACTGAATTTTTGGGTACCTAGGAGCCAGGGTGTGAAGATGCAGGAAGGTGGTGGTGAATTTGGGAATTTAATTACAAAAAAAGAAGACATGCAAAACCAAGATACTCTCCCAGGTATTGTCATACTAGTTTTTTTTTTTTTTTCTATTGTGTGGCTGGCATTGTCAGTTGCTTTTATAGATTACCTGTTGTAAATGCTGCAGACAATGAGGTGGGAAGCAAGATAGTCGTTCCATTAAATTTGTTTGAAATTTCAGAAACGTTCCTATTTAGCATTGTTGCAAAGGAGAAGTGAGAGATGAGCAGACATGCTTACCTGATGTAGTGAGAGACAGACATAAGCTGTATACCTCAGAAAAGCAAATTACATTGTAATCAATCTCATATAGAGCATTGAAATCTTGCATGGTTAAGGGAAGAGATTTGGCCTCAGTCCTCACTGTACTGAATGAGCAATCTAAGTTTTTGACTTCAAATTTTATGGTGAGATTTGATGTTGCATTTAACAGGATCCAAAGTTTAATTAGTTTATAGCAGCCTTGTAATTGCTAGATCCTCTGCAGGGGAGGGAGGTAGAGATATATGGTCAAACATACAGGGAGTAACTTTTGGCAACAGTCTCGATGAAACACTATCTTAATTTTTCTCTCTGGTTAAGAAGCTATTAAATACCTAATTTTGCCAGGGCAAATCTGTGAGAGTTCCATCCTAGAATGCAGCTGCAGAGCATTAATAGCATTATACTTGTAATACTTGCCAAGAAGTTTTTTTCTAATCCAAGAACTTGGCCTACAAGATGCATCCTGTGTACCCATGCTGTGCATCTGCTAAATTCAAGTTTTCATTTCAAGTTCTCAGAGCTTCCCCACAGAAAATGGTAGAATCCACCAAGCTGTGTTATTTTGACTTGGCAAACTGAGAAATGACTGATAGTAACTTCTCATAGTGAGGGATGGGGCAACCATAGTCTTGGAAAGCTGATAATTCTTTTTTCCTTCCTGAGCTGCTGTTTGGGCTTGTTGAGGAAACTGGGGAGCTCTTTGATTTTGCAGCATGCTAAAGCTGATGTATGGTAATATCAGCACAGTTTGTTGGAACTGAGAGTTTGGCAACTCTCAGACTTTCTATTTAGGTCCAAATTAGGCAAGATGGAGAAGGAGAAAACAGGGCAGAGCTATGTTGTCTGCGGTGGTACTCTCGAAAAACAGCAGATGCATGTTTGTGCCACTTACATTTTCTTTTCACCATCCTGGTCAAATCATGTGGAGAACATCTTCAGTATTATATTAAATGTATATTTTTAGGCAGGTGTCATTAGTATAGGTTTCCCAAAGACTATTTTATAATTTTCTAAGATATATTAAACAGCTATTTAAATTAAATGTAAATCCTGCATTGGTGACTCAGGTGGTTGTTTCAAAAAATCACATCATGGGTAAGGTTGGAATGGACAGCAGTGGGGTCATCTGGTCCTACCTCTCTGCTCAAGCACAGTCATCCTAAAGCGCATTGCACAGGATTGTGTCCACAGAGTTCTTGAGTATCTACAGTGACAGAGATTCCACACCCTCTCTGGGCAGCCTGTTCTAGTTCATTGTCACCCACACAGTAAAGAAATTCTTCCTCATGTTTGGGTGGAATTTAGAGTGTATCAGTTTCTGCCTGTTGCCTCTTGTTCTATTGGTTGGCACCACTAAAAGCCTGGATCCTTCCTCTTGGAGCTCTCCCTTCAGAAACCTGTGTACAATGACAAGGTCTCCTCTCAGTTGTCTCTTCTCAAGGCCAAAGAGGTCCGATTCCCCCAGCCTTTCCTTGTGAGAGAGATGCTCCAATTCCTTAATCATTTTTGTTGCCCTTCACTGGACCTGCTCCAGGAGTTTTAAGTCCCTCTTGTACTGAGGAACCCAGAACTGGACACAGCACTCCAGCTGTGGCCTCACCAAGGCTGAGTAAAGATGAAGGATCACCTCTTGTGACTTGCTGGCAATGCTCTGGATTAATGTGTTCAGCTTCTCTAGATCTTGCGTCCTACCCTCTTCAGGTTAAGTGGCATTTATCTCTTGGTCAGATCCACTGAAGCCTTGAAAAAATAGTTTTTCTTCATACTTGAAAAAGAGAGAGATTTGAGAACAACTGCATGAGCAAGGGGTGCGTGATCTAAATTCTGGTACTACTTATCTGAAATTAATCTTTATGCTTTAGGTTTTTTCCTTTGTAAAATGGAAGTTAATGGTGCTCCTTTCTTTTGTAAAATGCCATGAGGCCTTTGGATGCAGAATATTGCTGACAGTTTTGTTTCCATGGACATGTCTATTTCTTGCAAGTAGCATATAAGCTTTTGCAAAAGGCACGTGAACTAGCTGTGCAGAGTATTTTAGCTATTGCTCTCACTCTTAATTCAGGTCTGCTTCATAGGCTAGCAGCCCCTGCATTTTTCAGCTAGTTGTAGGCTGGGTTTTCAAACAAGCTGTGGTGATAAAACCTGCTTTTTTTCCAGTCTCTTTGTTCACTTGTCAGTCCTAGTTTGTATAACACTGAGTTTGGAGGGGAGAAAAAAATAATTACACTTCATAACTGCCATTTCTCCTGACACAGAGCTGTACTTGCTAAACTCCACTGAAGGTAGATCACTTTATTGCATAGTGTTTCAAATTTATGTATAAATTTCTTTTCTGGTTTTCAAATGGAAAACTTTTGCCTTCATAGAAGGTACTATTTATCGTCTTTCTCTCCTCTTACTGAAGACACTGGTCATGCCCAGTCTGTGACACTGAGTAGATTCCTGGCACAGTAAATACTTTGGCAGATTTCTAATGGAATGCCAACATGCTGTGCACTGTGAATGTTGAACTCTCTAACCTTAACCTGGGCCTTTTGCAGCATTGCAAGAACAAATGCCACAGCATTAATTAGCAAACCCAAATCCCAACCACTAGCTGTGAAGAAAAATAAAGCTGTCTCTGTCAGGGCTTTGGTAGATATAATGGTTCAGATGCTGCCACGGGCCTCTGGGATTATTATAAGGAAACTACTTTCCCTTTCCAGGCTTCAAAAAATAATACTTCCAGTCTTTAAGTGAGATGATTAATCAGAGTTTGTGATTATTTGCTAAGAAAGTTTGAGATTGGATAAGATGTGCAATATGTTTATGCTTAAATTTGTTAAGTAGAACACACCTTTTTGTAAAAGCAGAAATGGAATGTCCAGTGCCCTGCACCAACTTGAATTTTTAAGAAAGCTTTTCTTTTAAGTTACCGTTATTTCAAGAGAACTTGGATTTTTTTCTCCTCATGTCCCCCAGTGATGAACAACTGACCCACAGGACCTTGCATAACCATTTCTGTAATAGTGGGCAATGTTACAGGTAAGGGAACATAGCAGAAAGAGTGGGACTAAGTTATAAAGTCGAAAATAGCAGCATAAGGGAGGCATTCTTTGTTAAAACAAGAATTTCCAGTGGTTAGCTTGGTTTTGGACAAATCTTCATGTGTTGGGTCCATTACTCAATAGTTAAAATGTCTTCAGTTAGATTACTATGCAGGAAACAGCATTATCTAACTCCTCCTGGGGCATTTTATTATTTTTCTTGCAGATTTTCCCAGGTTTGTTCATCCTAATAGGATGGATTATGAGGACAAAAAAAATGAGGACATTTAGTTCTTGTCCATAGAACCTGAAAGATCTGAAGCCAGACTCCTCTTCAGTGAAGCTCAAGTCCCTTAATTCCTGTTGCATAGCTCTACAAACATGGAAATAACATTATAGTGAGTAAGCAGGAAACTCATTTTGTATTCAGTAGAAAACCATGAACTTAGGACTACCTACCTCAGTGGACTGGGCTCTAGATTGGGGTTCTCTATGATGGCCAAAATAGCAGCATATGATATTTCTAACAGGTGCAGAAGTTACTGACTGCTTTCAGAGATATACGTGGTTATGCTCCTGAAAGAGACTGGTAGCCTGACCAGCAGCATGGAAGATCCATGCCCTTGCCTGTAACTTGAAAGGAAAAATTACAGTGTCCAGTGTGAGACATTGCAAGATTATTTGAGAGAGATGCAAGGACTGTCTGTGCAGAGGGGAGTGGAAGGAGCAGGGGACTCTGAAGAGCAGGGGAGTACGAGTCCCATGGAGTTATAAACATGTGGCAAGCAGAGCTATTAGGATTACCTGTTTTACTTTTTTTTGCCTCTGTTCTTTGTCTTTGTTGAATTTATTCCTAGGGTCTTGAGGAGTAGTGCTCCTAGAACCTTCTGAAGGACGCTGCTCATAGTTCTCACCAAATTAACTTTTCCCTTTGTTCAAATGCAAACCTGTAAATGAACCAAAGAGTGTGACAGAACCCAGAGATGGTGCTGAATCATCCATCAGCCTCTTTCAGCATGTTGAGAGCTCACTCCTAAGTTCCATATGGGGCAAAGCAATAAAAAGATTCATGGTTGACCCAAATTTTTTTTTGGTTGAAGAAGCTACAAACCCAAATTTTCATAGAAAGTGTGAATTAATTTCTTCAAAATACATATATTTTGACTAATAATGTAGTTTCTGCAGTGTAGAGATGGCATGATAATGCCACCAGAGCAGCGGGTATTTGGTGGCTTCCTATCTCGGTGCTTTCTGACTGGCAGCCAGACTTCATCCATCTCTCTGATGGCCCCTGGCCAGTGACTCCAAGTCTCACTGCCAGGAGGACACACTGTGGTGTATCATGAAATACACACTTCAGAAGTCCATTGTTAAGACTGAATTTTAAGGGTCTGATTTCCAGTGATTTTCTCTGGTAACAACTGGTAATGTAAATATGTCGGTATATTAATTTTTACCAAAAAGTCATTTTCTAAAGCTTAAAAATTCTATTTTCTGATAGGCTGTGTGTGCACCATTAAGGTATTCTAAATCCACATAACTTCAGCTACCCTTATGTATTCTCAAACTCTTATCTACTATCTCTGCAAGGTAATTGACCACTGAATGAATGTAAAATGATGAAAATTAATTTTCAGGAATGCTTAGGGATATTAATATGAAGAGATGTGGTTATATAGAACTTGCTGAGTGTGGTCCATAGAACTGTCTGATGCTACTTCATCGGGGCATAGATTACTGGTGGGCAAGCACATCAAGATTTCATCCACCCAGGGATACAGGAGTGGATGATTTCTGCAAGTTATAAAGAGGATACAAAAAACCTAAGAAAACAAGCCAAAACCCCCCCAAACTACCATCACCATCAAAATTAACAAGAAAACCCCAGCGACAACAAAAACCAAACCAAACCAACCAACACCCCCCCACCATAAACCAAAGAAACAAACAGAAAAATCCGATAACCCAAAACTCCCAACACAACCTCAACCCCCTAGCCCCCTGTCCCCCAAAAGTCCCTAAACAAATCCAAAATTCACTCACCTATGACTATATAAGGCACTGATGAATCAGTGCCTTTGAGTGGATTTGCTGTTTCTCCATGATGATCTCTGCTGGGTAATAGATCAAGCTCATTTTTCTACCCATACATAAATGTTTTCAAAGGGAGGTGGAGTGATCAGTTGCTGATCTA
The DNA here is from genome assembly GCF_015832195.1 of Motacilla alba alba. Classification (NCBI taxonomy): domain Eukaryota; kingdom Metazoa; phylum Chordata; class Aves; order Passeriformes; family Motacillidae; genus Motacilla; species Motacilla alba. Next base: position 41,001,987 of record NC_052020.1, read on the forward strand.
GGAAAATAAATGGTGTATCATGCTCTCTGCTCCCCAGGTCCTGCCTGCATTTATGGGAGCAGCCCTCCCTAATCAATGCTAGTGGATAACAGAATCTTGAGATTCTGGCTCATAATTCCTATGAGATTATGATTTTTTTTTTTTTAGGGATGAGCTACTCAGTTGGAGAATTACTAGGTAGCTTTTGTTCACATTTTCCTTTAAGTAAGTATTAATATTGTAGGAAAAGCTGTAAAGGTAAAGGCAGGGCTTTTGCAGAAAAAGGGAGAGGGATCTGGAATGGGGCATGGTGGAGCTGAGCTCAAGTGCAGAAAAGGTAATTGATAGTTCAGACCCTCCCAGTGCAGCAAAAAAAGCCAAATATATTAACTTCTGTGTTACTTGTTGTTATCTGTCTGTGTTCTCACTTTGCATAGTAATTAACTAGGAGAGCCTTCTCTGCAAGCCTGGAAGTAACAGGGAGCCAAAACAGGTGCACTGCTGTGACCTGACATTCTCATTTGTCATATGGAGGAATACAGAATAAATGCCAGTAGCAAAGGTAATGAAGGAAAAATGTCGGTTTTCAATTTGGTGTCAATGTGGCACTGCTGAGACTGCTGTCAAAATTAGTATATTAGCAATGCTGCTACAATTGACATGTAAAAGGGCATCTGAAGATAGTTGTTCTTGCTCCAGTCAGCTTTGACAGACAACTCCATTGACAGTTGTCTTTTCTAACTTAGTAGTTCTGCATGTTTTAGAGGGTTAATGTGGATTTTCTAGAAATGTGTAAACACCATTTAATAAGTACCTGCCGTGACTGCAGCAGTTTCTGTTATCTGCCTAAGTGCCTGGCTTTATTTTATGTGCTGCTGGGCCTCTCGTTTTCAGTATTACTCTATGGTAGTGAATGCCACAGGTTCATTGTGTAAAAACATCCCAGTTTTCTTGTTCCTGCAATGTGAAGGTGTGAGAGATGCTATAGGATGCTTCATTGTTTCTTTTGCTTCTACCTTATCCTTTATTGGTTAAATCAAGGATTTTCTGTGTAGAAGTCATTTATTCTGTCTCATAATTATATTCCCCACTCCTACCCCTCCCTGCCACCCTGTGCTCCTAAGAATCCTTTCTGTTTCTGCTGATGTCTTCTTAAATTGAATGGCCATGTACAAACATACTCTGAAGAAAACTGTTCTGTGAGTTAATGGGATTATGGTAGGGATGCATGTATGTGTGTGTATACTGCAGTGGCTGTACACAGAACCTTTGTCCTGCATGAAAGATTTTTAATACTTCTTCAGGGTGAAAGCCTTCATGTTCTCTTGTAGTGACAATGTGAATGGACTAGATTGATATTAATTTATTCAACCTGATGCATAAAAGATGAAGTATCACAAAGATCTAGATGTTTTATTATCAGAAGACCTGAGTATCCAGAAAGACTCTTGTTTGTGTGGGGAAAAATGAAAAGAGGTTTCTGAGTCCCAGGTGGCATATATTAGAAAATCTGTCAGACTTTTCCTCACAGACCTTGTGTTAGAGGAAGTAGCACTGCCATGCAGGTTATGACTGCAGAGCATGGGCAGAACTGTGCGTAAGAAGCCTTCACCTGGCCTTACTAAGTGAGATGGACCAGAAATACCGCAGATGGGTGACACAAGGAGAGGGGGCTCTTTTGCTTCCACTATTTTGTCTGAAGCACTTGCTCTCTCCTGGATGGTCACTGATGTATTAGTTCCATGATGGAGAGGCAGTCAAACAGCTCGGTGAAGACAAAGCACCTGCTGCACCTGAGGGATGTTGAACGTCTGCGGCAGAAACGGGCACGTCTCACATGGTGCATGCACGTGAGCACACACCCACTGACTGCTCTTTCAGTTTGCAGTCAAACAGTACAGATCTGGGGTACAAAGCAATTCTGAATTGCGTATTCCTTCCTAGAAAATGTCCATGGTATGGCTATCCTGCCTTCAGGGCCAAGCTCAGAGTGCATGTTAAAATGTGAAAACATGTTTAATTTTGTGCTGTGTTGGGCTTTGAGTCCCTACAGTCTAGTGCTCTGGGTTATGCACATGTAGGGGATTAACAGGCAACATGATTGACTCGTACACAGGAACTATAGGAGTGCATAGACCCCCACAAACACAATGACTCGATGTATAATTTAATGCAGCTTCAAAATGTGATAACCCTTTTAAATAATAAGTGTGTTTTATCTACTAAATCACATTACACTCTCCCAGCAGATGCAGTATGAGACCAGCATATTTAAGCTGTTGCAGGCTTGATATATATTGCATGTAATCATATTAATTATTTATAACTTGCCTCTACCTACAGATGTATGTGCAATGAATTTCCATTGCAGTAAAAGATACTTAATACAGGAAACATGATGTTATTATTTAATCCTTCCTGTGAGGGACCAAGCTGTGTGTAAGGACAGTCATTAAGGCACATTCTGGGACACAGAAAGATTTGTCTTTTTCTGGCTAATTTCTGCTTTAAATTTTGGACAAATAACTATTTTGGTTATCCTTTTGCTTCATGTGTGAATACTTTCACTGAACTTCAATAGCCCATGGGTGGTGTAAATTGTATGAAACTAGATGAATAAATATTTTAAAGTATGTGCAATATTCCAACTGGAAGGTGCTGTTGAAAGGCAGGCACCTTCAGAGAAAAAATGAGTTCGCCTTCAGCCCCATAATCTGTCATGTGAGATTAGTTAGTTTATTCCTTTTCACCTCCTCTAAAGGTGGCTTTTTTAAATAAAAATTTTAATGCTCTAAGTGTTCTTTTATGTCTAGATAAATTTTTGAAACTATGGATTTTTCTCTGGTAAGCAAAATATCAGGAGAAGCTGACTTGCATATATAGTGGAAAGGATGGAAAAGCACAAGTGATTAATACTTGCATTTCTCTGGTAAGATTTACTGGCCTTTATTTAAGGAGGAGGGCAGGGTGCAATTTAGGTGGTAAAATCAGTGGTATCCTGTGGTGCACTGGGTAAAGATGATGACAGCAGGAGGTTTTTGTATTAGTGGTGAAGTCAGCCATTAGACAATTTCTTCTTTTTAGAGAAATGTGATTCTAGTGGGTTTTGGATGAATGCTTCAATCTGACATGCAGTTTTAATTGCATTAGCATGTCACATGCATCAGGTACAGGCTTCTGGGAAACTTCAAGCTTGAGCAGTACAGATTTCTGAGTTCTAAAATAGGCTGGGTTAAAGGTTCTGATGAAAAATTTTAGTGGTTGTAAATAAATGAGAATCTCACAGAGAATAACTCATTTGGAAATGGGCAGTACAGATGGAGGTATGCTGCCTGTGGCAGCTGGAAAGGAGAAACCTGATGATAGCCCTTTTTGGAGGGAGAAGATCAGAAAATTACTTTTTATCTGAGAGGAAGATGGTTTGGATAAGCGCTGTTTACCATCCTTTCAACTCCCTTTCTCTCACTGTTTCTTCAGTATTTCCTTCTGGGTAATGTTATCACTCAGCTTTTCAAAATAAAGGCCCCAATTAAAACCCAGCAGCAGTTATGCGTGCTGAGATGCAGGTAACAGCGCCTGTCAGTCACTCAGTAATGGCAGGCAAAAATTGCACATAGATGTTTTTTGCAGCATTTAACTTGTTATCAGCTACTTAATACAACTTACTGCAAATGTCTAGAGAAAATAACATAATTTAGGTAAGGCGAGAAAGTATCTTCTACCCTTCAACAAAAAAATTATCCACAATCTGCACATCACTTCTGCCACACTGTGTCATGCAGAAAAACCCAATATAACAGCTTCTTCTTTCTCTTTCCATTTCTTCAATAATATCAATAGCTGGTGGTATAAAACTGCCAAGTCTTAGCTGATGCTTGTGTTTCATTGTAGTTTCTGATGGAGTAGAATTGTAAATATCACATGTCCACGATCCTTGTGCTGCTGATTATTAGGGAGATCTCCTTTTATGTTTTTGTAAGCAGGGTCACGGAACTGTCCTTTTCAAGCCTGTGGGTGTTATTTCCAAGCATTTTCCAAATGCTCACAGTATGTAGTATTGGTGAAATACACACAAATTTAAATGATGAACTCTGTAGCAGCTCTAATTTTGTTAATGTACACTTTTCTCAGAATATTCAGAAAATACCAGGAATCAACTTTCACAAGGGAGGATGAGACCCAGAAGGAGACTCTTGATCCAAATGAGTCCAGAAAAATCAGATCCACAAATGCTGAGATTTGGACTTATTTGGGATTATTTTGTTTCTTTGGTATGCATCATGTTAAGATCTGACTGTACTTTGCAATCCAAATACCTGGTTATAAATTTTTCTGGATTTCATAAATATTTTCTTTCTTCTCGCCACTTGTGTTTTTCTAAGTTCTCTTAGACATCAGCTTCTTAAGTGTGTATTAGTATTTAGGTAGCTATATATAATAGAGGTGCATGTGTCATACTGGTCACTGATCTGTGTGAAGCTCTGATACCTGTATTCATGGCTTTTGGGCAGCAATTCAATATTTTTATGCAAATTACTTGACATCCTTTGCCTCTTTACACTTGCTTTGTTTTCCCTTTGACCTCTGGCCAAATGTTTCCAAGATATCTGTTGATGGAAATCTCTTATTTCCATCAATTAAGGGAAGAGCAGAAGATGCTTCTGAAGCAGATGTACTCAAACCCACATATTTGTTAATTTGACTGTGTTTTTCATGGCACTTTTCCAGCTCTGCTTTTTGGATGACAGTCATTCTTTGTGCCAGCACTGCTGAACTCTGATATTAGGGCACTTTCTCTGTTATGACATGGAGCAGCAGTTGGCACAGCTTCATTTCAAGACACATGTTCTTTCCAGGAATACTCTGGCTGCCAACATGTGTGTTTGCTAAACACTTGGCACACGGGGAATGTTATAATGCACCAGATT